>NC_091284.1:444017759-445217759 GCF_032444005.1 Ranitomeya imitator
GCAGATGGAAGACCAGGTAGCGGAACGAAATGAGCCATCACTACCCAGATAACAGAACAACCAGAAGAAACAGGAAGATCAATAATGAAGTCCATCGCGATGTGCTACCAGGGAACAGAAGGAACAGAAAGGGGTAATAACTGCCCGGAGGGGAGATGTTTAGCAGTCTTGTGGCGGGCACACGAAGTACAGGCAGCAACATATTCCAGGATATCTTTGCCCATGGTGGGCCACCAGTAGTAACGATAAATGAGTTGCTAAGTCTTCTTCTGACAGGCATGACTGGCCAATTTTGACGAGTGACCCCAGCACAGAACTCTAATCTTATCAGAACTAGATACAAGAGTCTTACCCGGAGGAAGATGAGCAAGATTAACTGCAGCCACGGACACAAACTTGGACGGCTCAATGACGTTTTGCGGTTCTTCCTCAGAGTCGGGAGGTAGGAACGCTTTAGAGAGTGCAGCAGCTTTAACGTATCAGCTGGACGAAAATGAAGAACAAAATTAAATCGAGCAAAAACTAAAGGCCCAATGGGCCTGGCGAGGATTCAATCTTTGAGCGGATTGGAATTAAGCGAGGATTTTATGATCAGTGAAGATGACAACCTGATGAACAGCTCCCTCAAGGAGATGCCACCACTCCTGCAGGGCTAACTTGACTGCCAACAATTCACGATCTCCTTCAGAATAATTCCTTTCAGAAGTGGAAGAAACCTTGGAGAAAAAACACAAGTAACCATCCGACCAGTAGACGACTTCTAGGTGAGAACCATGCCAGCACCTATAGAAGAAGCGTCTACTTCAAGAAAAAATTGTTGATCAGAATGTGGATGATGGAGAACAGGAAGAAAAGGCCTGTTTTAGAGAAACGAAAGCCTCATCTGCCTCAGGAGTCCATTCCTTGGCGTTCGCGCATTTCCGGGTTAAGGCCTAGATGGGTGCCACTCGGGTGGAAAAGTGTGTAATAAACATTTGGTAATAGTTAGCAAACCCCAGGAAGCGTTGTATGCATATCATTTATGTTGTTTATATTAAATGTATATAATTTACAAATTCCTGAAAAACTGCAGGTGCATTGCTTAGGCCGAACGGCATTACCAGGTATTCGTAATATCCATCCCGGGTGTTAAAGGCAGTTTTCCACTCATCTCTTTCACAAATGCGTATCAGGTTGTAGGCTCCCCTGAGGTCCAGTTTGGTGAAGATTTTAGAACCCCTAAGACGGTCAAACAACTCAGAAATTAGTGGCAACGGATACCTGTTTTTTTACCATAATCTGATTCAGCCCCCTTTAATCGATACAGGGCCGCAGGGAACCACTTTTTTCTTCACAAAGAAGAATCCTGCTCTGGCTGGCAAGGATGATTTCCGGATAAATCCCCTGGCCAGGTTCTCATGAATGTATTCAGACATGGAGTGGGTCCCTGCTTGAGAAAGAGGATAAATTCGCCCTTGAGGAGGAGATGTTCTGGGAAGTAGATCGATGGGGCAGTCATACGACCTGTGCGGAGGTAATTTTTCGCTTCCATTTTCCCAAAGACATCAGCGAAGGACCAGTAAGAAGATGGCAGACCCGGCAGGGCAGTGAATTGGACTGGAGGAAGGACAGGACGGAATGATACGCTGATCCAAGCAGGAGTCTCCCCAGCTCAGAACCTTCCAATTTAAGACTGGTTCATGTATCCGAAACCAAGGTATACCTAGAAGGGGTGAGACGAATCTGGTGTAGACAGAGCGAACATCGTCCAAGATAGCCGGGTAACCGGTAGCTGATGATCTGTGGAGACAGAGAGTATAAGCAGAGCACTGGCAGAGAACTTCAGAAACAGAAGCACATGCTGACAGGAATCGGAAAAAGCAACAGTGGATACTCGTTGCTCCGGCGCTCTCCCTATGGTGGAGGAGCTAGAAACAGCAATGAACAACACGCCATTGGCCAGAAGCATCTTTTTAAAAAATGCACGCTGTCTCTTGTAGAGACCGGGAGAGAGCGTGCGTGACCTAAGCACTCTGCCTAAGAACCTGCTGGCAGCACGCCAGGAATCAGGAGAGAAGGGAGAGGCAGAGGCTAGATCATGACAGCGTGGAGCCAGCACATCCCGACGGGGACCCCGCAAAGGTACAGAAACCGAACCGGGTGTAACAACGGCAAACCTTGTAGTGGGTCCTACCGCCCTAATGAAGCGGAGCCTTGCACCGACCACCGCCACAGCGGCAATGCACCAGCAGGGCAGACGGCCCGGTGTCAACAAGAAGAAGGAAAAGCTGACAACACTTACTGGGGTGCCCGTCCACGTCCAGGGAACTTTTCCATGACCATCAGAGATTCAAATAATAAAGTGACAGCGCTCCATCCAGGCGTAGTAGTTCAAAAGGACAAGTTTATTATGCCATATAGTAGCGACGTTTCGACCATATAGGCCTTTATCAAGCATACAGTAAAATGCACAGGGTCAGCTTTAAATAGTGAAGGTGCCACACAAGGCATCAATCACCATCGAGCCCCCACCCACCAAACAATTAATATGACAGGGAGGGAACCTGGGAGTAAACCATTATCTATAATATATATATATATTATAATATATAATTATATATATTATAGATAATGGTTTACTCCCAGGTTCCCTCCCTTATTTTCCTGTTTAGGCCGGAATTCTCTGTAATAGAACTAGCCACAGTTGTGGCTTCCTGTGCATCTCGGTCACCTAGGTGATCGATCTCGGCCTGGGTCGTGTGATGCTGCTGGCGGGCGGTGGGCAGGCACTATCGCTGGTTGGTCCCCATCGCGGTCATGTGATGTGGACACTTCCGGGTAGCGGTGCACCTGCGTGCCCGTGTTGCCGCTTTACTATGATCCGGGGACTGATGACGGACCCTGGGTGATGACATCGGGCTATGACGCAGGTTTATGGTAGTTCCAGGTGATGTTACGAAGTATTTCATAGTGTGAACGGGGGGCGCTCCATTGTCCTGGAATCATAGATTGGCGTTGGGATGAAACTTGGCGCCTTCCCAGGATGGAAATCCATTGGCTCCGTTATGTTTATATACTCTGCAAGGATCTGCACGGATTGGTGGATGTCTCCATAACGACCCCGATGCTTGAAACTGATTGCTGGATATGTCGATATGTACTACGCTAATTATTGAACTTTGTGGATTATTTATAGTGGATGTATAGTGGATATATTGGCGGTTTTTATTATACATATGTCTGATGTCTGTTTTTTGTATTGATTTATATTGTTTGGTGGGTGGGGGCTTGATGGTGATTGGTGCCCTGTGTGGCACCTTCACTATTTAAAGCTGACCCTGTGCATTTTACTGTATGCTTGATAAAGACCTATATGGTCAAAACGTCGCTACTATATGGCATAATAAACTTGTCCTTTTGAACTACTACACCTGGATGGAGCGCTATCACTTTATTATTTGAGGCCCGGTGTCAACAGACTGCGCTGCCAAACCAGACTGCGCTTTCGCACCAGCACAAAACTAAAGCAACAATGGCTGCCACATAGCACCAACACCAAGAGAAAGGAGTCCTTGTAGTCCCAATGGAGCGGATCCGCATACCGACCACCACCACAGAAGCAATGCACCCCTTAGATCACCTCCATCAATAAAATAGACCTTGGGTAAGTGTGAATGCACCATTCTGCACAACCTGGAGGTCAGTAGGAGGCTCTATGGTTACAGGCTGATGAGAACAGGAGGCGGGACAGCCTGCGTGCATGGACTGAGACATTGGCGTGTGAAAGTAGTCAAGGTACACAGCGTTGCATTAGCTTGTATATAAATAAAGCAAACGTTATTTAAAAGTAGAGATGGGCGGACACCTGGATGTTCGGGACCGGCCGAACAGTTACAAATAGTTCAGGTTCGGATACCAGCACAGTACCTAAACCCCATTCCCTTGAATAAAGGGCCGGAACATCCTGTCATGTGCTCCTATCTGCTGCCACTAATAAAAGTGAGAGCAGGAGCTGGCTGATGGGAGTATTCATCTACTGACATCTGCGCTGTAAATAATTTAAAAAACCCTCAGAGCTGGGGCTGCAACCCTCAGCTTCCAGCTTTAGCAGGGTTGGTTATCAATAACAGGGGTCACCACACCGTATTTTTTAATTAATTAAATTAATAATTTAAAAAAAATGTCGTGGGATCCCCCCATTTTTGACAAGTAGCCAGGCTAAAGCAGACAGCTGGGGGCTGGTATTCTCAGGCTGCTAAGGGCCTCCCCCAGCCTAAAAATAGCAGCCCACAGCCACCAGAATAGGCACAACTATTAGATGCGCCAATTCTGGTGCTTTGCCTGGCTCTTCTCACTTGCCCTGTAGCGGTGGGAAGTGGATTTCAAATTTGTGGGGTTGATGTCACCTTTGTATTGTCAGGTGACATCAAGTCCATGGATTATAAATGGAGTCTAAGTGTCTATAAGACACCTATCCATTACTAATCCTATAGTTATATGGTAAATAAAGACACACCAATAAAACTTAACATTTACTAATTCAAATATTAAAACAATACAACATACACGACCTATAAAAACACATATGGCTGCTAATAAAGATACAGAGTGCACAAAAACCCTATAAGGCCAACTATCTGTACCCTACCTTGCAGCGGAGGTTGGCACCCTATAGAACCTGTGCATTAGCGCCCCCGCTCAACGTAGAGTAGCCCAATCTGACCCTAATAAGCCCTATCGTGTGGAAAATAGGGTACCACTCAGCAGACCATACAGACAGACAAGACAAACAAATAACACTAGGACTAAGAGAAAAAAGATAATATTGCACGTATATTAAAGATACATCTATTGTGCAATTCAAAGGCTGTGCAACAAGTGTATAGTTGAACACTCGTTTATGGTATTGCACATATAAGGCCTTACACCAAAAAAAACCCTAAACTGTACCTACAGATACGCCCTACCTGCCTGCGGGGGTTGGCACCCTAATATCCTGCGCATATGGTGCCCCCGCTCCCGTCGACTGTCCCTATTAAACCCTAAAATAGAAAAAATAGAAAGGGGGAACAGACCAAAAATTAGTCTATAATGAAAAAATTGCCAAGGCAGGTGAGCCCATAAGGCACACACAAAAGTGCAAAAATAGTGCAGAAAAGGGTGCAAAAAACTTCCCTAGCCCCGATGACCAAATGTATTTCTAACAGCATTAGGTATGCTTTGCTCATATAAGCTTATCTATAGCATAAAGTATGCTTTGTTCGTCGCATTTCCTCTATGTAGGTTCATCAGGAGACATACTGTTAGGGCTAGCGGAACGCACCAAATGATAAGACAGATAGAGTATGGTGCGTTCGCAGCCCGGGGTCCACCGTGCAGAGATGGAACCTGCTGCCAAGTAATGACGGACTATATGGCGGTACTCATAAGTATACACACGTGGGTTAAACTTCACCCAGCATGAAGGAAGCGATCCTGTTGCGTCACAGGACCGCGGTACCGCACATAGAGCGCGAGCAAGTAGTCAGCGAACTCAACCCCCACTATGATTGAAGTCCGATTAGACCCTTGCTGGCACAACACCGCAACTGGGTGTGTAAGGAAACTAAACAACAATATTAAGGCACAAGAGTGCATGCGGTGCCGCACTGACGAACGCCACTAACCACCCAGGCTTGGGTAAGAAAAGTACAGAGGAAGTGCACGGCGCCGTACTGGCGGTCACAGCAACTGGACGCTGTAATGTGTGATTCGTGCAGTAGGATAAGTCGGGCACTAGATAGCAACCATACACCTTCCGCGAACAGACATTCAATAGGGTAGGGGTATCCAAGGTCGACTTGCACTCACAACATACACACATTAACAATTGTACACTAGCGCATGGCCGTGCGGTCATGCGCAGTTTATATAGTTGCAGCACAGGAAGTGGCCACAGAAACTTTGCCCTTCCAAGACCTGCCAAGAGGACCAATGGAATGTGCTGCAGAGCCTGAGCACATGACCCTCGATCTCCAACGGGAGATCTTGCCCTGGGCATGCTCAGTGTGTGCAGACAAGGACTTAGTCCCAGAGAAGTCCGCTCGCTGCTGACCAGCACTGGCTTTAATGGCAGAAGCTGAAGAAGCAGCAGTAACTGTCTGTACAGAGTGAGACTGAGCAAGACGCTGGGACCGACGTCCCTGCTGAGCAGACTCCACTGCGGCTGGATAAGAATGGGAGACCGCAGCGGAGATGGCTCGAGATTCCCCCTGTGCAGAAGCGGGAACTCGAGACCTAACACATACCCATATCAAAACTAAAGAATGTAACTTATCTGACTATATTCTGAGGAGCGATGTGTCCTCTACCGCAGTGGGGAGCAATGTCCATCCAGCAACTGCCGGTCACTATCAGCCTTGTAGTAAGTGTGGTAACCATGCTCTTTATATCCTCGTGTGGTTATCATACCACGCCGAAAAAGGAACTTCTGGGTTACTAAGGTCATACCTTGTTCAAAGGCTCTGCTATACGACGCAAGTGCGTTCCCTTTGCGCATGCGCAACTTTTATATGAACGCGCATGCGTTATAGAACTAAAATTCAAACTGGAGCGCAGATGCGTTCCACTTCACGCCTGCGCTATAAACGCTGTCCAGGAAGCTCAACAAAAAGACGGTAATACGTCCTATTTTGCGTACAAATATAAGCGCACTCCAAAAGCGTCCCCCTCCTCCTGTTGCGCTACAAATCAAAGGGGCTCAGCTAGTGGAGCGCAAATGCGTTTCACTTCACGTCTGCGCCCAAGACATGCACCGAACCAACGTCCCATTCTGCGCATGCGTTAATAACGCGCACGTGCAGTACATACTCATTTAGGAGATTGAGATATTCAGCTCTAAAGATAATGCACATGCTAAACTTTATCCTGTTCCCCCTTTCTATTTTTTCTATTTTAGGGTTTAATAGGGACAGTCGACGGGAGCGGGGGCGCCATATGCGCAGGATATTAGGGTGCCAACCCCCGCAGGCAGGTAGGGCGTATCTGTAGGTACAGTTTAGGTTTTTGTTTTTTTTTGGTGTAAGGCCTTATATGTGCAATACAATAAACGAGTGTTCAACTATACACTTGTTGCACAGCCTTTGAATTGCACAATAGATGTATCTTTAATATACGTGCAATATTATCTTTTTTCTCTTAGTCCTAGTGTTATTTGTTTGTCTTGTCTGTCTGTATGGTCTGCTGAGTGGTACCCTATTTTCCACACGATAGGGCTTATTAGGGTCAGATTGGGCTAGTCTACCTTGAGCGGGGGCGCCAATGCGCAGGTTCTATAGGGTGCTAACCTCCGCTGCAAGGTAGGGTACAGATAGTTGGCCCTATTGGGTTTTTGTGCACTCTGTATCTTTATTAGCAGCCATACGTGTTTTTATAGGTCGTGTATGTTGTATTGTTTTAATATTTGAATTTGTAAATGTTAAGTTTTATTGGTGTCATTTACTGTACCTTAACGGTGTCATATGTCGGTGAACTGCTAAAAATAGGACACTTCATTTGATTCTCAGTGAGATATTCTAAATAAAGACACAGCCAAAATAAAGAACCTTTCACTTGAAATAAAACAAAACACTTTTTACTTTTTTTAAATAATATCCATGGCCCTTAACCAGCCAGAGAATACCAGCCGCCAGCTGTCTGTTTTAGCAAGGTTGGTTCTCAAAAATGGGGAGGGACCCCACACCGTTTTTTTTTTAATTATTTAAATAAATAAATAATAAAAATGTAATTAATTAAAAATACGACATGGAGATCCCTCTATTTTTGATAACCAGCCTTGCTGAAGCTGATTGCTGGGGGCTGCACCTGTGAGTTTTGCATGGCTGGTTATCAAATACTAGATGTTGCCCCGATTCTAAGGCATCGGGTATTCTAGAATATGTATTTATGTATGTATATAGCAGCCACATAGTATATAGCACAGGTGACGTAGTATATTACAGAGGCCACACAGTATATAACACTGGCCACGTAATATATAGCACAGCCCACGCAGCATATAGCAGCCACGTAGTATATAACACTGCCCACGCAGTATATAGCAGCCACTTAGTATATAACACTGCCCACGTAGCATATAGCACGCAGTATAGAACATAGCCCATGTAGTATATAACACTGCACACGTAGTATATAACACTGCCCACATAGTATATAATACTGCCTATGTAGTATATAGCAGCCACGCGGTATCTAACACAGCCCACGTAGTAGACAGCAGTGTGGGCACCATATCCCTGTTAAAAAAATAATAAAAAAAAAAAGTTATATACTCACCCCTGGGATCCAGCAAAGCTCTGGCGATACGCGCACAGCTGCCGCCATCTTCCGTTCACAGGATGCATTGCGAAATTACCCAGATGACTTAGCGGTCTTGCGAGACCGCTAAGTCTTCTGGGTAATTTCGCAATGCATCGCCGAGAACGGAAGATGGCGGCAGGCGCGAGCGGCTCGGCAGACTACGGAGGGTGGGTATAGCAGGTTATTTGTTTTTTTATTATTGTTAACATTACATTTTTTTACTATTGATGCCGCATAGGCAGCATCAATAGTAAAAAGTTGGGGACACACAGGGTTAATAGCAGCGGTTACGGAGTGCGTTACCCACGGCATAACGTGGTCCATTACCGCCGGCATTAACACTGTGTGAGCGGTGACTGGAGGAAAGTATCTGGGCGCCGGGCACTGACTGCGGGGAGTAAGGTGTGGCCATTTTCTTCCGGACTGTGCCCGTCGCTGATTGGTCGTGGCTGTTTTGCCGCGACCAATCAGCGACTTGGATTTCCATGACAAAGGCCGCGACCAATGAATATCCGTGACAGACAGACAGAAGGACAGACGGAAGTGACAGCCGACACCAGTGACTGGTGGTAAACTTTATACCTCCAATCACAGCTGTGAGCTCACTCTGTCATTTGATTTGAAATTCAGGGCATTGCACTTGTGATTTGGGAAACAGGCCCCGAATCAAAGTGGCTAGTGATGCCCCTGACTAGTGAGCGATATATAATCACCCTGTGGGTCAGAGTTTGACATTTATGTAAGCAACAGTCTATGCTGTTGTTTTTTGCAAGTGTCCAACCAGTGTCTATTCTATAACATAAGTGGTAAAAAGAGCTGTTAGGGTAGAATTCTCTCCCTTATAGAAGTTTAACCAGTCAAGAAGCTCCTTTATGGTTTGTTACTGGACGATTCAGTATGGCTCAGCGGGAATGGCTATCTGATCTTCTTTCTTTTTAGAGAGCACTAGCTTAGCTCCAGCACATAACAAGAAGACTGCAGCTGCATCTAAGTTGGCATCCAGATCTGAGGGAACCAGAAACGCTCAAGCAGAGGACCAAGGAAGGATCACAGCTCACAATAGCAAAAGTACGCCTTACTCAGCAATGCTGGACAACACACCTCCACAGGACAAGAGCTAGGATTCCAAATCATTGCGGGGTGTATCCAATATCTCTGGAGGGAGTCATCAGCCGACGAGTTGATTATTCCCTCCTGGTGAGAATTTCTTTACAGCCAATTCCAGTTCCATTTAGAGCTAGAAGGAGGATGTTATCGTCCATGTCACACCTTGGTTCCGATAATTTAGGTCATGGCTTCAAGTATGCTGCATGGCAACGTCTCAAGTTTTGTTCCCAAGTCATGGGAGATGATGGTAGTAGATGAATGGATATATAATCATTATTATTATTATTATTATTTATTATTATAGCGCCATTTATTCCATGGCGCTTTACATGTGAGGAGGGGTATACATAATAAAACAAGTACAATAATCTTGAAAAATACAAGTCACAACTGGTACAGGAGGAGAGAGGACCCTGCCCGCGAGGGCTCACAATCTACAAGGGATGGGTGAGGATACAGTAGGTGAGGGTAGAGCTGGCCGTGCAGCGGTTTGGTCAATCGGTGGTTACTGCAGGTTGTAGGCTTGTCGGAAGAGGTGGGTCTTCAGGTTCTTTTTGAAGGTTTCGATGGTAGGCGAGAGTCTGATATGTTGTGGTAGAGCATTCCAGAGTAGGGGGGATGCACGAGAGAAATCTTGTATGCGATTGTGGGAAGAGGAGATAATAGGGGAGTAGAGAAGGAGATCTTGTGAGGATCGGAGGTTGCGTGCAGGAAAGTACCGGGAGACGAGGTCACAGATGTATGGAGGAGACAGGTTGTGGATGGCTTTATATGTCATGGTTAGGCTTTTGTACTGGAGTCTCTGGGTGATGGGGAGCCAGTGCAGGGATTGACAGAGGGGAGAGGCCGGGGAATAGCGGGGGGACAGGTGGATTAGTCGGGCAGCAGAGTTTAGAATAGATTGGAGGGGTGCAAGAGTGTTAGAGGGGAGGCCACAGAGCAGGAGGTTACAGTAGTCAAGGCGGGAGATGATGAGGGCATGGACTAGGGTTTTTGCAGATTCTTGGTTTAGGAATGTGCGGATCCGTGAAATATTTTTGAGTTGGAGGCGGCAGGAAGTGGAAAGGGTTTGGATATGTGGTTTAAAGGAGAGATCAGTGTCAAGGATTACCCCAAGACAGCGGGCTTGTGGGACTGGGGAGAGTGGGCAGCCGTTTACTGTAATGGATAGGTTCGTTGGGGAGATCGCGTGAGATGGGGGAAAGATGATGAATTCTGTTTTGTCCATGTTAAGTTTTAGAAATCTAGTGGAGAAGAAGGATGAAATAGCAGACATACATTGAGGGATTCTGGTTAGTAGGGAGGTGATATCTGGTCCAGAGATGTAGATCTGTGTGTCGTCAGCATAGAGATGATACTGATAATGATACTGATAATGATATAATCGACACTTTCCAATGTTTAGGGCAGCTGTGTGCTGTTAGAAGGCTGATATTTTAGACAGTTTAGAGCTAATTTAGAGCTCTGGTTTCTGTGTCCTACTTTCTTACAGCTAGGCCATGCTCAGAGGGGCAGGGCTACTTCTTTTGTTGTAAGTTCCAACGTTTTTTTTTTACAAAAATTATTACAAATTTGTGTGTTACTCTCTTCTTTTCACAAAGATGGAATTTCTGACCAAAACTGGCGTAAAAATGATAAAAGGTGCAAAATGTTTGAGCAAAAATGTTGTGACATTTTTCTGCCAGAATTCTTGCGAAAACTGATCAATTAATCGGCCCTTAAGTGATGTTAGGCAAGGCATTTAAGCTGGAGACTTATGATCCAGCATGAGTCATTGTGATAAGGTTGGCATGTTTGTTTATGCTGTCTAAATTCACGATAACTAGATATTAAGATCATAAAATCTACCCCGTTTAGTATAAAGTAATTTTATTCCTTTAATAAAGGGATTTCCTGTAATTTGAAGTCAAATACCTACAGCACATTATGCAGTTAAGTAGTTTTGTAGTCATGGACTATAGACAGGGCCACCATCAGGGTATTACTGCCCTTACTGGTCTATAGAGCCCCGGGTGCAGAAGGAAAGAGGGGGTCCGGACATGCTGGCTGCTAGGCGGGCCCCTCCCCTCTTTGCTTCTACTCATCGTGCCTCAGGGGCAAGGGGGCTGGTCACCATCAATTACCAACAGTAATGCTGCTTTACTTTTCACAACATCAGCATCTCTTTTCTTCACAGCTGCTTCTCCCAGCCGGTCCTGTCTGGCGCCTGGTGTTAGGCTACGTTCACACTAGCGTTCGGCTAGTGTGCGTCGCGCTAGCGTTGGGCGACGCAGTGGCGACGCACGCGTCATGCGCCCCTATGTTTAAGGCTACGTTCACACTAGCGTTCGGCTAGTGTGCGTCGCGCTAGCGTCGGGCGACGCACGCGTCATGCGCCCCTATGTTTAACATGGGGGACGCATGCGTTTTTGCTTGTTGCGTTTTCCGACACGTGCGTCTTTTTTGACGCTAGCGTCGGACCAAGAAAACGCAACAAGTTGCATTTTTCTTGCGTCCGATTTTCGTCAAAAAACGACGCATGCGTCGAAAAACGCAGCGTTTTTGCGTGCGTTTGCACGCGTTTTTCGGTGCGTTGTGCGTCGCGTCACCGACGCAGCGGCGCACAACGCTAGTGTGAACGTAGACTTAGATTGCCCCCTTCTCCCTGCACACACTTCCAGCCAGTGCAGAATGGTGTCTGCACACTCATGGCTGAGGGAAGCTGCCGCTGTGCAGGACCTCAATAACCCCATGAACAGGAAGTAAAGAACGGCCTGAATATGTCCTATTTTTTAGCACAGTGATGAGGGGAGGCAGGGGCTGCAGTCAGAGACTAGAAGCAGTGATTTACTGACTGCAACCCCGGAGCTTTGTGCTGTCTGATTGGTGCAGAATGCTCATCCACTGACAGCACTGTCCAGAGAGCTCAGAACTTGGGAACACAGTCACTAAATCACTAACTGTATTCTCTGACAGGCGGACTCCAGTCATCACTGCTGTAACAAATCCAGGCTGGGACTGACCCCCTGACCCCATCCCCAGTGAAGCCTTTATACCCATATACTGTAACATTAAAAAGAATGTACCAGTTTTATAGTCACTCTGTACCCACCTAGTTATAGACTCTTAATAGATTATTTAGAAAGAAGAACCTGAGTCATGACTATATAAAAATTACAAGAATCTTTATTATTACACTAGACGGTGGCCCGATTCTAACGCATCGGGTATTCTAGAATATGCATGTCCACGTAGTATATTACACAGCCCACGTAGTATATTGCCCAGCCACATAGTATATTGCCCAGTCACGTAGTATATTGCCCAGCGACGTACTATATTGCCCAGTCACATAGCATATTGCCCAGTCACGTAGTATATTGCCCAGTCACGTAGTATATTGTCCAGCTACGTAGTATATTGCCCAGCCACGTAGTATATTGCCCAGTCACATAGTATATTGCCCAGTCACGTAGTATATTGCCCAGTCACGTAGTATATTGCCCAGCTACGTAGTATATTGCCCAGTCACGTAGTATATTGCCCAGCTACGTAGTATATTGCCCAGTCACGTAGTATATTGCCCAGCCACGTAGTATATTGCCCAGTCACGTAGTATATTGCCCAGTCACGTAGTATATTGCCCAGCCACGTAGTATATTGCCCAGTCACGTAGTATATTGCTCAGTCACGTAGTATATTGCCCAGTCACGTAGTATATTGCGCAGCTACGTAGTATATTGCCCAGTCACGTAGTATATTGCCCAGTCACGTAGTATATTGCCCAGCCACGTAGTATATTGCCCAGTCACGTAGTATATTGCCCAGCGACGTAGAATACAGCACAGAGCCACGTATTACATTGCCCAGCGACGTAGTATACAGCACAGAGCCACGTAGTATACAGCACAGAGCCACATAGTATATTGCCCAGTCACGTAGTATATTGTCCAGTCACGTAGTATATAACACTGCCCACATAGTATGTAACACTGGCCAGGTAGTATACAGCACAGAGCCACGCGGTATATAATACAACCCACGTAGTATATAGCAGTGTGGGCACCATATCCCTGTTTAAAAAAATAAAAAATAGTTCTATACTCACCCGCCGGGATCCAATCCAGCGAAGCTGTCCCAATGCGCGCGCGGCTGCCGCCATCTTCCGTTCCCAGGATGCATTGCGAAATTACCCAGAAGACTTAGCGGTCTCGCAAGACCGCTAAGTCTTCTGGGTAATTTCGCAATGCATCGCTGGGAACGGAAGATGGCGGTAGGCGTGGGTGGCTCAGCGGACAACGGACTGTGAGTATAGCAGGTTTTTTGCTTTTTATTTATTTTTAACATTACATTTTTTTACTACTGATGCCGCATAGACATATGAACTCGAGCCTGGGAACTTTTCGGAATATTTTCCAACGCTCGAGTTCATATGAGTTCATCCAGCAGAGGGCGCATCACTGTGACTCGAGGTAACTACAGTACATTCCCCTGCATTCCATTCATTCACCAAGTTTTACAGTCAGGAGCACAGCTGCATTAGCAGAGCTCCTGGGTGTAAAATGATTTAACCCCTTCAGATGGATTTACAGCGTGGGACAAGACTGTAACGACGGAAGGTATGGAATATTGTTGTTTGTTTTTTTTAACTTTGTTTCAGGTGACAAGGGTCTTCAGGTGGATTAAGAGTATAATAAAATATTAAAACCACATGTGTCTTTATTTCATTAAAATACTTTTTATTAACGTGTGTGTTTTATTAACCATTTCGTACTATTGGATTAATAATGGATAGGTGTCATAATTGACGCCTCTCCATTATTAACCTGGCTTAATGTCACCTTACAATAGCAAGGTGACATTAACCCTTCATTACCCCATATCCCACCACTACACGGGAGTGGGAAGAGAGGCTAATTGCCAGAATAGGCGCATCTTCCAGATGTGCCTTTTCTGCGGTGGCTGGGGGCAGATGTTTTTAGCCAGTGGGGGGGGCAATAACCATGGTCTCTCTCTAGGGTATTAATATCTGCTCTCAGTCACTGGCTTTCCCACTCTGGCGGAAAAAATTGCGCGGGAGCCCATGCCAATTTTTTTCCGGGATTTAACCCTTTAATTTAATAGCTAGAGACCCCAAATTTGACACAAAGACACTTCTTACATTACTAAAGAGGAATATGTAATAAAAGAAGGGATATGAGATGGTTTACTGTATGTAAACCATGTCTCATATCCTGTCAGGTTTGTGAAGGAGATAGGAAAAGCCGGCAATTGAATTACCGGCTTCTATGCTATCTAGCGCTGAATAAAATATATATGTGTGTCTCACTGACATATATTATATATATATATATATATATATATATATATATATATATATATATATATATATATACCTATACTATGTGTACACATTTATTTTACCTATTCTATCAGTGTGATTTTACTGTACACCACGCTGAATTGCCGGCTTTTCTATAGAACACCGCTGCATATTTCTCGCAAGTCACACACATGGTCTGTGTGTAATCCGTTATTTTCTCGCCCCCATAGACTTTTATTGGCATATTTTTTGCGCAATACGCTGACAAACGCAGCATGCTGCGATTTTCTACGCCCGTAACATACCGTATATTATGGATGCGTAATATATGGCAGATAGGAGCTGCCCCATAGAGAATCATTGGGCCATGTGCAATGCGTATTTTCTGGACGTATTTTCTGCGCTCATACGTCCGTAAAACTCGCTAGTGTGACGCCGGCCTCACAAAGACCCAGAAGTAGATGGTGTAGTTCACATGAATGTTTTTATACGCGAACCAATGGTCTGTGAATATAGAAAAAGTTTAAAAAAAATAGCAGCATACACTACTATAATCTCTTTTTCAGATCAGATTTGCCCATTTTATGTTGATGGTACAAACGGGACATACACGGTTACATAAGTCATGTGTTTTTCAGGGGTCCATTGCAATTATTAAGACAGGAAACTGTAATTGTTATTTTATAATTAAAATGTTGATGCAAAAACGGATGCCATACGGATGTTGTATGGAAGTAAAAAACTGACATACAGATGACATACTGATGACAATATGGATGAAAACAGATGATTTTGAATGCAAACCATTTTTAATTAGATGTATTATCCAAAAACTGTTCAAAAATCTACAATTATCTGAAAAATAAAATATCAATGACTTACTAGAGGTCCTGCTAATCCACAGAGCTGCTTAACTTCAGCTGCTGAATCACTTGGGATAGTTTGGTGTATCCATTGCAGAAAAGCACTACAGTGCTTCCGTATCAGAGATGATCTCAGAGTTACTCCATTTAGCCGATCCTTCATGATGATATCATGCTGCATCTCTTGTCTGTAGTCAGCCAAAGTAAAATAATTCACTTGCGTCTTCACTTGAAACCTCTACATGCACTCATTAACAAAAATCTCTCATCTATTAAAAGAGGTATTTTAATAACCTTTTATCTACTACTTGATCCACTTCTCCACGCACATAACTTGGCATGAACAAGCTTCCTCTGCTTCCCCCCTCTGCAAATCTTTTCACTGGCTCCCATTACCTCAGCGTATCCAGTTCAAATTACTAATACTGACCTACAAAGCCATCCACAACCTGTCTCATCCATATATCTCTGAACTAATCTCCCAATATCTTCCCTCACGTGATCTCCGGTCCTCCCAAGACCTCCTTCTCTGGCCCACACTTATTCGCTCCTCATCTAACCGCCTCCAAGACTTCTCCCGAATATCCCCCATCCTCTGGAATTCTTTGCCCCAACACGTCCGACTATCAACCACATTCAGATCCTTCAGACGGAACCTGAAAACCCATCTCTTCAGGAAAGGCTACAGCCTGCACTGACCCCGCTGCCTCCTCACCACTACCGAAGCTACCGCCTCACCAACAGCTCCTGCAACCCTCAACCTATTGTCTCCTTCCCCATAATCCTGTAGAATGTAAGCCCGCAAGGGCAGGGTCCTCGCCCCTCTGTATCAGTCTGCCATTGTTAGTTTGTTTACTGTAAGTGATATCTGTAACTTGTATGTAACCCCTTCTCATGTAAAGCACCATGGAATCAATGGTGCTATATAAATAAATAATAATAATAATATTGAACAATAGAAAATTTAACCTTTTACATTACTATATGCCCTCACAGAGCCTTTCCTCACCGATGTACCTTGAAGGCAGACCATTTGATAACGTATCTGCTGTGCAGGGTATGTGCCCATGATCCGGAGATGCTGCGGGTTTGATGTTGCATATTTATGCAGTGTCAAACTTGTAGCTAGATGTGACAGTATAGTGGATGGTTTTTCTAGAAATCCCATGTCCACCATGTGTTCACAGACGCCCTCGGATCACCCGTGAAGACGGACATGTAGTGTCTTTCCAGACCACAGCATATCAATTTCACCAATAGAATGTACTGAATGCGGTAAATCAGCATGGTTCAGTGAACTTATGCGGATTTACCTGCGTTAAAATCGCTGCCTTCTATTGGACGCAGTAAACATGCTCTACATCCAAAGCGCTGCTACTTCCGAATCGTGGGCACCAGGCCTAAGGGGTCCCCAGAGACTTATCAGAGTTTCCATTCCCCTTGAATCCCCACTACTCCTTTTACATGTTTAGTTTCAATTCCCCCACCCTCCTTCCCCTCCAGCATACAGGCCGACTTGTGTAAAAATTAAATGTGCTCCTGTTTTCTGCAGAAAGCTGTCAGGTTTCACAATTGACATTGTAGACGGTGAAATCCGAGAACACATTCGTGATAAAATTCATAATGGAGACAATCTACTATATAATTGTCTAAGGGTCACGTCCGTTCTTTCTGTCCTTCTGTCTGTCACGGATATTCATTGGTCGTGGCCTCTGTCTGTCATGGAATCCAAGTCGCCGATTGGTCTCGCCAGCTACCTGTCATGGCTGCCGCGACCAATCAGCGACGGCCACAGTCCGATTAGTCCCTCCCCTACTCCCCTGCAGTCACAGTGCCCGCTCTATACTCCCCATAGTCAGTTTCCCCTCGCGAGACCGCTAAGTCATCTGGGTAATTTCGCAATGCATCCTGGGAATGGAAGATGGCGGCCGCATCATACAGCTTCGCTGGATCCCAGGGGTGAGTATATAACTATTTTTTATTTTAATTATTTTTTTTTAACAGGGATATGGTGCACACACTGCTAAATACTGCGTGGGCAGTGTTATATACCTACGTGTCTGGGCAATATACGTGACTGGCCAATATACTACGTGGCTGGGCAATATACTACGTGGCTGGGCAATATACTACGTGGCTGGGCAATATACTACGTGACTGGGCAATATACTACGTGGGCTGGGCAATATACTACGTGGCTGGGCAATATTACTACGTGACTGGGCAATATACTATTTGACTGGGCAATATACTACGTGACTGGGCAATATACTACGAGGCTGGGCAATATACTACGTGGGCTGGGCAATATACTAAGTGGACATGCATATTCTAGAATACCCGATGCGTTAGAATCGGGCCACCATCTAGTTTTCTATAATTTCATTGTGAATCCAGTATGCAACTCTGCTGATGTGGAAATACATGTATGAATGTACAGTTGAAGTCAATTGTCCTGGTACCATTGACTATTAACAGGGTTGTTCACTGCTGGCGGTTTTGTGACAATGTTGCTTCACGACTGCTGCAGCCAACCAGCGGCCGCTGATCGCCTGCAGTGGTCAAATGACATACTAGAAGTATCATGTGAATGCCTGGTGATAGTGGACGACCCTTCCAAGATGCAATATCTCCCGAAGTAAAGTGTTTAATGAAACTGATTGGACTAATACAGTTTGAAAACATCAGACTAATCTGTAATTACCGTATATACTCGAGTATAAGCCGAGATTTTCAGCCCAAATTTTTGGGCTGAAAGTGCCCCTCTCGGCTTATACTCGAGTCAATGTGGGTGGCAGGGTCGGCGGGTGAGGGGGTGAGGGTGCTGAGGTATACTTACCTAGTCCCAGCGATCCTCGCGCTGTCCCTGCCGTCCCACGGGCTTCTGTGCTGCAGCTTCTTCCCCTCTTCAGCGGTCACGTGGGACCGCTCATTAGAGATATGAATAAGCGGCTCCACCTCCCATAGGGGCGGAGCCGCCTATTCATTCCTCTAATCAGCGGTGCCGGTGACCGCTGACAGGAAGAGCTGCGGCACCGAAGACCAGGCAGAGGGACAGCGCGAGGATCGCCAGGACTAGGTAAGTATAGCATATTCACCTGTCCTCGTTCCAGCCGCCGGGCGCCGCTCCATCTTCCCGGCCGGCGCCTCCATCTTCCCGGCGTCTGCGCTCTGACTGTTCAGGCAGAGGGCGCGATGACGCATACAGTGTGCGCGGCGCCCTCTGCCTGATCAGTCAGAGCAGAGACGCCGGGAAGATGGAGGCGCAGGAACGAGACGCCGGGAGCTGCAATCAAGGGAGGTGAGTATGTGTTTTTTTTTTTTATTGCAGCAGCGGCGGCAGAGATCTCTATGGGGCACAATGAACGGTGCAGAGCACCGTATATGGCACAGCAATGGGGCACAATGAACGGTGCAGAGCACCGTATATGGGCACAGATATGGGGCACAATGAACGGTGCAGAGCACCGTATATGGCACAGCAATGGGGCACAATGAACGGAGCAGAGCACCGTATATGGGCACAGATATGGGGCACAATGAACGGTGCAGAGCACCGTATATGGCACAGCAATGGGGCACAATGAACGGTGCAGAGCACTGTATATGGCACAGCAATGGGGCACAATGAACGGTGCAGAGCACCGTATATGGCACAGCAATGGGGCACAATGAACGGTGCAGAGCACCGTATATGGCACAGCAATGGGGCACAATGAACGGTGCAGAGCACCGTATATGGGCACAGATATGGGGCACAATGAACGGTGCAGAGCACCGTATATGGCACAGCAATGGGGCACAATGAACGGAGCAGAGCACCGTATATGGGCACAGATATGGGGCACAATGAACGGTGCAGAGCACCGTATATGGCACAGCAATGGGGCACAATGAACGGTGCAGAGCACTGTATATGGCACAGCAATGGGGCACAATGAACGGTGCAGAGCACCGTATATGGCACAGCAATGGGGCACAATGAACGGTGCAGAGCACCGTATATGGCACAGCAATGGGGCACAATGAACGGTGCAGAGCACTGTATATGGCACAGCAATGGGGCACAATGAACGGTGCAGAGCACCGTATATGGCACAGCTATGGGGCACAATGAACGGTGCAGAGCACTATATGGGGCACAGCTATGGGGAAATAATGAACGGTGTAGAGCGCTATATGGCACAGCTATGGGGAAATAATGATCTATTTTTATTTTTGAAATTCACCGGTAAATGCTGCATTTCCACCCTAGGCTTATACTCGAGTCAATAAGTTTTCCCAGTTTTTTGTGGCAAAATTAGGGGGGTCGGCTTATACTCGGGTCGGCTTATACTCGAGTATATACGGTAAACAAAAATTAGATTCACCTGTCACTATTTTAGTGCTCGCATGACTTTGATGTTTACAAAGGCAAGTTTCATTACCTGTTCCTTGCTAAAAATTGCAAATAAAAAATAACTCATTACCAACAAACAAAAAAACAAAAACATAAAGAGGTATAAGATCAAGTCCAAAGACCTTAGCATATCAAAAATGTTGCTAGGAAAAAGGCATAAAAAGTTACATCGACAAATCAAAATCCTTCTAGGAAAATGATATCTGGACAAATTAAACCAAAGTGTAGCTCTTCGGCAATACACCGCAGTGTTAGGTATACAGGAAACGAAATGAAGCCTATGAAGAAGAATGCACCCTACCTACAGCGAAGCATGTGAGAATCCATAATGTTGTAGAGCTGCCTTGATTCCTTTGGGAAAAGAGGCCTTGAACATGTTGTAGGAAAAATGGCTTCAAGCAAATCCAAAAGTACGCAAGTATGGTTAACCCCTTAAAGACCGCCGATACGTCTTTTAAACGGCGGAAGTTAAGGGTACTCATTCCTCAGTGGCGTTTTAAAAGCGCTGAGAAATAAGGTTATAGCGCCCCCCAGCATCGGAAAATCTCTGTGAGGTAGCCGAGATCACGGAGAACATGATTCAGATCATCCCCAGTGTTCTGATCGCCACTATTCACCAAATAACTGTGACACCCCCCCAAAAAAAGAACAGTCTGATTTCCCATTTATTTCTCTCTCCTCTGGTATCATCTAGCATACTAGAGGACAGAGAAATGGGGTCCCCCAAGCCCCACTGGTACTTCTTGCGTCACCCCAGGCTCTGTCCCCCAGCGGCTTCTTCCGGGAAGAAAATCGCAGGCGCATGCGCAGTGCGCCCACGGAAATTGGGATATAAGGGAATCCATTTTTATTACAGAGATATTAGAAATACTTTGAACTGAAAGCTGTTATGCTGATATGAAAAACAAAACAAAAAAACACTGACACTATTATAATCAATATGTACAGCAATTACATACGGATCACATTGCTAAGATCAAACCTTACTTCATTCTACAAAAAGATTTTTCTTTTTGGTTTATTTTGATCACTGTGATAGGGCCTATCACAATGATCAAAATAAAACCAAAGTAAACCAAACCCCCATTATCACCCCCTTAGTTAGGTAAAAATAATAATAAAAAAATATATATATTTTTTTTCCATTAGAGTTAGGGTTGGGGCTAGTGTTAAAGTTTGGGGTTAGAGCAAGGGTTAGGATTGGGCGAGGGTTAGGGTTGGGGCTAGGGTTAGAGATAGGATTATGGTTGGGCTAGGGTTGTGTTGCGGTTAGGGTTGTGGTTAGGGTTATGGTTGGGATCAGGGTTAGGGTTGTGTTGGGGTTGGAGTTACAATTGGGAGGTTTTCACTGTTGAAGTACATCAGGGGGTCTCCAAACGCGATATGGCGCTGTGGAGACCAGACTGAACCAAAGGATCCATTTTGTCTCCCAGATGAAATCTGCTTCTGCACAGCAAACTTGACATTTCCTTTTATAGAAGTAATCACGCGCGCATTTCTCCTTGATATTGTAGCCTTTCACCCACATACCAGATATTGTAACTTTTCACTAGTATAGATTTGCTTTGTAAGTGATTATGAAATATGAGCGCTTGTGCGCATGTCTGTAAATGCCTAACTTCTTACTATATAAAGAAGGGGCAGCGCCCAGTGAGGCAGGCGTGCTCCGGGGCTACCCCTGTTTATGAACACACAACCTTTGTGCTGCGTGTCATTTACTTGGATTCCTCAATCCAGGAAGCCAGGGACGGAAGAGGACTCAACATTTCTTGGCGCCCGAAACAGGGACCCGAGGCGAGAGTATCTGCTCGAGATTCACCTGCGGATACGGACAACGGAGATCTGGGATAATGGACGGCAAATGAACTGAAAAACCTGGCCAGGTAAGAGACATTATTAGTTCTCTTTTATCTGCCCTGTATTATCCGAAAGATCTCTACGAGCCGTGTCACGCTGGGTTAGTCTAGTAGTGAGTAGATACCTATAACACTCGGGTTACCATATTGTATAGATTTATGAGTCCTGTCCCTGGCAGTGTGTGAACAAGTGTGAAGGTTGTGGCATGTTATGAAAGAAGGATAAAAGTACGTAGAACAATAAGCCGAAATTGGTAGGACAAGTCTTATTAGTGAAGTCAGCCTAACTGGGTCATGTGGTTGCGTCCTTTCGGGGAGACCTCCGCCCATGCTTGACTCTCTTTGAGAAACTTGTTCCTTCATTTTTGGATAAGAGTTTGATAGAATGAGCCCAGGACACGAGTCCATGAGCCTGGGACAAGTATGATAACAGAGACGGAGAGTTTGGTGATCTGTTTGGTGTTGCTGATCCTGTTTGCGTGCATTGTAGGAATCAAGTTTATTCTGCACATTAGAAAGAACGGAGCAGATCAGCCCTTCAATATCTTAGCTCCCTAGGAGAGAAGGCAACGAGACATCACTCCAGAGAGGTGGTTGTCCAAACGTCACCTAGGGTAGATACAGCTATTATTGAAAAGAAAAATGGGAAATAAACAGACAAAATCCGTCTTAGGACAAGTAGAAGCAAAAGATATCATACAGGAAAGATGTGGAAAGACAGTCAGAAGGCAGATCAGAAGGGTAAGAGAAAAATTGGGAATTTCAGAAGCACTTATGTTTAGCACTGAATGGGAAAGACTGAGTAAAGAACGAGGTGGAATTATCAAAGACAATGGGTGGGAAGAAATCATACACTGTATGATAAAGGTCTCAAAAACAGCTAAAGAGGAGAATTGGAAGTATGATCCAGACACTTCCAAATGGAGTATGGGTACGGGAAAATGTTGTGCCACGACTCATTCAGTTCCTCCTCCTTACCTAGATCCGAATGTTCAACCATTTGTACCTTCTGAAGGAGGACAAACCAAACCAAATTTATATCCTGGGTTAAATGGGGTGGAAGGATGGGTGTGCAAAAATTGTGGCCAGCAGAATCCAGACTGGAGAACTGAATGTTCTGCCTGTGGGGCCCCCAGAGGTCATCAATTGTTAGCTCCTGTTAGGATAGTACCGAAACCCTTCAGAGAAACTGGTGTAGATGGAGCAATGGCAACTAGATATCACCAAACCCGACAATACTTCCCTTGGTCCCCCGCTGAAGGAATGTCTCTTCTACATAATGCACCAGATCCCACCCAGTACCCAGTTAGATTCGCACAGTATATACAGCAAATTATGCAGACTCATGCAGGAGTCTGGGCAGATGGAGAGGAATTATGTAGAATGAAAATGACTCCTGGTCTCTTCCAGGAACTGCTAACACATCTACAGGGACACAGGCCACAGGTGGGACAGGAGCTACAAGAGGGACAAGCGGGACAAGGTGCCTTACAAACGATAGAATCAGGAACACAATTTGTAGACCATTTAATAGTTTTCATGAGGCAGAAACAGAGGCAGAGAGGAACAACGGGAGTGGTGGCTCAGAGACCTGGACAATCGGTAGATGAATATTATCTAGGGGTAGAGAATAATTTTAGAGATGAAGGAATAGATCTAACCGCTCCAGGAATGATGAGGTTAATTACAAAAACCTTTATAGATGGATTGTCTCCAAAAGTAAAGGAAAAACTTAAGGCTGCAACTCCTGATTGGAGAACCTTGGAAGACCCACACTTGGCCAGGCAAAAAGCCGTAGGGATAGAGTTGGATTTAAGAGAAAATCATAAGCCTGTCAGAATAGCGCAAGCAAACACAACAGGTGGAAGGGCAAGACATAATTTTCCCTGTCATTACTGCAAGAAACCAGGACATTTCCAGAGAGAATGTAGAAAGAAGCAGGCAGACATAAAATCAGGAAAATTTGTACCAAAGAATAAGCCCTCAGACACCCAACAGACATCCATAGTGGATGGTCCCATACCAGACTCAGATTGACTCAATGTGTTACAAACTTCCCTACCAGCTAGAAGACCTATAATACAGGTGAATGTGGGGGGAAGAGAGATTCCATTCTTGATAGATACAGGTGCAACTTCCTCAATTTTGAATCAAGATTTTCTTCCAAACCCGGAAGATATTTCACAACAAACAACTTTTGCTGAGGGTTATGATAGGGTAATTCGAACACTACCATATACTGTGCCCCTAGAGGTCTCATTAGGACCTAAATGTTTTGCATCCAGATTTTTGTATGCCAGAGGTGCCCCAACATGTTTGTTGGGAACTGATGTCTTGAAGAAATTAGAAGCTAACATCAATTTTAGGGAAGATGGCACAGTCATGCTGACTATCCCTGATGATGCAGAAACATTAGAACAATATGTCAGAATTCAGGCTTTTGAGGATTATACTGAAGAAAAAGAGTACACCACAGATCTAGACCTCTCAACGGTCCCAGAAACACTGTGGGCACAGGGTGACACTGATGTGGGATTATTGCATATCTCTCCTGTAAAACTATCTGTGCAACCAGGAACTGTTCTCCCACAGCTCAGACAATACCCTGTGAGTGCCCAGCAGGAACTAGCGATTACAAAACAGATAGAGGGATATAGAGAGAAAGGGGTTTTGGTAGAGATACAATCACCTGCTAACGCTCCTCTGTATCCAGTCAAGAAGAGAACTCTTGATAAGGGTTCTATGCCCAAATATCGTATGGTACATGATCTAAGAGAAATAAACAAAGTTCTAGATCCAATCACCCCAGTTGTACCCAATCCTCATACGTTACTATCACAGATACCAGCCAGTTCTCAAGTGTTTACTGTAATAGATCTTTCAAATGCATTTTTCTCGGTTCCTTTACACCAAGACAGTTGGCATTTGTTTGCATTTACATTTAAGGGCAAACAGTTGGCGTGGACACGCCTTCCACAGGGAATGATACACTCCCCTACTCTTTATTCAAATGCCCTACAAACAGTCCTTCAGAGGTTTGAACCCGAACCACAGGTAGTAATTTTGCAGTATGTGGATGACCTACTACTTTGCTGCCCAGATCTAGAAACTGCAGAAAGGTCCACTGTGAGTTTACTATGTTTTCTAGAAAAAGAAGGGTGTAAAGTGAATAGACAAAAGCTACAAGTTTGTCAGACCAAAGTGGTCTTTCTAGGTCATTGCATTTCTCAAGGTAAAAAGCATCTTACACCTCAAAGAACTGAAGCAATAAGACAGATGAATGAGCCTAGAAATCATAAACAGCTACGAGCATTTTTAGGAATAGTGTCTCATTGTAGACAATGGATTATACATGCCAGTCAACTAATGCAACCACTGTATGACTGTGTAAAAAGTGAACCTTATTTGTTGACAAAAGAAGGTCAGATTTCGTTCCAACAATTAAAAGATGCCCTTGTTTCAGCTCCAGCGTTAGGGCTACCAGACTACACCAAACCATTTCAGCTTATGGCTGCAGAAGTTGATTCCCATGCTACAGGAGTTCTTACCCAGAAGCATGCAGGGAAACAAAGACCAATTGCATATCTTTCAGCAAGGTTAGATCCCGTAGCTAGAGCAGCGCCAACCTGTGTACGTGTAGTTGTTGCTGTCTCACTATTGTTGGACAAAGCATCAGAAATTGTCCTAGAGCATCCACTCACAGTTCAAACTACACATGATGTTTATGGGATATTAAACCAGGTCCAACCAAAACACATTTCCATGGCCAGACATTTGCGGCTGCAGTGTTCTTTGCTGCTCCCCTCTACTATCACATTTGCAAGGCTTCAGACTCTCAATTTAGCTACACTGCTACCTCTCGAGTCTAAAGGGGGGAATAAGGACACTGATCCACACGCAAATTTTTTCCCTACAGATACACATGATTGTACAGAGCTCATTTTACAAGAAACGGTAGGCTTACCCAATGTATCCGAAACACCACTTCAAAATCCAGATTTAGAGCTGTTTATAGATGGTAGTAGGTTTGCAGATGACACAGGTAACTTCCATACAGGGTATGCAGTTGTGTCAGAATCTGAAACTCTCAAAGCAGAACCACTTCCACCGAAACAATCTGCACAAGAAGCAGAACTAACAGCATTGATTGAAGCTCTAAAAATAGCTGAGAATCAGACAGCTAATATATACACTGATTCTAGGTATGCACATGGTTTTGTGTTTGATTTTGGAGTAATCTGGAGAGCTAGAGGTTACATGACAGCGTCAGGACAACCTGTAAAACATGCTTCTCTGATCAAACAGATCTTAGAGGCTGCACAAGAAACAAAAGAAGTAGCAGTAATCAAGGTAGCTGCACATGTGAGACTCGACACTAGGGAATCTAGGGGAAATGATAGGGCTGATAAAGCAGCCAAAGCAGCAGCAGTCAAACCCTTACAACAGGTCCATACTGTAAACCTCACAGAAAATACTGAAGATAGACTGAGACAAGCACAGGAAGATGCAGGAGAAGAGGAGAGGGACAGGTGGAAAAAGGAAGGGGCAGAAGAACAAGAGGGAATTTGGAAGAAAAATGGACTAATATGTCTACCTAGAGCCTGGTACCCGATAGTAGTTGGTGGATTACATCACCCTACGCATGTGTCTGCAAATGCAATGACACTACTGGCAAAGCAAGTCTGGTTGGCTCCAGGTTTTGGCAACTACGCAAGAGACTATTGTGCTGCATGCGCTATATGCCTGACACATAATCCCGGACAGACAGCAAAGACCCCTATGAAGCACCACGTCCGACCTCTCTACCCGTTTCAACGGTTGCAGATAGACTTTATCCAGCTGCCAAAGAGTAATGGGTATGAGTATGTGTTGGTGTGTGTGGACATGTTCTCGGGGTGGCCAGAGGCCTATCCAGTTCGGAAGGCTTCAGCTAAAAACACTGCTGTAAAGCTAGTTACCGAACTGGTGCCCCGTTATGGTCTCCCTGAAGTGATCGAGTCAGATAGGGGTACTCATTTCACTGGAGAAATATTTCAAAATGTACTAAAAATGTTGGGTGTTGAAAGTCAGTTACACACTCCGTATCATCCTCAAAGTTCTGGTAAGGTGGAACGCATGAATGGAACTTTAAAATTAAAAATACAGAAAGCCATGGCTGAAACAGGAAAGCCTTGGACAGAATGCCTTCCACTGGCCCTTTACTCAATACGCAATACCCCAAGGGGTAAGACTAAACTGTCTCCATATGAAATTTTGTTTGGCAGGACTGCCAATTTAGGATGTTATTTTCCACAGCAACTTGTGTTAAATATTGAATCACTGACTTCCTATGTGCAAAATCTTCAGAAACAATTAACTAAGGTGCATGCACAAGTTTTTGCTTCCCTTCCAGATCCTGATAACACTGAAGGAAGTCACAAGTTGGAACCAGGTGATCAAGTCTATATAAAAAGACACACCAGAAAGGCTCTTGAACCAAGATTTGACGGACCCTTCCAAGTCCTGTTGACAACACCTACATCAGTCAAGCTTGAAGGAAAGGCATCATGGATACATGCAAGCCATTGCAAAAAAGCAGTATAAAACTCATGATATTGATGTTAATAATGTTAACCACAACGAAGGCATGGGAAAGACTAAATTCTTTAGCCCCTTTGAACAATAGATTCGTACAACATCATAGAAAATTAGTGCACGACTTGTTAAACAATACACAAACCCTGACAGATTGTTGGATCTGTACCCATTCGCCGGTATCAGCCACAAGTATACCTTTTCTAGCAGTTCCCGTATCAGCAGAAGAAATATTCGCTTGGCCTAATTGTTCAGACAACCTGGCCAACAACCAAACTGGTAATACTAGGCTATGGAATACTACAATCGCCATACCAATTGTGGGATGGGTAGAATTTCCTTGGTGGCAGGGTAATCTCTCAGGGAGTAGTACACATCTACAATATTTGGCCTATAAGGGTGGAGCCTGGGTCCCTAGGAATAAGACTGGATTAACTAATTTAGGACAGGTCCCCACAGAAAATCTACAGCTCAGTTTCAGTACAACCGCCCCTCCCTCTGATGCTTTCAAACCTACAGTATTGGAAAGATACATACATAATAGAAAATGGGAACATTCTGAGTTGTTCCCCCAAGGTGATGATAACAGTTGTACAAGTAAGCCGGGGAACCTGGTTTGTAATGAATCCAATGAGTATGTCAACGGAATGCATGTATGTGGTAATCCCGCAGCCGGGTATTGTAGCCCCTTGGGACAAAAACCCTCTTGGTGTATGCTTCAAAATGTATCTAGTTTTGTGGATTTGGCTCACAGATTGGTATTGCAGCACTCAGCTCTATGGGATCTGCCTGAAGGTACATTTTGGATATGCGGAGAAGGAGCATATAAATGGCTTCCCGTAGGTATAAAGGGTACTTGTACATTAGGACGCCTAACCCCAGCTACTTTCATAATTTCAAATAAACAAGTGAATATGCAAGCCGTGCCCAAGCACACACTATATAAAAGAGCTGCAGATAACTCACCACGTCCCTCGGGGAGGCCACATATAGTACAAATGGGAATTCCCAACAAAATTGCTAGTACCATTTTTATTTATCCTATGTTAACACAAATGTGGGATAAATTAGTTAGAGCCACGGATTATCTAGATGATCAGATCTGGGATATATTAGATATACTAAACACTAGTGTAGCTGTACAGAATCAGCTTATAATAGTCGTCAACCAACATACCCTGGTATTGGATTACCTAACTGCCTCACAAGGGGGTATGTGTCAAATCATTGGACCCACCTGCTGTCATTATATAGACCCGAATAGTACTATGAGTATGACATTCAAATTAAAGGACGTACAACGACTCAGAGATCAGTATGACAAAGACAATGACCAGAATAAGGATAGCTGGTGGTCAGATACCTTTTCTTTTCTTAACCCAGCCAACTGGTTCAGAGGGATCGGTGGGTGGGTTGCCGGGATTATGCAGAGCATAATACATATAGTTATGATTATTGTAATCATATATGTGTTATTCAAGATTGTACTCAAGGGTATCTCAGTATGCACAAATAAATTTTGTGTAATAGATGCAAGAGTATAAAGTTTATTATTGCCGTACTAATTTTCTTTTATATTTTAGTATACTGCCGCATAAAGAAGAAAATGCACAAGCTTCATGCAAAAATTTATGACAAATTATAAAAGAATATGTCAAAGGGGGGAATTGTGGAGACCAGACTGAACCAAAGGATCCATTTTGTCTCCCAGATGAAATCTGCTTCTGCACAGCAAACTTGACATTTCCTTTTATAGAAGTAATCACGCGCGCATTTCTCCTTGATATTGTAGCCTTTCACCCACATACCAGATATTGTAACTTTTCACTAGTATAGATTTGCTTTGTAAGTGATTATGAAATATGAGCGCTTGTGCGCATGTCTGTAAATGCCTAACTTCTTACTATATAAAGAAGGGGCAGCGCCCAGTGAGGCAGGCGTGCTCCGGGGCTACCCCTGTTTATGAACACACAACCTTTGTGCTGCGTGTCATTTACTTGGATTCCTCAATCCAGGAAGCCAGGGACGGAAGAGGACTCAACAGCGCCCACCATTGATTCCAGTCAATTTTGCGTTCAGAAAGTCAAACAGTGCTCGTTCCCTTCTGAGCCCTGCTATGCCTCCAAACAGTGGCTTTCCCCCACATACAGGGTATCTGCGTACTCAGGAGAAATTGAGCAACAAATTGTGTGGCCAATTTCTCCTGATACCCTTGTGAAAATAAAAAAGTTTGGTTCCAAAGTAAATTTTTTGTGAAAAAAGTAAAAATGTTTATTTTTTCATTTCACATTGCTTTAGATCTCGTGAACCACGTGTAGGGTTAATAAATTTCTTGAATGTGGTTTTGCGCACCTCTAGAGGTGCAGTTATTAGAATGGTGTCACTTTTGGGTATTTTCTGTTATATTGACCCCCCCAAACTCACTTTAAAATGTAAGGTGGTCCCTAAAAAAATTGGTTTTGTAAAATTTGTTGGAAAAATGAGAAATCGCTGGTCAAATTTTAACCCTTATAACGTCCTAACAAAAAAAAAATATTTCCAAAATTGTGCAGTTGTAAAGTAGACATGTGGGAAATGTTATTTATTTACCATTTTGTGCGATATGACTGATTTAAGGGCACAAAAAAAACATGTTAAAATTGCAAAATTTTCAAAATTTTTGCCAAATTTCAGTTTTTTTCATAAATAAATGTGAGTCATAGCGAAGAAATTTTAACACTAACATGAAGTACAATATGTCACGAAAAAACAATCGCAGAATCAGTGGGATCCGTTGAAGCGTTCCAGAGTTATAACCTCATAAAGTGACAGTGGTCAGAATTGTAAAAATTGGCTTGATTATTAAAGGGACTCTGTCACCTGAATTTGGAGGGAACAATTTTCAGCCATAGGGGCGGGGTTTTCGGGTGTTTGATTCACCCTTTCCTTACCCGCTGGCTGCAATATTGGATTGAAGTTAATTCTCTGTCCTCCGTAGTACATGCCTGCACAAGGCAATCTTGCCTTGCGCAGGCGTGTACTATGGAGGACAGAGAATGAACTTCAATCCAATATTGCAGCCAGCATGCAGCCAGCAGGTAAGGAAAGGGTGAATCAAACACCCGCAAAACCCGCCCCTATGGCTGAAGATTGTTCTCTCCAAATTCAGGTGACAGAGTCCCTTTAAGTACAAAATTGGCTCTGTCACTAAGGGGTCAAAGCATTTGTCTTGACCACTCAGTTGTGATGTCAGTGAGCAGAAAAGAACTAACCAATTGAGAAGGAAGATGAGATGAATCCCAATCAAAAAGCAACTGAAAATCTTTGCTATTGCCTTGTCTTTCTTTACCCACAGGCTCTTATAGACATGTAAATGTTACCCTGGTATCATTATGTCTAGTTCAGTTCATTATAGGTATGTTTAAGCTATTCTGCTCAATGGCTATGTTTGTCTTGTTAATTGTATCACCAAATACTTAATGAGTACCAATGATATTCTGGTCATTCATGTACCATTCATGGCTTTCTGGTCTCATTTTCCACTTCTGCACCTACTCCTTGTGTGCATGGGAAGGCATGTCAATCTCATGCCCCCTTGGAAGGACTAAATGATACACAGGGGTGCTTTACATATTCTGCAGGCTTGGTCACCTGGCTCAGACGCGCTGTGTTTGGACTATTGAAGCCGGACACGCCTGTGGCGGAACAGATGTGTTTAACATATCAAATTGGGATTATCTGGTCTTATACATTACGGTACCAGTGTTCTGTAGACAAACGTCCTGTTTTAGAGATGAGCGAATATGTTCGGCTCCCTCCTTATTTGTCAAGTTATAGCGCTTACCGAGTAAGTTGCAGAAGGAATCCGGCTTCCTGGAGCGCTCCCGATAATCAGCTGTTCGGCTCCGCAGCTGCATGTGTCGTGGATGGGTGACAGTCACAACACATGCATGGACAACCTTTTTGTTCCATAAATAGTGGAATTAAGAGTTTTCACCATTTTACTTCACTTGATGTACACGGTAAAGTAAATTATGTAATTCAAAACTAATGCTTGTTGCAGAAAAAAAGTTCTCTTATGGCTATATTAATAGGACATTAAAAAAGTTGGAAGGGAAGGAAATGCTAAATCATATGGTTTTTCTTATTGAGCTAAGATCTTACCAACAGATAGTTGCTAATTACCTCCCTGTTCAGGCTGTAATTTCTCTGCTTTTTTTGACCACACATCAACATAGTGGGCATTCTCATCTGATCTGCTCTGTCAACATGGCGTCACTGCTGACATAATTTCTTTGACAGACAACTCCCCGCAGGTAGGCAGTGTGGAGCCGGCTGTCAATCAGCATTGCATTGGCATTGACACCACGTTAACAGAGCAGAGTGGAAAAGAAGACACTGCTTTATTGACAGGCCATCACTAGAAGGAGAATCGCTGGCAGGAATGGACCGTGACCACTCTGAACCGGGACAGATCGTTGCATGGCATTACAGGCAAGTTGTTAGCAACTACCCACCTTGTAAGTTCTTAGCCCAATAATAAAAAATGCACACAAATGGCCCAAATTGCTATAATTTGCCTTGTGAATAGTTTGTAAAATTACATGAAAATAAATGTTTGCTTTACAGTATTTAACAGATTTCTTTCAAAAATAGCAGGCACTCTACATTAAATATGGAACACAACTGAAAATATACCCATCTTAGATTTTTATTTAAGAATCAATATCATTTATTTGAAATCACTCATTTTTTAAGTACAGGGTATTGCAGATGAAACATTTGCAACAAAATGGTACAAAATTAAGCCTTAAATATAATTTCTTTTAAATGTTTACATTATTTGTAAAAAAAACTGCAAAAGTCAAAGACATTTACATAAGTACAATATAAACATTTATAGCAAAAATACACAAGGGCTTTATGTGTCTTCACAAGTAGCCTCTGTAGATCTTTGAAGCTGTGAAGATACATCTCAGGGTACCTCCAGCAATCTTAGCAACTGTAAGGAGAGTCATGCCTAAATCAGCTGGGAATAACTTGAGAAACTCTGTGCAAGGTTTCAACCTAGGCACTGAATAGTAAGACTAACAGAACGTAAAATACTGGCAAATTTACTTATCAATGTGAAGGTTTTCCTTTAAGCACCATCTGAGATGTCAATGAGGATAGGAATCTCGAAGCCAAAACTTGAACAGGTTTTTAAATAACATTGTTAGTACTAAAGACCGCATGTAGCCATAATTTTCTTGCTCCCTGTGTTTCAGTCCATTTGCACAAACCATTGACATCTGACTTCTCTCTGATCTAGCAGATGTGTACCATTTAATTTTAAGATTAGGTAGAAAATATCCACGTGTCAAAAAACAGCAAATTCTTGGCGGCTCTAGTGTCTAAATTTAATGACGACGAGGCTTGAATTTGAGAAAATCTGTTTCCATAACACAGTGGTCTGTCAGCACTTTGGAAGAGTCCTCAGCATGGACTGCAGTGTATGTCTTGGACACTGATTTAACTTTGTTTATGGCTATATGATCACTATCCATTACCTGTAAAAACTCTAACTAAGACCCCCGCCAGGAGAACAGTTACAGCTACACAGCATACTAGACCCCGTCTGAGAATGAGATGTTTTGTGGAAAGAAACTCGCCAACTATATTGGAAGCCTCTTCTTGAAGAACTAGATGCTCTGAATGGTTTTCACTAAAGGGGGCATCTGGTAAGATGGCTGCACCTGCATTTATACCTTGATCCACAGCAGAATATCCAGTGTCAATTTCCCCTAAAGATTAGAAAATAGAAATATAATAGAAAGAGTTAACAAGAGACATGACCAGTATTTCTATAAGACTCACGCCATATCTAAAATAGCTGCATAACGCATGGTTAAAAGAGTTTAACCCCTTTCTGCCATCGGACGGGATAGTTCGATCGATGGCAGAATCCCCGCTTTGATGCGGGCTCCAGCGGTGAGCCCGCATCAACACCGGGACATGTCAGCTGTTTTAAACAGCTGACATGTGCCTGCAATAGGCGAGGGCGGAATCACGTTCCGCCGGCACCTATTAACTAGTTAAATGCTACTGTCAAACTCTGACAGCTGCATTTAACAAGTGCTACCAGCCATCCGGACGGAAATGCGGCACTGGTGACCCCCGTCACAAGAGCGGGGGGTCATCAGTACATTGGCATAACAACCAATGCACCTCTCTATGGCTGTTGATGCCAGATTGCTGTGAGAGCCACCCTGAACCACTTCGATAAAAAAATAACCTAGACATGTCTGGTGTCTGAACTCATAGTGACCTGGAGAATCATAATGTCAGGTCAGTTTTAGCATGTAGCGAACCTAGCAAAAGAGCCAAACAAAAAACAAGTGTGGGACTGCACTTTTTTCCCGTTTTCTAGTACAAGACACGGTAAAACCAATGGTGTAATTCAAAAGTACATCTCGTCCCGCAAGAAATAAGCCCTCACATGGCCTGGTATAAACTCATATGAACTCTAGCGTGGGAATTTGTCTGAATATTTTCTCACGCTCAAGTTCATATGAGGTTATGCCAGCAGGGGGTTCAGCACCGCAAGTCTAGGTAGCTACGTTCCCCTGCTTTCCATTCATTCCCCACTTTTTACAGGCAGGAGCACAGCTGCATTAGCAGGCTTCTGCTTGTAAAATTAATTAACACCTTCTGATAGATTTACATCGTGGGACTTGACTGTAACGTGGGATATTGTTTTTTATTTTAACTTTGTTTCAGGTGACAAGGGTCTTCAATAGGATTGAGCGTTTAATAAACTATTACAACACCATGTGTCTTTATTTCATTAAAATACTTTTTTCCTAATGTGTGTGTGTGTTTTTTTTAACCCTTTATGAACATAGGATTAATAATGGAGAGGTGTCTTATTGACACCTCTCCATTATTAACCTGGCTTAATGTCACCTTACAATAGCAAGGTGATATTAACCCTTTATTACCCCACATCCTACCACTACTCGGGAGTGGGAAGAGTGAGGCTAAGTGCCAGAATAGGCGCATCTTACAGATGTGCCTTGTCTGGGGTGGCTGGGGGCAGATGTTTTTAGCCGGGGTGGGTGGGGGTGGGAGTGGCCCAATAACCATGGTCCCTCTCTAGGCTATTAATATCTGCCCTCAGTCACTGGCTTTCCCACTGCAGCGGAGAAAATTGCACGGGAGCCCACGCCAGTTTTTTCTGTGATTTAACCCTTTATTTTAACAGCTAGAGCCCCCAAATTTTGCACACAGACACTTCTAACATTAGTAGTGAGGGATATGTAAAAAAAAAGGGATATGAAATGGTTTATTGTATGTAAACCATGTCTCATATCCTGTCGGGTTTGGGAAGGAGATAGCAAAAGTCGGCAATTGAATTACCGGCTCTTCTGCTATCTAGCGCTATATGAAATATAAATATGTATATATATGTGTATTACTGACATGTATATATATTTATATATATATATATATATATATATATATATATATATATATATATATATATATATATATATATATATATATATATATATATATATGTTGTGAATTCTGTGGCTGAATTCACTCCTGTGGTCACAAGTGGTACTGCAGCTTCTGAGCTTCCTCCCTCAGGTGTTCTGGTGAGCTCGTTAACTGCTTCATTACTTAACTCCGCCTGATGCTGCTATCCTTGCTCCTTGTCAATGTTTCAGTGTTGGATCTGAGCTTCTCCTGATTGTTCCTGTGACCTGCTGCTCTGTATAGCTAAGTGCCTTTTGCTTTTTTGTTGCTTTTTTTCTGTCCAGCTTGTCTTTTGTTTTGCTGGAAGCTCTGAGACGCAAAGGGTGTACCGCCGTGCCGTTAGTTCGGCACGGTGGGTTTTTTTTGCCCCCTTTGCGTGGTTTTGCTTTAGGGTTTTTTGTAGACTGCAAAGTTCGCTTTACTGTCCTCGCTCTGTCCTAGAATATCGGGCCCCACTTTGCTGAATCTATTTCATCCCTACGTTTTGTCTTTTCATCTTACTCACAGTCATTATATGTGGGGGGCTGCCTTTTCCTTTGGGGAATTTCTCTGGGGCAAGTCAGGCCTATTTTTCTATCTTCAGGCTAGCTAGTTTCTTAGGCTGTGCCGAGTTGCCTAGGTAGTTGTTAGGCGCAATCCACAGCCGCTTTTAGTTGTGTTTAGGATAGGATCAGGTGTGCAGTCTACAGAGTTTCCACGTCTCAGAGCTCGTTCTTGTATTTTTGGGTATTTGTCAGATCACTGTGTGCGCTCTGATCGCTAAGCACACTGTGTTTCTGGATTGCCTTCATAACACCTGTCATTAGCAAACATAACAGTACAAGGAGCCAAACTAATGATTCTCAATAGAGGGAAAGAAAAAGTTCTGACATCATTTTTTTTTTTTTCTGCTCTGTGTTCACTTTTTTTTTTCCCCTAGACATTTGGGTGATTCTGGACACAGGTGTGGACATGGATATTCAGGGTCTGTGCTCTTCAATGGATAATCTCGTTATAAATGTACAAAAAATTCAAGATACTATTGATCAGAAATCTATGTTAGAACCAAGAATTCCTATTCCTGATTTGTTTTTTGGAGATAGAACTAAGTTTCAAAAATAATTGTAAGCTATTTCTGGCCTTGAAACCTCATTCTTCTGGTAATCCTATTCAACAGGTTTTGATTATTATTTATTTTTTGCGCGGCGACACTCAAGACTGGTGGGATTTCCTATGCCTGCTGGTTTGAATGAGTCTTTGTCTTTGGCCATTCAGATCGGTCGACGCTTGCGCGAGCGTAAATCTGTGCACCATTTGGCGGTACTGCCTGAGGTTAAACCTGAGCCTATGCAGTGCGATAGGACTATGACTAGAGTTGAACGGCAGGAATACAGACGTCTGATTGGTCTGTGTTTCTACTGTGGTGATTCCACTCATGCTATTTCTGATTGTCCTAAGCGCACTAAGCGGTCCGCTAGGTCTGCCGTCATTGGTACTGTACAGTCCAAATTCCTTCTGTCCATTACCTTGATATGCTCTTTGTCGTCGTTTTCTGTCATGGCGTTTGTGGATTCGGGCGCTGCCCTGAATCTGATGGATTTGGATTATGCTAAACGTTGTGGGTTTTTCTTGGAGCCTTTGCGGTGTCCTATTCCATTGAGAGGAATTGATGCTACACCTTTGGCCAAGAATAAACCTCAATACTGGGCCCAGCTGACCATGTGCATGGCTCCTGCACATCAGGAAGTTATTCGCTTTCTGGTGTTGCATAATCTGCATGATGTGGTCGTGTTGGGGTTGCCATGGCTACAAACCCATAATCCAGTATTGGATTGGAATTCCATGTCGGTATCCAGCTGGGGTTGTCAGGGGGTACATGGTGATGTTCCATTTTTGTCGATTTCGTCATCCACCCCTTCTGAGGTCCCAGAGTTCTTGTCTGATTATCAGGATGTATTTGAAGAGCCCAAGTCCGATGCTCTACCTCCGCATAGGGATTGTGATTGTGCTATCAATTTGATTCCTGGTAGTAAATTCCCTAAAGGTCGATTATTTAATTTATCCGTGCCCGAACACGCCGCTATGCGCAGTTATGTGAAGGAATCCCTGGAGAAGGGACATAATCGCCCATCGTCATCACCACTGGGAGCAGGGTTCTTCTTTGTAGCCAAGAAGGATGGTTCGCTGAGACCGTGTATTGATTACCGCCTTCTTAATAAGATCACTGTTAAATTTCAGTATCCCTTGCCATTGTTATCTGACTTGTTTGCTCGGATTAAGGGGGCTAGTTGGTTCACTAAGATAGATCTTCGTGGTGCGTATAATCTGGTGAGAATCAGGCAAGGAGATGAATGGAAAACTGCATTCAATACGCCCGAGGGTCATTTTGAGTATCTAGTGATGCCGTTCGGACTTGCCAATGCTCCATCTGTGTTTCAGTCTTTTATGCATGACATCTTCCGTGAGTATCTGGATAAATTCCTGATTGTTTACTTGGATGACATTTTGATCTTCTCAGATGATTGGGAGTCTCATGTGAAGCAGGTCAGAATGGTTTTTCAGGTCCTGCGTGCTAACTCTTTGTTTGTGAAGGGATCAAAGTGTCTCTTCGGTGTGCAGAAAGTTTCATTTTTAGGGTTCATCTTTACCCCTTCTACTATCGAGATGGATCCAGTTAAGGTCCAAGCCATCCAGGATTGGATTCAGCCGACATCTCTGAAAAGTCTGCAAAAGTTCCTGGGCTTTGCTAATTTTTATCGTCGCTTCATCTGTAATTTTTCTAGCATTGCCAAACCATTGACCGATTTGACCAAGAAGGGTGCTGATTTGGTTAATTGGTCTTCTGCTGCTGTGGAAGCTTTTCAGGAGTTGAAGCGTCGTTTTTGTTCTGCCCCTGTGTTGTGTCAGCCAGATGTTTCTCTTCCGTTCCAGGTCGAGGTTGATGCTTCTGAGATTGGAGCAGGGGCGGTTTTGTCACAGAGAGGTTCTGATTGCTCAGTGATGAAACCATGTGCTTTCTTTTCCAGGAAGTTTTCGCCCGCTGAGCGTAATTATGATGTGGGCAATCGAGAGTTGCTGGCCATGAAGTGGGCATTCGAGGAGTGGCGTCATTGGCTTGAAGGAGCTAAGCATCGCGTGGTGGTATTGACTGATCATAAGAACTTGACTTATCTCGAGTCTGCCAAGCGCTTGAATCCTAGACAGGCCCGTTGGTCGTTATTTTTTGCCCGCTTCGACTTTGTGATTTCGTACCTTCCGGGCTCTAAAAATGTGAAGGCGGATGCTCTGTCTAGGAGTTTTGTGCCCGACTCTCCGGGTTTATCTGAGCCAGCGGGTATCCTCAAGGAAGGAGTCATTGTGTCTGCCATCTCCCCTGATTTGCGGCGGGTGCTGCAAAAATTTCAGGCGAATAAACCTGATCGTTGTCCAGCAGAGAAACTGTTCGTCCCTGATAGGTGGACTAATAAACTTATCTCTGAACTTCATTGTTCGGTGTTGGCTGGTCATCCTGGAATGTTTGGTACCAGAGAGTTAGTGGCTAGATCCTTCTGGTGGCCATCTCTGTCACGGGATGTACGTACTTTTGTGCAGTCCTGTGGAATTTGTGCTAGGGCTAAGCCCTGCTGTTCTCGTGCCAGTGGGTTGCTTTTGCCCTTGCCGGTCCCAAAGAGGCCTTGGACACATATTTCGATGGATTTCATTTCTGACCTTCCCGTTTCTCAAAAGATGTCAGTCATTTGGGTGGTCTGTGATCGCTTTTCTAAAATGGTCCATCTGGTGCCCTTGGCTAAATTGCCTTCCTCCTCTGATTTGGTACCTTTGTTCTTTCAGCATGTGGTTCGGTTGCATGGCATTCCTGAGAATATTGTTTCTGACAGAGGTTCCCAGTTTGTTTCAAGGTTTTGGCGAGCCTTTTGTGGTAGGATGGGCATTGACCTATCCTTTTCCTCGGCTTTCCATCCTCAGACTAATGGCCAGACCGAACGAACCAATCAGACCTTGGAAACATATCTGAGATGTTTTGTTTCTGCAGACCAGGATGATTGGGTGTCCTTTTTGCCGTTGGCTGAGTTCGCCCTTAATAATCGGGCCAGCTCGGCTACCTTGGTTTCTCCATTTTTTTGCAATTCTGGGTTCCATCCTCGTTTCTCTTCAGGACAGGTTGAGTCTTCGGACTGTCCTGGTGTGGATTCTGTGGTGGATAGGTTGCAGCAGATCTGGACTCAGGTAGTGGACAATTTGATCTTGTCCCAGGAGAAAGCTCAACTTTTCGCTAATCGCAGACGCCGTGTGGGTCCCCGACTTCGTGTTGGGGATCTGGTTTGGTTATCTTCTCGTCATATTCCTATGAAGGTTTCCTCTCCTAAATTTAAACCTCGTTTTATTGGTCCGTATAGGATTTCTGAGGTTCTCAATCCTGTGTCTTTTCGTTTGACCCTCCCAGACTCCTTTTCCATACATAATGTATTCCATAGGTCGTTGTTGCGGAGATACGTGGCACCTATGGTTCCATCTGTTGAGCCTCCTGCCCCGGTTTTGGTGGAGGGGGAATTGGAGTATATTGTGGAGAAGATTTTGGATTCTCGTGTTTCTAGACGGAAACTCCAGTATCTGGTTAAATGGAAGGGTTATGCTCAGGAAGATAATTCCTGGGTTTTTGCCTCTGATGTTCATGCTTCCGATCTTGTTCGTGCCTTTCATGCGGCTCATCCTGGTCGGCCTGGGGGCTCTGGTGAGGGTTCGGTGACCCCTCCTCAAGGGGGGGGTACTGTTGTGAATTCTGTGGCTGAATTCACTCCTGTGGTCACAAGTGGTACTGCAGCTTCTGAGCTTCCTCCCTCAGGTGTTCTGGTGAGCTCGTTGACTGCTTCATTACTTAACTCCGCCTGATGCTGCTATCCTTGCTCCTTGTCAATGTTTCAGTGTTGGATCTGAGCTTCTCCTGATTGTTCCTGTGACCTGCTGCTCTGTATAGCTAAGTGCCTTTTGCTTTTTTGTTGCTTTTTTTCTGTCCAGCTTGTCTTTTGTTTTGCTGGAAGCTCTGAGACGCAAAGGGTGTACCGCCGTGCCGTTAGTTCGGCACGGTGGGTTTTTGGTTTTTTTTTGCCCCCTTTGCGTGGTTTTGCTTTAGGGTTTTTTGTAGACTGCAAAGTTCGCTTTACTGTCCTCGCTCTGTCCTAGAATATCGGGCCCCACTTTGCTGAATCTATTTCATCCCTACGTTTTGTCTTTTCATCTTACTCACAGTCATTATATGTGGGGGGCTGCCTTTTCCTTTGGGGAATTTCTCTGGGGCAAGTCAGGCCTATTTTTCTATCTTCAGGCTAGCTAGTTTCTTAGGCTGTGCAGAGTTGCCTAGGTAGTTGTTAGGCGCAATCCACAGCCGCTTTTAGTTGTGTTTAGGATAGGATCAGGTGTGCAGTCTACAGAGTTTCCACGTCTCAGAGCTCGTTCTTGTATTTTTGGGTATTTGTCAGATCACTGTGTGCGCTCTGATCGCTAAGCACACTGTGTTTCTGGATTGCCTTCATAACACCTGTCATTAGCAAACATAACATATATATATATATATATATATATGTATATATATATATATATATACCTATACTATGTGGATACATTAATTTTATCTGTTCTATTCTAACCTGTCAGTGTGATTTTACTGTACACCGCAATGAATTACCGGCTTTTCTATAGAACACCGGTGCGTATTTCTCGCTAGTCACACGGATGATCCATGTGTAATCCGTTTTTTTCCCCATAGACTTGCATTGGCGATTCTCGGCCGAGATACGCTGACAATCGCAGCATGCTGCGATTTCACTCGGATCCTGAATACGGACGAGAAAACAACGGATAGGAGCTGCCCCATAGATTAACATTGGGCCGAGTGCTATGCGATTTTTTATTGCATTGCACTTGTCCGTATTATGGTCTAGTGTGACTCCGGCCTTAAACATATCTCAGTGTTTAAAGCTGGAAGTGTGTACATGCATGTACACATAAGGCTATATGCTGTCCCCTCAGCCTCACAGAATCATATCTGATAAAGCAACATAGGATGAAGATGGATAAGCATGACACTATTGTGATATACCAATTACAGCCGTAGTGGAAACCAGTGGATCGGGGGTGGGATTGTGACCTAGAGGGGATGGAGATACAGTGAATATTGTCAGCTTCCAACTTCACCATTCACTCTGTGATCCCTGCAATGGTGTACCAGGGCAGGTCACTGCTATGCACTGAACTGATCACAATGTGAAGTGCGTATCGTCACCAGTTTCCTGATGTGGAAGTGTCAGTCAGTCTTTTGCTATTCGTACAGTATATTGGCTCTCTGACTGAGCACTCTATCCTCCAGCCTTTGGTGGTTTTAATTGCATCAGGATCTTACCTACCTATAAATTTAGGCTTTAGCTTTAGAGAGGTGTTCACACTGGATAAGTTCCCAGCAAAAGCGGAGATTGTCTTGTCGTTGGCTGATGGCCATGCTGAATTGGCCAAATTATGTGCCAAGCATCTCCGTTTTTTCTTATTATCTAGAGCAGTAATGCAGTTCATATTTCATATATTTCATATTTACATGCTTTAGCACTACAGATTGCAACTTTATTTGTTTGTTATATATGGAAATGTCTACTCTTAGTTTGCACCTGTAAACACCAGTTTCCTGATTTGAAAGTGCCAGACAGCCTTTTGTTATTTGTAAATCAGTCTAGGTTGGCGAAGATTAAGTTAAAACTTTCAAAAAGGACTATACAGCTATTCTGATAAAGATTTTCCAAGTAATTACACCAACCTGATCAGGTCTAAGAAATCTATTGTTTGGATTGTTTGGGTGGGGAGTGTAAAGGCCCCGTCACACATAGCGACGCTTAAGCGATCCCGACAACGATACGACCTGTCAGGGATCGTTGCTGCGTCGCTATGTGGTCGCTGGTGAGATGTCACACAGTGCGATCTCCCAAACGACGCAGCAGCGATGCGGCAACCTGTAGCGACCTGTACAACGATGCTATTTCATGACGATTCAATGGGACGTCCTGTCAACGAGGTCGTTGGTAAGGTGTCAAACACAGCGATGTGTGCTACCCAGTGGGACCTCAACGATCAAAAAACGGTCCAGGCCATTCCGACACGACCAGCAATCTCACAGCAGGGGCCTGGTCGCTGCTACGTGTCACACATAGCGAGATCGCTACTGAGGTCGCTGTTGCGTCACAAAACTTGTGACTCAGCAGCGATCTCGCTAGCGATCTCGCTGTGTGTGACGGGGGCTTAATGGTGAAGTGAAGAGCAAAAGTCACCATGTTGAATCTGGGTTAGAGAATTACAAAAGAATGGTAACATATCAGTTCTTAATTGTTGTGCTATTCCTAAACATTTAACAGGAACTTGTCACCCTGAAAAAGTTATTTAGCTGCAGATATGGGTTAAGCTACAGGTAAATAAGTTACGTAGCTGCCCAGCCACTTTACTGAAAGTGTAGTGACCCAGAGAAAATTAACTCATTTCCTCCCGGCTTTCAGTCATGGGGGCATGCACGCTGTAGTCTTCGCTCACAGTACTCTCTATTAGTGATGAGCGAGTATACTCGTTGCTCGGGTGGTCACCGAGTATTTATTAGTGCTCGGAGATTTAGTTTTCGCCTCAGGTGCATGATTTATGGCTGCTGGACAGCCTGAATACATGTGGGGATTCCCTAACAAACAGGCATTTCTAACATGTGCTCAGGCTGTCTAGCAGCTGTAAATCATGCAGGTGAGGGACGAAAACTAAATCTTCGAGCAGACCAAAATACTCAGAGACCACCCGAGTGTGCTCAGGAAAACCTGAGCAACAAGTAAGCTCGCTCATCACTACTCTCTATACTATGAATAGCAGCTAAATGCACGCTGTAGTCTTCGCTCACAGTACTGTTCTCTATACTATGGAAGTTGTATGCACGCTCTGGCACTTTGATTTATAGCGTGCTCTGGGGTTACAAGTTACCTTTAAAAGGTTAGAGCACACTTGGTCTAGCTATGGGAGGATAATGGAAGTTTGATATGAAGCCATTTCTTGTTATGTTCCTGAATGCGACTGCACAAAAGTTGTGGTGAGAGGTGTGATATCAGGCACAAGGCATTTTATTTCAGTCTATTTTTAATATTTGTAAAAAAAAAAAATCTCAAACTGGTGTTTACATTTGCATTGTTGTGTCAGAACACTACAATTAAAGTTATTAGCTTAATCATAAATGGTTATGATTGCAAAGTGCTTGTAATACTTACTTGTTGCATATGTTACAGACCTTACTGATAGTCAGTGGTGACCAGTCTCTTAGGAAAGGAGCACAGTGCTCATAAGCTTTTTGCTATAGAGCTTACAAGGCCTGATCTTCTGAAGTTGGCAGCTCCTCCGAAGCTGCAGAGGCAAAGCTGCCTGTGCTTGTTGCATCGGGGAGCAGGCAGTTCAGGGCATGAAGATGCCACCAGTCCGATCTATCAATTCATGAGGCTGAGGAGCGATCCTGAACAGTAAGTCAACCCCTATAAGCCCTGCCAGTGGCATATAGCATAGAACAGAGATGGCTAAATATGATATGACTATATCCTAAATTGGGAAAGACCGTTCTACTGGAAAGTATCAGGCTATCCTTACTGTTCACGTCATCTTGTACTGCACATTTAGCCCATAGTGAGATGTGTGGCACAGTCACCTAAAAATCTAAACCCTGAATCCTACTTTTATAGTAAGTGATTTCGCAATTTCTGGTTGCTCCTTCTGAATCTTGTATGTAAGGAGTTCCTTTAATGGTATTATATGTGTGCTTATTTTTCTTCAATTCTTTTTTTTGGTTTATATTTCATGCGTTTCGGAACAAACCAGTCTTCCAAATTGTTATGGTTTTAAAGGGACACTGTCACCTGAATTTGGAGGGAACAATCTTCAGCCATAGGGGCGGGGTTTTCGGGTGTTTGATTCACCCTTTCCTTACCCGCCGGCTGCATGCTGGCTGCAATATTGGATTGAAGTTCATTCTCTGTCCTCCATAGTACATGCCTGCACAAGGCAATCTTGCCTTGCGCAGGCGTGTACTATGGAGGACAGAGAATGAACTTCAATCCAATATTGCAGCCAGCATGCAGCCGGCGGGTAAGGAAAGGGTGAATCAAACACCCGAAAACCCCGCCCCTATGGCTGAAGATTGTTCCCTCCAAATTCAGGTGACAGTGTCCCTTTAACCCCTTTCTGACCTCGGACGGGATAGTACGTCCGAGGTCAGATCCCCTGCTTTGATGCAGGGCTCCGTGGTGAGCCCGCATCAAAGCCGGGACATGTCAGCTGTTTTGAACAGCTGACATGTACCCGTAATAGGCGCGGGCAGAATCGCGATCTGCCCGCACCTATTAACTAGTTAAATGCCGCTGTCAATCGCAGATAGCGGCATTTAACTACCATTTCCGGCCGGGCGGCCAGAAATGACGTCATCGCCGACCCCCGTCACATGATCGGGGTCGGCGATGCTTCAGAATAGTAACCATAGAGGTCCTTGAGACCTCTATGGTTACTGATCCTCGGCAGCTGTGAGCGCCACCTTGTGGTCGGCGCTCACAGCACACCTGCAATTCTGCTACATAGCAGCGATCTAATGATCACTGCTATGTAGCAGAGCCGATCGAGTTGTGCCTGCTTCTAGCCTCCCATGGAGGCTATTGAAGCATGGCAAAAGTAAAAAAAAAAAGTTAAAAAAATGTGAAAAAAATAAAAAAAATATAAAAGTTTAAATCACCCCCCTTTCGCCCCAATCAAAATAAATGAATAAAAGAAAATCAAATCTACACATATTTGGTATCGCCGCGCTCAGAATCGCCCGATCTATCAACTAAAAAAAAGCATTAACCTGATCACTAAACGGCGTAGCGAGAAAAAAATGCGAAACGCCAGAATTACGTTTTTTTGGTCGCCGCGACATTGCATTAAAATGCAATAACGGGCGATCAAAAGAACGTATCAGCACCAAAATGCCATCATTAAAAACGTCATCTCAGCACGCAAAAAATAAGCCCTCAACTGACCCCAGATCATGAAAAATGTTGACGCTACGGGTATCGGAAAATGGCGCAATTTTTTTTTATTTTTTTTTTAGCAAAGTTTGGAATTTTTTTCACCACTTAGGTAAAAAATAACCTAGTCATGTTAGGTGTCTATGAACTCGTACTGACCTAGAGAATCATAATGGCAGGTCAGTTTTAGCATTTAGTGAACCTAGCAAAAAAGCCAAACAAAAAACAAGTGTGGGATTGCACTTTTTTTGCAATTTCACCGCACTTGGAATTTTTTTCCCGTTTTATAGTACACGACATGCTAAAACCAATGGTGTCGTTCAAAAGTACAACTCGTCCCGCAAAAAATAAGCCCTCACATGGCCATATTGACGGAAAAATAAAAAAGTTATGGCTCTGGGAAGGAGAGGAGTGAAAAACGAACACGGAAAAACGTAAAATCCCAAGGTCATGAAGGGGTTAATATACAATTGAAAAGATTTACTTATGCACCAGAATTGTTGAAACACAAAACTGATGTACTTTCCTTGCACCGCAATTTAAAGGTGTTATCAAGGACTATTTTTTTTCTGACAGACCGAAGAACTGACAGTCAGGTAGTTGCTAACTACCTGCTTGTTGTGCTCAGCGATTCTGCATCTCACGTCAAGAGCACAGCTCTTCCTCTTCCAGTCTGCTCTGTTGACAGGGCATGACAGCTGATGTCATGCTGATTGAGCTAGCTGTCAATTTACATGGCATTGGCAGTCACGCCTAATCGATACAGCAGAGCGGAAGAGAAAAAGCTGCTCTGCTAAAGTGACGCCAGCGGAAGCCATAAAATCGCTGGTTGGAGTAGACCATAATCACTCTGAGGCACCAGATATAGTCACTAGCCACAACAGGAAGGTAGTAAAAAAATAAAACTACCGGTAAATTACTCATTCACATGAGCCACTATGGTAAATTTTGCGCAATTTTAGACTGGCCAGTCCAAGTTCACGTAGTTTACAAATTAGACTGGATTAGTTTATCTGACCAAGTATTTTCAGCCAATTAATATTGTATGTTAAGGGCTCTCTACAGAATATTGCGCTCTTGTGTTGTTGAAGTCACTGTGTATCATAGTATTCACAATTGTAAGTAATGCTATTTTTAACAATAATAATAATAATAATAATAATAATAATAAAAACAGAATACAAAACGCAATCACAGTAAAAGCCATATACTTGCCATTTGGGACGGTAACAAATCCAGCATCATCAGTCTCCATTATTGAAATGCTGGGCCTTTTGTCTTTATCTTGTTTGTCTTCTTTCTGAACCCCTGCTCGAACTTGAGCCTAAAATAAAAAAATTGAAATGATTAACACGTTCTTCACCATTCTGCCTCATTGTGATGTTATGTGGCATGTAGGTTTGCTACATCTATGCTGTTGGCATAAGTCCCAAGTTTCGCAAAGACTGTAGGTCACTGTGATATAATGTTCTTCTAACTTCCATAAATTTCTAAGTGAGTTATGCAAACTGCAGAGAATAACCCTTTTACCCCAGCATTACTCTTGACTACCAGAGAAGGATGCATTAACCCTTCCAGTTCCTTCTTAAAATCACCTGGGAGCTAGAATGAAGGGGTAGTCCGATACAAAATAAACATCTCAAAGTTCTCATCTGTTAAAACAAAGCATTTTTATACACTCCTCTATTGAAGTTGCAGTGCCAAACAGGAAAAGCTATAAGGTCATGCAAATCGAGGAAGTAGCTGGTGTCGCAGTATCTGCAAACTATCACATTTTCAAGCACCTAGCTCCAATTTGTGGCATATGAGAGGGGCATACGAGTCAGACTGAAAGTAGTGTTTTTAGCCACATAAAATCTCAATTATCTGATCAAGTCTTGTGGGATGATTGGGTGATACCTCATGTTAGTTAATGTTCCAGTTATCAACACTTGCAAACTGAGAGGAACAGAAATAATGAGTGGAGACTAGAGACCTTGGTTTATCACCCTGGCAGATCAGAATACACTTAAGAACTGTTCAATGTTGCATAACCCAGTGGTTGGGAGACCAACTGAAATGACAGCATGATTTCCACAGAGGCATACCTCTTCATGGACGGATCGTCAGATTAGAAGAACGAAGTGTCGTGATTCATTCTATTATACAAATCGAAACTGGATGTAACATACAAAGACGAAGATGTAAAACAGTGTCTACTTAAATCATCAGAAGGCGTTTGCAGTACATGATGTCTCACAGCAATATCGTAATGAAGCTAGAATGGAGGTCTATTCTATTCAGTGTTATGAACTGGTGGTTTAGAAACACAATGGACCTGGTGGTTAAGAGCACACAAAGTGACCTGATAGTTACTAATAACATAGGACGAGCTCTGAGACGTGGGAACTCTGCTGACCGCAATCCCTAATCCTATCAGACCACACTAGAAGTAGCCGTGGAGTGCTCCAGACCAGACCTAGGCGCCTCGACACAGCCTAAGAAACTAGCTAGCCCTGAAGATAGAAAAATAAAATGAGCCTACCTTGCCTCAGAGAAATTCCCCAAAGGAAAAGGCAGCCCCCCACATATAATGACTGTGAGTAAAGATGAAAATACAAACACAGAGATGAAATAGATTTTAGCAAAGTGAGGCCCGACTTACTGAATAGACCGAGGATAGGAAAGATAGCTTTGCGGTCAGCACAAAAACCTACAAACAACCACGCAGAGGGCGCAAAAAGACCCTCCGCACCGACTAACGGTACGGAGGTGCTCCCTCTGCGTCCCAGAGCTTCCAGCAAGCAAGACAAACCAAAATAGCAAGCTGGACAGAAAAAATAGCAAACCAAGAAACACAAGCAGAACTTAGCTTATGCAGGGAAGACAGGCCACAAGAACGATCCAGGAGAGAGCAAGACCAATACTGGAACATTGACTGGAGGCAAGGAACAAAGAACTAGGTGGAGTTAAATAGAGCAGCACCTAACGACTTAACCTCGTCACCTGAGGAAGGAAACTCAGAAGCCGCAGCCCCACTCACATCCACCAGAGGAAGCTCATGGACAGAACCAGCCGAAGTACCACTCATGACCACAGGAGGGAGCTTGACCACAGAATTCACAACAGTACCCCCCCCCCTTGAGGAGGGGTCACCGAACCCTCACCAGAGCCCCCAGGCCGACCAGGATGAGCCAAATGAAAGGCACGAACCAGATCGGCAGCATGAACATCAGAGGCAAAGATCCAGGAATTATCTTCCTGACCATAACCCTTCCACTTAACCAGGTACTGGAGTGTCCGTCTCGAAATACGAGAATCCAAAATCTTCTCCACTATATACTCCAACTCCCCCTCAACCAAAACCGGGGCAGGAGGATCAACGGATGGAACCACAGGTGCCAAGTATCTCCGCAACAATGACCTATGGAATACATTATGGATGGAAAAAGAAGCTGGAAGGGTCAAACGAAAAGACACAGGATTAAGAACCTCAGAAATCCTATACGGACCAATGAAACGAGGCTTAAACTTAGGAGAGGAAACTTTCATAGGAATATAACGAGACGACAACCAAACCAAATCCCCAACACGAAGTCGGGGACCCACACAGCGCCTGCGGTTAGCGAAACGTTGAGCCTTCTCCTGGGACAATGTCAAATTGTCCACTACATGAGTCCAAATCTACTGCAACCTATCCACCACAGTACCCACACCAGGACAGTCCGAAGACTCAACCTGCCCTGAAGAGAAACGAGGATGGAAACCAGAATTGCAGAAAAACGGCGAAACCAAAGTAGCCGAGCTGGCCCGATTATTAAGGGCGAACTCAGCCAAAGGCAAAAAGGATACCCAATCATCCTGGTCAGCAGAAACAAAACATCTCAGATATGTTTCCAAGGTCTGATTGGTTCGTTCAGTTTGGCCATTTGTCTGAGGATGGAAAGCCGAGGAAAAAGACAAATCAATGCCCATCCTAGCACAAAAGGCTCGCCAAAACCTCGAAACAAACTGGGAACCTCTGTCAGAAACGATGTTCTCCGGAATGCCATGTAAACGAACCACATGCTGGAAAAACAATGGCACCAAATCAGAGGAGGAAGGCAATTTAGACAAGGGTACCAAATGGACCATCTTACAGAAGCGATCACAAACCACCCAAATGACCGACATCTTTTGAGAGACAGGGAGATCCGAAATAAAATCCATAGATATGTGTCCAGAGCCTCTTTGGGACCGGCAAGGGCAAAAGCAACCCACTGGCACGAGAACAGCAGGGCTTAGCCCGAGCACAAATCCCACAGGACTGCACAAACGAACGCACATCCCGCGACAGAGACGGCCACCAAAAGGATCTAGCCACCAAATCTCTGGTACCAAAGATTCCAGGATGACCAGCCAACACCAAACAATGAACCTCAGAGATAACTCTACTCGTCCATTTATCAGGGACAAACAGTTTCTCCGCTGGGCAACGGTCAGGTCTATTAGCCTGAAATTTTTGCAGCACCCGCCGCAAATCAGGGGAGATGGCAGACAAAATTACCCCCTCTTTGAGAATACCCGCCGGCTCAGGCAAACCCGGAGAGTCGGGCACAAAACTCCTAGACAGGGCATCCGCCTTCACATTCTTAGAGCCCGGAAGGTACGAAACCACAAAGTCAAAACGGGAGAAAAACAGCGAACAATGAGCCTGTCTAGGATTCAACCGTTTGGCAGACTCGAGATAAGTCAAGTTCTTGTGATCAGTCAAGACCACCACGCGATGCTTAGCTCCTTCAAGCCAATGACGCCACTCCTCAAATGCCCACTTCATGGCCAGCAACTCTCGATTGCCAACATCATAATTACGCTCAGCAGGCGAAAACTTCCTGGAAAAGAAGGCACATGGTTTCATCACCGAGCCATCAGAACTTCTTTGCGACAAAACAGCCCCTGCTCCAATCTCAGAAGCATCAACCTCGACCTGGAACGGGAGCGAAACATCTGGCTGGCACAACACAGGGGCAGAAGAAAAACGACGCTTCAACTCCTGAAAAGCTTCCACAGCAGCAGAAGACCAATTGACCACATCAGCACCCTTCTTGGTTAAATCAGTCAACGGTTTAGCAATACTAGAAAAATTATTGATGAAGCGACGATAAAAATTAGCAAAGCCCAGGAACTTTTGCAGACTCTTCAGAGATGTCGGCTGAGTCCAATCATAAATGGCCTGAACTTTAACAGGGTCCATCTCGATAGTAGAAGGGGAAAAAATGAAACCCAAAAATGAAACCTTCTGAACACCAAAGAGACACTTTGACCCCTTCACAAACAAAGAATTCGCACGCAGGACCTGGAACACCATTCTAACCTGCTTCACGTGAGACTCCCAATCATCCGAGAAGACCAAAATATCATCCAAGTATACAATCAGGAATTTATCCAGGTACTCTCGGAAGATGTCATGCATAAAGGACTGAAATACTGATGGAGCATTGGAAAGCCCGAATGGCATAACCAGGTACTCAAAATGGCCCTCGGGCATATTAAATGCTGTTTTCCATTCATTGCCCTGTTTAATACGCACAAGATTATACGCACCACGAAGACCTATCTTGGTGAACCAACTAGCCCCCCTTAATCCGAGCAAACAAATCAGACAGCAGCGGCAAGGGGTACTGAAATTTGACTGTGATTTTATTTAGAAGGCGGTAATCAATACAAGGTCTCAATGAACCATCCTTCTTAACCACAAAAAAGAACCCTGCTCCCAATGGCGACGACGACGGGCGAATATGACCCTTCTCCAAGGATTCCTTTACGTAACTCCGGATAGCGGCGTGCTCAGGCACAGACAAATTAAACAGTCGACCTTTAGGAAACTTACTACCAGGAATCAAATCGATAGCACAATCGCAATCCCTATGCGGAGGTAGGGCACTGGACTTGGGCTCATCAAATACATCTCGGTAATCCGACAAGAACTCTGGGACCTCAGAAGGAGTGGATGATGAAACAGACAGAAATGGAACATCACCATGTACCCCCTGACAACCCCAGCTGGACACAGACATAGATTTCCAATGCAATACTGGGTTATGGACTTGTAGCCATGGCAACCCCAACATGACCACATCATGCAGATTATGCAACACCAAAAAGCGAATATCCTCCTGATGCGCAGGAGCCATGCACATGGTCAGTTGGGTCCAGTACTGAGGCTTATTCTTGGCCAACGGCGTAGCATCAATTCCTCTCAATGGAATAGGATACTGCAAGGGCTTCAAGAAAAACCCACAGCGCCTAGCAAACTCCAAGTCCATCAAATTCAGGGCAGCGCCTGAATCCACAAATGCCATGACAGAATAGGATGACAAAGAGCAGATCAAAGTAACGGACAAAAGAAATTTCGACTGTACCGTACCAATGGTGGCAGACCTAGCGAACCGCTTAGTGCGCTTAGGACAATCGGAGATCGCATGAGTGGAATCACCACAGTAAAAACACAGCCCATTCCGACGTCTGTGTTCTTGCCGTTCAGCTCTGGTCAAAGTCCTATCACATTGCATAGGCTCAGGTTTATGCTCAGATAATACCGCCAAATGGTGCACAGTTTTACGCTCACGTAAGCGTCGATCGATCTGAATGGCCAAAGACATAGACTCATTCAGACCAGCAGGCATAGGAAATCCCACCATGACATCCTTAAGGGCTTCAGAGAGACCCTTTCTGAAAATTGCTGCCAGCGCACATTCATTCCATTGAGTGAGCACAGACCACTTCCCAAACTTCTGACAATATATCTCTACCTCATCCTGACCCTGAGACAGAGCCAGCAAATTTTTCTCTGCCTGATCCACCGAATTAGGTTCATCATAAAGCAATCCGAGCGCCAGAAAAAACGCATCAATATCACATAATGCAGGATCTCCTGGCGCAAGGGAAAATGCCCAGTCTTGAGGGTCGCCACGTAATAAAGAAATAATGATCTTAACTTGTTGAACTGGGTCACCAGAGGAGCGGGGTTTCAAAGCCATAAACAGTTTACAATTATTTTTGAAATTCAGAAACTTAGCTATATCTCCAGAAAATAAATCAGGAATAGGAATTCTAGGTTCTAACATAGATTTCTGAACCATAATGTCTTGAATATTTTGTACTCTTGCAGTGAGATGATCCACACAAGAAGACAGACCTTTAATGTCCATCACAACACCTGTGTCCTGAACCACCCAAATGTCTAGGGGAAAAGAAAGACAAAACACAGTGCAGAGAAAAAAAAAATGGTCTCAGAACTTCTCTTTTCCCTCTATTGAGAAGCATTAGTACTTTGGGCCTCCAGTACTGTTATGAACTGGTGGTTTAGAAACACAATGGACCTGGTGGTTAAGAGCACACAAAGTGACCTGATAGTTACTAATAACATAGGACGAGCTCTGAGACGTGGGAACTCTGCTGACCACAATTCTTAATCCTATCACACCACACTAGAAGTAGCCGTGGAGCGCTCCTGACCAGACCTAGGCGCCTCGGCACAGCCTAAGAAACTAGCTAGCCCTGAAGATAGAAAAATAAGCCTACCTTGCCTCAGAGAAATTCCCCAAAGGAAAAGGCAGCCCCCCACATATAATGACTGTGAGTAAAGATGAAAATACAAACACAGAGATGAAATAGATTTTAGCAAAGTGAGGCCCGACTTACTGAATAGACCGAGGATAGGAAAGATAGCTTTGCGGTCAGCACAAAAACCTACAAACAACCACGCAGAGGGCGCAAAAAGACCCTCCGCACCGACTAACGGTACGGAGGTGCTCCCTCTGCGTCCCAGAGCTTCCAGCAAGCAAGACAAACCAAAATAGCAAGCTGGACAGAAAAAATAGCAAACCAAGAAACACAAGCAGAACTTAGCTTATGCAGGGAAGACAGGCCACAAGAACGATCCAGGAGAGAGCAAGACCAATACTGGAACATTGACTGGAGGCAAGGAACAAAGAACTAGGTGGAGTTAAATAGAGCAGCACCTAACGACTTAACCTCGTCACCTGAGGACGGAAACTCAGAAGCCGCAGCCCCACTCACATCCAACAGAGGAAGCTCATGGACAGAACCAGCCGAAGTACCACTCATGACCACAGGAGGGAGCTTGACCATAGAATTCACAACAATTCAGCGATGAGTCCCACATAAGTTTTGGATGCAAAAATAGCCAGTGATCAATGTCATAAAGAGGTCTTCATGAGAAAACAAAGGTCCTACTACCAAGATTATGGTGTGGGATGGCATAATGTACTTTAGCCACACACTCCTAATCCTCATTCCTGGTACACCAACAACTCAACGTTACATTGGTTTGATTGTGGAACCTGTTGTAAGGTTATTTCTCCAAAGTCTGAAGATCCATTTTTGAACACAATGCTGGACAGTTGTGTATGTTGCTCATGCTAGTGTGATAAGCCTGAGTGGACTAACATTCTACCATGGCCTGCGGTGCTTCCAGACTTGTCGCGCATCGAGCAAATTATTGATCCACAATTGCAAAGTGAGCTTAATGATTTCAGTGACCATGTGCATTCAGCGCGGCAGAAGATTCCTTAGAAAACCAATAATGAGCTCATTGATATAATGCCAAGGTATGTAAGTGCAGTTTTGCATGTGGCACTCATACTCAACATTGAATAAATTGAGAGGTTTTGAAAATGTTGTTTGGGTTTTCTCATAATTTGCATATTATTAGTCATGTGATTTCCATAATTCCACATCTTTATTGTTGGTGTTACAATTTCAATATTGAAGAATGTAATTTACTGTTATCTAAAATCCCCTATTGTTCCCCAGATGGCTCCAAGTCTGGTTTTAATTTCACTTTCCGATTGAGACTCTGCTATGCATGCTGGGAATTTTAAACAGAATGTCATCAATGTCAGTCACTACAGGGGCTGGTCCTGGTGCTTTTTCCGAAACTCCTTCCTCCTAATATGATGACTTCAGAAAACAGAGCCTTTTTCTTTTATTCAATGTGAAACCATGGATTTTACATCATACATTCAGTAAAATACTCTGTTTGCTGCGGTCGTGTAGTCCTCCTGCAATCTTAGACATCATGGAACAGAACTGTAATCGTGGATAAGAGGGGGGAGCTGTAGGGAATTTGAAATACCACTAAATTGTAAAAAATGCTTGCCTTCAAAGGTATTTTGTTTTATATGGGACACACCCCCTTGAAGAGATAAATAAGTATAGAAATTAATATTTATATAACTTTCTATTATACCGTACTTATTATTTCAGTTCCCTGCCATTTTCAAAATACTATTTGATCTGATCTGCTGTCTACACTGTTATTAACAGTCTAGGGCGGCAAAGCTCAGCTACAAGGTTGTTTCCATTTTAATAGATGGATATTGTCAGCTGGTGCTTGTAAAAAAAATGTTATTTATTATGGACTGTATCCCAGCACCGCAATGTGAATAAATTAGAAGACACTGCGGGGCGGACCTTACAGATCCTCGGAAGGTATGTATATTCTTGGTTTATTATTTTTTTTTTATTTACAGATCGAGGGTCTTCAGTGAGTGGATTGAGAGTAGAATAAATTAATACAACAACCTTTGTGTTTTTTTCATTAAATTAATTTTTAATAATGTGTGTGGGTTTTTTTTTAACCCTTTACTAGTATTGGATCAATAATGGATAGGTGTCATAATTGACGCCTCTCCATTATTAATTAGGCTTAATGTCACCTTACAATAGCAAGGTGGCATTAACCCTTCATTACCCCATATCCCACCGCTACACGGGAATGGGAAGAGAGTGGCCAAGTGCCAGAATAGGCGCATCAAGTGCCTTTTCTGGGGTGGCTGGGGGCAGATGTTTTTAGCCAGGGGGGGGCCAATAACCATGGACCCTCTCCAGGCTATTAATATCTGCCCTCAGTCACTGGCTTTACTACTCTGGCGGAGAAAATTGTGCTGGAGCCCACGCCAATTTTTTCCGCCATTTAACCCCTTACTTTACTAGCTAGAATGGCCAAATTTTGCATATACACACTACTAACATTAGTAGTGTGGAATATGCAAAAAAAATGGGGATATGAGATGGTTTACTGTATGTAAACCATGTCTCATATCATGTCGGGTTTAGGAAGGAGAAAGCAAAAGCCGGTAATTGAATTACCGGCTTTCTGCTATATCGCGCTGGATGAAATATTAATATATATATATATGTGTGTCTCAATGACATATATATATATATATATATATATATCTCTATTCTATGTGTACACATTTATTCTACCTATTCTACTGTAAGCTGTCAGTGTGATTTTACTGTACACCGCACTGAATTGCCGGCTTTTCTCTCTAACAGCGCTGCGTATTCCTCGCAAGTCACACTGCTGGTCCGTGTGTAATCCGTATTTTTGGGGCTTCCATAGACTTTCATTGACGTTTTATTTGCGCAATACGGTGACAAACGCAGCATGCTGCGATTTTCTACGGCCGTAGAAAGCCGTATAATACTGATCAGTTTAATATGGCAGATAGGAGCAGGGGCATAGAGAATAATTGTGCCGTATTTTTTGCGAGTTTTACGGACGTAGTTTCTGCGCTCTTACGTCCGTAAAACTCGCAAGTGTGACGCTGGCCTTACAAATACTGATGTAGAATACTGACCAAATACTGCTAGTGTGACGGCAGCCTAATTCAGAGTAAAACACACTTGGCAGTTATCATGCAGCTAGGCACTGATTCCAGCTATTCATTATTTGGGCAGCATGAACCTAATGACAGGTTCTATTTAAATATTTTAAAATCAAGTACATATAAAGCACGCTTTGTTCAATGAAAAGTCTGTTCTCAGTTATGCACACAAATTAGATTATATTACATTTAAAATCTAGGTCCACCTAAATTTGTGAATCAGAACCTGCGGACACGTCAGAGAAAAATCACAATGGCTTGCGGCAACATAATTACCTCTTCACAAGCTTTATCCCAGTTCATGCGCAAAACGTAGACCACGAAAAACGAAGCTTGTAAGAATACAGGGAAAATCATTCCGGACCATAGGCCTTCAAAAAAGGAAACATGATTTAAGAATTGTAAAGGAAGTTTGCTTTACTAAACAGCTTATACAGTTCTGTGCAAAAAGGTTTAGGCAGTTGTGGAAACAATACAGTAAGAATGCTTTTAAAAGCAGAAGTGTTAATAGATTATTTTTTATCAAATAACAAAATGCAAAGTGAAGGAACGAAATAGAGCTCTAAATCTAAGGTAATCAATATTTGGTGTGCCACTTCTTTGCCTTCAAACAGCATCACGTCTAGATACACTCGCACTCATTTGGGCTACGTTCACATTTGCGTTGTGCGATGTTGCGTCGGAGACGCAACGCACAACGCAAACAAAAACGCAACAAAACGCACGCTAAAACGCAGCCGAAATTTGGACGCAAAAAAAATGCAACTTGCTGCGTTTTCTGCGCCCAACACTTGCGGCAAAAAAAACGTATTTGTCGCAAAACGCAGCACAACGCATGTCCATGCGCCCCCCATGTTAAATATAGGGGCGCATGACGCATGCGTCGCCGCTGCTGCGCCCGACGCAACCACGCAAAACGCTAATGTGAACGTAGCCTTACTGAAGGAACTTGGCAGGAGGTTGTTCCAAACATCTGGAGAACTAGCCACAGATCTTCTGTGGCTGTAGGCTTGCACACAACCTTCTGTATCTTCATGTAATCACGCACAGACTAGATGTTGAGATCAGGGCTCTCTGGAGATATGGCCTCACTTCAAGGTCTCTTAGTTTTTCTTAACAGCAAGTTGTCACAAGTTTTTACGGTTACAAACCATGCAATCACCTTTAAGATAATGTGATTGGGGTTTCTACAACCTTTTTATATCCTCATAGGTATCCCTGCATACCTCGGAAAATGTATTTTATACATGTCTGACACTGCATGTAAATTTCATATTCCGGTCCTTCACCCGCTCAAATGGGTGTCTTCAGATCAGCGATGCTCTACTGTAGTCCCTTCAAATGCCACCTTTTCTTTTTGAATGTAAGTAGACAAGGTCTTTACATCATCCACACAGTGCTCGAAGTCTCGCACTGGTTTTCATTAAAAACTTCAACCAAACGAAAAATAAAAACCTTAATAAAACCACCATCAATCAAATTGACAACACAGATAAGAGCCAGGGGGCCGTGCCTGACCTTGCTCAGCTTACTGTACTCTCCCTGCCTTGCAAGGGAGGTTGGCACCCTACAGTAACCCCTTCATGACCTTGCCCTTTTCCGTTTTTGCGTTCTCATTCTTCGCTCCCCTCCTTCCCAGAGCCACAACTTTTTTATTTTTCTGTCAATATGGCCATGTGAGGGCTTGTTTTTTGCGGGACAAGTTGCACTTTTCAACGACATCATTGGTTTAGCATGTCGTGTACTGTACTAGAAAACGGGAAAAAAAAATTCCAAGTGCGGTGAAATTAGAAAAAAAAGTGCAATCCCACACTTGTTTTTTGTTTGGCTTTTTTGTTAGGTTCACTAAATGCTAAAACAGACATGCCATTATGATTCTCCAGGTCATTACGAGTTCATAGACATCAAACATGTCTAGGTTACATTTTATCTAAGTGGTAAAAAAAAAATCCAAACTTTGCAAAAAAATTTTTTATTTTTTTTAAAATGCACAATTTTCCAGTACCTGTAGCGTCTCAATTTTTCATGATGCGGGGTCAGGTGAGGGCTTATTCTTAGCGTGCCGAGCTGGCGTTTTTAATGATACCATTTTGGTGGAGATATGCTCTTTTGATCGCCCGTTATTACATTTTAATGCAATGTCGCGGTGACCAAAAAAAACGTAATTCTGGCGTTTCGATTTTTTTCTTGCTATGCTGTTTAGCAATTAGGTTAATCCATTTTTTATTGATAGATCAGGCGATTCTGAACGCGGCAATACCAAATATGTATAGGTTTGATATTTTTTAATTGTTTTATTTTGAATGGGGCGAAAGGAAGGGGGGGTGTTTTAAACTTTTTTTTTTTTTTTCTCATATTTTTTAAAACTTTTTAAAAAACTTTTGCCATGCTTCAATAGCCTCCATGGGAGGCTAGAAGCTGGCACAACTCGATCGACTCTGCTACATAGCAGCGATCATCAGATCGCTGCTATGTAGCTGAATTGCAGGCTTGCGACGAGCGCCGACCACAGGGTGGCGCTCACAGCAGGCCGGCATCAGTAACCATAGAGGTCTCAAGGATCTCTATGGTTACTATCCTGACGCATCGCTGACCCCCGATCATGTGACGGGGGTCGGCGATGCGCTCATTTCCGGCAGCACGGCCGGAAGCGCCGGTTAAATGCTGCTGTCAGCGTTTGACAGCGGCATTTAACTAGTTAATAGTGGCGGGTAAATCGCGATTTCACCTGCCGCTATTGTGGGCACATGTCAGCTGTTCAAAACAGCCGACATGTCCCGGCTTTGAGGCAGGCTCAGCAGGGCATCCGACCTCTGGCAGTAATAGTACGGCGGAGGTCGGTAAGAGAATAAGCGCAACTGGCACCCCCATTCCTCGACAGCTGACCCTTCTAGCCCCATAAGGCACTTGATGATCAGTCCATCCTGATGGTGTGCCCAAATGATACATGACATACCTTCTCCCATATAGCCCCTGTAATTAGTTCTCTCATTCATGTGTCATTATGTTAAAAACTAAACAGATTGCCCAATGTCCCATGTGATTCACTGTGTTAAAAAGCTAATTATGCAAATTGCCTCTTCAGATCTCGGCACACTTAGCATGTCGTTCTCCGCAAGGAGAAAAAATACTTCTTAAATAACTGTGTTAAAAACAAACAGATCGCCCTATGTCCCATGTTAGGGCAATCCCACACGTCCAGATAATTCCGGTACCGGAAAAAATCGGTACCGGAATTATCCGTGTCCGTGTGCCCCTGCGTTTATGTGGCACATCAGTGTGGCACACGTGTGCCGTCCGTATGCCCACTGGGTACCACACGGAGCGTGCAGGAGACAGCACTAAAGTTTAGCGCTGTCCCCTGCATCGTGCTGAAGCCGCGATTCATATCTTCTGTGCAGCAGCGTTTGCTGTAAAGAAGATATGAATAATCCATTTTTTTTGTGGATTTTCGTGTATAAAATAAAGGTCCATATCCCCACCCCCTGTTCTGAAAATACTCACCCAGCTCCCTCGTTGGCTGTCGCTGCTTCCTCTCCTGGCCGCACCTTCTACTGTATGCGGTCACGTGGGGCCGCTCATTTACAGTAATGAATATGCGGCTCCACCCCTATGGGAGGTGGAGCCGCATATTCATGACTGTAATCGGTGGCCCCACGTGACCGCATACAGTAGAAGGTGCGGCCAGGAGAGGAAGTAGCGACAGCCAACGAGGGAGCTGGGTCAGTATTTTCAGAACAGCGGGGGGGCGCACAGGGGGTGTGGACATGGACCTCTATTTTATACACGAAAAACCTAAAAAAAAAAGGATTATTCATATCTTCTTTACAGCAAACGCTGCTGCACAGAAGATATGAATCGCGGCTTCAGCACCGTGTGGGGGGGACAGCGCTTACTGGAGCGCTGTCTCCTGCACGGCACAAGGACTGCACACGGACAACGTCCGTGTGCGGTACGTGTTTTACACTGACCCATTGAGTTTAATGGGTCCATGTAATACGTGCGCTCCCACGAACACTGACATGTCTCCGTGTTTGGCACACGGAGACACGGTCCGCAAAAAATCAATGACATCTGCACAGATATAGAGAAGATATGAATAATCATGTTTAAAATAAAGCTCCCATAGGGGTGGAGCCGCATATTCATTACTGTAACCACGTGACCGCTCATACAGTAGAAGGTGCGGCCAGGACAGGAAGCAGCGCCAGCCAGCGAGGGAGCCGGGTGAGTATTTTAATAACAGCGGGGGGGCACACAGGGGGTGGGAGGGGGGTGGGCACATGGAGCTTTATTTTAAACACGATTATTCATATCTTCTCTACAGCAAACGCTGCTGCAGGGAAGATATGAATCGCAGCTTCAGCACCAGATGCAGGGGACAGCGCTAAACTTTAGCGCTGTATCCTGCACGGTTCGTGTGGTACCCAGTGGGCACACGGGCGGCACACGTGTGCCGCAAGTGTGCCACACTGATGTGCCACAGAAACGCACAGGCACACGGACATGGATAATTCCGGTACCGATTTTTCCGGACCGGAATTATCTGGACGTGTGAGACTGCCCTAATGCAGTACAAGCGACTGGACAACTTTATTCTTCAGGTCGATGCGATTACTGGGATACCAGATTTATGTTTTTTTTTTAATGTTTGGCCATTGTCACACACTAAAAGATGTTTTTTTAATAATTTATTTTTTTTTTTTAACAAAAACAAGCTTTTGCATCGCCATATTTGACAACTATAATTTTTCCATATTTCTGCTCACAGAGTCATATGAGGGCTTGTTTATTGCTGGAAAAGTTGACATTTATATTAGTAACATTTTAGGGCACATGACATTTTTTGATCACTTCCTGTTCTGATTTCTGGGAGGCAGAATAAATAAAACTCAGAAATTCAGAAATTATTTTTTTTTATTTTTTATGCCACTCTCTGTGTGGTAAAAGTGATAAGGCAGCTTTATTCTTTAAGTCCGTACGTTTAGCAGCTATACCACATTTATTTTCGCATATCTGTATTCTCTGAGCTGTAAATTTTTTTTTAGGTTGGAGTGGTATGGAAGCTTGTTTTTCGCATGACGTTTTCAGCAATACAATTTTTTTTTAGATTCGTATTTTTGATCTTATTTTATTCCACTTTTTGTTCAGCAGTATAATGCTAAAGCATTGTTTTTTGTCTAGTTTATTTTATTTTATTTTTTTTCCGGTGTTCATTGAAGGGGTTAACCAGAGTGACATTTTTATACGATGGACCATTCTCGATGCGGCGATACTAAATATGAATGCTTTTTTGCTAATTTTTTTTCATAACAATATCTTTTATTATTATTTGTTGATTTAAAAAAAAATATAGCAATGCTTATATTTATTTTTCTTTTAGTCGTATGTTCCTAAGGTTACTGAAGTACAACTGCAAGAATTTCATGAGTTTTTACACTTTTATTGACAAATACACACGCAGTCAAAATTGTTGGTACCTGTCGTTTAATGACAGAAAAACCCACAATGGTCACAGAAATAACTTGAATCTGACAAAAATAATGATAAATAAAAATCTATGAAAATGAGCAAATGAAAGTCAGACATTGCCTTTCAACCATGCTTCAACAGAATTTAAAAAAAAAATAAAACTCATAAAATAGGTCTGGACAGAAATGATGGTACCCCTGAAAATAATGTGACAAAAGAGACATGTTAAATCAAGGCGTGTCCCCTAATTAGCATCACAGGTGTCTACAATCTTGGAATCAGTGAGTGGGCCTCTATATAGGGCTACAGATACTCGCTGTGCTGTTTGGTGACATGGTGTTTATCACACTCAACATGGACCAGAGGAAGCGAAGGAATTGTTTCTGGAGATTAGAAAGAAAATTATAGACAAACGTGTTAAAGGTAAAAGTTATAAGACCATCTCCAAGCATCTTGATATTCCTGTGACTACAGTTGCACATATTATTCAGAAATTCAAGATCCATGGGACTGTAGCCAACCTCCCTGGATGTGGCCGCAGGGGGAAAATTGATGACAAATCAAAGAGATGGATAATACGAATGGTAACAAAAGAGCCCAGAAAAACTTCTAAACAGATTAAAGATGAACTTCAAGCTCGCGGAACATCAGTGTCAGATCGCACCATCCGTCGTTTTCTGAGCCAAAGTGGACTTCTTGGGAGATGACCAAGGAGGACTCTATTGTTGAAAAAAAAATCATAAAAAAATCAAGACTGGAATTTGCCAAATTACACGTTGACAAGCAGCAAACCTTCTGGGAGAATGTTCTATGGGCAAAAATGGAACTTTTTGGCAAGGTACATCAGCTCCATGTTCACAGACAGAAAGATGAAGCATATCAAGAAAAGAACATTGTGCCTACTGTGAACCATGGAGGCGGCTCTGTTATGTTCTGGGGCTGCTTTGCTGCATCTGGCACAGGGTGTCTAAAATCTGTGCAGGGTACAATGAAATCTCAAGACTATCAAGGGATTCTAGAGAGAAATGTGCTGCCCAGTGTGAGAAAGCTTGGCCTCAGTCGCAGGTCATGTGTCTTGCAACAGGATAATGACCCAAAACACACAGCTAATAACACCCAAGAATGGCTAAGAGGAAAACACTGGACTATTCTGAAATGGCCTTTTATGAGTCCTGACCTAAATCCTATTGAGTATCTTTGGAAAGAGCTGAAACATGCCGTCTGGAAAAGGCAACCTTCAAACACAAGACAACTGGAAAAGTTTGCTCTTGAGGAGTGGCCAAAATACCTGTCGAGAGGTGCAGAAGTCTCATTGACAGTTACAGGAATTGTTTGCTTGCAGTGATTGCCTCAAAAGGTTGTGCTACAAAATTTTAAGTTAAGGGTACCATCATTTCTGTCCAGGCCTATTTCATGAGTTTTATTTATTTTTTTTTATTCTGTGGAAGCATGGTTGAAAAGCAATGTCTGACTTTCATTTTCATATTTTTTTTATTTATTACTTTTTTCAGATTCAGGATATTTTGTTACCATTGTGGGTTTTTCTGTCATTAAACGAGGGGTACCAACAATTTTGACCACGTGTGTACATAAGGTTTATGTAAAGAATCAACGTTTACAAAGTTGACCCTTATTTTTCAAATCTTCTACAATTTGACCTGGCATGTTGGATATCAGTTTCTGGGCCAAATCCTGGTTGATGACAACCCATTTGTTACGCCCAACCATGGCACACATGGATTTGGGGACCCATTGTGCCACAGGGTCAGACCTGCTCAAGAAGCAGCGTAGCTAAGCGGCTACCTGATGTTCACTGGAGCTCCTGAAGGTGGAGACAGACTGGGCTGCAGGTAGCCACCAGGTACCACTCCTGGGCAGAGCCTGGTACTGCAGATGCTGACACTGATTAGAGCTAGGGCAATGTGCAGAGACACTGGTCTAGGGTACTGGAACATGGATGGACCGGGGGATAATGTTCATGCACTGGTGTCACTGGGACCAGGGGACATCGTGAAAAAGACTGGCCGCACCTGGACCAGGGGACAATGTTCAGGCTCTAGCTGGTGCACGACAAGTGGATGCGGTTCACGATCTGGCCGCTCTGGGACCAGGTTCAGGTTCTGGTCACTGGGGGACCAAGGGACAAGGTTCATGCTCTGGCCGCTCGGGTACCAAGGGATGAGGTTCAGGCAATGGCAGCTTGGGGACCAGGGGACAAGGTTCAGGCACTGGCCACACCAAGACCAAGGGAAGAGGATACAGGACTGGCCAAATCGGGACCATGAGACTACGGATACAGGACTGGCAACACCGGGACCAGGGGAGTACTGATACAGGACTGGCCACACCAGGACCAAAGGACTACGAATACAGGACCTGTGGAAGAGCGGTTGTGCGAAACAGCCGTCGTCCGTTTGCAGTTCACGTTCTCCCTTGTTTCCCTCCCTGCTAATGACTCGTATGTCACAATAAAGGATTGGAATTTTAAGGACGGTGAGTACTCTTCATTCTTTTCATTTGTCTGGACTACGAATACAGGACTGGCCACACCAGGACCAGGGTACGTCACAAGTCACTAGTAGTACATACTACTGACTAATGATTTTACACATTAATTGGCCACTCCCTAGGGAAGAGGGAGTCTTTTATACAAGATGCCTCCCAGCTATTGGCTGGGAGCCATCTTGCAGGTATACTTATGCTAAATGCCTCTCAGCAATAAGCTGAAGGCATTTAGCAAAATGCACGCTGCCCCTTTAAGAGCAAGGGAGCAAACATGTGCACTAAGCATGCCACCGTTAGGTGCAGCACGCACGCAATGTCGGGGAATGTGCCGGAGGCCAGGGTGGTGATTAAGCTGGCGTTCCTTGCATGGAGGGAGAAGGGAACACCATACAGTGGCACAAGCAGCTCAGCTGCACTACATCATTCTTGCCTAATCAGTGTTTGTTATAGAAATAACAAACCAGGGTTTACTCAACTTCCCTAGGTCCACCGCTGCTCCGGTCGTCTGGTATTGCTAAAGAGCTAACGTCACGTCAACAGTACAGCAGCCAGTGAGCTCAGTGGCTCTACTTATGTAGATGGAATTGCCCTCTCAGAGGCGCTGAGCTCTCTCATCCCTGCTACACTGTTAACGTCACATCAGCAATACGAGACATCGGGAGCAGTGAAAGAGACTTTGCATTGGACCCAACTTGGTGATTAAAGTGTGGATTTTTTTTTCTAACAAACGGCATACAGGGAACAAATTTTTTTGAAAAGGGACAACCACTTTAAGTCTAATCTATTTTTATTATTACTACTGTTTCTTACCATAATATTTTTTCAGTGTTGCTCAGTCCTTTTTTTTTTTTGTGTACACAATTCATAGCTCTTTTCAACACTACCAACAGCATTACCGATTCTGTAAATCACTTTACAATACAATAATACTATAGTACTACTTACCTATCACTCCAAGTTTCGCTGCAAACATCAGAGAAATTCCTATGGGCAAACCCAGAAGGTAATAGCCAACAGCATTTGTAATTGCACCAATCTTCTGTTTTCCAGTTCCTCTAAGTATTCCAGCACAAGTGCCCTAAAATAAAAGATGTTATAAATAACAATAAGCACTGCCAATTACAAACATATATGGCATATACTGTACATATGACATGCATTCCTAGATACTCCTAGGAATTCCTAGATACTCCCTCTCCTAGTGTATCCTCACCCACCCCCTGCAGACTGTGAGCCCTCGCGGGCAGGGTCCTCCCTCCTTATGTACTCGTGTGCCTTGTTATCTGCTCATTTTTAATGTATTTGTCTATATTTGCCCCGTATTCACATGTAAAGCGCCATGGAATAAATGGCGCTATAAAAATGTATAATAATAATAATAATAATAATACTTACAGCTACAGCGTCACAAAGGTGAAACGGTGCAAAAATGAGCATTAGATGAGAAACCAGAACAACAATCTCCCTAAAGAAAAAAATAGTGAAAAGTCAATATCTGCAAATTGATATGCAACAATTTTTTAAAATAAAAAAAAGATATGAAATAGACACTACAGTCATGGCCAAAATTTTGGAGAATGACACCAAAATTATATTTTCACATGATCTGCTGCCCTCTGGTTTTTATTAGTGTTTGATAATAATAATAATAATAATAATAATTTTTATTTATATAGCGCCAACATATTCCGCAGCGCTTATGTCTGATGTTTATATCACACACAGAAATATAATTGCAATCATATTATGAGTACCAATAGGTTATATTGGCAGTTAGAATGAGTTAATGCAGCAAGTCAATATTTGCAGTGTTGATCCTTCTTCTTCAAAACCTCTGCAATTCTCCCTGGCATGCTCTCAATCAACTTTTGGACCATATCCTGACTGATAGCAGTCCATTCTTGCATAATCAATGCTTGCATTTTGCCAGAATTTGTTGGTTTTTGTTTGTCCACCCGTCTCTTGATGATTGACCACAAGTTCTCAATGGGATTAATTAAGTAAAAAGGGCAGCACACTGCAGCGCCAAAACATGCAAACTTGAAAACATGAAATTTGAACTGCATCACTGCACTAGAAATATGAAAAATGAGAGCTTTTAGCGCATAAAAATGGCCATATTTATGTGTACCTCGTAGCCACTTTACGGCATCTCTCTTATACGAGGTCCTACGCTTGACCTACCTCATCGAGAATAAACGTCTCCATCTGAATGGGTACATGTGAAACCTCTTCTTGGACTCAAATTCTCTCTTTCTGTGGAGGGGTATTGGACCTACTATAATTAAAACACCTGTGGCTAGGAGGCGGGGAGTGCACGATCAGAAGGCTAAAGAATACATTTCAAAAACCTGACCTGCACATCCAAACATAGACTGAGTGTGAACAGGTGCTGAACCCAGAGTCGCCAACTCGTATATAGTTAAGTAAAAAGGGCAGCACACTGCAGCGCCAAAACATGCAAACTTGAAAACACGAAATTTGAACTGCATCACTGCACTAGAAATATGAAAAATGAGAGCTTTTAGCGCATAAAAATGGCCATATTTATGTGTACCTCGTAGCCACTTTACGGAATCTCTCTTATACGAGGTCCTACGCTTGACCTACCTCATCGAGAATAAACGTCTCCATCTGAATGGGTACATGTGAAACCTCTTCTTGGACTCAAATTCTCTCTTTCTGTGGAGGGGTATTGGACCTACTATAATTAAAACACCTGTGGCTAGGAGGCGGGGAGTGCACGATCAGAAGGCTAAAGAATACATTTCAAAAACCAGGTGTTTTAATTATAGTAGGTCCAATACCCCTCCACAGAAAGAGAGAATTTGAGTCCAAGAAGAGGTTTCACATGTACCCATTCAGATGGAGACGTTTATTCTCGATGAGGTAGGTCAAGCGTAGGACCTCATATAAGAGAGATGCCGTAAAGTGGCTACGAGGTACACATAAATATGGCCATTTTTATGCGCTAAAAGCTCTAATTTTTCATATTTCTAGTGCAGTGATGCAGTTCAAATTTCGTGTTTTCAAGTTTGCATGTTTTGGCGCTGCAGTGTGCTGCCCTTTTTACTTAACTATATACGAGTTGGCGACTCTGGGTTCAGCACCTGTTCACACTCAGTCTATGTTTGGATGTGCAGGTCAGGTTTTTGAAATGTACTCAATGGGATTAATATCTGGGGACTTTCCAGGCCATGGACCCAAAATCTCTATGTTTTGTTCCATGAGCCATTTAGTTATCACCTTTGCTTTATGGCAAGGTGCTCCATCATGCTTGAAAAGACATTGCTGGGCGCCAAAATGCTCTTGGATGGTTGGGAGAAGTTGCTCTTGGAGGACATTTTGGTACTATTCTTTATTCATGGCTGTGTTTTTAGGCAAGACTGTGAGTGTGCCGATTCCCTTGGCTGAGAAGCAACCCCACACATGAATGGTTTCAGGATGCTTTACAGTTGGCATGAGACAAGACTGGTGGTAGCGCTCACCTCTTCTTTTCCGAATAAGCTGTTTTCCAGATGTCCCAAACAATCGAAAAGGGGATTCATCAGAGAAAATGACTTTGCCCCAGTCCTCAGCAGTCCACTCCCTGTACCTTTTGCAGAATATCAGTCAGTCCCTAATGTTTTTTCTGCAAAGAAGTGGCTTCTTTGCTGCCCTCCTTGAAACCAGGCCTTGCTCAAAAAGTCTCTGCCTCACAGTGCGTGCAGAAGCACTCACACCAGCCTGCTGCCATTCCTGAGCAAGCTCGGCACTGCTGGTAGTCCGATCCCTCAGCTGAAACAGTTTTAAGATACGGTCCTGGAGCTTGCTGGTCTTTCTTGGGCGCCCTGGAGACTTTTTGACAACAATCGAAGCTCTCTCCTTGAAGTTCTTGATGATGCGATAGATTGTTGACTGAGGTGCAATCTTTGTAGCTGCGATACTCTTCCCTGTTAGGTCATTTTTGTGCAGTGTAAAGATGGCTGCACGTGTTTCTTTAGAGATAACCATAGTTAACTGAAGAGAAACAATGATACCAAGCACCAGCCTCCTTTTAAAGTGTCCAGTGATGTCATTCTTACTTAATCATGACTGATTGATCGCCAGCCCTGTCCTCATCAACACCCACACCTGTGTTAATGGATCAATCACTAAAACGATGTTAGCTGCTCCTTTTAAGGCAGGACTGCAATGATGTTGAAATGTGTTTTGGTTGTTAAAGTTCATTTTCTGAGCAAATATTGACTTTGCAAGTCCAGTAATTGCTGTTAAGCTGATCACTCTGACATTCAGGAGTATATGGAAATTGCCATTAGAAAAAATGAAGCAGTAGACTTTGGAAAAATTAATATTTGTCTCATTCTCAAAATTTTTGTCCATGACTGTACACCTGGTGCGAGATATCAAAAATATATATCAAAGAAGGTTCCAAACAGCGCTATGGGAGGAACATACAGCCATAAATTTATAATTAATGGATAGACTATTCTAAGTTGTAATTGGATTACTGTGATACTGGTATCTGCAATACTCTTGATTTTCACAGAAGATCACATTAGTCCCACACAGAGTTCAGGAGGCTAAGATGGCCACACCAGAAACTGGATAAAAGAGGATCCACCTTCGAGAGGAGAATACCTTCAATATGTGAAACACGTTATTACCTTAGAAAAGGGGTAAAAGGGGTTTACCAGAAAAGAGGGAAAGTGAAGTTTTATGATAAACTGTGGACGCCTTAGCTGGAATTGGGGTGGGGAGGGATAAGGGAAGAACGCTCTGGGAAGTTTTTTGGGACAGTAGGAGTCATCACATAATACTAAAGTATATGCCGGTATAAGATATGCTAAGGGACGTGCGTGAGCTGTCTAAATGGGGAGAAAGTGGGGTGGGTTGGTAATGTTGGGATATATTGCGGGGGGGGGGGGGGGGGATTTTTCAAAATCCCCGTATTGTTGAAAAATAATCTGTTTGAGTCAAAAAAAAAAAGATGGCCACACCAGAACCTTCACTTTGTCCTGCTGTAGCCAATTACAGGTTGACTTGGCCTTGTGTTTTGGATCGTTGTCATGTTGGAACGTCCAGGTACGTCCCATGCGCAGCTTCCGGGCTGATGAGTGCAAATTTGCCTCCAGTATTTGCTGAAAACGTGCTGCATTCATCTTTCCTTCAACTTTGACCAAGTTTCCTGTGCCTTTGTAGCTCACACATCCCCAAAACATCAGCGATCCACCTCTGTGCTTTACAGTAGCAATGGTGTTCCTTTCATCATAGGCCTTGTTGACCTCTCTCCAAATGTAATGTTTATTTTATTTTGTGGCCAAAACTTCAATTTTGGTCTCATCACTACAAATTACCTTGCTTCAGAAGTTTTGAGGTTTGTCTCTATGCTGTTTTGCGTATTTGCATTTTTCTTCAAGTGACTCCTTATTGTGCATCTTGAAACAGCCACACTGCTAGTTTTCAGATAGACCTGTATTTCAGCTGATGTTATTTGTGGGTTGTTCTTTGCATCCCGAACAATTTTCCTGGCAGTTGGGGACAACATAATTGTTGGTCTACCTGACCGAGATTTTGTTTTTACAGTGCCCCTGATTTTCCACTTGTTAATCACAGTTTGAACGCTGCTGGCATTATCAATTCCTTGGATATCTTTTTGTATCCCTTTCCTGTTTTATACATTTCAACTGCCTTTTCCTGTAGATCCACTGACAATTCTTTTGCTTTCCCCATGACTCACAATCCAGAAATGTCAGTGGTTGGATGAAAGATGCAATAGTCTGTCTGGATCCCAGAAACTCACTCAGCTTTTATGCACACACACTGATTACAAGCAAACCGGTCACAGGTGAGGATGTTACCTTTAGTAGCCATTCAAACCCATGAGTGTCAACTTCTGTGCATGTCTTCTGTCTCACAACCATAAACAGTTATTCAACACCTTCAACTCCTCCGTCCCCAGCACCTCATCCCTCCCCACTTATCTCCGCTGAAGACTTTGCCTCATTTTTCAAGCAGAAGATTAATAGCATCAGAGACAGTTTTGGTCAACAACCCCCAGAGCCCTTCCTCCCGACTTCCCAGCCCTCCACCTCCAAAACCAACTTCTCCACCATTACAGATCATCTCTCCACTCTACTCTCAAGATCGCATCTCACCACCTGTGCACTTGACCCGCTCCCATCCCACCTCATCCCAAACCTCACCACAGTCTTCATCCCAACCCTGACCCATCTCTTCAACCTATCACTAACAACTGGTGTTTTCCCCTCAAGCTTTAAACATGCCTCCATCACACCTATCCTCAAAAAGCCCTCTCTTGACCCATCCTCTGTATCTAGCTATCGCCCTATATCACTTCTCCCTTATGCCTCCAAACTACTGGCACAACACGTTTACCTTGAACTGTCCTCCCATCTCTTTTCTTGCTCCCTCTTTGACCGCTTACAATCTGGCTTCCGGTCACACCATTCCACTGAAACTGCCCTAACTAAGGTCACCAATGACCTCTTAACCGCCAAGAGCAAGCGACACTACTCTGTCCTCCTCCTCCTCGACCTGTCGGCTGCCTTTAACACAGTGGACCATTCCCTATTATTAAAGACCCTCTCATCCCTTGGCATCACAGACTTGGCATCATACCTAACAGACCGGACATTCAGCGTCTCCCACTCACACACCACCTCCTCACCTCGCCCCCTATCTGTCGGAGTCCCACAAGGTCCAGTCCTAGGGCCCCTGCTCTTCTCCATTTACACCTTTGGCCTGGGACAGCTCATAGAATCTCATGGCTTTCAGTATCACCTCTATGCTGATGACACACAGATCTACATCTCTGGACCAGATATCACCTCCCTACTAACCAGAATCCCTCAATGTCTGTCCACTATTTCATCCTTCTTCTCCGCTAGATTTCTGAAACTTAACATGGACAAAACAGAATTCATCATCTTTTCCCCATCTCACACGACCCCCCCAACGAACCTATCCATTTTAGTAAATGGCTGCCCACTCTCCCCAGTCCCACAAGCTCGCTGCCTCGGGGTAATCCTTGATGCTGATCTCTCCTTCAAACCACATATCCAAGCCCTTTCAACTTCCTGCCGACTTCAACTCAAAAATATTTCACGAATCCGTTCATTCCTCAACCAAAAATCTGCAAAAACCCTAGTCCATGCCCTCATCATCTCACGCCTTGACTACTGCAACCTCCTGCTCTGTGGCCTCCCCTCTAACACTCTCGCACCCCTCCAATCTATTCTAAATTCTGCTGCCCGACTAATCCACCTGTCCCCCCTCTATTCCCCGGCCTCTCCCTTCTGTCAATCCCTTCACTGGCTCCCCATTGCCCAGAGACTCCAGTACAAAACCCTAACCATGACGTACAAAGCCATCCACAACCTGTCTCCTCCATACATCTGTGACCTCGTCTCCCGGTACTTACCTACACGCAACCTCCGATCCTCACAAGATCTCCTTCTCTACTCCCCTCTTATCTCCTCTTCCCACAATCGTATACAAGATTTCTCTCGCGTATCACCCCTACTCTGGAACCCTCTACCACAACACATCAGACTCTCGCCTACCATCGAAACCTTTAAAAAGAACCTGAAGACCCACATCTTCCGACAAGCCTACAACCTGCAGTAACCACCGATCGACCAAACCGCTGCATGACCAGCTCTATCCTCAACTACTGTATTCTCACCCATCCCTTGTAGATTGTGAGCCTTCGCGGGCAGGATCCTCTCTCCTCCTGTACCAGTTATGACTTGTACTATTTAAGATTATTGCACTTGTTTTTATTATGTATACCCCTCCTCATATGTAAAGCGCCATGGAATATATGGCGCTATAACAATAAATAATAATAATAATGTTATCAGGCCAAAATCACCGGGTTATGTGAACCTTTGATCAGGGTCATTTGGATGTTTTGGGTTGTCATTATGGTTTAAAAAGAGAAAGCACAATAATTTGACAATTGGCTTCAGCCAACCACTAACCATAAGTGGAGACAAAGTTTTGGTGTTATCATTCATTTTCTATGAAAAAAGGCCAAGAAAGCAAAAATTCTGCCGGGGTATGTAAACTTTTGAGCACAACTGTATATGTGCATAGTTGTTTGTGCTGTCAGTATTAGCACTGAGCACCGTCGCAGTCCCACTGAAGAGTTTATCTTATTATCGAGACCACTGCTGCCTGATGCAGCTAAGCTAATGCTGCGGTTGTAGAGTTAAGTAGATGTAGGTGCACATACAAGCTTCTCTGACCTGGTGATTACGTGCAGCGAAGGTTCCGTGAAGACTTGTAAAGTCTTCTGACACTGCAGTGGCAGGGTGCTTATGGTCTGAATGTTGGGATAACTGCTTACAGCTTGTATGTAGATTGCTCGTGTTCCAGGACGCTGCATCGGTGCCCTGGAACAATTACTGTCAGTTAAACTCTATGTTCAGTAGGTCAACGGTGAGCATGTTTCTAACTTTTGCAATGTGCTCTGGTGATGTCACCGAGATCTGAGCTAGACCCAAAATCCGACATGTTTCAAAAGCTGACAGCTTTCTTCATCAGGGATGGCTCACACTGAAGAGGGCAGACTTTTCATAGTGCTGGAGTTAGTTGTGTCAGTAATTGGCAGTACGTCCATACATAGCAGTCAGCAGTAGATTTGCTTATACTGTAACAGTTATTGCAAATTGTATGGCAATTTATTGGAACAAAAACAATTCTACCTCACTATTGAGGCCATTTGGTTTTAGGGTGTTGAGATAAAATATCCATTGAATCTCCTTGTGTGACATTTTTTTGATGAATTCTCCTCCCCGTCAGTCTTCTTTTCTTATTTGAATTTCCCACAACTTGGTATATGGTGATACCTCATGTTTATCCACATAATGTTTGGACCTGGGGTACCCATCAAATTTTTTTGTAATATTACGGATGTGCTCACCTGTTCGTTTTGTCAATGTTCTTTTTGTATGTCCGATATGCTTTTTTTTGACAAGGACATTCAATAAAGTAAATTAACCCTTTTGTCTGACAGGTGGTGAAATCTTTGATGGTGTATTGATCCTTTCCATCTACTCTTAGTGGTCAACGCAACAGTTGTATTCTCTGTAATTAGTTGGGTGTCTTGGGGTGTTTTAACTGTAGTTTGTATTCTGAATAAAAAGCCCTCATTGTATACTTTCCCCACAAATTTGGCTGTTAAAAGTTGCCTCTTTTTCAAAGTCATTGATCTCTGTACAATTTATATGCAATCTGGTATATTGCCCCTTATGAACATTGAGTAGTCTCTGTAGGTGGGATGTGGGAGGATCTCCACATCTTGTGGCGGCGGGCTGTGTGTGAACCGGTCCTATGGAAAAGACTTAACGATGACGTGATTTTTATGTGAGAAATGGAAAAGGTGTGCACTCAGCAAGTATGGAGCGTGCCGGCCGGACTGGAGAATTCCAAATAGTCAAGTAAAAAATAATCAGTTGCGCTCTCAGAGGATTGCAATAGTGTTCGATGTTATTTTAACATGGAGTCATCATTCACCACACCCTTGAATACCAAAAACAAGCGACGATGGATAGAGTAATGCGTAAGCGCTAGGATTCGTTTCAACCCAGCCTGGGTCTTTTTCAAACATCGCTATGAACAGTTATGCCAGGTACATGGAATAATTGGTTATTGTGTGCTGACCACCATAGTGTGGCTTCCCAAAGGGAGAGGGTGACATAAGTCTGGGCGCCAAGAGGACCAGGTGTAAAGCGCAATATGCATTGTCTGAAACGGTATGACAGCGCATATTGCGCTTTACACCTGATCCCCCTTGTGGTCAGCCACAATAACCAATAATTCCATTTACCTGGCATAACTGGACATAGCAATGTTTGAAAAAGACCCAGGCTAGGTCGAAAGGTAACCTATTGCTTAGCCATTGCTCTATCCATCATCGCTTGTTTTTGATACTCAACGGTGTGGTGAATGATGACTCCATGTTAAAATAAAATTGAACACTACTGCAATCCTGTGAGATCACGGCTGATTATCTTATATGTGATTTTTGTGTGGTCCGGAGGTGAAACCTCCCTTTTAGACCTTTTTAATGCCTTTTCTCCCAAAGCCGTTTGCACTTTCATGACCAGGCCCAATTTTACAATTCTGACCACTGTCACTTTATGAGGTAATAACATTTGAACGCTTCAACGGATCCCGCTGATTCTGAGACTGTTTTCTCGTGACATATTGTACTTCATTTTAGTGGCAACATTTCTTCAATAAGACTTGCTTTTATTTGTAAAAAAAAAAAAAACCTGAAATTTGGCAAAAATGTAGCAGTTTTCAAACTTGTAATTCTTATGCCTTAAATCAAAAGAGATATGTCACACAAAGTAGTTAATAAATAACATTTACCACATGTCTACATTTAGAAATCATTTATTTTGTTATGAAGTTATAACGGTTAACAGTTGACCAGCGATTTCTCATTTATCCAACAAAATTTACAAAATCATTTTTTCAAAGTCATTGCAATTTTCACATTTTGAATTTTTATTTTGTTAAACCAGAGAGGTATGTGACACAAAATAGTTAATAAATAACATTTCCCACATGTATACTTTACATCAGCACAATTTTGGAAACAACATTTTTTTTTGCTAGGAAGTTATAAGGGTTAAAATTTGACCAGCGATTTCTCATTTTTACAACGAAATTTACAAAACCATTTTTTTTAGGGACCACCTCAGATTTGAAGTCAGTTTGAGGGGTCTATATGGCTGAAAATACCCAAAAGTGACACCATTCTAAAAACTGCACCCCTCAAGGTGCACAAAACCACATTCAAGAAGTTTATTAACCCTTCAGGTGCTTCACAGCAGCAGAAGCAACATGGAAGGAAAAAATGAACATTTAACTTTTTAGTCACAAAAATGATCTTTTAGCAACTATTTTTTTATTTTCCCAATGGTAAAAGGAGAAACTGAACCACGAAAGTTGTTGTCCAATTTGTCCTGAGTACGCTGATACCTCATATGTGGGGGTAAATCACTGTTTGGGCGCACGGCAGGGCTTGGAAGGGAAGGAGCGCCATTTGACTTTTTGAATGAAAAATTGGCTGCACTCTTTAGCGGACACCATGTCACATTTGGAGAGCCCCCGTGTGCCTAAAAATTGGAGCTCCCCCACAAGTGACCCCATTTTGGAAACTAGACGCCCCAAGGAACTTATCTAGATGCATATTGAGCACTTTAAACCCCCAGGTGCTTCACAAATTGATCCGTAAAAATGAAAAAGTACTTTTTTTTCACTAAAAAATTCTTTTAGCCTCAATTTTTTCATTTTCACATGGGCAACAGGATAAAATGGATCCTAAAATTTGTTGGGCAATTTCTCCTGAGTACACCGATACCTCACATGTGGGGGTAAACCACTGTTTGGGCACATGGTAAGGCTCGGGAGGGAAGGAGCGCCATTTGACTTTTTGAATGAAAAATTATCTCCATCATTAGCGGACACCATGTCGCGTTTGGAGAGACCCTGTGTGCCTAAACATTGGAGATCCCCCACAAATGACCCCATTTTGGAAACTAGACCCCCAAAGGAACTAATCTAGATGTGTGGTGAGCACTTTGAACCCTCAAGTGCTTCACAGAAGTTTATAACGCAGAGCCATGAAAATTAAAAAAAAAAAATTTCTTTTCTCAAAAATTATTTTTTAGCCCGCAATTTTTTATTTTCCCAAGGGTAACAGGAGAAATTGGACCCCAAAAGTTGTTGTCCAGTTTCTCCTGAGTACGCTGATACCTGATGTGTGGGGGTAAACCACTGTTTGGGCACACGTCGGGGCTCAGAAGGGAAGTAGTGACTTTTGAAATGCAAACTTTGATGGAATGGTCTGCGGACATCACGTTGCGTTTGCAGAGCCCCTGGTGTGCCTAAACAGTAGAAACCCCCCACAAGTGACCCCATTTTGTAAACTAGACCCCCCAAGGAACTTATCTAGATATGTGGTGAGCACTTTGAACCCCCAAATGCTTCACAGATGTTTACAACGCAGAGCCGTGAAAATAAAAAATCATTTTTCTTTCCTCAAAAATGATGTTTTAGCAAGCAATTTTTTATTTTCTCAAGGGTAACAGGAGAAATTGGACCCCAGTAATTGTTGCGCAGTTTGTCCTGAGTATGCTGGTACCCCATATGTAGGGGTAAACCACTGTTTGGGCACACGTTGGGGCTCGGAATTGAGGGAGCACAATTTGACTTTTTGAATACAAGATTGGCTGGAATCAATGGTGGCGCCATGTTGCGTTTGGAGACCTCCTGATGTGCCTAAACAGTGGAAACCCCTCAATTCTAACTCCAACACACCCCTAACCCTTTTCCCAACTGTAGCCGTAACCCTAATCACAACCCTAACCCCAACACACCCCTAACCCTAACCACAACCCTAATTCCAACCCAAGCCTAACCCTAAGGCTATGTGCCCACGTTGCGGATTCGTGTGAGATTTTTCAGCATCATTTTTGAAAAATCTGCGGGTAAAAGGCACTGCGTTTTACCTGCGGATTTACCGCGGATTGCCAGTGCTTTTTGTGCGGATTTCACCTGCGGATTCCTATTGAGGAACAGGTGTAAAACGCTGCGGAATCCGCACAAAGAATTGACATGCTGCGGAAAATACAACGCAGCGTTTCCGTTCGGTATTTTCCGCACCATGGGCACAGCGGATTTGGTTTTCCATATGTTTACATGGTACTGTAAACCTGATGGAACTCTGCTGCGGATCCGCAGCGGCCAATCCGCTGCGGATCCGCAGCCAAATCCGCACCGTGTGCACATAGCCTAATTCTAAAGGTATGTGCACACGCTGCGGAAAACGCTGCGGATCCGCAGCAGTTTCCCATGAGTTTACAGTTCAATGTAAACCTATGGGAAACAAAAATCGCTGTACACATGCTGCGGAAAAACTGCACGGAAACGCAGCGGTTTACATTCCGCAGCATGTCACTTCTTTCTGCGGATTCCGCAGCGGTTTTACAACTGCTCCAATAGAAAATCGCAGTTGTAAAACCACAGTGAAATGCGCAGAAAAACCGCGGTAAATCCGTGATAAATCCACAGCGGTTTAGCACTGCGGATTTATGAAATCCGCTGCGGAAAATTCCGCAGAGGACCAGAATACGTGTGCACATTCCTATCCCTAACCCAAACCCTACCCCTAACCCTACCCCTCACCATACCTCTAACCCTAACCCTAGTTCTAACTCCAACCTTAGTGGGGGGGAAAAAAAAAATTATTTTATTATTGTCCCTTCCTATGGGGGTGACAAAGGGGGGGGGGGTCATTTACTGTTTTTGTTTTTATTTTGATCACTGTGAGGTTTTTTCACAGTGATCAAAATTCACTCTGGAACGAATCTGCCAGCCAGCAGATTCGGCGGGCGCACTGCGTATGCGCCCGCCATTTTGGAAGATGGCGGCGCCCAGGAAAGAAGACGGACGGACCCCGGGAGGCTCGGTAAGTATAAGGGGGGGGGGGGAGATCAGGGCACGGGGGGGCGTCAGAGCACGGGGAGGAGGGATCGGAGCATGGGGGGGTGGATCGGTGTGCGGGGGGGGGGGTGGATCGCAGTGGGATTGGAGCACGGGTGGAGCGGACAGGAGGACGGGGGAGCGGAGCACAGGACGGAGGGGAGCGGACCACAGATCGGAGGGCTGGGGGGGGGGGGCGATCGGTGGGGTGGGGGCACATAAGTGTTTCCAGCCATGGCCGATGATATTGCAGCATCGGCCATGGCTGGATTGTAATATTTCACCAGTTTTTTAGGTGAAATATTACAAATCGCTCTGATTGGCAGTTTCACTTTCAACAGCCAATCAGAGCGATCGTAGCCACGGGGGGGGGGGGTGAAGCCACCCCCCTGGGCTAAAGTACAACTCCTCCTGTCGCCGGGTGAAATTACAGTTAACCCTTTCACCCGGCCTGCAGGAACACGATTCTGCCATGACACATACGCTGCGTCATGGGTCGGAATGGCACCGACTTTCATGACGCAGCGTATGCGTCAAAGGTCGGGAAGGGGTTAATGTGGCACCGAGACTGCAGTAATGGTGATCACATTAAAGTTCTGTCACCATCTTACCTCAGGCCACATGGGGTTGTCATCCCAGGGGTGGCGATGCTCTGCCGCAATTACGATAGCTGAACAGCCAATTGCAGACTTTCTCAGTGTTTCAGGCAATCATATTGCCTGAAACACTGATGTCCAGCCTATGAATGGTGCTGTAAGTAAGGGCACCGATCATAGGCTGGTGTCTAGCAACACCAGCTTAACCAGGGCCAGCTCTGACTGGTGTGATCAATGATGACATCGACCGCACCAATCAGAGTGCACAGACACGGTCTGACCTGGCAGTGACCGCCCTGTAATTCCTCATTCTAGCTATGGATTTGTACAGGATGGTCTGTGCGCCATGCTGGGTTTTGTGGTGGCACATTACACTTGCTGGTGCTGCCTGTGCTCCTTCTGCTGATGAAAAGAAGAAATAAGAGTTCCTGATCCCTCTCTGATCTTTCCTACTTCCCCTCTCCTGCCTTTCCCCCCCCTTCGGTCACGGAGCGCTGATCAGTACTTAATCACTCGACTTTTGGCAGTTTTTTCTTTTTTGTGCATCCTGCAGCTGCTGAGCGTTGCTCAGTGACGCAAATCACTGATCAATGTCCATGCTTGCTGTTTTCCCAGGACTTTTTTTGTTCCTGTCCATGTTACTCCCCTCATTGGCACAACTTTTGTGTGTTCGTCCTGCAGCCACTGAGCGTTGATCATTGACACAAATCATTGATCCGCACCCATGCTTGTTTTTTCCACCAACTATTTTTTCTCCCTTCTGACTTTCTTTTATCATCTTTTTGCACTACATCCTTGTGCGCGTCCCAAAGAACATCACTGACTGGCCTCCAGTTTCTTTTTTTGGTGACAAAAGAAATCAAGTAAAAAATAATTTAGATTAGTTGAGAGGATTAGAATAGGGGCAGTAAAAATATACTGTAGCAATCGTCGTCTACTACAGTATTTTTTACTGAATTGAGTTAGCGTCAGCTAATAAAGAGGAAAATTATACGGTAGTAATCATTCTCTAGTAAGGTATTTTTTACTGAATTGAGTTAGTGTTAGCACGGAAAAAGCATCATCTGTGCGTTTTCTTGTGAAAAGACAATAAAAAAATACTTTAGATTAGTGACAGTAAAATATACAGTAGTTTTTACTAAATTGAGTTAGTGTCAGCGCTGAAAAAAATCCCAGTACTACTACTGATAGCATAAACAAGTATGAACATAAGTACCTTTTATATAAGTAGTATGATACATAAGTAGCATGATATACTTACCTAGATGATATGTGAGGGATTAATGTGATCTCCTGTGAAAACCAAGATTATTGCAGATACCAGAATAGCAGTAATCCCCTTAAAACTTTGAATAGTCTATAAATTAATTACCGTATATATTTATGGTTTTATCTTCCTCCCATAGCGCCGTTTGGAATCTACTTTTATAGTTAATTTACCATATATACTCGTGTATAAGTCGAGTTTTTCAGCACATATTTTTGTGCTGAAAATGCCCCCCTCGGCTTATACACGAGTCAATTGTTCCAGAAAGCTGGAGGGGAGGGGGAGCGGCAGAGCAGCGGGTTACAGAGGCAGGAGTCGGCGGCTGTGACTAAAGCCTGTGCCGCTGCTAAAGAGAAATGAATATTAATTTCTCTTATAGCGCGCACAGGGTCTCCGCAGCCACCGGCTTCCAGAAGACATCCTACTCACCATCCAGCTTGCCCTCGCAGCATCTCGTTGGTCCAGGCGCCCTCGCAGCATCTTGTTAGTTCCGGCTTCCAGCAGCTCTTCCTGTGCTGAGCGATCACATGGCATCCCTCATTAAGGTAATGAATATGCACGCGTCTCAACTCCAATAAGTGTGGAGGGAATAATCATTACCTTAATGAGCGATGCCACGTGATCGCTCAGCACAGGAAGAACTGCTGGAAGCTGGAACAATGTGCTGTGAGGGCAAGATGGAGGTTGAGTGGTATGTTTTTTTTGTTTTTTTTTGTAATAGGAAGTATGCATACAAGGATGGGGTGGGAGGAGCCATGCATACCAGGACAGCTACGCGGGGAGCCATGCATACCAGGACAGGATGGGGGGAGCCACGCATACCAGGACAAGACGGGCAAGCCACGCATACCAGGACAGGGATGAGGGGACAATGCATACCCGGCTTTTACTCGAGTCAATAAGCTTAACCAGTTTTCTGTGGCAAAAGTAGATGCCTTGGCTTATACTCGGGTCGGTTTATACGCGAGTATAAGAGTAGCCCGCAGGGCAGTGGGGTACTAGGTACCGGTCGAAAGGGGGATGTCACGGTGGCTGCGAGCCGGTCTGTGGCCCTGGGCCTCAACGTTATTAAAGGGCAAAATGTTCAAAGTTTGTCGTGACGCCATCTGTGGAGTTCGGTCAGTAGTAGGACCGAAGCTGCTTTGAAGGGGTCCCCTGGGGATGTTGCGGCAGCAAAGATGTTGCACTTCCCACAGGTGAAGCGGGGTCCCCAGAGGTCACTTATTTTCAGCAACAAGTGGATGTTGCTATTTAAACTAGGCAGCTGGGCAGGTTACTTTGTGTCAGGTTAAGATATTAAATATGTTTGTGAAAACTATCACTAGAGAAAGTGAATATGATATCCACATAAGCCATATTAATAAACAATACAGCCATGTAATACGCAAGTATATTCATGTATACTCTAATAGGTTAAAAGAGGTTTCAAGTGTGCTCTAAAATTAAACTATCTAAAAAAACAAAAACAAATGCTCTTCTACCAATACCTCGCCAGTCTCCTCTCCTCCACTTTATCAGCATGTGAACACTGCAGTCATTAAAGCGAACCTGTCAGCAGTTTTGGCCGATATAAGATACTGCCACTGCCTTTCAGGGCTTATCTACAGCATTCTATAATGCTGTAGATGAGCCCCCCATCCAACCTGCAAGAGAAGAAAAATACATTTTATTATACTCACCCCCCGGGGGGACGTTCCGGTCTGATGGGTGTCGCACTTCCAGGTCTACTGGGAAAGGTCAGAGAGGCCCGGCGCCTGCCCACTGCAGTACTTTACTCTGCCCTCAACAGGACAGATAAGTACGTCTGCGCAGGAGCGCAATGCCGGGGAGCGATAAAGCAAGCAGGAGGGCGGCATTACAAGAAGATGGGAGGCGCCGGACCCAGACCTGGGCCCTGAAAGGCAGTGGCCATATCTTATATCGGCCAAACCTGCTGACAAGTTCCCTTTAAGTGGGTGGACAACCCTTTTAAAGTTGTGCTTGTTATATTTCTCCAGCTTGTCTTCCTAGTTTATGCTTGAGGGTTCTAAGCAGAGTAGGCTCATATTGTTAATGTGTTAAATTAGTGATGAACTAAGAACAAACCTTCCATATATTAAGACAAATCTTTGGGGAAGCATTTATGCACTGAGCATTTATGCACATTTTATTCATAGTGCATTTTTTCAAAGTGCCTGGGAGTTAAACATGGGAGTTAAACATGGCAGTTAAACAGGGCAGGATACAGTTAAGACATACAAAGAAACCCACTTTCATAACATTTCCATTGCAACAAATATTCACCATATGTATTTGTATAATTTACAGTGCCTTGCGAAAGTATTCGGCTCCCTGGAACTTTTCGACCTTTTCCCACATATCATGCTTCAAACATAAAGATGCCAAATGTAAATTTTTGGTGAAGAATCCACAAGTGGAACACAATTGTGAAGTTGAACGAAATTTATTGGTTATTTTAAAATTTTGTGGAAATTCAAAAATTGAAAAGTGGGGTGTGTAATATTATTCAGCCCCTTTAACTTAATACTTTGTTGCGCCACCTTTTGCCGCGATTACAGCTGCAAGTCACTTGGGGTATGTCTCTATCAGTTTTGTACATCGAGAGACTGAAATTCTTGCCCATTCTTCCTTGGCAAACAGCTCGAGCTCAGTGAGGTTTGATGGAGATCATTTGTGAATAGCAGTTTTCAGATCTTTCCACAGATTCTCGATTGGATTGAGGTCTGGACTTTGACTTGGTCATTCTAACACCTGGCTACGTTTATTTGTGAACCATTCCATTGTAGACCTAACTTGGAGAATGAAGTGGATAAGAAACCTGAGCTGCTGAGGATCCAACATACAATAGGAGACAAGATGTGGTATGGATGTGGTTTTATTTGTCAACTCATTTCGAGGTGATCATATCTCTTCATCAGGACAAACCACAATGATCCTTACAAAATTTTCTTCAAAACCAGGAACCTTGTATCATCTAAACCCTCACTTCTCTTGGCATCTGTTGATGTACAGTACAGACCAAAAGTTTGAACACACCTTCCCATTTAAAGATTTTTCTGTATTTTCATAATTATGAAAATCGTACATTCACACTGAAGGCATGAAAACTATGAATTAACACATGTGGAATTATATACTTAACAAAAAAGTGTGAAATAACTGAAATTATGTCTTATATTCTAGGTCCTTCAAAGTAGCCACCTGTTGTGAATTCTGCTCTTGGGGTCCCTCCGGTGGTTATGAGTGGTAGTGCTGCTGTCTTTGGATCGCAGCATTTATCAGGTGTGTCCACTTAATTGCAATTTGGACTGGGCTATTTAGTCTTGCTTGATCCTTTAGTCAGTGCCAGTTGTCCATTGTTTTTGGAGGATTCACATCCATACCTGGTCTCTCCTATTTTGCTGTTCATTTCAACAAAGATAAGTTCTGGCTTTGTTTTTGCTGTCCACATGCTGTGGACCTTATAGTTCAGTGCATTTTCATGTTTTGTCTTGTCCAGCTTTGTCTGTGAAGGATTTTTTGCAGCCAAGCTGTGTCTCTGGAGATGCAGATATACCCTCCATGTCTTTAGTCAGATGTGGAGATTTGTATTTTCTGTGGTGGATATTTTCTCGTGTTTTAATACTGACCGCATAGTACTCTGTCCATTCTTTCTTTTTAGCTAGAATGGCCTCCTTTGCTAAATCCTGATTTCAGTCTGCGTATGTCATTTCCCTCTCCTCTCACAGTCAATATTTGTGGGGGGCTGTCTATCCTTTGGGGATTTTCTCTGAGGCAAGATAGTTTTCCCATTTCTATCTTTAGGGGAAGTTAGTTCTTAGGCTGTGTCGAGGGGTCTAGGGAGTGTTAGGTACCGCCCACGGCTACTTCTAGTTGTGGTGCTAAGTTCAGGGTCTGCGGTCAGTACAGGTACCACCTTCTCCAGAGTACGTCTCATGCTGCTCCTAGGCCACCAGTTCATAACAGCCACCTTTTGCTTTGATGACTGCTTTGCACGCTCTTGGCATTCTCTTGATGAGCTTCAAGAGTTAGTCACCGGGAATGGTCTTCCAACAATCTTGAAGGAGTTCCCAGAGATGCTTAGCACTTGTAGGCCCTTTTGCAGTCACTCTGCGGTCCAGCTCACCCCAAACAATCTCGATTGGGTTCAGGTCTGGTGACTGTGGAGGCCAGGTAATCTGGCGTAGCACCCCATCACTCTCCTTCTTGGTCAAATAGACCTTACACAGCCTGAAGGTGTGTGTTGGGTTCATTGTCCTGTTGAAAAATAAATGATGGTCCAACTAAACGCAAACCGGATGGAATAGCATGCCGTTGCAAGATGATGTGGTAGCCATGCTGGTTCAGTATGCCTTAAATTTTGAATAAATCCCCAACAGTGTCACCAGCAAAGCACCCCCACAACATCGCACGTCCTCCTCCATGCTTCACGGTGGGAACCAGGCATGTAGAGTCCATCTGTTCACCTTTTCTGCTTCGCACAAAGACACGGTGGTTGGAACCAAAGAACTCAAATTTGGACTCATCAGACCAAAGCACAGATTTACACTGGTTTAATGTCCATTCCTTGTGTTCTTTAGGCCAAACAAGTCTCTTCTGCTTGTTGCCCTTTCCTTAGTAGTGGTTTGCTAGCAGCCATTTTACCATGAAGGCCTGCTGCACAAAGTCTCCTCTTAGGTTGTTGTAGAGATGTGTCTGCTGCTAGAACTCTGTGTGGCATTGACCTGGTCTCTAATCTGAGCTGCTGTTAACCTGAGATTTCTGAGGCTGGTGTCTCGGATAAACTTATCCTCAGAAGCAGAGGTGACTCTTAGTTTTCCTTTCCTGGGGCGGTACTCATGCGAGCCAGTTTATTTGTAGCGCTTGATGGTTTTTGCCACTGCACTTGGGGACACTTTCAAAGTTTTCCCAATTTTTCGGACTGACTGACCTTCATTTCTTAAAGTAATGATGGCCACTCGTTTTTCTTTACTTAGCTGCTTTTTTCTTGCTATAATACAAATTCTAACAGTCTATTCAGTAGGACTATCAGCTGTGTATCCACCAAACTTGTGCACAACACAACTGATGGTCCCAACACCATTTATAAGTCAAGAAATCCCACTTGTTAAACCTGACAGGGCACACCTGTGAAGTGAAAACCATTCCCGGTGACTACCTCTTGAAGCTCATCAAGAGAATGCCAAGAGTGTGCAAAGCAGTCATTGAAGCAAAAGGTGGCTACTTTGAAGAACCCAGAATATAAGACATAATTTAAGTTGTTTCCCACTTTTTTGTTAAGTATATAATTCCACATGTGTTAATTCATAGTTTTGATGCCTTCAGTGTGAATGTACAATTTTCATAGTCATGAAAATACAAAAAAATCTTTAAATGAGAATGTGTGTCTAAACTTTTGGTCTGTACTGTATGTGATTATTGTTGTTCTGTAAGGTCTTTTATTGTCTGTACAAGTCCCCTCTAAAATGTAAAGTGCTGTGGAATATATTGGAACTATAGAAGTAAAATGTTACAGCTAGGGGGCGCTGTTTGTTCTCCCCAGGATGCGCACAGAGGCTTAGTGAGGTCATGAGGGGTGTTGTAGTCGCAGGTGTAGTTGTGATTACAATTGTTAAAAGCCCTGTAGTACAGAGAGCTTTTAAAGTTGAGTCTGAGGAGTCTCAGGTGTGTCATGGCCATAGTGAGGGCTGACAACCCACAGCATACACAGTGGTGCTGCTGTCCACGTTGACTGGTCACGGATGTGGACAGGTCTTGTGCCCGGAGGTGAACCGGAGGCAGACTGTCCTGTGCCCTGAAGGAAGGACTGGCGTGTGTCACAGCTGCAGACAGGACGATGTCAAGGTCTGTGTATGGCTGTGAGTAGAGACTGATACAGCGATGCAAAACACCCACAGAACTAGTCAGAGGAGGACTAGCGTGTGTAGTGACTAAAGGATGCTGTTATGAACTAGTGTTCACTGAAGTTATATGCATTTGTGTGGATGGGAACCTTTTCTGTGTGAAGATAACATATTAAAGGGACTCTTATGTTTGAACTTTGTGGGTCACTACCTCTTCATTGCTATCGATGCACTACAATATATACCAGTCAAACGTTTGGACGCTCCTTTAGGGTATGTGCACACGTTGTGGATTCGTGTGTGGATTTTTCCGCACAGATTTTTAAAAATCCGCAGGTAAAATGCAGGGCGGATTTACTGTGGATTTTGTGCGGAATCCGCACAAATTGACATGCTGCGGAAAATAAACCGCAGCGTTTCCGCGTGGTATTTTCTGCAGCATGTGCACTGCAGATTTGGTTTTCCATAGGTTTACATGGTACTGTACACCGCATGGAAAACTGCTGCAAACCGCAGGGTCAAATCCGCTGCGGATCCACAGCTAAATCCGCAACGTGTTAACATAGTCTTATAGTTTTGCTGTCTCGAGTCTGATTCTACTGTACAATGTGCACATTTCAATATGTACAAGGAAAACCATGGCATTAACCAATGTGTCCAAACTTTTTACTGGTACTATGTGAATTATTTTATTGTGGTTGTGTAAACAGAATGCACAAAGGGAATGTACCTTCTCCAAGGTCACAAATTAACTCTAACTAAACAGGAATCTCCGGAATTGCAGCCAGGCATCCCAAGGACAATAGTCAGTCAGAAACTTTTATTATTATTATTATTTATTTATATAGCCCCATTGATTCCATGGTGCTGTACATGAGAAGGGGTTACATACAAATTACAGATATTGCTTACAGTAAGCAAACTAACAATGATAGACTGATACAGAGGGGAGAGGACCCTGCCCTTGCGGGCTTACACTCTACAGGATGGTGGGGAAGGAGACAGTAGGCCGAGGGTTGCAGGAGCTCCGGTGTTGGTGAGACGGTAGCTGCGGTAGTTGTGAGGAAGGCAGTGGGGTCAGTACAGGCTGTAAGCTTTCCTGAAGAGGTGGATTTTCAGGTTCTGTCTGAAGGATTCGAATGTGGTTGATAGTCGGACATGTTGGGGCAAAAAATTCCAGAGGATGGGGGATATTCGGGAGAAGTCTTGGAGGCGGTTGGGTGAGGAGCGAATAAGTGTGGAGGAGAGAAGGAGGTCTTGAACTTTGAACGGGTATGAGTATTTGTAGCTTTCAGTGCAAGAAGGACCACAGGAAACTGCATGTGGTGATGTTTTAGTGAGTCTGTTCTAAGAAACTCGGTTGCATTAAAGGGGTAGTCCACTACCTGGACAACCTCCTTTTAAATTAAATGATCCCGCTTATAAAATAAAAACACCATATACTGACCGATCATACTAACGCAGTTCCAGTGATGTCGGCATCAGGTCTAACAATGCATTCTTATGCAATATTAACGCTGCAGCCAATTAGCATCCACTAATGGCTGCTACACTCACCTTTGGGTGAATTTCGGACAAACGGAAATTGTGATAGCATAGTAGCCTAATAAGCCAGGAAGCCATCCTATTAGTTGCAGTTTTGTAGTGTTTTTGCCTTAGTCTTTCTCACTTGAGTTAAACGGGTGTTCCAAAGACAAAGTCATTGTTCTCCTCTCTATTTGATACCCTAATCTAGGTTATTTTCTAATATACTTGCTTTAATAATTCCTTACCGTTCCCTAACTATAATCAAAGTGTCATCAAGGGGCAGAGGCTACGGTCAAGGCTCCCTGAAATGTAGTGTTAAAAATCGCCTGCTCTGTTGTCAGCGTAAATGAATAGAAATAAACCGGCAGCAAACACCAGTAACGTCATCTGCAGGCACAGTGCTAATCTCTAGCATCACTGGGTATTCTGATACTGCTCTACTGCCACATTATCACAAGGGGACATTATCACAAGGGGAACAGGGGAGACTGTGCACTGGTGGGGGAGACACCACACGGCAGAAACACCGCTGGGTCCAGTCCCTGAAACGAGCATCAATGCTGAAACAAGTAAGGGGCATGGACTGCAGCCTCTGCTCCCTGATGACCCTTTGTTTGAGTATCCCAGCATGCACTGGGACACTAAAACGAATTGTCAGCACACAAGAAGCAGGGGCAAAAAATACAATAGCTGTTAATGTAGCTAGGGAGTGGTAGGGAATTTTTAAAGCAAGCATATAAAAAAATAGCTTACATTATGTCATTAAATAGATAGGAGAAAAATTAGTTTGTCTTCGGCCACATACTGCACTGCAATGCATTTTTCCAAATTTTTCTGCAACTTACATTTTTCAGTTTTTATTTGTATTTACTTTTTTATTTGGTGGGGGACAGATAGATTTTATCTTTCAAGATCATTGTAAATGTACAGATAATAAAGCAATCACTGTATCCTACAAAAATCATTGTAAAATAGGATGGTATTTAATTTTATAAATATTAATTTACTAACCTGTCTGTAGTGAATACATATGCAATCACATCTTTAAGCCCAGCAATCAAACTACTAGTCAGGACAGCACAAAACACTAAAAGAAAAAAAGTAAATCATTAATATATAACTCTATGTGATCAGTAACATGAGCATTTTTCTTAAAATCGGAAAAGTCGGTAACATTCGGTAAAAGATAGAATGAAAGCCAGTAACTCATGTGCCGCGTTCAGTGAAATCACAGCGTGACAGGTTAGAATAGAAAAGATAGAATAGGTTTATACACATAGAATACATACATACACACACACACACACACACACACATTATATATATATAGAGAGAGCGAGAGAGAGAGAAAAAACCAGCACTCCTAATGTGAACATGTGCAAGCTGCATCATATAAATAAAGAACACAGCAGCACATGTACATGAATTTAGGCCATGTGAAAACACAGACAAATATTCAATATGAATTGTACTTCTCAAAAATATTGTTTCATAAAAAAATTTTCAAAATTTTTTTTTTCATAAAACTTAAGCTATGTGCACACGTTGCAGATTATTTGCGGTTTTTTAGCGTTTTTGCGCTATAAAAACGCTATAAAACCGCAAATAATCTGCATACATTAAGCATCCCATAATTTATAATGGAATTTGCAATTTATGTGCACATGATGTGCCTTTTTCCGCATGAAAAACGCATTGCGGAAAAATAATGAACCTGTTCATTAATTTTGCGTTTTTTTCGCGGATTTCCCACTGTCTAATGCACTGGGAAATGTCCGGGAAAAAACGCGCAAAAACACGTCAAAACCGCGCAAAAAAACGCATGTGGATTTCATGCGGAAATCTTGCAGAAATGTCCGGATTTCCACAGGAATTTTCTGCATGAATTCCTGAACGTGTGCACATAGCCTTACAGTTATAGATGAAATGAAGATTCTTAGCGCATAAATTGGCCAATTCATGTGTGCCCATCAACCACGGAAAGGTGATCTCCTTCTGATGGGTCCTACTCTACCATACATGCCACTTTTGGGCCACCAGGCTACAACTCTGGACAAAACATGTCACTCTGGGCTAAACCTACAATTTATTGGTAGGTAGAGTTGATTACCACCACCTGCAAGGTCAGTGGGAGGAGTGCAAGATCAATCGGGATGCAGCCGCATCCATACATCAAATAGAGAAAAAAAATGTATGCGCTAAGAATCTTCATTTCATCTATAACTAAGTTTTATGAAAAAAATTAGTTTAAAAAAATATTTATGAAAAAAGATTCATGTACATGTGCTGCTGTGTTCATATATATATATACTGTCAGTCTCACACGCACATTACATATGCATAACTGTCCATATACAGTATACTGTATACATATATATATAAATATATATATATACTGTGTATATATATATATATATATATATATATATATATATACACATATATACACATACAGTATATATATAGGAGATATATAATACATAGATAGATAAATAGAAGAAAAGCTGGTAATTCAGCAGCCGCGGTAGTGTACACTCACAGCAGGAGCAGACAGAACAGAAGAGATGGATTACACACAGTAAATACAAATAGAATAGGTAGATATACAGATGTCAGTGACAAATACAATTAGTACATGTAGTAGTAGTGTATGTACAGCTTAGGCTACTTTCACACATCAGGTTTTTTGTTTCAGGAACAATCCAGCTAATTTTATAAAAAAACGGATCCGTCGCAAATAGTGAAAAACTTATGCGACGGATCAAGAGAGAGAGAGAGATTCCAGAATGGAAAATGCATGATTTCTGATAAAAACTGGATTTGGCCATTTTATACCTGCGTTTCATACATTTTGGGCCGGATCAGTCGTTGTGCGGTTTTCCGCCGGACAGAAAAAACGTTGCTCTGGACGTTTTCTCCGTTGGGACATCAGGGGCAATCCGGCGCTAATACAACTCTATGAGAAAAAACGGATCCGACGGAATTCGCCAGATTGTGCCTGATGCAAAAAACTTGATGTGTTAAACTAGCCTTACAGCCAATAAAACCCCAAAAGTCATTATCTCAGTATTTAGAATACTTTATAACACCAGGTTGACAAGTGATTTTAAAATTCGAAATGTTGGCCTACTGAAATGTATGTTCAGTAAATGCACTCAATACTTGGTCAGGGCTCCTTTTACATCAATTACTGCATCAATCCATCTTAGCATGGAGGCGATCAGTCTGTGGCACTGCTGAGGTATTATGGAAGCCCAGGTTGCTATGATTGCATCTTTAAGCTCGTCTGCATTTTTGGGTCTGGTGTCTCTCATTTTCCTCCTGACAATACCCCATAGAGCAGGGGTCCCCAACTCCAGTCCTCAAGGCCCACCAACATGTCATGTTTTCAGGATTTCCTTAGTCTTGCCCAGGTAATAATTGCATCACCTGTGCAATGCAAAGGAAATCCTGAAAACATGACCTATTGGTGGGCCTTGAGGACTGGAGTTGGGGACCCCTGCCATAGAGAATCTAGGTCAGGCGAGTTTGCTGACCAATCAAGCAAGGTGATACTGTTGTTTTTGAACCAGGTACTGATACTTTTAGCAGTGTGGACAGGTGCCAAGTCCTGCTGGAGAATGAAATTTCCATCTCCAAAAAGCTTGTCGGCAGAGGGAAGCATGAAGTGCTCTAAAAATTTCCTGGTAGATGGTTGCGCTGACGTTGATCTTGATAAAACACAGTGGACCTACACCAGCAGATGACATGGCTCCCCAAACCATCACTGATTGTGGAAACTTCACACTAGACCTCAAGCAGCTTGGATTGTGTGCCTCTCCACTCTTCCTCCAGACTCTGGGACCTTGATTTCCAAATGAAATGCAAAATCTACCTTCATCTGAAAACAACATGACCATTGTCTATTGGTCATGTGTGGCTTGACACAAGGAATGCGACACATGAAGCCAATGTCTTGGATACATCTGTGTGTGGTGGCTCTTGAAGCAATGACTCCAAAAGCAGTCCACTCCATCTGAATCGCCCCCAAATTTTTGAATGGTCTTTTCTTAACAATCCTTGCAAGGCTGCGGTTATCCTGGTTTCTTGTGCACCTTTTTCTACCTGCGTTTTATACGTTTTTGGCCGAATCAGTCGTTGTACGGTTTTCCGCCGGAAAGAAAAAATGTTGCTCTGGATGTTTTCTCCGTCTGCCGGAAAACTAATTTTTGACAGATCCGGCAAAAAACGGATGAAATGTTGGGACATCAGGCGCAATCCGGCACTTAGGGTATGTTCACACGTTCAGGATTTCCATCCTTTTTTTTTCCTGACTGTTTTTTAAAAAACTGCAGCTCTTGGCAGAAAACGCAGGTCCTTTTTTTGGTCCTTTTTTGGTCCGTTTTTGATGCGTTTTTTGATGCGTTTTTTTGATGCAGTTTTCTAGCCAGAGTCTGTGTGTTTTCTAGGAATTTTTTTAGGGTTAAAATGGCTGAAAATACCCTAACCCTACCCCTAACCCTACCCCTAACCCTACCCCTAACCCTACCCCTAACCCTACCCCTAACCCTAACCCTACCCCTACCCCTAACCCTAACCCTACCCCTAACCCTACCCCTAACCCTACCCCTAACCCTACCCCTACCCCTATTCTAACCTTAGTGAAAAAAAAAAAAAAAAATTTTTTTATTTTTTTTATTGTCCCTACCTATGGGGGTGACAAAGGGGGGGGGGTGTCATTTACTACTTTTTTATTTTGATCACTGAGATAGGTTATATCTCAGTGATCAAAATGCACTTTGGAACGAATCTGCCGGCCGGCAGATTCGGCGGGCGCACTGCGCATGCGCCCGCCATTTTGCAAGATGGCGGCGCCCAGGGAGAAGACGGCCGGACGGACACCGGGACGCCGGGTGAGTATAAGGGGGGGAGATTAGGGCACGGGGGGGGCATCAGAGCACTGGGGGGGGGGCATCGGAGCACTGGAGGGGGGCATCGGAGCACGGGAAAACGGGATCGGAACACCGGGGGGGCAGCCACACTCCGCCCACGCACTTCCGCCCGCTCCCCGCACTTCCTGCTGCAGCGGTTCTGCACATCAAACCGCAGTAAAACCCGCAGATATATTTTTGATCTGCGGGTTTTACTGCGGTTTGGACCTCACAATGGAGGTCTATGGGTGCAGAACCGCTGCGGCTCCGGAAAAAGAATTGACATGCTCCTTCTTTTTTCCGGGAGCTATTCAGCGCGTCTTTTTTTTTACAATTTCCGGACCATGTGCACAGTGTGTCCTGTTTTCCATAGGGTACAGTGTACTGTACCCTGCATGGAAAACAGCTGCGGAACCGCAGCGGCAAAACCGCCGCGGTTCCGCGGTAAAAAACGCACTGTGTGAACATGGCCTAATACTATGAGAAAAAAAAGGATCCTGGCAGAAAAAACGGATCAGTTTTTTTAAAAATTTGCTGGATTGTGCCTGAAACAAAAAACCTGATGTGTGAAAGTAGCCTTACTGTACATGTATTTGCTAATAAAAGATTCTTTTTCTGAAAAAAATGGCATGGGCTCCCGCCTAATTTTTGTAACTAGCAGAGGGTAAGCCGATGGCTGAGGGACGATGTTTATAGCCTGGGAAGGAGGTAATACCCATGGAGCTTCCTAGGCTATTAATATCAGCTCACAGCTGTATACTTAGCCTTTACTGGCTATTAAAATGGGGGACCCTAAAAAAAAAAATGATGTAGGGTCCCCCCATAATTAATAACCAGCAAAGGCTATGCAGACAGCTACGGGCTGATATTAATAGCCTATGAAGGGACCATGGATACTGGCCCCCTCAGGCTCAAAACATCAGCTCTCAGCTGCCCCAGAAAAAGCGCATCTCTAAGATGTGCCAATTCTGGCACTTAGCCTCGCTCTTCCCTCTTGCCCTGTAGCGGTGGCAAGTGGGGTAATAGTTGGGGGGGTTGATGTCACCGTCAAGTGACATCAAATTCTGATGTTAGTAATGGAGAGTCGTCAATAAGACACCCCCATTACTAACCCCATAGTCACATTGTATAAAAAAAACAGACACCCAGAAAAAAGTCCTTTAATTGAAAGAATGACACAGATAATAATAATAATCTCAATTAAACAATACTTACAAGCTTGCCAAATTCCACTGAAGCCCTTGTTCTCCTGTAATAAACCAAAAAATAAAAAACAACATCACTCACCTGTCCGTCATTCGGTCTCACGTTATAATCCATGTCAGGGGGATAATTAGTTTTCAACCTGGACAGTGCCAAGATGAGACCGTCCAGGCTGAGAACCACTGGTGAATGAGATGCTGCGAGCGCAGCCTCAGTGACTAGCAGTGACGTCAATGAGGCTCGGTTCTCAGCTAGGATGAACTGCGGTGACTTCGGTGAGATCCCCGCTAGTACCGTGAGAAAGTCACACGATGCAGAGACATGTTCACCGAAAGCGAACTTTGGAATGTGCCTTTTCTGGGCAGCTGCGGGTTGCTATTTTTAGCATATATTGATGGCCCCTTACCAGTCTGAAAATACCAGCCCCCAGCTGTCTGCTTTAGCAAGGCTGGTTGTCAAAAATAGGGAGGGACCCCTCGCCGTTTTTTTTTTTAATTATTTATTTAAATAATTAAAAATACGGCATGGGGACCAATCTATTCTTGATAACCAACCTTGCTGAAGCTGACAGCTGAAGGTTGCAGCCCACAGCTTTGCTTTGAGTTTTGCCTGGCTAATTACCCAAAATACAGGGGAACCCACGCAGGTTTATTTTTATTATTTATTAACAACGCAGGAGCGGCTAATGAATACTCCCATCATCCGCTCCTGCTCTCAATGTTATTAGCGGCAGCAAGTGTCAGCTGATGGGAGCTGTAGTCCCATCAGCTGACACCAGTGACCGGAGGTAAACTTTTTACCTTCGATCACAGCTGAGCGCTCACACTGTCTGACAGCGTGGGAACCGCGGCTCTCTGGGCGGCGGGGATGATTTCACCGCCAATCAGAAGCGTTACGCCGGTGTTCCCACGCTGACTCACAGCTCGGGAAACGCCAGCTTTTGTGCTGTGTATGTTCGGCTATATTAGGCAATTTAGTCGACGATTACATCGGCGAATATTGCAAATTCAGCGATTGTGAGCCGAACCAAACATTGAAATAGTTGCTCATCTCTAATCAGTAGGCAGATGTAAATGATCCCTCATTTAGCTGGCAGAAGTGACTCAAAGTAGAGAGAAGAACGATAAATCTCAGATAAGATATATTACAAAGTTTCATATATTGGCTTATTTTATTGATTTAGGCAGTTTATTAAAATGAAAGTGACAATTTAAACAGAACTTTTCATTGCGCTTTCTTTTTACATAGGATAGTAGTGGTATGATTGTATAGGTGCTTGTCCTTCCAGAAAAGTGAAAGACTTCAGAAGTGTCAGTTATGAGAAATCTATCATAGTAGCTATATGCAAATCAGGCTGAAAATGCAGTAGGGGCAAGTCAATTCATTTGTAAGAAGCAGTACAAGTGCACGGAAAACACCCTTAGGGCTTGTTTTCACTTGCGAGGAACACGTCCGTGTCTCGCATGTGGAAACGAAGCTCTGGTGCCGGAACTCCAGAGCGGAACGTGCGGCTCCATGTGTTGCTATGCGGCCGCACGCTCCGCTCCGGAGTGCCGGCGCCAGAGCTTCGTTTCCACATGCGAGACACGGACGTGTTCCTCGCAAGTGAAAACAAGCCCTTAGAGCACTCTCAGCATTTTCTTTCATATGGCTTCTACACTGGATTTCTCATAACTCATCGAATCTCTAAAAAAGTACAAAAAGGTATCACTTTTATTGAAGGAAAAAACTACAATTAATTCACACTTGTTCTTTTCAGAGCACACTGGAGTTACTGTAGGAATATACCGTATATACTCGAGTATAAGCTGAGATTTTCAGCCCATTTTTTGGGGCTGAAAGTCCCCCTCTCGACTCATACTCGAGTCATACCCAGGGGTCAGCAGGGGAGGGGGAGCGGGGGCTGTCTAATTATACTCACCTGCTCCTGGTGCAGTCCCTGCAGATCCCTGGCTCCCCCGGCGCCAGCAGCTTCTTCCTGTACTGAGCGGTCACATGGTCATGCTCATTACAGTAATGAATATGCGGCTCCACCTCCTATAGAGGTGGAGCCGTATATTCATTACTGTAATGAGCGGTAACGGTGACAGCTCAGTACAGGATGAAGCTGGGGCGTCGGGGAAGCAGGGACTGCACAGTGCCAAGAGCAGGGGGGTATAACGGGGAGGGGAGCGCATCACTGCGCGATATTCACCTCTCACCGTTAAGGGGGCCTCTCCATCTTCAGCATCTTCTGCAGTGACGCTCAGGTCAGAGGGCGCGATGACGTGGTTAGTGCGCGCCCTCTGCCTGAACGTCAGTGCAGAAGACCCTGAAGATGGAGCGGCGCCAGAACGAGGAGCAGGTGAATATTGAAAGTGTCGGGGGCCTGAGCGACGGAAAGGTGAGTATAGGATTTATTTTTTTTATCGCAGCATTATGGTATATGGAGCAAGTGTCTGTATAGAGCATCTTATGGGTCCATAATCAAGGATTGTGCAGCACTATATGGGGCAAATATCTTTATGGAGCATCTTATGGGGCCATAATCAGCATTTGTGCAGCATTATATTGGGCAAATGTGTCTATGGAGCATCTTATGGGGCCATTATTAACCTTTATGCAGGATTATATGGGGCATATTTTAATATGGAGCATTTTATGGGGCCATCATAAACTTTATGGAGCATTATATGGGGCTCCTGATTCAATATGGATATTAAAACACTTAACCTACTGATGTCTCAATTAATTTTACTTTTATTGGTATCTATTTTTACTTTTCACATTTACCGGTAGCTGCTGCATTTCCCACCCTAGGCTTATTCTCGAGTCATTAAGTTTTCCCAGTTTTTTGTGGCAAAATTAGGGGGGTCGGCTTATACTCGGGTCAGCTTATACTCGAGTATATACGGGCACTTCAGAAATGTGCAGCCTGAGCAATTTGCTGACCTCAGATTTGTGGACACAGCTGACCAGAGAGGCTATGTGCACACGTAGTCTGGCTCCACTGTGGATTTTTCCGCAGCGGATTCCAGCAGATTTGATAAATCCACAGTGGAAAACCGCTGTGGATTTATTGCGGTTTTCCTGCGGTTTCCACTCCACTGCAGATTTACAACTGCGGTTTTCCATAAGGGCAGTTGTAAATCCGCTGCGGAAAATGCACAAGGAAGTGACATGCTGCGGATTGTAAACCGCTGCGTTTCCGTGCGTTTTTTTCCACATGTGCACAGCGTTTGAACTGTAAACACAGGGGAAACTGCTGTGGATCCGCAGCTGCGGAAACGCTGCGGATCCGCAGCAAAATCCGCATCGTGTGCACATAGCCAGACAAACAAAAAGCTGGGAAGTACATTGGGTACAAAAAGAATTCAGACTCCTTTAAATGTTTCACTCTTTGTTTCATTGCAGCCATTTGGTAAATTCATAAAAGTTATTTTTTTCTAATTAATGTACACTCTCCACCCCAACTTAACTGAAAAAAACAAAACAAATGTAGACATTTTTTAAAATTAAAAAAGGAAAACTGAAATATCACATGGTCATAAGTATTCCGACCCTTTTCTCAGTATTGAGTAGAAGCATCCTTTTGACCTAGTACTGTACAGCCATGAGTCTTCTTGGGAATAAAGCAACAAGTTTTTCACACCTGGATTTGGGGATCCTCTGCCATTCTTCCTTGCAGATCGCAAGCAAAAGAGAAAGAACCGAACTATAGGGTCGAATGTACTAAACAATAAACACAAGTAGATACATGTGACACAAAATATATTTTTATTATTATAAAGGACAAAAAAAGAAAAGAAAAAATGGTAACATGGTACTAATAACACTCAGTGGATATCTGCCCATAAGAACCATACAAGACCAAAAGTAAAAAACTATACAAAACTGACAACAATCGCAGACCAAGATGGAAAACAGTTGTACGAAATATATACCGTATATACTCGAGTATAAGCCGAGATTTTCAGCCCATTTTTTGGGGCTGAAAGTCCCCCTCTCGGCATATACTCGAGTCATACCTGGGGGTCGGCAGGTGAGGGGGGGTGGGGGCTGTCTAATTATACTTACCTACTGCTGGTGCGGTCCCTGCTTCTTCCAGCGCTGCAGATTCTTCCTGTGCTGAGCAGTCACATGGTACCGCTCATTACAGTAATGAATATGCGGCTCCACCTCCCATAGAGGTGGAGCCGCATATTCATTACTGTAATGAGCGGTAACTGTGACCGCTCAATACACGAAGAAGGTGCAGCGCTGGAAGAAGCAGGGACTGCAAAGCGCCAGCAGTGGGTGAGTATACGGGGAGGGGAGCGCTGCGCGATATTTACCGCTCCTCGTTCCGGTGCGGCTCTGTCTTCATTGTCCTCAGACTGACGCTCTGGTCAGAGGGCGCGGTGACGTAGTCAGTGCGCGCCCTCTGCTGAACGTCAGTGCTGAAGACGGAGCCGCATGAGGAGCAGGTAAATATTGAAAGTGCCAGGGGTCCTGAGCGAAGAGAGGTGAGTATGTGATTTTCTTTTTTATCGCAGCAAAAGCATATGGGGCAAGTGACTGTACGGAGCATCTTATGGGACAATAACGCTTGTGCAGAACTATAAGGGGCAAGTCACTGTATGGAGCATCTTATGGGGCCATAACACTTGTGCAGCACTATAATGGGGCAAGTGACTGTACGGAGCATCTTATGGGGCCGTAACGCTTGTGTAGCACTATAAGGGGCAAGTCACTGTACGGAGCATCTTATGGGGCCATAACACTTGTGCAGCACTATAATGGGGCAAGTGACTGTACGGAACATCTTTTTTTTTTTTTTTTTTAAACATCATTTTTATTGGTTGTTTTTTTTTTTTTTTAAACAAATAAGTACAATACATATTGCAAATGTTGCTTTAAATTATTACATAGAAATAAAACAAACATTAATCTTTGTAACACAAATAGTATTAACATATCCCCTAATGTCCACATCTAACCAGCTTCAATGATTGGAATCCGACAATCAAATCCAGAACATACACCAACTGATGCATTTATCATGTGACAAATTTTAATTTATCCAAACTACCACTTAAATCTTCTAACAAATACCAATCTGAATTAACAAAGGACCTCATTATCTCTTGAATTTCCCCTGTCGACAATAAGGATTCTATGAACACTCTCCATTTTTAAAAAAATCTTTTCGTCATCTTATCTTTATCCCTTTCTGCTTCTCTTTTTTCTAAATATAGGACAGCCATTAGTCCTGCTTTAATCTCTTTTATCCCTGGGAGTGTACTAGCCAACCAATATTGCAAAATTAAACGTTTTGTCACCAAAGCAATAGTATGGAACAGATCATGTAACTGACCCCCTCTTGTTTTGCCTGTCGTATAATGAAACAGCCAGCTCATCGGGCTAGAATCCACCCAGATCCCACACATCTGTAGATACATATCTTGAACCATTGTCCATAACTCTTGTGTCTTGGGACACGACCACATGCCATGCTCCATATCTGTTCTTGATGCGCCACATTTGGGGCAACTCATCTGCCTATCAGGGTTCTGTGGAGTTGGCGGTATATTAAAGCCACATATTATTTTATGCATTATTCTAAATTGGCTATCCCTCCATTGCTCATTTATGATATGTTCCCTTACCAATTTCCATCCATGTAGTATTTTATGCTCAAGTTCTTCATCTTTCATGTATTTTTCCCATTTGCAAAACACTTTGTCTGTCCCTGATGGTCGTAATACATCTCTCAACAACCCATATATCGAGGAGATCGATATTTCCTTAATGTCTTTAGTGACTAAGTCTCTCCACACATCTGAATCAACCTCCTTGCTTACATCTTGTAAGAAATCTAGTACATAATGCTTCAGTTGACTATATAGCATCAAATGGAATCCCGGTAGCTCATATTTGTCTAATACCTCAGATCCCGTCAACCAGCGACCTTCCTGTAAATGTAGTAAATCTTCTAGTGTCTGTACTCCTTTTCTAGACCATTCTATGAATAATTTATTTTCCCTTCCCAATTTAAAGGCTGGAAATGACCAAGGATTCAGGTGCTTTGACACTCTCCATGACATTTTCAGTTTTTTCCTTACTGCTTTCCATGTAGCAATAGTGTCTTTACAAATAACCGAGTGTTTAATATTTGGTGGTAAGTATGACAGTGGCGTGTGAAGCAATGCTGTCAAATCCCATGAGCCACAAAATTCCGTTTCTAGTGTATAATCTGTGTAGCGTCCTGTCTTTTTAATCCAATCAACTACATTCCTCATTAAGCACGAGAGATTATACCCTCTAATATTCGGCAACCCTACTCCTCCTCCCTCTTTTGGACGCATTAGTGTTCTCATAACAAGTCTCGCTCTTCTCCCCCTCCAAATAAATTTAGAAAAAGCCCTATTCAATTTGAGAACATCTACGTGTCGGATTAGCATTGGAATAGTCTGCATTGGATATAATAATCTCGCAAAGCTTGTCATCTTAATTAGATGACAACGGCCTAGTAGTGAGAGGGGTAGATTTCCCCATCTTTCCAATTCTTTCTCTATTTTGTCTATAATAGGCTTATAATTAAGATCATACATCTGTTTCGGCGAACTTCCCAAATGTATTCCCAAATATTTTATAGATGTTGTCGCTTTCGGGATGCCCATTATATTATTTCCCTGACCACGTTTCACATTATTTCTCATGAACAGAATTTCACATTTAGTCTTGTTTAATCGAAAGCCCGAGAATTTGTACGGAACATCTTATGGGGCCATAACGCTTGTGCAGCACTATAAGGGGCAAGTCACTGTACGGAGCATCTTATGGGGCCATAACACTTGTGCAGCACTATAATGGGGCAAGTGACTATATAGAGCATCTTATGGGGCCATAACGCTTCTGCAGCACTATATGGGGCAAGTGACTGTATGGAGCATCTTATGGGGCCATAACGCTTGTGCAGCATTATATGGGGCAAGTGACTGTACGGAGCATCTTATGGGGCCATAACGCTTGTGCAGCACTATAATGGGGCAAGTGACTGTATGGAGCATCTTATGTGGCCATAACGCCTGTATAGCATTATATGGGGCAATTGACTGTACGGAGCATCTTATGGGGCCATAACGCTTGTGCAGCACTATAATGGGGCAAGTGACTGTATGGATCATCTTATGGGGTCATAACGCTTGTGCAGCACTATATGGGGCAAGTGACTGTATGGATAATCTTATGGGGCCATAACGTTTGTGCAGCATTATATGGGGCAAGTGACTGTATGGAGCATCTTATGGGGCCATAACGTTTGTGCAGCACTATATAGGGCAAATATCTCTATGGAGCATCTTATGGGGCCCTTATTACCCTTTATGCAGGATTATATGGGGCATATTTTAATATGGAGCATCTAATGGGGCCCATCAAACTTTATGGGGCATTATATGGGGCTCCTGATTCAATATGGATATTCAAAAACACTTAACCTACTGATGTCTCAATTAATTTTACTTTTATTGGTATCTATTTTTACTTTTGAAATTTACCGGTAGCTGCTGCATTTTCCACCCTAGGCTTATACTCGAGTCATTAAGTTTTCCCAGTTTTTTGTGGCAAAATTAGGGGGGTCAGCTTAAACTCGGGTCAGCTTATACTCGAGTATAAATATTAATCTCAAGAAGAAAAATAGATAGAACAGTATACTAACATATATGTAGTGTTAGAAATAGGTACTAGGACGTAATAGTACCATATATAACCAACATATGGAGAAGGTAACTGGCGCCAAGAGCCCAAGAGCATGTGTATATCAGATGTATAATGTAGTAAATACCTCTATATAGAGACCACGTAACCAACCTAATTGCAGGAAAAACACAAACAAAACGGTGGCAATAAAATATATATATATATATATATATATATTAGTAATAAAATGACACAGCTATAACAATTGTAGATAAGTCAATGTCCAAACTGACATATGATAAAAAGGAATAACCTATAAGAAGGTAATGCAGTGCCCATAGTGCCACAGTAAAATCAGCTGTGACCTGACTAACAACTCTGCTGGCATCACGGCATGGCCTCTCATCTCTCACACTATCTTACCCACTGCTCCAGGCCATGATGTGGTTTCTGTTTCTTGCCAGCTCTATGTTCTGTTCCTCTAATCTCTGCATGCTTCCTGGCTGTGTGCATAGGGGGGCGGAGCCTGAACTCTCTCGTTCTTATAGATATCAGATGCACCTGTCTAATCTGTTCCTGACCAATTACCAAGAGGCCTCCAGTATTTAGTGCAGCTCCACCCAGTGGACTGGGCCTGTGCAATGTGTTAGCTCAGTTTATGTTTAGCTTCTGAGTTTGCCAGGCCTTGCTCGGTGTTACTCCCTCTCTAGAGGCTTTTCTCTGTGTTTTTTCCTTGATCTTATTGTCGGCCCTCCAGGAGGCAGAATATCCTGGTCCCTGTATCTTGTTCCATTGCCTTGTCTGTACTTTGTCCTACCTCTGTCTCCTTGTCTGCGGCTTCCTTCCCTGTTGTGTCTTTCCTTGTGTTCTCAGTCTGCTTATTCTCCGCACTTTTGCGGCTCTGCCTGCTCTGTACCTTTGTGGCTTTACCTCTACTCCGCACTCCTGCGGTTCTGCTCTGTTCTACTCTGCTTAGCTTCTGTGCTGCAGTATTCTTTTGCTGCAGCTTCTCTCCGCATTCCTTGCGGTTCTGCTCTGCTTTGCTGCTGCAGAAACCTCTTGCTGCAGCTCCTCTCGACATTCCTTGTGGCTCCGCTCTCCTTAGCTTCTGCTGCTGCAGTTATCCCTTGCTGCAGCTCCTCTCCAAATTCCTTGTGGCTCCGCTCTGCTTAGCTTCTGCAGAAATCTCTTGCTGCAGCTCCTCTCCGCATTCCTTGTGGTTCTGCTTTGCTTAGCTTTTGTTGCTACACTATCTCTTGCTGCTCTTCCACTCCTATCTGCAGCCTTGCACTTCTCTTCCTGTGTAAACAGTTCCCCACCTGTTCCTTCATTCTCCTTTCCTTCTGGCTTGTTTCCGTACCTGCATCTCCTGTGTGAACAGGTCGCAACCTGTTCCTTCATACTTCATTCCTTTCTGCTTGTTTTCTTACCTGCACCTCCAGTGTGAACAGGTCCCTACCTGTTTCTTCATACTACATATCCATACCTCCTGTGCGAATAGGTCCCTACCTGTTCCTTCATACACCACACCAACGAGTCCTGTGTTCTCTGCCGTGCCTGCCAGCCCTGTGTTCTCTGCCGTGCCTGCCAGCCCTGTGTTCTCTGCTGTGCCTGCCAGCCCTTTGTTCTATGCCATGCCTGCCAGCCCTGTGTTCTCTGCCGAGCCTGCCAGCCCTGTGTTCTCTGCTGTGTCTCTGCCAGCCCTGTGTCTCTGCCATGCCAGTCTACTCGTCTTTCAGCCATGCTCTTCTGCCAATCCTGCCTGATGCCCGCACCTGTTCTCCAAGTGGGATCAGCAGCCACAGCCAGACACCACCCTGGAGTAGCACCTGGCAGTTGCCTGCTGCACAAGCCTGACCTCACCATCAGAGGCTCCAGTGAAAACCCAGGCAGCTGTCATAGTCACGCCCCTTCCAGGGTAGTCTGGTTTGTGGCACAGTGGGGCCACAAACCCCCCCAGCTCACACCCACCAGTCAGGGCGTGAGCGTGACACTGACAAAGATAGCACAGAGAGAGACCTGGGTGCTAAGTATATAAAGACTGTGCTAATGATATAGCCGTCTAAACAAGGGAATCATAAAGTGATGCTGCAAGAAGCTGCATAGTAGCATACAAGGTAATTACCTGAGTGGTCGTATGGATTACGAGCAGACACGCACCCCGAGAAGCACCCTTTTGACCTAGTGCACCATTTTGACCTAGTACAGCCATGAGTCTTCTTGGAAATAAAGCAACAAGTTTTTCACACCTGGATTTGGGGATCCTCTGCCATTCTTCCTTGCAGATCCTCTCCAGTTCCATCAGGTTGGATAGTCAACGTTGGTGGACAGCCATTTTCAGGTCTCTCCAGAGATGCCCAATTAGGTTTAGTTCAGGGTTCTGGCTAGGCCAGTCAAGAATGGTCACAGAGCTGTTCTGAAGACACTCCTTTGTTATTTCAGCTGTGTGCTTAGGGTCATTGTTTTGTTGGAAAATGCACCTTCGGCCAAGTCAGAGGTCCAGAGCACTCTGGAAGAGGTTTTCATCCAGGATATCTCTGTACTTGCCCGCATTCATGTTTCTTTCAATGACAACCAGTCATCCTGTCCCTGCAGCTGAAAAACACCCCCATAGCATGATGCTGTAACCACCATGTTTCACTGTTGGGATTGTATTGGGCAGGTGATGAGCAGTGCCTGGTTTTCGCCACACATACCGCTTAGAATTATCACCAAAAAGGTTTACCTTTGTCTAATCAAACCAGAGAATCTTATTTCTCATAGTTTGGGAGTCCTTCATTTGTTTTTTAGCGGGCTTTCATATGTCTTGCACTGAGGAGAGGCTTCCATTGGGCCAATCTGCCATAAAGGCCCAACTGGTAGAGGGCTGCAGTGAGAGTTGACTTTGTGGAACTTTCACCCATCTCCCTACTGTATCTCTGGTGCTCAGCCACAGTGATCTTGGGGTTCTTTAACTCTCTCACCAAGGCTCTTCTCCTACAATTGCTCAGTTTGGCTGGATGGCCAGGTTTAGGACGACTTCTGGTGGTCCCAAACTTCTTCCATTTAAAGATTATGGAGGCCACTGTGCTGTTAGGAACCTTGAGTACTGCAGAAATTCTTTTGTAACCTTGGCCAGATCTGTGCCTTCCCACAATTCTGTCTCTGAGCTCCCTGGCCAGTTCCTTTGACCTCATGATTCTCTTTTGGTCTGACATGCACTGTGAGCTGTGAGGTCTTATATAGACAAGTGTGTGCCTTTCCAAATCAAGTTCTATCAGTTTAATTAAACATAGATGGACTCCAATGATGTTAGGGTTGGCGGATTGCACAAAATACATTTAATAGAAAAGTGCAATCGCAACCCAGGGTCCACAGTGCAGAGATGTAGAATTGCAGCTAGTATGAACAATGACGGAACACACTGAGCTAAACATCACTCAGTGAACAGCACATGAGCTGTGTCACTCGCACTCAGAAACGGAACAGAAGCTCTACAATAGAGCTGTGTCACTAGCACACAGTAACGGAATAGATGCCCTGCTGTAGAGCTGTGTCACTCGCACACAGAAACGAAATAGGAATGACACTAGATACGATCCCTGTTAACCTCACAGGGCAACGAAGCCCGCTAATGGGGTAAGAAGCAAGCAATGGTCACACAGTCAGCAAAAGAACTCAACCAACTCCTCTCCAGAGGTGCCAGAATGCTAATGACCCTGAATTCATACAATCTCCTCTCCGGAGAACCGAAATTCTAACGGCTTACCGCCGACCCTGAGCATATGCTGAAAAAGACCACACTGTTGCAATGTCCCATACACACACACACAAAGAGATTGATACTATCAAGCCGGCTTGCGCCTCAGAGGACCTTTTATACGTTCAGGTCATGTCCAGTCGGACAGGACCTTGCTTGTGGACTAATCCAGAGCTGCTGCATCACCAGAGCAGCTGACGACTGACCACCAATGAGAGGTCGCCACATCACGAGCATGCTCAGTAAGGTAATTTCTGGACTTAGCCTCCAGAGCGTCTATTCGCCGTTGCCTATCGCTAGTTACCATAGACTTGGCTGGAAAGCCAGCAGTAACCAAACGAACAGCACAATCCTGAGCAAGACACTGGGACCGACGTCATTGATCAGCAGCAATCACAGCGGCCAAAGCTGAATGGGAGACTGCAGAAGTAGACAAGGCTTGGGATGTACCCTGTGCAGTGGGAGAATCCCGGCTCCTAACAAATGAAGGCGTAGAACCATCTCAAGGACGATCACAAGGAAATGGACATGTCACTTAAATATGAGTGTCTGAGCAAATGGTCTAAATACTTATGACCATGACTTTTCTTTAATAAATTTGCAAAAATTTCTACATTTCTGATTTTTTTCAGTCAAGATGTGATACAGAGTGTACATTAATGAGAAAAAAATGAGAAAAAACTTTTTTGAATTTACAAAATGGCTGCAGTGAATCAAAGAGTGAAAAATTTAAAAGGGTCTGAATATTTTCTGTACTCACTGTAATTCTTTAGATCAAAACACTAGCAGAGTCAAATCTACATACACTAAAATGACTATGCCTTCAAACAATTATGAACTGCCCATATGATGATGTCATGTGTTTGGAAGATATCAGGAATAGAATTGCGGACTTGCACATTCTCATTCTTGGGTACCATTTCAAGATACCTGAATGTGTCTCGTTCTTCTGTACAAACAATTATACGCAAGAACAAACAAGATGGGAATGTCCAGCCATCATATCGCTCAGTAAGGAGATGGGTTCTGTGTACCAGAGATGAACGTGCTTTGGTCTGACATGTGCATCGCAACCCAAGAAAAAAGCAAAAGACCTTGTGAAGATTATGGCGGAAGCTGGTAAGATTGTGTCAATATCCACAGTGAAATACGTACTGTATCAACATGGGCTGAAAGGTCACTCTGCCAGGAAGAAGCCATTACTCCAAAAGAAACATAAAAAAGCCAGACTAATATTTGCAAGTGCACACAGGAACACAGACCTTAATTTTTGGAGACATGTCCTGTGGTCTGATGAAACTAAAACTGAACTTTTGGGGCATAATGACCATCTTACGTTTGGAGGAAAAAAGGGAGAAGCTTGGAAGCCTAAGGACACCATCCCAACTGTGACACACGGGGGTGGCAGCATTATGTTATGGGGTTGTTTTGCTGCAGGAGGGACTGGTGCGCTTCACAAAATAGATGGTACTATGAGAAAAGAAGGTTATGTGGCAATACTGAAGCAACATCTCAAGACATCAGCCAGGAAGTTAAAGCTTGGGCAGAAATGGGTCTTCCAAATGGACAATGATAAAGGTTGCACCATTATTTACCAAGAATGATTACTCTAGAACATTGAAAATGCATTACTGCCATAGAAAATAGGAAAAAGGCGCTATATAATGTACACATCAAATATTTATATGCAAAAATTGCTATGAAAAAATGGACAATGACCTGAAGCATACTGCCAAAATGGTAACAAAGTGGCTTAAGGATAAGAAAGTCAATGTTTTTGAGTGGCCATCACAAAGCCCTGATCTCAATCCTAATGAAAATTTATTGGGAAAGCTGAAAAAGGCATGTAAGAGGTGACCTACAAACCTGGATCAGTTACACCAGTTTTCTCAGAAGGAATGGGCCCAAATTCCAACCAACTATTGTGAGAAACTTGAGGAAGGTATATTTTGATTACATTTCGGATATTGAGAAAAACATGCATATGTGTCTTTTTATATCACATGTGTATGTGAACTTCTAGATGCAAACTCGGCTTTGGGAAAATGGCCGCCGCGATCTCTTCTGCGCACGCGTGGCATCCCGCGGCCATTTTCCTGAAGCCCCGTGCAGCAGAGCACTCTATCTGCGCACGCGCGGCCCCAGGAAGATGGCCGCCCCCACCGATGACAGGGGGTAATAGCGCAGATCACGCGCTGCTTCTTCACGTGCGCGCAGTGGATTCGTCACTGCGACATGCGCACACCACTACGCCACCAACGGAAAGCTGGGGAAGAAAACAGCGATGTCACCACGCCCACCCGACCTGACCAGCCTGATTGACAGGTGAAAACGGCGACTTTGGTAATGTATTTCTCAGCATAGGTGGGGAATCAGGGTACACTACATACACTATAGTAACGCACAGCGCAGGCCCTATTTAACAGTATTTATATCTCAATCTGAAAAAACGGGGTGACAGGTTCCCTTTAAAGGAACAGGAAATCCAAACCTACAGAGGCCAGTGTGAAAAATTGATTGCCCCTCCCACCCTTAAAGGGAACCCTGTCACCCCGAAAATCGCGGGTGAGGTAAGCCCACCGGCATCAGGGGCTTATCTACAGCATTCTGTAATGCTGTAGATAAGCCCCCGATGTTACCTGAAAGAGGAGAAAAAGACGTTAGATTATACTCACCCAGGGGCGGTCCCGCTGCTGGTCCGGTCGGATGGGTGTCTCTGGTCCGCTGCGGCGCCTCCCATCTTCATTCCAAGACGTCCTCTTCTGATCTTCAGCCAGGGCTCCGGCGCAGGCGTACTTTGTCTGCCCTGTTGAGGGCAGAGCAAAGTACTGCAGTATGCAGGTGCCGGGCCTCTCTGACCTTTCTGGCGCCTGCGCACTGCAGTACTTTGTTCTGCCCTCAACAGGGCAGACAAAGTACGCCTGCGCCGGAGCCGTGGCTGAACATCAGAAGAGGACGTCTTGGAATGAAGATGGGAGGCGCCGGAGCGGACCAGAGACACCCATCCGACCGGACCAGCAGCGGGACCGCCCCTGGGTGAGTATAATCTAACGTCTTTTCCTCCTCTTTCAGGTAACATCAGGGGCTTATTCTGTAATGCTGTAGATAAGCCCCTGATGCCGGTGGGCTTACCTCACCTGCGATTTTCGGGGTGATAGGTTCCCTTTAAAACATAAATTAACTGTGGTTCATCACATGTTTGAGAAGCGGAGTTCAAATTCCCTAGCCCACCCAGGCCTGATTACAGGCACACCCGTTCTCAATAGCACATGCCTGACAAAATGAAGTAGAGCAAAAGATTCTCAAAACCTGAACATCATGCCGCGATCTAAAGAAATTATGGAACAAATGAGAAACAAAGTAACTGAGATCTATCAATCTGGAAAAGATTAGAAAGCCATTTCTAAAGGATTAGGACACCAGCAAACTACAGTGAGAGTCATTATCCACAAATGGCAAAAACATGGAACAGTGGTGAACCTTCCAAGGGGTGGCCAGATGACCAAAATTACTCCAAGAGCATAGTGAAGACTCATCCAAGAGCCACACTTGCCTCAGTTCAAGTCAGTGTTCATGACTCTACCATAAGAAAGATTCTGGACAAAAATGGCTTGCATGGCAGAGTTCCAAGACAAAAACCACTGCTGAGCAATAAGAACATAAAATCTCATCTTAGTTTTGCCAGAAAACATCTTGATGATCCAAAGACTTTTGGGAGAATACTCTGTGGACTCACAAAACAAAAGTTGAACTTTTTGGAAGGTGTATGTCCCATTACAGGTGAATATTCCTTTTTCTTAAGTATTAGGCTACGGTCACACTAGCAGTATTTGGTCAGTATTTCTCATCAGTATTTGTTAGCCAAAACCAGGAGTGGGTGATAAATGTAGAAGTGGTGCATATGTTTCTATTATAGCTTTCCCCTCTGTTTGTTCCACTCCTGGTTTTGGCTTACAAATACTGATGTAAAATACTGACCAAATACTGCTAGTGTGACTGTAGCCTTAGGCATACAGGAAGCCGGCAGCTGACACTGTGCGCACTAATAAAGAGCAATGAATACTCACTGCCCTCCACATAGATAGTCCCTGCATGGAGGGACGTAAGTATTCTGGCAGCTGTCCTTTCGGCTTGTAAGAAGCGCATGACGTCCCTACCATGCACTGTTTACAAGCATAAAAGGAGCTGCTGGCACCGGAAAAAGACGATGTGAGGGTGTGCTGAAAGGTAAGTGTAACTTTTTTTAATGTTTTTCAGATGGGGCCATGCATACAAGAATGGGGAATTGGGGCCAATCATACCAGGATAAGGATGGGGCCATGCATACCAGGATGCTATTAAAGATAAATGAATATTAATTTCCATCCACGCCATGGGTGTGGAATGCAGTGAATATTAATTTCTCTTTAGCAGTGTGCACAGGCTTTAGCCGCAGCAGCCGGTGTCACGGGGAGCCTAGGTAGGCAAAGCTAATAACCCGGGCCCCTGCGATATCCCTCAGACTAGGGAAACCCTGTCTGTCCCTCTCCCAGAGATTACACTGATGGTGTGCTTGTCTGAGCCGCCAGGCCTGACCCTAACTCCTGTTTCAGTACTAATCTGAAACCTCCACCCTCCACCCCGTGATAATTCCTCACACCAACCCCTACAGAAAGCACAGACAGGGAAAACCAAAAACGCACCACGCCGCAAACATACTCAGGAAAACACTATAATGTGCACAGGGCAAAATAAAACACAAATAGGAAGGAGAAATATGACAAAGGATCATACACCACCAGATTTGATATTTCCACTCCAAGACCACCACACCGAACCGAGATCACCAGGTACAAGACACAAGCTATAATTGGCGACGCCCAAAGTTCAGAAGAACTATTTAAAAGCCGTGAGCGTGACCCAGCCTCCAATCCGAGTACCAGCTAGATTAACCCCGGACAACCTAGATAAAATCTAGCCGGCGCCACTGAGCGCATAGTGGACGAATGAAGAATTACAGCTGTCTGTCGGACGCCCTAGTGTGAATAGCGTCCGACATGACAGCCGGCTCCTGCCCTCTGTGACCCGCTGCTCCGACGCTGCCACTCTCCCACCTCCCCACCATAGCCAGAGCAGTTGCATTTGGACTATAAGATTCACCCCTCATTTTCCTAAACATTTTCGGAGGAAAAAAAGTGTGTCTCATAGTCTGAAAAATACAATATATTTGTTGTAATCTATCTTGATAACATATTAATTTTCTCGTCTGACCTTGAGTCACATCACGTCAGGCAGGTCTTACAGATACTTAGAGACAGTAAATAATTTGTTATACAAGTGAAATGTATTTTCTCGGTTGAGGAGATCCCTTTTCTGGGTTATATCTTATCGTCCTCCAATTGTCGCATGGATCCATTGAAAACCCGGGCGGTACTGGATTGGGATCGTCCAGAGGACCTAAAGGCATTACAAAGGTTTTTGGGTATCGCCATCTACTACCTTAATTTCATCAAAAACTTTTTGGTAGTGGCCAAACCGCTGACAGTCTGATCAGAAAAGGGACAGACTTTTCCAAATGGCCAAGTCTGGTGAGTGAGGAATCAATACCTTGAAAGACTGTTTTGCATTGGTGCTGATTCTCATTCAGTCTGACGTCACTCAGCCATTTATTGTAGAGGCTGACAAGTCTGAAGTAGGGTTAAGGGCAGTATTGTCGCAAGGTGCATCTCCTGGTAAATGGTGTCTATGTGCACATTTTTCTAAGAAACTGTCCCCCGCTGAGAAAAACTATGAATAGGTAACAGGGAACACTTGGCAATCAAATGGGCTTTTAAAGAGTGGCATCATTTTCTGGAGGGGGCAGTTCATGCTGTCACTGTACTCATCGATCATAAAAAATGTTGTATATCTAGAATCTGCAAAACATCTAACGAAGATTTCTGCCAAATTCATCAGGTTAAGAGTAGCTGCTAAAATATCAGTACAAAGGAGCTAACAGGTATATGAAGTTGTTGGTGCCTCTGGAGTCCCGTGAACCTCAGTAGTATCTTCCGGAGGCTTGCAGTTGTGCATAAATCTACTATTCAGCCACCCCTAAGCAGTGCTCACAAGCAGAAACAGATTCAGTGGGCCCGACATACATGAAGAACAATTTAGATAATCTTGTTTACTGATGAGTGTCGTGCATCCATGGATGGTACAGATGGTTAGAGGATGGCTACTATGTGCCAGCAAAACTGTAAAGCAAAGAGGTGGCAGAGTCATGTTTTGGGCTGAAAGGCCCCTTTAGGGTCCCTGAAGGTTGTGAAAATGACCTCGTCAACGTATATAACGTTTCTGACTGAACACATTATTCAATTGTTCAAATAGAAATACCTCTGAGTCATTGGCTGCTATGAGCATAAGGCCGGGGTCAGACTTGTGTGTGCAATGCAAGAAACTTGCGCGAGTCTCTCGCATCAATACCCTGCGCTGCCGGGACTGGAGTGTGCGGCTGCATGCATTTCTATGCAGCTGAAAACTCCGGTCAAAACCGCCGGCAGCAATGCAAGGTATTGATGCGAGACACTCGTGTGAGTCTCTCGCATTGCACACGCAAGTGTGACAATGGCCTAAAAGAGAGAAACTTATGGTGTAGCCTCCGTTTCCCTCTGACCTCAACCCTATTGAAAACCTTTGAATAATAAGCATAAAGGTACCTTCACACTAAGCGACGCTGCAGCGATACCGACAACGATGTCGATCGCTGCAGCGTCGCTGTTTGGTCGCTGGAGAGCTGTCACACAGACAGCTCTCCAGCGACCAACGATGCCGAGGTCCCCGGTAACCAGGGTAAACATCGGGTTACTAAGCGCAGGGCTGTGCTTAGTAACCCGATGTTTACCCTGGTTACCATCGTAAAAGTAAAAAAAACAAACACTACATACTTACCTTCTGCTGTCTGTCCCCGGCGCTCTGCTTCTCTGCACTCCTCCTGCACTGACTGTGAGCACAGCGGCCGGAAAGCAGAGCGGTGACGTCACCGCTCTGCTTTCCGGCTGACCGGCGCTGACACAGGATGCAGGAGGAGTGCAGAGTAGCAGAGCGCCGGGGACAGACAGCTGAAGGTAAGTATGTAGTGTTTGTTTTTTTTACTTTTACGATGGTAACCAGGGTAAACATCGGGTTACTAAGCGCGGCCCTGCGCTTAGTAACCCGATGTTTACCCTGGTTACCAGTGAAGACATCGCTGAATCGGTGTCACACACGCCGATTCAGCGATGTCTGCAGGGAGTCCAGTGACGAAAGAAAGTTCTGGCCTTCTAGCTCCGGCCAACGACATCACAGCAGGATCCTGATCGCTGCTGCGTGTCAAACACAACGATATCGCTAGCCAGGACGCTGCAACGTCACGGATCGCTAGCGATATCGTTGTGAAGTTGTTTAGTGTGAAGGTACCGTAAGACCTATATGAAGGGAGGCAGCTCACATCAAAACAGCAGCTCTGGGAGGCTATTATCACATCCTGCAAATAAATTCAAGCAGAAACTATCAAAAACTTCACAAGTTCAATGGATGCAAGAATTGTTAAGGTAATATCAAAGAAGGGGTCCAATGTTAACATGTAATTTGGCCTGTTAAGAGGTTTTTGATGGAAAAAACTTTTGATTTCAGTAAATGTGACCTCCTAAAGCAGCAAATTTAACAAATGACCATTTTCTGTGCTTTGCAACCTATAAAATGTTTGGAAACTCTGTTGTGCATAATATCTTGGAGCAGCGCGTTCTGCATTTATTTTAACTTGGAGAAAAATACTGTTATCATTGGGAGGTTTGTCCAATAAAGTTTGATTGAACATTATACTGACTCATTTTCATTAACAATTTAGCAAATTCAGAGAATAATAGTATTTACATAATAATATGGAATGCAGTGTAGTCAAAAATATTTATTTTACCTATGCACAAAAGGGAAACTTTGCAAGATGTTTTGGCTTGCTCCACATCTCCTGCTCCTAAAGCGTTCCCTATCCTCACACTCGCAGCCACACTGAATCCAACAGAAACCTGAGTGGAATAAAAGTTTTGTTTTTAATTCAAATTATTTAAAAAAGTTATATATAATAAAGCTATATAGTAAAAATACATTATTGATTGTATTCAAATTTGAAAGAATTTGTGACAGTACATTATTATAATATTCCATGTTAAAGGGAATCTGTCACCTCATTTTTCGCATATAAGCTGCAGTCACCGCCATTAGGGCTTATCTGCAGCATTCTATAATGCAGTAGATAAGCCCCCAGATGTAACCTGAAAGATAAGAAAAACAAGTTTGATTTTGCTCACCCAGGGGCGGTCCGCTGCGGTCTGGGTCCTATGGGCGCTGCAGGTCCTGGTCCTCCATCTTCATGCAAGGACATCATCGCATGAAGATGGGAAGCGCCGGACCGCGACACCCATCGGACTGGACCACCCCCCGGGTGAGTATACTCTAAGGGTACCGTCACACTATACGATTTACCTACGATCACGACCAGCGATATGACCTGGCCGTGATCGTAGGTAAATCGTAGTGTGGTCGCTGGGGAGCTGTCACACAGACAGCTCTCCAGCGACCAATGATGCCGAGGTCCCTGGGTAACCAGGGTAAACATCGGGTAACTAAGCACAGGACCGCGCTTAGTTACCCGATGTTTACCCTGGTTACAAGCGTTAAACTAAAAAAAAACAAACAGCACATACTTACATTCTGGTGTCCGTCAGGTCCCTTGCCGTCTGCTTCCCGCACTCAGTGACTGCCGGCCGTAAAGTGAAAGTGAAAGCACAGCCGCTGTGCTCTGCTTTCACTTTACGGCCGGCAGTCACAGTGCGGGAAGCAGACGGCAAGGGACCTGACGGACACCAGAATGTAAGTATGTGGTTTGTTTTTTTTTAGTTTAACGCTTGTAACCAGGGTAAACATCGGGTAACTAAGCGCGGTCCTGCGCTTAGTTACCCGATGTTTACCCTGGTTACAAGCGAACGCATCGCATCGCTAGATCGCTAGATCGGTGTCACACACACCGATCTAGCGCTGACAGCGGGAGATCCAGCGATGAAAGAAAGTTCCATACGATCTGCTACGACGTACGATTCTCAGCAGGATCCCTGATCGCTGCTGCGTGTCAGACACAGCGATATCGTAACGATATCGCTGGAACATCACGAATCGTACCGTCGTAGCGATCGAAATGTTATAGTGTGACGGTACCCTAACTTGTTTTACTTATCTTTCAGGTTACATCTTTCAGGTTACAGAATGCTGTACATAAGCCCCTAATGGCGGTGGCCTTAGCTTATGTGCGAAAAATGAGGTGACAGATTCCCTTATTCCCTTTAAGTTTGGAAGGTACTTTAAATGGAATCTTTCAGCAGGATTTCATACCTCAAACTAATTATATGTGCATGTAGTTCTTTAAAGATAATTCCAACAATACCTTTACATGTCCAGTCAGTTCCTCAGTTATTGAGAAATCAGCATTACAATGGTTATGCAAATTAGGCTGAAGGACTATGGTAGATCTAAAGTTTCAGTCACTCCAGCTACACTTAAGGTACCTTCACACATAACGATATCGTTGCTTTTTGTGACGTAGCAACGATATCGTTAAGGAAATCATTATGTGTGACAGCGACCAACGATCAGGCCCCTGCTGGGAGATTGTTGGTCGCTGAGGAAAGTCCAGAACTTTATTTCGTCGCTGGATCTCCCGCTGACATCACTGGATCGGCGTGTGTGACGCCGATCCAGCGATGTCTTCACTGGTAACTAGGGTAAACATCGGGTTACTAAGCGCAGGGCCGCGCTTAGTAACTCGATGTTTACCCTGGTTACCAGCGTAAACGTTAAAAAAACAAACACTACATACTTACCTTCAGCTGTCTGTCCCTGGCGCTCTGCTTCTCTGCACTCCTCCTGCATCCTGTGTCAGCGCCGGCCAGCCGGAAAGCACAGCGGTGACGTCACCGCTCTGCTTTCCGGCTGACCGGCGCTGACAGTGCAGAGGAGAGCAGAGCGCCGGAGGACAGACAGCTGAAGGTAAGTATGTAGTGTTTGTTTTTTTAACGTTTACGCTGGTAACCATGGTAAACATTGGGTTACTAAGCGCGGCCCTGCGCTTAGTAACCCGATGTTTACCCTGGTTACCGGGGACCTCGGGATCGTTGGTCGCTGGAGAGCTGTCTGTGTGACAGCTCTCCAGCGACCAAACAGCGACGCTGCAGCGATCGACATCGTTGTCGGTATCGCTGCAGCGTCGCTTAGTGTGAAGGTACCTTTAGGCCTCTATGCTGTGTGACGTCAGGCAAGAGAGCCCTCAAACAGGAGGAGGCAGATATTTGAGGGAAATAGAGGTGGAGTGACAAAGGCTTCAGATCTACCATAGTCCTTCAGCCTCATTTGCACATCAATTCTAATGCTGATTTCTCAGTAAGGGAGGAACAGACTTGCCATCTAAATGTATAGATGGAATTGTGGATAAAGAATGTTAAATCCAGCTCACAGCAGGAGATATCTATGGTTCATTTGCGAGAAAAAAAAACGGTATCTAATCTGGACCGAAAAAATTTAATGGAAACTAAGCGATTTTCATGCGAGTTCAATGCGATTTTTAATCGCACCATCCGTTTTACATCTGTATGACATCCGTATGCAATGCGTTTTTTTCCTCTGCAACTATTTTTTTTACAATTATTTACAGGACCATTTACAGTGTTCTATGCCACAGAATGGTAAGGTATCTGTAAAAAAACGAATGGAATATATCCGTGCGTTTTTTTTCCAGCACCATTGACTTGCATTGGTGAGTCTCATCCGAGACCCGCAGCAAATCGCAGCATGCTGCGATTTTTTTTCTCAGTCCGATTTTGGCTGAGAAAAAAATTGCAAATGAGATGTCACCTATTGAATAACATTGGTCCGAGTGCAATCCGATTTTTTTATCGGACTGCACTCGTACGTTTTTCTCGCAAATGGGTATGAGCCCTTAGGCCGGATAACGCTGCCTCAGAGTGTGAAGCAATCCAAAGAAAAAGAGGGATCCAGCTCGAAGAACTGTGAAATGGCTTTTAGTCGAAGTGCTTAATATAAGATAAACCAAGACTTCAGCTGTACAGCTTACATGACATGTGACATCTACTCGTTTCAGGTAATCTGGCACCCTTGTTCATGATGTTTATTCATTATTAAGGTGGTAGATCACCTGAAATGAGAAGATGTTGCGTGTCATGTAAGCTGTACCGCTGAAGTCTTGGTTTATCTTACACTAAGCACTTGGTGAATATAAGCCATTTCACAGTTGGTCGAGCTGGATCCCTTGTTTTCCTTGGATTGATGGACTTGATAAAGCTACACGCACATATAGATAGGTTGGGTGGGTGAAATCCTGCTGACACGTTCATTTTCGGCACACATCTGGTGGGATGCTTTAAAGGTAATCTAACTAAGTCTGTACAGTTACATGTATTTGCCAAAATGTTTCTCTGTAAAACAAAAAACATACACTGTGTGGTATAGTACATTCTTCAGCTTAAAAATCAAGTCAGTTTGACTAATAAAGGAATACGATTGTGTCATATATGTATGCACAGAAGCATGATAGTAATGCCAACTAGGCTCTACAGAAGCAACATGGGTCTCTGCTACTTCTCTAATGACCCGACAATCGCTACACACAGCCAAATATCACATGTGAAAATCTTAGCATATGTGCATATGGAGTTTCTTTGAGGTGGTTAAAAGCGATGAGTAGAGTTGAGCGACTTTTACTTTTTTAGGATCGAGTCGGGTTTCGCGAAACCCGACTTTCTCAAAAGTCGGGTCGGATGAAATCGGCCGATTATTGCGAAAAGTCGGGGGTCGGCCGAAACACGAAACCAAATGCAAGTCAATGGGGAATCAAAGTCGGCAGTGAGTGGAGGACAGGAAAACACCTACAGTGCCCATTTTAATGCCAAAAACATCAATTCGTATTTCTTAAGCTTGTCAATCTTAATTTACTTTATAATAATAGTTAGGCATTGAAAACAGGGGCTCATTTGGCTAAAGTTGTGGGGGGGGGGGGTAGGGCTGGCTCAAGATTTTCGTGGGCCCAGGAAACGCGGAATATGTCACAACGGTGGAGCAGGGAGAGGTAAGTATTTCAACTTTGCAAGTGCTGCGATCCTGAGCAAGCAGGGGGGGCCCCACTAGTTGGCACTGGCACAGGGCCCCTCATAGTACGGCGGTGTGTTTGACGGCGGGCGGCGCCTCCCACTGCCAGAGACACTTTTGCGTACTATGAGGGGCCCTGTGCCAGTGCCAACGAGTATGCCCCCCCACCTGATGAAGAAACCTGCACTTTCATCTGCACATTCCTCTTTGTCCCTGTGTAAGGTGGTATAGTATGCGGGAAGGGGAACCTGACTTTCAGCAGGGTCAGATTCTGGCTGTGTAGAGTGCAAGGGGAATGTAGTGGTCTGGGTCAATGTACCAGCAGACTCATCTAGCAGTGGCTGGGCAATGGGCAGGATGAGGAAGAAACACAGATATAGGCCCAAATAAGAAAGTAGGCTAAATGCAGTTCAAAATTGCTAACAGGAGTACACAGGCGGCATAGCTTTGTTCAGCGGAGGAGGACAACTGTTATGAGAGGCTCACACTGTTACTAGGCCCAAGTAAGTAAGTAGGCTAAATGCAGTTCAAAATTGGTAAGAGGAGTACACAGGCGGCATAGCTTTTTTCAGCGGAGGAGGACAACTGTTATGAGAGGCTCACACAGACTTAGTAGGCCTAAAAAAAAAATGAGAGGCTCACACAGACTTAGTAGGCCTAAAATAAAAAAATAGGCTAAATGCAGTTCACAATTGGTAACAGGAGTACACAGGTGGCATTACTTTGTTCAGTTGAGGACAACTGTAATAAGTGGCTCAGACAGACTGAGTAGGCCTAAAATAAAAAAGTAGGCTAAATGCAGTTCAGAATTGGTAATAGAAGTACACAGGCGGCATTGCTTTATTCAGCGGAGGACAACTGTTATGAGAGGCTCACACAGACTTAGTAGGCCTAAAATAAAAAAGTAGGCTAAATGCAGTTCACATTTGGTAACAGGAGTACACAGGCGGCATTGCTTTGTTCAGTGGAGGACAACTGTAATAAGTGTAATAAGTGTAATAAGTGGCTGACACAGTTAGTAGGCCAAAACAATAAAGTGGGCTAAATATCAGCCCAAAAAAATGTTAAACTATGATAAATAAACTGGTGGCATAGCTAGGTACAGGGGTGGGCTCCTCTGTTGAGTAGCAGACAGTTGGCGCAAAGTATTAACTGGTCTAAATGGAGGCCAAGGCCCCTGTATATTTTTACTATCATCTATCATTTCAACAAATTTGCATTGGCAGTGCCATTGAAGGATTTAACAGCACAGACTACACAGTGGTGGAGCAGGGAGAGGTAAGTTTTGCAAGTGGTAGAGCACTGTTCGAGCTGGAGGGGGAACACTCTCTCGTGGGCGGCGGTACTGGCACAGGGGCCCTCATATTACGACAGTGTGTCTGATGTTGGTTGTGCACCACCACCATCAGAGACACTTCATTGTACTATGAGGGACCCTGTGCCAGTGCCGTCGCCCAAGAGTGGGCACACCCACCTGTCCAGGCAAACGGCACTCGCACGGGTGCTTGCGCCATGTGATGACCACAGCCCTGTGGGGGGGAGTCAGCCCATTTAGGAAGGTATAAAAATGGCCTGTGGTGGACATTCAGCAGCTGCAAATGGAGGAATTGGAGCAGTCAGTAAGAGGAGGCCAAAAGCAAGACATTTTTTAAGGCAAGCTACGTGTCAGCAGGGGAAGGTGGGGCAAAATAATTTGAAATCCATGATTGGTTCATTTTAATGAAGGTTAGATCATCAACATTTCGGGTAGCCAGACATGTCCTTTTTTTCGGTCAGTATTGAACCAGCAGCACTGAAGATTCTTTCTGATAGCACACTAGCAGCTGGGCAAGCGAGCTCCTGTAATGCATATTCTACCAATTCAGGCCAGGTGTCTATTTTAGATGCCCAGTAATCAGAGGGGAATGACCTGTGAGGGAGAACATCGATAAGGGAGGAAAAATAGTTGGTAACCATACTGGACAAATGCTGTCTCCTGTCACTAAGAATTGTTATTCTTGGTGTAGTGTGCGGGCTTTACGGTAGTGCTTTGTCACTTTGAATTGATGCAGCAGTACCTGTCGTGTCTGCGGTCATTGTGAAATCACTCCACAACCTGGTCATAAAACCTCTCTGTCCAACGCCACTTCGGATTTGTGCACCTCTAACACCTCTGCCATGTTGCCCCCTACAGCTCGTGTGAGAACCATCACCGACTCTGTGTGCTGGGAATGCCTGAACCAAACGGTCTACAAGAGTTGCTTGTTTGGTAGACAATATTTGCTCAAGGTTCTCATGTGGCATGATATTTTGTAATTTTCCTTTGTATCGTGGATCCAGGAGGCAGGCCAACCAGTAATCGTCATCGGTCATCATTTTGATAATGCGGGGGTCCCTTTTTAGGATATGCAAGGCATACTCTGCCATGTGGGCCAATGTTCCAGATGTCAATTCACTGTTTGTGCTGGGTTGAGGAGCACTTTCTTGCAAATCAACTTCACTTGTGGCCCGCAAAAACCCTGTACCTGACCTTCCAACGCCACCAATTTCTATTGCCCCCTAAGAAGCATCCTCCTCCCATAAATATTCATCCCCATCATCCTCCTCCTCCTCCTCTTCGTCCGCCACCTCGTCCAGGAGAGTTCCCTGGCTGACTGTCATCAAGGCTTCCCTCCTCCTCGGCTGCAGACGCCTGCTCCTTGATGTGCGTCAAACTTTGCATCAGCAGACGCATTAGTGCGATGCTCATGCTTATGATGGGGTCGTCTGCACTTACCAGCCGTGTGCATTCCTCAAAATACTGAAGGACTGAAGGACTTGACAGAGATCTTGTAGCTTCGACCACTGCACACCAGACAACTCCATGTCTGCCATCCAACTGCCTGCCCGTGTATGTGTATCCTCCCCAAATAAATGACAGCACGCCTCTGTTCGCACAGCCTCTAAAGCATGTGCAGTGTGGAGTTCCACCTTGTTCCATCATCAATTATTAGGTGTTGCTGCGGAAGATTCAGCGATCACTGATGGTTCTGCATACGGCTGGAGTGTAGGGGCGACCGGCGGATGTGCGAGCAAAGTCTTCGCACCTTCAGGAGCAGGGCTGGTAACTCTGGATAATTTTTCAGAAAGCACTGCACCACCAGGTTCAAGGTGTGAGCCAGGCAAGGAATGTGTTTCAGTTCTGAAAGGGCTATGGCAGCCATAAAATTCCTTCCGTTATCACTGACTACCTTGCCTGCCTCAAGATGTACACTGCCCAGCATTGACTGAGTTTCTTGCTGCAAGTACTCGGCCAGTACTTCCGCCATGTGTCTGTTGTCGCCCAAACACTTCATTTGTAGCACAGCGTGATGACGCTTACCACTAGCTGTTCGATAATGGGACACCTCGTGTGCAACACTGGCAGCTGCGGATGGAGTGATCGTGCGACTGCGCTCTGTGAACGAGCTTTCACTTCTGGAGGAGGAGGAGGAGGAGGAGGAGGAGGGGTGGCTAACGCCTACAGCCAACTGTTTCCTAGACCGTGGGCTAGGCAGAACTGTCCCACTATGGCTGTCCCCTGTGGACCCTGCATCCACCACATTAACCCAGTGCGCCGTGATAGACACGTAACGTCCCTGGCCATGCGTACTGGTCCATGCATCTGTTGTGAGGTGCACCTTTCTACTGACTGATTGCCTCAGTGCATGGACAATGCGGTCTTTGACATGCTGGTGGAAGGCTGGGATGGCTTTTCTCGCAATGAAGTGTCGACTGGGTAGGTCATAGCGTGGTACTGCGTAGGCCATCAGGGCTTTGAAAGCTTCGGATTAGTCTAGCAATGTGGGCGTTCAAACCCTGTGTACGCGGATGACAGGATGAGTACTTTCTTTTCCTAACGAGAGTCTCTTTTAGGGTGAGCTGGACTGGAGAGCTACATATGGTGGAACTAGCGGAGGTGGTGGTGGACATGGCAGATTGAGAGAGGGTTGGTGATGGTATTCTTGATGTTGCCCTACCTACAGTGTTTCCTACCAAGAACCTTGTGATTCCCTGACTTTTGGCATTGCGACGATACCTCCACATTTGCTGCTGGTGGTGTCCTAACTGGTGGGCTTACTGTGAGGGAAGCAATGTAGCGTTGCTGACTACCTTCATTCTGTGCAGGTGCACCAACGGTACTGGACGTTCGGTAGTTAGTCCAGGTTTGCAAGTGCATGCTGGTTAAATGTCTACGCATGCACGTTGTATTTAAACTTAGGAGATTCTTCCCTCTGCTAAAGGTCTTTGAGCACTTCTTACAGATAACTTTGCACTGATTATTCGGATCTTGGTTAAAAAATGCCCACACTGCACTCTTCCTACTATGGATTACTTTTTCAGGCATTGCACGCTGTGCTACTTTCACCGGATGGCCACGGTGTCCTAAAACTGTTTTTGGATTTGACAAACATTTTTGGCCAGATACGGGCCTGCCAGATGAAAGCTGTTGCGAAGTAGATGGCGACTGCGGATCATCCTCCTCCGCTTCTGAGCTACTGGCAGCGGCACCCTCTTCCCCCAACCGCTGCCAATCTGGGTCAACAACAATGGGTCATCTATCACCTCCTCTTCAATTTCATGTGCACCTTCCTCTGTGTCACCGTGTAGGGTGCTATATCGTTCGTCTCATAGTCTCATCAGGGTCAGATTCTGGCTCAGTACACTGCGAGGGTAATGTAGTGATCTGAGTCAATGGAACAGCATAATAATCTAGCTGTGGCTGTGCATCTGTGCACTCCATGTCCGATTCATCTTGTAATGGGCTTTTAACAATTTCCCTCTCTAACCCAGGCATGGTATGTGTAAAGAGCTCCATGGAGTAAACTGTAGTTTCGCCTGCCGCATCCTTCACTTTTGGTTTGGGTGAAGGACACAAGGAAGCGACTTGTTCCTGACGGGAGCATCCACTGACGACTCACTGCTTTTAGATTTCGAACCTTCTGAAGAGGAGGCGAAAGAGCTGGAGGCTGAGTCAGCAAGGAAAGCCAATACTTTTTCCTGCTCCTCCGGCTTTAAAACCTGTTTTCCTACTCCCAGATAAGGGAGCCTTCGAGGCTTTGTGTAGCCAGACGATGACGCTGGCTCAACACCTCGAGCCTTTGGTGCTATTTTGCTTTTCCCACTACCACCAGATGCTCCACCACCACCAACACCATCATTAGTACCAGCTGGCAACACCCGCCCACGGCCTCTTCCACCAGACTTCCTCATTTCTGGAAAAATCTAACCAAAATAACAACCGTTATACGGTACTGTGAAACAAGGTAGAAGGTGTATATAAACTTGTGGAGAACTTTAATGTCTCTTTTTTTGGGGGGGGAAAACTGCAACAAAACTCAGGCGTAGTGTATTACACAACACAATATAAGTGGCAGAACGTGGCTGGAAGATGTACGACAAACTAACAGAACTGCGACGTAGATCCACTTAGTGTCAATTTAAATCTCCCTTTTATTTGGGGGAGACTGCAACAAAACTCAGGCGTAGTGTATTACACTACACAATGTAAGTGGCAGAACGTGGCTGGAAGATGTACGACAAACTAACAGAACTGTGACGTAGATCCACTTAGTGCCAATTTAAATCTCCCTTTTATTTGGGGGAGACTGCAACAAAAATCAGGCCCAGTGTATTACACTACACAATGTAAGTGGCAGAATGTGGCTGGAAGATATATATTAAAAAAAAAGGGCTGTAGTACAATTTCAATCTCCCTACAATGATCTCAGGACAAGTATGGCAGCAATAAAAAGGACTGCTGCACACAAAAGTGTGGACAAAGAAACAAGAAAACTGTGCAGAAAGGAGCAACAGGATTTTTGCTTTTAAAAAAGCAGTTGATTTGCACAGAGGCGTACAAACAGCAATGCAGCTATCAGGGAGCCTTATAGGGTAGCCTAATAAGCTACAGAGCTGATGCACAAAAAAATAAACTCCACTGTCCCTGCAAAGAAAAGGTGGTGTTGGACAGTGGAAATCGCTACAGCACAAGCAGTTTCGGGGTTAATCTTCCCTCCCTAACTATATCCCTTCTTCTGATGAAGCTGCAGCAACCTCTCCCTATGCTAAGATCGGCAGAAGTAAGATGGCGGTCGACGTGCACGCCCCTTTATAGCCCCTGTGACGCCGCAGAAAGCAAGCCAATCACTGTAATGCCCTTCTCTAAGATGGTGGGGACCGAGTCCCATGTCATCACGCTGCCCACACTCTGCGTCCTCCTTCATTGGATGAGAAATGGCACTGAAAGCGTAATACGAAACGCGACTTTGGCGCGAAGATCGCCGACCTCATGGCCGATCCCACACTAGGATCGGGTTGGGTTTCACGAAACCCGACTTTGCCGAAAGTCGGCGACTTTTGAATTTGTTCGATCCGTTTCTCTCAACATTTCTAGTGGAAACTGCAGCAGGAAATACTTCTTCTTTGGGGAGTTTTCATATTTCCAAAGCAGTTTAGAAGAGTTTTTCAAAATTTTTAGAGCATTTTTTAGGAAGAAGATCCTGAGAGTTTCCTCTCAGTTTCAGATCCAAAAAGATTCAAAGAATGGAGCGAGCTAAGTAGGTCAACGTATAATGCAAAAACTCACATAAAACGCATAAAATAAAAACAAAAGAGTTTACTGCTAAGTTTAGTATTGCTATAGAAAAATGTATACACGATAAAATAAAGTTATATTGATTATTTTCAGTTATTTTGTCCACATTTATAACTAACCATGTAAGCTGCGGTTGCCAATTCCAACATTATAGCCTGAGCTCCGAGCTCCACAACACTGATAAGACCTGCAGAAAAAAATACCATCAGATAATGCCCTAAACTGAATTAAAAGGTTTTAAATATCAAAAATTAGATCTGAATAAAGATATTATTAGGACATGTGCAAACAACATCTTTTCAGGTGGATGAACCCAAAGAGTTTTTCAAGAGAAAGACGTTTTTGGAAACATTCATTTTTTTTCTTTGAATAGTCTTAGTTTTTTGGTCATTTCCTGAGCACATTTATGACATTTTATGGGATTTTTTTCCAGCATTTTCCTGGTCTTTTTTACCGACGTTTTCTTGTAATTATTTTTTTACTTCATTCAACAATGGTTTATCAAGCCTATGCATTGTTTGTATTTTTCTATACACTTCTATTACAAAAGTATGAGCGTCTTCAGGATGGATGACGCCTGAACAATGGTTACATCATTTCTTTTAACCACTTTGTGTCTTTGGAAACCTAAAGCTGTTAAAAGATGCCCAAAAGCCTGAACAGAAAGTCATTTTTAATTTTTACGTATAAAAGTATACGTTCATTCTTTCAATCATTTAGTTTTAGCTTTTTCAGGTGGTTTTCTAAGTGAAATCCACCTGAGAAAGACATACTGCAAACAAACCCTTAAATACAAACATTAGACTTTTCTTGGAATGGATGCCATTTTCCTGATAATTAAAGAGGTTTTCCATTACATTACATGTGCTGTAATTCAGATTAAATCACTAAAACACTAACTTCTTTAAATGCCTTCTGCTGTTGGCAGTTAAGTAGCAGGGATCCAGCTGTCAATCAGAATGATGTAAGGAGACAGAGCAAGTCGGGAAAGAAGCCACTGGTCTGTCGACGTGATGTCAGCAAAGGCAGCTGAATCGCCGGCAGGAGTGGTCAGTGACCTCTCTGTGCCAGCGAAGAACTGCACTGGGCACAACAGGCAGGTAGGTAGCAACAACCACCTACCTTTATTTTATTTTTTTTTACAAAGTCCCAGATATCCCCATTATCTTCTTCTTCAGCCACTGGGAGCTGCCATTTGCATTTGCTAGTGGCTCTCCGACAGCATCTCCTATACTGTGGCTGCCTTCAGTTGTGTTCTTGGCACACCCCCGAGGCTGTTCAGGTCACAGCTGTGGGAGGAGATAGTTGCCATTTTACTGAAGCCTGCAGCTATGCTGTGAGCTTCACTTTCCCTCTTTAACCGCACACACTGTTCAGTGCGAGTACAGTGACGGGAGGTCTGGGATGAGGTATCGGTGGCGGTGTACAGTGCCTGACAGTAGTAGAATACCAGGCTGCTGATCACCGCTCCCCACTACTTTCACTGCAGGTATTTAGAGCATAGCAGGGTAATTGTCACACTGCTGTGCTCTGATAACTGTACATGGTCGATCATGTTAGCGTAAGCCTCCTTCAGAGTATTACATTGACATAGAAACTCTGCTATCTATTGCCATAATGTGTGGTACGCCCCAGAGACATGTATCTATATACTGTATACAGTACAGAGCAAGAGTTTGGACACACCTTCTCAGATAAAGATTTTTGTGTATTTTCATGACTATGAAAATTGTAAATTCACACTGAAGGCATCAAAACTATGAATTAACACATGTGGAATTATATACTTAACAAAAAAGTGTGAAACATCTGAAATTATGTCTTATATTGTAGGTTCTTCAAAGTAGCCACCTTTTGCTTTGATGACTGCTTTGCATACTTTTGGCATTCTCTTGATGAGCTTCAAGAGGTAGTCACCGGGAATGGTCTTCCAACAAAGGTGTGTCCAAACTTTTGCTCTGTACTGTATATCTCACACATACACAACATACGGTACACACACGTATGTTTACACATGTACTGTGCATTTACATAAATATACATATCTATAGAGACATATCTAGGGTGAGATCTCTCTATATTATATATGTATACTAAAGTAAATATACTATGAAACATATCAGAAGGAGAAAAAGATAAAGGCTTTATTCCTATGGTTGTGCAGTGCTGGGTGCTGCTGCTTGTGACACTTATGTGATCAGCAGTCAGCGTATGTGAGGGAATCCTATAATAATATAAAGTGTTTAAACCTAATACTTGGAGCTTTTCTTTGACAAAAACATGTTAGTGATGCACATTGCTTCACTAACAACTCACTGGAACCAGTTTAAAAGCTAAAAACGAGGTGACAGATTCCTTTTAAAGCCCTGAAAGACAGAATATGGCATATTTTTTTACTAGTCTACGGCTTACAGAATATATGTGCTTTTGTAAAACATTCAAGTGTGAAAACTACAAATTTGTATGTAAAAAGTTTATTAGAAGGAACAGTACGCATGAATTACCTGCTAAAAATCCTCCAATTTCGAAGCTCCACCATTCAATGCACACCATAAGCATGCTGGGTATGGCCAAACGTATAAACAAGCCCCATTCCTGTAAGCAATCTCTGGACCAACCTTGAAAAAAAAACCACATTCTTTAAGTAATACCTTACAAAAATCAGCAGAGTCATGAGGGAGGAAAATATTGGTCATATATATATATACTATATGTATTGTTATTTGCATGTATTACATAAGACACAAGTAAAAGAATTAAATGTATGCAAACTGACAGTAAGGCAGAAGACTAATATATATTCGGTTATTCACATCTCATAGAACACAAAAATAGGGAAAAAGGAAAAAAATGGGAAGAAAATAAGTCAGCTCACCAATCCCTCAACAGTGCAATGATGTCCATGCACGGAGCCGCCTTGGTCAAGGGCGTAGTCCAGAGCCAGCAATGAAAAAAAAAATATATATATATATAATCTTCAGCATGGATCTTCTAAAAAGTCAATTTATTGAAAACACTTTAAAATGCAAACATTTGCAAAAAAAAGATGGGGCTCCCAGGTGGTCAACGCCGACGCGTTTCGACCATCAGGTCTTAGTCATGGCATGATAATGGAACCACATATTAACATTTTATACAACACAGAACACTAAAAGAACAAGTGCTTAGATTAAAACTCAGGTGGGCAATCAGAACTTTCATTAGATTAACCCCCTGTGAACCGCAAAAGAGAAAGACATGTCTATGGAAAAAGAACCACAACGGTGTATCAAAAAATTACATTAGCCGGAGTAATAGAACCAATTCACAGTGTGTACAATATTAAATATCACCTTCTTATGGAGAGAAGAAAAAAAAAAAAAAAAATTGGATTATATGAAATAAATATATGAAATTATTACATTAATCTAACTGCAAAATGAGGTCAAGACGTTTGTTCAGCCCTAAGGGCACCCTTGACTGTAGAGAAAATATCCAAAAGGATTCACGATTTAAAGGGAACCTGTCACCTGAATTTGGCGGGACCAGTTTTGGGTCATATGGGCGGAGTTTTCAGGTGTTTGATTCACCCTTTCCTTACCCGCTGGCTGCATGCTGGCCGAAATATTGGATTGAAGTTCATTCTCTGTCCTCCGTAGTACACGCCTGCGCAATGCAAGATTACCTTTCGCAGGTGTGTACTACGGAGGACAGAGAATGAACTTCAATCCAATATTGCGGCCAGCATGCAGCCAGCGGGTAAGGAAAGGGTGAATCAAACACCTGAAAACTCCGCCCATATGACCCAAAACTGGTCCCGCCAAATTCAGGTGACAGGTTCCCTTTAATATCTTACGTCTATGATCACCGCCTCTAGGGGGTTTATGCACTTTTTCAATAGCAGTCACTTTAATCATGCTGGTATTACCTGCATGGATTGTTTTGCAGTGGTGAGAGACTGCAGAAATGTTATGTGATGTATTATTAAGTGCAGATTCTGAGATATGCTTACAAAACCTTCTTTTTAGAGGGCCCACTGTGCAGCCCACATATTGCAGTTTACATAAGTCGCACTTCTATCAAGTAAATGACACCTTCTGAGTTCCAATTCATGTGCGTTCGAATCGGATAAGTAATGCCTGTCACACTAGAGGTGAAACTAGTGGTTTTTCTTACGAAATTACACGTTTTACACGGGTGGTGACCACATTTAAAAAAACCCTTATATGTTAACCAGGCCCTATTTCCTGCAGTCAATTTACTATGGAGATAAAGACTCGGAGATAGGATGTCACGTAAGGAAGGTGCTTTTTTGGCAAGATATCGTATGTGAGTACGATCTAAAATATGTGCTAGCTTCACATCACTATATAAAATAGGAACATACTTTTTCACAATTTGAATTATTTCTGCATACTGCGGACTATAAACTGTGGAAAAATTAATCGTACTCAGAGAGTGAGAGGCAGACTCTGTGTGTTTATTCTTATTAAACCTTTTTCTTTTAATTTTTTTCATTTTATTATTATTCTTGTTGGGGTTCCTAGAAAGAGACCCTGAATCCTCATTATCACTCCATAATAAAGACTTCCTATCAATGTCTTTTGTCACTGATTTTGCTCTGTGTAGCATCCAATTAGGATAACCGCGATCTTTAAGTCTGAAAACTGTAGACTCAGTTTCCTGTGTGAATTGTGCAGCTGAACTACAATTTCTTTTAAGCCTGATAAATTCACCCACTGGTATATTCTTAATGACATGTTTTGGGTGACAAGAGTGTGCCTCCAAAATTGAGTTGCTGTCAGTAGATTTTCTATAAGGGGAAACAGCAACTAAGTTAGTATTTTCATTTACTGATAAGGAAATATCCAAATAATTAATAGAAGTCTTGGAGGTATTAAAAGTAAAGGAGAGATTAAAATCGTTATTATTCACGTATTTTATGAAATCCGTAATCAGCATATCATCCCCCTTCCAAATTATAATCAAATCATCGATATAGCGACCAAAAAATACAATGTTATTAGAAAAGGGATTATTCTCATTGAAAATATATTTTTCTTCCCAAACCGCTACTGTAATATTGGCTAATGAAGGGGAACATTTCCCTCCCATACTAACGCCCTTTTTTTGAATAAAAAACAACCTGTCAAATGAAAAATAATTATGGGCAGTATGCAGAAATAATTCAAATTGTGAAAAAGTATGTTCCTATTTTATATAGTGATGTGAAGCTAGCACATATTTTAGAACGTACTCACATACGATATCTTGCCAAAAAAGCACCTTCCTTACGTGACATCCTATCTCCGAGTCTTTATCTCCACAGTAAATTGACTGCAGGAAATAGTGCCTGGTTAACATATAAGGGTATGTTTCCACGTGCAGGAAACGCTGCGTGTCTGACGCTGCATAGAGCCGCAGCGTCAGACACGCAGCGTCCAGATGTTACAGCATAGTGGAGGGGATTTAATGAAATCCCGTCTCCACTATGCGTGGTAACATGCACGCGGCGGCCCTGCGACTCCGGACATGCTGCGCGTCTTTTCAGATCGCAGCATGTCCGTATATCTTGCGGCGACGCTGCGTCGCCGCAAGATATAGCACAGGGCGCTATGGTGGGGAGCGATGATGCCGGATGTGTGCTGTGGACACATCCGGCATCATCGCGTCCCAGAAAGGGGGCGGGGCTTACCGCAGAGCGGCTAAGCCGCTCCGACGATACCGCCGGCCATCCTGAAAGTGGACACATACCCTAAGGGTTTTTTTAAATGTGGTCACCACCCGTGTAAAACGTGTAATTTCGTAAGAAAAACTACTAGTTTCACCTCTAGTGTGACAGGCATTACTTATCCGATTCGAACGCACATGAATTGCAACTCAGAAGGTGTCATTTACTTGATAGAATGCGACTTATGTAAACTGCAATATGTGGGCTGCACAGTGGGCCCTCTAAAAAGAAGGTTTTGTAAGCATATCTCAGAATCTGCACTTAATAATACATCACATAACATTTCTGCAGTCTCTCACCACTGCAAAACAATCCATGCAGGTAATACCAGCATGATTAAAGTGACTGCTATTGAAAAAGTGCATAAACCCCCTAGAGGCGGTGATCATAGACGTAAGATATTAAATCGTGAATCCTTTTGGATATTTTCTCTACAGTCAAGGGTGCCCTTAGGGCTGAACAAACGTCTTGACCTCATTTTGCAGTTAGATTAATGTAATAATTTCATATATTTATTTCATATAATCCAATTTTTTTTTTTTTTTTTTTCTTCTCTCCATAAGAAGGTGATATTTAATATTGTACACACTGTGAATTGGTTCTATTACTCCGGCTAATGTAATTTTTTGATACACCGTTGTGGTTCTTTTTCCATAGACATGTCTTTCTCTTTTGCGGTTCACAGGGGGTTAATCTAATGAATGTTCTGATTGCCCACCTGAGTTTTAATCTAAGCACTTGTTCTTTTAGTGTTCTGTGTTGTATAAAATGTTAATATGTGGTTCCATTATCATGCCATGACTAAGACCTGATGGTCGAAACGCGTCGGCGTTGACCACCTGGGACCCCCATCTTTTTTTTTCTTTTTGCAAATGTTTGCATTTTAAAGTGTTTTCAATAAATTGACCTTTTAGAAGATCCATGCTGGAGATTATTTATTTATTTTTTTTCATCTCATAGAACAGGATTACACATTGATGTACACCACCGGTACATTGGAAGTTAAGCAAAGAGGAGAAAAATGTGTAATTAAAATGTAACTTTTATTTCATATGAATTAAAAAAAGTTATTTTTTTATTATTTATAAAATTTATTAAGGCTAATATATTTGCAAATAGCAAACTACACTACAGTACCAGAGCTCAGCAACGACAATCAAAGTTTAAATACAGTAATTGAGCTCAGCATCTCTGCTAGAGGTGACGGCACAAGCAGTTGAGCTCACGGATTGGCTACAGCATTGTTGACATGACGTCAGTGCTGGAGACAATATCAGACACATGAGCAGCGGCGGAGACTTAGGCTGGACCAAGGGACGGTGAGTACAGTTCCTTTTAAAAAACAAAGTGAAGCCCGAGGTTTTTTAAAACTAGAAGTTTTTTGAACTTTAATATTTTTAACTATTAGATATTACACTTTGTCTGGTTACTGTATTGACAACAACTTTAATGCGCAGAGTGACAGCCACTAATCCTTGTGTCTGGATTGAACATGAACAGCGCTGCAGCCGATCAGTGAGCTCCGGGGATTTTCCCATCTACTCCGGGGACAGTGACGAAAGCTTGGATTGTTATTTCATAACAAGTATTCTGAAAAGACAACCCTTTCTAACAATAGTTACATACCTCCCCATGTTAGGAGGTGCAGCTTTTTCCAAATAATGTAGATATAAAGAACACCACTCATTGCAAACTGTGATATTGTGTTTGCCCACGCTGAACCCCTAGAGGAAACAAACAAACACACACAAAGGTAAATGAAAACATTGCCTTCTTCTATGCTTACTCAGCTACTGGATTAAGGCATTTGTTGCTTCTTTATTTTTTTGTTGTATACCAGAACTTTAGACTATATCACGTTATGTAGGTATTCTTTTATTAGCAAATCAACACACGAAAAAATTCTCCTTAGTAAGGTAACCTCCGCATCACAGTAAATAATTCTACAACAGTCTGCTCTCCGCCTAGAGTAAAGATCAATGCTGTCAGTGTGTATGCTTGTACTACTGCTACTGTGATGAGACTAATTACAGTATGTGATCTTATACAGGACGGCCGGACTGGGAGGCGCCTGCGTATTGTGGTGCAAGAGTCAGCGGATGCGCACATACCGCACGACGGCTCCATTTTATTGAATACCCTGTGTATGAGAATTCACAGACAGTGTGTCTTCAACATCGAGATATCACAGGATGCGCACTTGTCAACTCTGGCACCATTTTATGGAAAACTTCCACTACAACCCCAACATAGCAATAAGAACGCGATAGCCATCACCATTACTCCTATGGCCGGAGCGAGTGCACTGCTATGTTGATGTTTTAGTACATTACTTCAATAAAATGGAACTGGAATAAGTGCTTGCACACACTGTGATCTCCGGCGACATTTTACTTAGAATGCGGTGAGTGAAGGACCTTCGATGACGTCGCGGTCACATGAGCGGTCAGGTGACCGGTCAACTGAAGGTCCTTCACTCACCGCATTCTAAGGAACAGAGGGAGACGCTTGCAGCGCTGTGATCCAGGGCCCGTCCGAGGGTGAGTATATCCATGTTTTTTATTTTTATTCTTTATTTTTAACATCAATATGGATCCCAGGGCCTGAAGGAGAGTCTCCTCTCCTCCAGACCCTGGGAACCACACGCCGAAATGCAGGATTGCTCCCTGCACACGCCGTACAAGACGACCCCTGACTTTTGGGACAATTTTTAGGGGTCAAAAAGTCATCTTATATGCCGGGAAATACGGTATTTAGATGCTGGTGGCAGTGTGCATGCTCGATTTCTGAGAGTGCCAGAAAGACACAAGTATCTGCCTTCTGTAGGAGTACGTCTGAAAATTATGCATGGCAGAGCGCACGTTCGCTCTGCCGCCACCATTATAGTCTATGGACCCGTTGATATATACATCCGAATCCCGATTTGCAGGCGATTCGGACAGAAGCTCCAACGGGACCCACAAACGTGCAGAAAAGCGCACCCATTCTCCTGGTAGCAATTGTGTGAGGGACAGGTAGCTGTATATAGTGCATTGCGAAAGTATTCGGCTCCCTGTAACTTTTCAACCTTTTCCCACATATCGTGCTTCAAACATAAAGATACCAAATGTAAATTTTTGGTGAAGAATCAACAACTAATGGAACACAATTGTGAAGCTGAACGAAATTTATTGGTTATTTTAAATTTTTGTTGAAAATCAAAAACTGAAAAGTGGGGCGTGCAAAATTATTCGGCCCCTTTAACTTAATACTTTGTTGCGCCACCTTTTGCTGCAATTACAGCTGCAAGTTGCTTGGGGTATGTCTCTGGCAGTTTTGTACACTGAGAGACTGAAATTCTTGCCCATTCTTCCTTGACAAACAGCTACAGCTCAGTGAGGTTGATGGAGCTCGTTTGTGAACAGCAGTTTTCAGCTCTTTCCACAGATTCTCGATTGTATTGAGGTCTGGACTTTGACTTGGCCATTCTAAAACCTGGATACATTTATTTGTGAACCATTCCATTGTAGATTTTGCTTTATGTTTGGGATCATTGTCTTGTTGGATGACAAATCTCCGTCCCAGTCTCAGGTCTTTTGCAGTCTCCAACAGGTTTTCTTCAAGAATGGTCCTGTATTTGGCTCCATCCATCTTCCAATCAATTTTAACCATCTTCCTTGTTCCTGCTGAAGAAAAGCAGCCCAAACCATGATGCTGCCACCACCATGTTTAACAGTGGGGATGGTGTGTCCAGGGTGATGAGCTGTGTTGCCTTTACACCAAACATATCGTTTGGCATTATTGCCAAAAAGTTCGATCTTGGTTTCATCTGACCACAGCACCTTCTTCCACATGTTTGGTGTGTCTCCCAGGTGGCTTTTTGAAAACTTTTAAAGACACTTTTTATGGATATCTTTGAGAAAGAGCTTTCTTCTTGCCACTCTTCCATAAAGGCCAGATTTGTGCAGTGTACGACTGATTGTTGTCCTATGGACAGACTGTCCCAACTCAGCTGTAGATCTCTGTAGTTCATCCAGTGATCATGGGCCTCTTGGCTGCATCTCTTATCACTCTTTTCCTTGTTTGAGATGACAGCTTAGAGGAACGGCCGGATCTTGGTAGATTTGCAGTGGTATGATACTCCTTCCATTTCAATATGATTGCTTGCACAGTGCTCCTTGGGATGTTTAAAGTTTTGGAAATCATTTTGTTTCCAAATCTGGCTTTAAACTTCTCCACAACAGTATCACGGACCTGCCTGTTGTGTTCCTTGGTCTTCATGATGCTCTCTGTGCTTCAAACAGAACCCTGAGACTATCACAGAGCAGGTGCATTTATACAGAGACTTGATTACACACAGGTGGATTATATTTATCATCATTAGGCATTTAGGACAACATTGGATCATTCAGAGATCCACAATTAACTTCTGGAGTGAGTTTGCTGCACTGAAAGTAAAGGGGCCCCACTTTTCAGTTTTTGAATTTCCACAAAAATTTAAAATAACCAATACATTTCGTTCAACTTCACAATTGATTTCCACTAGTTGATTCTTCACCAAAAATATACATTTGGTATCTTTATATTTGAAGCATGATATGTGGGAAAAGGTTGAAACGTTCCAGGGAGCCAAATACTTTCGCAAAGCACTGTACGTACTGTGATGCAGTGACCCCTGTTACAGGTAGGGGGTGCTGCATGGTCTCCCCAGAATACGCATGAAGGCATATTGAGGCCACAGGAATGCATGGCAATCGCAGGCATAGCTGTGGGGATGAGTCAAAGTCTGGAATAATTGTAAATGTCCGGTATGTGTGTGTTGTAGAAGAAGACACCTTGCACAGCCAGCCTGAAGGTTGTTCTGGGACCTGTAGTCCCACAAATAATTCTGTTGTATAATTGTAGAGGCAGGCAGGCTGGCAGGGCTAGTTATGAGAGCTGGGTGAGTCGAACTAGCCACACACTCCCACCTAGGGGAGTGATTACAAGTATATAATGTGACCAGGGTGTGGGTCACATGTCTCTGAGTATGGATCTGAATGGTCTGTGCTGAAGGTCCTGAAAGAGCCTATGTGTTGGGAGTGTTATGTCCCCAAATAGCACATGGTGGGGCTTTGGACCTGGTGGCCTGGGGTGTTGGACGAATGTCCTGAATAGCATTCGGACAAGCCACACGCCTGTGTGTTGGACGGTCCCAGGAGGGGACGGACATCCTAAATAGCGCATAGAGTGACCGTGGACCTGGAAGGTCTGTGTTGGAGGCTCCTGTGAGTGGAGACTTCCTGGAAGCACCTGGAGAGACCGTGTGTCAGTATTCCGGGTTTTCCAAGTCACCTTGTGAATGATTTTGCCCTTTGTTAAGCTGGAGTTTGCTGTTTTTGTCTGCCCTACTCCCTGTTCGTTTGTTTAAAACCTGGCTCAGATGTCAGCCTCTTTGCTGGAGTATTCTGCTTCCGTTTCCTCTTCAGCTTAGCTGCTTACTCTACTGTGCTTTTTTCCCCGTGGCTCTGGATATTCTCTGCCTATGTAAGCTACACTCTCAGTCTGTTGGCTTTGGAACTTAACCCTTGGTTAACTCTTCCTGGTAAGAACTCTGTTTTTGAACTGTGTTTTGGAACTATGTTGCTGGACTGTGTTTTTGCTACTTAATCCTTCATTTACTTCCCCGGTGGGAGCTACTGGAATTTACACCAGTAAAATACTTTAGTGTGAACTTGTTCTGGACTTACCCGTGTTTATGCCACAACTGAGATCAACTTGAGAACTTGTTTCTGGACTTACCCGTGTTCATGCCACACCTGGGATTAACCTGAGGACTTGTTCTGGACTTCCCTGTGTTTACTACATACCTGGATTTGACTCTTTCTGCACCAACTGTGTTTTGGATCTGCACCACGTCACCTGTCACACTCACCTTGCCGAGGACTCTGCCCTTAGAACTCCTCCGATTTGCTGTATATGGTTAAGGGACTTGTTTCATTGCGGGTTATCAGTATATTGTTTTGGGTGTTATTGCTGTGGTACAAGTACACTATTTGCACTAAAGAAACCCATCCCTGTCTGTTCATTGCCCCATGCTACCAGAATCCTAGAGTTCCTACAATAGTATTACACCGTGGTCCTGGAGGTCTGTGATGGCTTCTGTGTTGGGAGGTCCTGGGAGTAGGACTGGATCCCTAAAGAGCACTTGAGGTGAGGCCAAGGACCTGCAGAGCCGGTGATGGCTGCTGTGTGGGGAAGCTACGGTCCATCAGTGGGTCTGGAACAGACTGGTGTATGTCTGTCAGGCAAGTTGATGAACCCCGCAAGGCAGTTTTCCCAGGAGAGAGGACTGACAAGGAGTCAGCAGGTGGAGAAGGAGCTCCTGTAAGGTACCTCAATAGACTGTTGGTGCTTATGATGTACTATGAACTGTGTGGCAACCCACGGCAACTGGTCAGGAGAGAACCGACATGTTTAGTTGCCACAGACTAATGATGCAAAACTTAATGTGATGTCCTGACAGAGTGTATAATGGACTGTTCGTGATATGGTTTATGCTGTATAAAATAAACCAAATAGACTGTTTTTTGTGAAAAAAATGTGCCCGTGTGCCTGAATATAGCGGTCAAGCGAGTCTCCCCCAACACATGCGGTAAGTGCTATCTCACAGTACTTATACCGAAACTGGTTAGCCAGCTAAAAAGGCTGCAAGTTTTAAGGTCTACGTAAACTAGAGCAGGGGTCCCCAACTCCAGTCCTCAAGGCCCACCAACATGTCATGTTTTCAGGATTTCCTTAGTCTTGCCCAGGTAATAATTGCATCACCTGTGCAATGCAAAGGAAATCCTGAAAACATGACCTGTTGGTGGGCCTTGAGGACTGGAGTTGGGGACCCCTGAACTAGAGGATTCAAGGGAATATGTCACCAGGTTTTTGATATGTAATTTGAGAGCAGCATGATGTAGGGACAGAGACACTGATTCCAGTGAGGTGTCATTTACTGGTCTGCTTGGTTCTGTTCGCTAAATGTTGAGCTCTTATATAACCCTGCCCACACTACTGATGGGCAGCTTTCAGTGTCAAATGTGCATACGCAGAAAGCTGCCAATCAGTGGTGGGAGCGGGGATATACAGAGCTCATGAATATGGAGGACAGCATGGCACAAAATAACTAGCCCTGTAGTGATAATCTCCTGCTGATAAAACGATTTTATTGAAACACGCAGCCTAAAAAGTGACCCATTTCTGGAATCAGGCTCTTTACCCTTACATTATGCTGCTCTCAGATTACATAGCAAAAACCTGGCGACAGATTCCCTTAAAAGGAGTGTAACTACAGAGGATTGGAGTAAGAGCAGCTTCATAAGAGCAATGGCCACAATGTCTTTACCAAGGTTAGGCTGAGGTTTAAATATTATTCAATGCAATGATATGGTGCCATCTCACAGGGGCATACAAGCTACAGATCCACAGGATATGAAATAAAAGTCTTCCTGATGGTAAAAATGCAGCTAAAAACATTGCAGAAACGGCGCAAAAAATGTGTCTAAAACATGCTTTTTGAATGCAGAATTTTTACTGCAAGGAGAGCAGGTTTTGGCTGCGTGTAAACATAGCCTGTTCTACTAAGGCCGATGCCTAAGCATCGGATGTGATATGCTAATGACCCTCGGTTCCAGCTCACACTTCTGGAGTGTCAGTGCACTGTGCTCCAATTCTCTCTCATGAGAGGATCGCAGCACAGGTGCGGAGGACACAGAGAAAGTAATTTCCCTATCTCCTTCATTGCAGGCATCTGTGGTAATCGCCCAGCACTCTGGTGACATCCGAGTGCAGTCCAATGTTTTGCACGCACCCATACACTTGTATGGGTGTGTGCGATCCGATTCTTGCATGTGACCGTAGCATGCTGCAATTGATTTCTCATGCCAATTCGGTATTAGAAAATAATCGCAGATCTGAGCTGCCCCATAGAATAAGGCTATGTTCACACTTTGCGGATTTTGCTGCGGATCCGCAGCGGATTTGACCGCTGCGGATCCGCAGCAGTTTCCCATTAGTTTACATTACAATGTAAACCTATGGGAAACAAAAAACGCTGTGCACATGCTGCAGAAAAATCCGCGCGGAAACGCTGCGGATTACATTCCGCAGCATGTCACTTCTTTTCTGCGGATTTTCACCTGCTCCAATAGAAAACTGCAGATGAAAATCCGCAGAAGAAAACGCAGTAAAAACCGCGATAAATCCGCAGTAAAAACCGCAACGGGTTTTCACTGCGGATTTTGGAATTCTGCTGCGGAAAAATCCGCAGTGGAATCCCCAAAGTGTGAACATAGCCTAACACTGGGCAGAGTGCTATGCAATCTTTTATCCTACAGCACTTGGCCATGTTATACGTTTGTTTGAGCGAGACCGAATACTGCAGTTCTACTATTCACCAGAGCTGTCGCTCTAGGAGGAGACCCTGCCTTAGGCCGGGGTCACACTAGCGTAGAATACAGCCGAGTGCTATGAGAGAAAACATCGCACAGCACTCGGCCCAGTGTTTTACTATGGGGCAGCTCACGTCAACATATTATTTCTCACCCATATTCTACGTGCGTGTAAAATCGCAGCATGCTGCAATTGTCACCGAGACTCAGCCGAGACTCGCCAATGCAAGCCTATGGGTGCAAGAAGAACTCGGACACCACACAGACCATACAAAAATCGCATTGCAAGCGCATTACACACGGATGACCACACAGAGGACACTTGTGCGACTCTCGGCAGGGAGACTCGGACCGATTTTCCATACGTTTAGTACGACGCCGGCATTACTAGGAACCTGAAAGTAAGGAGACTGTAGAGCTCTGAACTGCTCAAGAAACACTTTGAGAATACAAATTTAACTTGTAAGAACAAAGAAATGAGAGGAGAGGACACTGCAGGAATAACTATGATATTTTAAAAATACTTACTGCACTCCCAGCTTCAGGCCATACATGAAGATGGCATTAACTGCTGCATTAATGATGTTTACACCAAGACCAGTAATAACCTGAGGCCATATTATACCCTGGGTGAAAAAAAAATGTCAGGATAATAAAAGTTACGTTAAGGTACTGATAGGCTATGTTCACACTTTGCGGATTTTGCTGCGGATCCGCAGCGGATTTGACCGCTGCGGATCCGCAGCAGTTTCCCATGAGTTTACATTACAATGTAAACCTATGGGAAACAAAAAACGCTGTGCACATGCTGCAGAAAAATCCGCGCGGAAACGCTGCGGATTACATTCCGCAGCATGTCACTTCTTTTCTGCGGATTTTCACCTGCTCCAATAGAAAACTGCAGATGAAAATCCGCAGAAGAAAACGCAGTAAAAACCGCGATAAATCCGCAGTAAAAACCGCAACGGGTTTTCACTGCGGATTTTGGAATTCTGCTGCGGAAAAATCCGCAGTGGAATCCGCAAAGTGTGAACATAGCCATAGAGTTCAAAACAGATATCAGAAAACAAAAATGTAAATATTTTAAATTTCAATATCTAAATATTTGAGGCCCAATATTGAGGACATACAGGTCCTTCTCAAAAAATTAGCATATAGTGTTAAATTTCATTATTTACCATAATGTAATGATTACAATTAAACTTTCATATATTATAGATTCATTATCCACCAACTGAAATTTGTCACGTCTTTTATTGTTTTAATACTGATGATTTTGGCATACAACTCCTGATAACCCAAAAAACCTGTCTCAATAAATTAGCATATCAAGAAAAGGTTCTCTAAACGACCTATTACCCTAATCTTCTGAATCAACTAATTAACTCTAAACACATGCAAAAGATACCTGAGGCTTTTATAAACTCCCTGCCTGGTTCATTACTCAAAACCCCCATCATGGGTAAGACTAGCGACCTGACAGATGTCAAGAAGGCCATCATTGACACCCTCAAGCAAGAGGGTAAGACCCAGAAAGAAATTTCTCAACAAATAGGCTGTTCCCAGAGTGCTGTATCAAGGCACCTCAATGGTAAGTCTGTTGGAAGGAAACAATGTGGCAGAAAACGCTGTACAACGAGAAGAGGAGACCGGACCCTGAGGAAGATTGTGGAGAAGGACCGATTCCAGACCTTGGGGAACCTGAGGAAGCAGTGGACTGAGTCTGGTGTGGAAACATCCAGAGCCACCGTGCACAGGCGTGTGCAGGAAATGGGCTACAGGTGCCGAAATGGGCTACAGAGAAGCAGCACTGGACTGTTGCTAAGTGGTCCCAAGTACTTTTTTTCTGATGAAAGCAAATTTTGCATGTCATTCGGAAATCAAGGTGCCAGAGTCTGGAGGAAGACTGGGGAGAAGGAAATGCCAAAATGCCTGAAGTCCAGTGTCAAGTACCCACAGTCAGTGATGGTGTGGGGTGCCATGTCAGCTGCTGGTGTTGGTCCACTGTGTTTCATCAAGGGCAGGGTCAATGCAGCTAGCTATCAGGAGATTTTGGAGCACTTCATGCTTCCATCGGCCGAAATGCTTTATGGAGATGAAGATTTCATTTTTTCAGCACGACCTGGCACCTGCTCACAGTGCCAAAACCACTGGTAAATGGTTTACTGACCATGGTATTACTGTGCTCAATTGGCCTGCCAACTCTCCTGACCTGAACCCCATAGAGAATCTGTGGGATATTGTGAAGAGAAAGTTGAGAGACGCAAGACCCAACACTCTGGATGAGCTTAAGGCCGCTATTGAAGCATCCTGGGCCTCCATAACATCTCAGCAGTGTCACAGGCTGATTGCCTCCATGCCACGCCGCATTGAAGCAGTCATTTCTGCCAAAGGATTCCCGACCAAGTATTGAGTGCATAACTGAACATTATTATTTGATGTTTTTTTTGTTTGTTATTAAAAAACACTTTTATTTGATTGGATGGGTGAAATATGCTAATTTATTGAGACAGGTTTTTTGGGTTATCAGGAGTTGTATGCCAAAATCATCAGTATTAAAACAATAAAAGACGTGACAAATTTCAGTTGGTGGATAATGAATCTATAATATATGAAAGTTTAATTGTAATCATTACATTATGGTAAATAATGAAATTTAACACTATATGCTAATTTTTTGAGAAGGACCTGTAGAGTAATAGACATGTTGGATGTCCCCTATTCTCACATATATGACTTCACATGATTATTAAGATTCTTGGCTAGTCTAATAGACTAGGAAAATCAAGTTCTTAGCATGGTGGCTCAGTGATTAGCAGCACTCCAGCCTTACAGCACTGGGGTCCTGTGACACTAAGGACAACATCTGCAAGGAGTTTGTATCCTCTCCTCATGTTTGTGGGGGTTTCCTCTTGTTTCCTCCCACACTCCAAAGACATACTGATAGGGAATTTAGATTTTGAGCCCCAATGCGGACAGTGATGATGAGGTCTGTAAAGCGCTGCAGAATTAATAGGGCTATAGAAGTGAGTAAAATAAGTCCTCACCAATTCAGGTCCTTTTACATGGAATGACCCTTCAAACCTCAAACAAAGGATTAGTAGCTTAAAAAATGCTTTGCTTAACGCAGCATTATTCCTGCCTACCAATGGTTCCCTGAAAAATGTGCTAATGTAAGTTATGTTAAAAAATAAATTGTGACAGACACCAACAGACCACAGCTTTTAAGAAGACCTCCCCCCACAATGCTATTAACCTGCAAATATAGGGTTGATCTGCAAGTTAATGGCTTTAGGTCGAAGTCACACTACGGACAAGTGCTATGAGAGAAAACATCGCATAGCACTCGGACCAGTGTTAATCTATGGGGCAGCTCACATCACCGTTTATTTTCTCAGGCGTATTCGACGTGCGTGTAAAATCACAGTATGCTGCGATTGTCACCGAGACTCGGCCAAGGCTCGCCAATGCAAGCTTGTGGGTGCGAGAAAAAAAATCAGACACCACACGGACCATCAGTGTGACTTGTGAGAAATACGCACATATTTTCCTCATTTCAGCCCAATGGAGCCATTAAATTCAATGGGGAAAATCAGTGAGAAATGTAAAGCCATACGGATGTCATACGGAAAGATAGATGCGAGAAAATCAAATCATCGCATTGCAAACGCATTACACATGGATGATCATACGGAGAACACTTGTGCGACGCAGGGAGACCCAGACCGATTTTTCTACGTTAAGTGTGACCCTGGCCTTAAAATGTTTTTCGGCTACTTTACTGAAAGTGTGGCTGACATGAGGAAATTAACTTTATTTCTCCGAGAAGCCGTCACCTTTCCCTCAGCGGGGTGTCCAGAGCATCTACAATCACCGCTCAATACACAGTGAGTGGCAGCTCTATGCCAACCCCAACACTTTGTTTAACAGCTGGCTCCTCAGTGCATGAGTTCTTAGCCAGCTGTCAAAGTACCGAGGCGTGCATACAGCCACTGCTCATGATGCTGTGAGAGAGGTCTGTAGCCGTTTAGGGCACGCCACTATGACTGAAATCCTGCGACTCTCGGGATAAATAAAAATAATTTTCTCCCAGTAGCTGTGGTTTAACCCTGCTGTTCTGTTCGGTCTGGGGAGACCTATTTTGAACTTTGGTATTTTTTGGGGTGTTCAAGATGCGGTTCTGAAACTTGTGGTTGATTGACTTAAATGAGGATGGGTCGGTCGGCCACGGGTTTCAGAGCCGCATCTTGAATATTTTAAAGAATATTGAAGTTCAAAGTCGGTCATTTTTGACCAACAGAACAGCAGGGTTAAGTAAGATGGCCAGACAGAATTGTAATGCCATGAATATGCAAATTAAAAAAAGCATTCCCATCAAAGTTTTTATCCCCAAAATATTGCAGTCATCATATATAGCATATATAGCACTGTGTACTTACAATTACTCATTTTGCTTTTATACACAGGCAATGCTTCTCTTTTTTTCTGCTCTACGTAGAAACAGGAAGCCTCTTGTCCCTGCATTTATCCTCATCCTCTTTAACTCGAAACCCAGCTGTTCCCTCCTCCCCCTGTCATTGATTTTTGCAGTAACTGAGGAGTCATACATGCAAAATTGACCTCCTCTTTCTACATAGAGCTTAGAAGGATTCAGCTAGACATGTTTTTAATCATGGGATGTCATAGACCTGATGGAAAAGAGACGAATTGGCTGGTAGAAGGCTAAAATGAGCAAATGTAAGTACATAGTGCCTTATAATACGATGACTGTAATATATTAACAGGATAAAATTTTTGCTGGGAGTACTTTAACTACAAGCAGTATCATGTAAAATGTGGGTACACCTGGTCAAAATTACTGTTCTAGTGAACAGTTAAGCAAGATCAAGATGAAAACATCTCCTAAAAGGCCTATATGTATGTATACATTTTTTTTCATCTTTTACATTTTAAAAATTACAATAAGGAAAGTGGGCTGATGCAAAAGTTTTGGCACGCTGCATGGTTAGTGCCTAGTAGCACCATAAATGCTTTTTGTAGCCAGCCAAGAGTCTTTCAATTCTTGTTTAAAGGATTTTCATCCATCGCGACTTGGGGTCAATTTACAGATTGTCAATGATGTTCAGATCAGGGGACTGAGGGCCATTGTAAAATCTGATCTGATTTGTGTTAGGATCATTATCCATTTGTAGAAGCCATCCTCTTTTGAACTTCAGCTTTTTTACAGATGGTGTTATGTTTGCATCAAGAATTTGTTGAAATTTCATTGAATCCATTCTTCCCTCTACCAGTGAAATGTTCCTCGTGTCATTGGGTGCAACACAACACCAAAGCATGATTGATTGAACCCAATGCTTAATGGTTGGTGAGATGTTCTTTTCTTGAAATCGCATGCCCATTTTTCTCCACAACATACCTTTGATCATTGTGGCCATAGAGTTCTATTTTAACCTCATTGATCCACAGGACTTGTTTCCAAAATGCATCATGCTAGTTTAGATGTTCATAAATAATCACAGTGGAGGTTATTCGACACCAGCTCTAATTACACTGCCTGTAGAATTATTAGGCAAGTTGTTCTACTCCAAGCTGTTCAGGCTTGAGAGCCAACTACCAATTAAGTAAATCAGGTGATGTGCATCTCTGTAATTATTAGGCAACTTCCTTTCCTTTGGCAAAATGGGTCAGAAGAGAGATTTGACGGGCTCTGAAAAGTCCAAAATTGTAAGATATCTTGCAGAGGGATGCAGCAGTCTTGAAATTGACAAACTTTTGAAGCGTGATCACCGAACAATCAAGCGTTTCATGGCAAATAGCCAACAGTGTCGCAAGAAGCATGTTGGGTAAAAAAGGTGCAAAATAACTGCCCATGAATTGAGGAAAATCAAGCGTGAAGCTGCCAAGATGCCATTTGACACCAGTTTTACCATATTTCAGAGCTGCAACGTTACTGGAGTAACAAAAAGCACAAGGGGTGCGATACTCAGGGACATGGCCAAGGTAAGGAAGGCTGAAAAACAACCACCTTTGAACAAGAAACATAAGATAAAACTTGGGTCAAGAAATATCTTAAGACTGACTTTTCAAAGGTTTTATGGACTGATGAAATGAGAGTGACTCTTGATGGGCCAGATGGATGGGCCAGAGGCTGGATCAGTAAAGGGCAGAGAGCTCCACTCCGACTCAGACGCCAGCAAGGTGGAGGTGGGGTACTGGTATGGGCTGGTATCATCAAAGGTGAACTTGTGGGACTTTTTCGGGTTGAGGATGGAGTGAAGCTCAACTCCCAGACCTACTGCCAATTTCAGTAAGACAACTTCTTCAAGCAGTGGTACAGGAAGAAGTCGGTATCGTTCAAGAAAAACATGATTTTCCTTCAGGACAATGCTTCATCACATGTCTCCAACTACTCCACAGCGTGGCGGGCCAGTAAAGGTCTCAAAGAAGAAAAAATAATGACATGGCCCCCTTGTTCACCTGATCTGAACCCCATAGAGAACCTGTGGTCCCTCATAAAATGTGAGATCTACAGGGAGGGAAAACAGTACACCTCTCGGAACAGTGTCTGGGAGGCTGTGGTGGCTGCTGCACGCAATGTTGATCGTAAATAGATTAAGCAACTGACATAATCTATTGATGGAAGGCTGTTGAGTGTCATCATAAAGAAAGGTGGCTGTATTGGTCACTAATTTTTGGGACTTTTGTTTTTGCATGTCAGAAATGTTTATTTCTAAATTTTGTGCAGTTATATTGGTTTATCTGGTGAAAATAAACAAGTGAGATGGGAATATATTTGGCATTTATTAAGTTGCCTAATAATTCTGCACAGTAATAGTTACCTGCACAAACAGGTATCCTCCTAAAATAGCCAAATCTAAAAAAAAAACCACTCCAACTTCCAAAAATATTAAGCTTTGATATTTATGAGTCTTTTGGGTTGATTGAGAACATAGTTGTTGATCAATAATAAAAATAATCCTATAAAATACAACTTGCATAATGATTCTGCAGTGTATACTAGCACATTTTTCTTTGCCTGAACAACACAGTCAGTTACGCTTGTTGGTGGTGCAGAATTTTCTCTTCTTTACTAGTTTAGATGTTCTTTTGCATACTTCTGAAGCTGAATTTTATAGTGAGGACGCAGAAGAGAATTTCTTCAGATGACTCTTCCATGAAAGCCATATTTGTGCAGGTGTCTCTGAACAGTAGAACAATGTACCACAACTCCACAGTCTACAAAATGTTTCTGAAGGCCTTTTGCAGTCAAGCAGAGGTTCATGGGTTCTGATTTGCTTCTCTAGCAATCCTACCACCACGTCTCTGAAATTTTGCTTGGCCTTCCAGACCTTATCTTGACCTTCACTGTTCCTGCTAATTGTCATTTTTTAATTACATTTTGAACTGAGGAAAGGCCTCAAAACGCTTTGTTATCTTCTTAGAGACTTTTCCTGCTTTGTGGACCTCCACCATTTTCATTTCCAGAGTGCTAGGCAGCTGTTTAGAAGAACCCATGGCTGCTGTTTTTTGGCACAAGGTTAGAGGAGGCTGGGTTTTTGTAAAGCGACGATAGTGAACAAGCCGTAACACTAACAGCCTCATTAAAGTTTGAAACCTTGGTCAAAGTTATCTGAGCACACAACACCCCAAACTTTTGCATCGGCCCATTTTCCTTTTTGTAATTTTAAAATGTAAAAAATTATTTTTTGCCTAAAATACAAATAAAATGTGTCATCTTTAACCCTAGGTCTTTCAGAGATCATTTCATCTTCAACTTGCTTAACTGTTCGCAATAACAGAAATTTTGACCAGTGGTGCCCAAACTTTTACATGTCACTGTAACTGCAGGCAAATAGCATTTGGGGACATGACAGGTTCCCTATAAAAGGCACACCTAATATAATTAGAATACAAAAATAAACAACCCAAATTTGAATGACTGCAAATGTCATAATATGTACCTGGTTTTGTAAATATCGTGTCTGTAACTGATACAGGAACACTGCCTGTAATGGAAAATCAAAACCGAATATAACAGAGAATTCTTATCATCTATATCTCATTCAAAATACAATACAAAGCAATACACTTGTCATTAAAATGAGAAAAAATAAAATCCAAAAGGAGGGGTGTGAATGGCTGATGTGTTTGCACTTTATGAGTTTTAAATTTAATAATGTGAAAAATGTTACTTTAGCATCAATGTCAATGAAAACATATTTCATTTGTGCAATAAACATATTTCTTTCTCTGCAACTAAAATTACTATCTTGATACATTCCTTTCTTCAGTAATGTCCAATGTAATGACCAAAAGGCAGAACTTACAGGGAGAGCAGGAGTAAATATCATCACGTAAGTTTGGGTTAACCTGAAAAAGAAAAAAACGCATGTGCATTAAAAACCTGGGAACTTATTAATGAACTCAGATCAAAGTCAACATGTGACTGAGGTCATTCATGTAATCTTGTGATAGATGAGTAACCTATGTGACAATCGTGTAAAAATTAACTTTAATTGCTTCATCCATAAAGGCTAAGAAACATTTTCTACATGATACAGGTATGAGGACATGAATTTTCACATCCACTTTACTTGTACAATTAAAAGCAGCAGAATGCCTATGCAAAAAAAGTAGTATGCAACAATTACACTAAGTGTAAACATGGCAGCACTTACCTACGCTGCGTCAGTGCAGTCCCCCACTACTGCCAATGATTGGCTTCCCTGGTTATGTGCTGTTGATGTGACATGACCGACGCAGACAAATAATTTTTTACTATCAAAGTTTACTTTACTGTTAATAGGACACTATAATAATGCCCTAATCTAAAGTTAAAAAGTACCCATTAACAATTTGGAGCCGAGATTTTTATTTAAGAGTAAGCAGCATCAGATTGGAGAATTTTCTAAATTACACCTATTAACTAAAGAGGTCCAAAGTGTCCCTAATATCCCTGCAAAAGTACCTAACTATTTAGCAAAAGTCAAGTCCTAACTTCCGTGTACTGGGATCCAAACAAGCTGATCAGGATCAGACAAACCTCTGAAATCAGGGTCTCTACATCATGCTGCTCTCAGATTGGGTAGCAAAAACCTGGTAACAGCATCCTTTTAATAGTTGTTATTTAAAAAAATTCACAGGTCTGAGGCCGCCCACTCTTTTCTTAAACAACAGGGGGCAGCTCCAGACTGGTGATAGGTATGGTGACAGTCCTACTGCTTAAACAGACCTCTAAAACAGAAGTTCAACACAAAGATTGAACTTAAATTTAAAGGTAACCTAAGAGATGATATATGCTACCCAAACTGTGAGAGCTAGCATGATGAGACCGCTCAGCAAGCCAGCCAGAATACAGTGACAAAAGAGTATGAGAACGCTACTGCAGTGAGTAGCGCTGACGTAAGAAAGTTCACCTAAGTTCATAGATGATCCCGGTCAAATCACTGACGTCACTGCTTGCTGCATGAGAAAGTTCTCACAATGGTTTCGATGACGTGGTGACGTCAGTGAGGTGACTGGGTTTCATCAGCTATGCGCTCCGATGACCTTTCTCACGTTAGCGCTAGACACTGCAGGAGCATAATTACACTTGTCTCAGTGTGTTCTGGTTGACTTGCTGAGTGGTCACATCATGCCAGTGCTCATCAAACCACCCAGCTGTAGCAGAACTGAACTTCTTCGTGGGACAGATATGGATTATCTTCTCGTTGGACACGTGAATAATATGGTGTTTTATTATTTTTACTTTTTTTAAAAAAAATGGGTAAAAGAGGGTGGGGAGTTTTATTTATAGTAAAGGACTTTAGTCTTGCTGAGTCTTTATTACAATCTTACTACGGGATTAGTAATGGGTGACGTATCTCCACTACTAACCTGTGGGATTGATGTCAGCTGACATTAAAAAGCTGATATCAACCCCACAAGTATTACCCTACTTGCTACCGCATCAGGGCAAGTAAGAAGAGCCGAGCAAAGTGTCAGAATTCAAAGTGTCAGAATTGGCGCATCTAGATGTGCCTTTTCATGGGCTGATGTAGTCTGCCACTTTTAGGCTGAGGGGGGCAATATCCATGGCTCCATACTAGTCTGAGAATACCATCCCCCACCTGTCTGCTTTAGCTTGGCTCGTTATCAAAAAAAGGTATTTAAATAATTTAATCAAACGATGTGGGGACACCTCTAATTTTTGATAACCAGCCAAGATAACACTGACAGCTGAGGGATGCAGGCCGCAGCTGTCGGTTTTGCTTGCACTGGTTGTCAAAAATAGAGGGGACCGCACATCAATTTTTAAAAATGTATTTATTTATTGAACAGGCACCGGCTGGTGAATACGCTCATCATCGTACACCTGCTCTTGCTGCTATCAGCGAGAGCAGGCGTACGATGATGACAGTAGTACTCTCATCAGCCAACGCCTGTGACCAGCTGGTCAGAACTGTTGGCTCACACTCTGTCATCTCTATGACAGTGTTGGAACCACAGTGCTCTAATGAACTTACCGCTGATCAGAGACGGTGTTTTTGTTGCTGAAATTCAAGGAAAAAGAAAGCGGTCACTAGGGAGCGCTGTGAGGGTCACAGGTAGAATTGAAAGGAAAAGGTCCACCGCAGCTCCAGCCGTTAACCTTCTAGGAGGATACAAATGCAGTAAATAGTAATAACGGTCCTAGGAGCGCTGGAAATGAGACCAAAACAAGGATTTTAGTGTTGAACCACAACGCGTTTCAACGGTTAAACCGTCTTCATCAGGTGGAAGTTTATTAATGGAGAGCAGGAAGGGGTATTTAAACAAATAGCAACCAATAAAATTTGCAGTCAGCAGGTCACATGATAAGAACAAGTCACATGATAAAATAGTAAGGTCACATGGTAAAAACACAATAGGAACAAAACTATGTATATATAAAAAAAGATTAAATAAAGCCCCTAGACCTGATTAAAATATATAACATGGTAAAATGCAAAAAATAAGACAACATATAATAAAATTACACTATAAAAACACTAGAAAATGATTAAAAACAGAGAGATCACTTGTTAACCCTTTCAATGGTAAGATTTAACCCTTCAGGCGCCAGAGTCCCCAATTTAAAAATCCAGAAACTTTCCCTATTAATCAAGCTCCCATACCGATCAGATACATTTTCTGGTATAAAATCTATAATCGTCAGTTTCAGAGATTCTAAATTTTTTTGGTGCTTGGTTAAAAAATGCTTTGATAGGCTATGCAGCATAAAACCATTCCTAATATTTTGGCGATGCTTGTTCAGTCTTGCGTGCATGGTCTGTATAGTCCGTCCAACATATTGGAGCCCACATCCGCATTCTATTAGATATACTACAAATGAGGATTGACAGTTCACATGAACTCTAATTCTTGGGGTCTTGCCTTCACAGCTAATTTCTCACGCTCCTCAATTCAATTTTTAGATCTAATGGTACATGTTGACACTGAGGGCTGTTTCTCCACCACTACACACTTTAAAAAGGTGGATGTGAATAGTTACTTGAATTTTAATAGTGGACACCTTCCCAAATGGATCCGTAACATCCCGTATGGGCAGTATTGGCGCATAAGAAAAAATTGCACAAGAGACAAGGATGTTTTTGAAGAGGCCAAAGTCTTAGAGCAACGTTTTTTACAAAAAGGCTACCCTAAAAAACTGGTTCAAGACGCCCTTTCTAAAACAGGAATATTGTCCCAATATGAATGTATACAGAAAATTAAAAGTAAAACTAGTCGGGGTGCTAAATCCGTGACCTCTGAATTTGCTAAGTGGAGCTTGGTTACAACCTTTAATCAATCTCATGCTACTATCCAGAGACTTTTGAAAAAATATTGGTTCATATTGGAAGGTGACCCGATATTCTCAGGTCACATCCCTACCCACCCCAGAATAATTTATAGGCGGAATCGCACACTCCGCAACCTAGTTGCACCCAGCAATACAGTTATTAGCCCCAGTGCCACATCCGCGACCCAGCTAACAAAAAATCCCGGCTGTTTTGCTTGCAGATCTGCAAAATGTCTGTGTTGAAACCCCATCAGAAATGGTGTTAAAGAATTCACATCCAATACTACTAATATTAATTACAGAATCAACTACCATGTCAACTGTCAATCCTCATTTGTAGTATATCTAATAGAATGCGGATGTGGGCTCCAATATGTTGGACGGACTATACAGACCATGCACGCAAGACTGAACAAGCATCGCCAAAATATTAGGAATGGTTTTATGCTGCATAGCCTATCAAAGCATTTTTTAACCAAGCACCAAAAAAATTTAGAATCTCTGAAACTGACGATTATAGATTTTATACCAGAAAATGTATCTGATCGGTATGGGAGCTTGATTAATAGGGAAAGTTTCTGGATTTTTAAATTGGGGACTCTGGCGCCTGAAGGGTTAAATCTTACCATTGAAAGGGTTAACAAGTGATCTCTCTGTTTTTAATCATTTTATAGTGTTTTTATAGTGTAATTTTATTATATGTTGTCTTATTTTTTGCATTTTACCATGTTTTATATATTAATCAGGTCTAGGGGCTTTATTTAATCTTTTTTTATATATACATAGTTTTGTTCATATTGTGTTTTTACCATGTGACCTTACTATTTTATCATGTGACTTGTTCTTATCATGTGACCTGCTGACTGCAAATTTTATTGGTTGCTATTTGTTTAAATACCCCTTCCTGCTCTCCATTAATAAACTTCCACCTGATGAAGACGGTTTAACCGTTGAAACGTGTTGTGGTTCAACACTAAAATCCTTGTTTTGGTCTCATTTCCAGCGCTCCTAGGACCGTTATTACTATTTACTGCGGTGTTTTTGTTGCTGTCACACAGATGACCGCATGGGAAACAGCCAATCTTCGGGCTGCTGAACCTGAACAGTAACATGGACTTCCTGGAGAAGTTCATGTTCAAGGTCCGTGCACGGACACTAGGTGTTCGGAACAAACCCTGAACTTTACTGATCGGGTACGCCCATCACTAAAGAGTAGCAATGGTCTGGAATTTCCTGTTTGTTCCCAGCGGCCACTTCACTGTCTGTGTTGTGAATTCTGTGGTCAAGCTCCCTCCTGTGGTCATGAGTGGTACTTCGGCTGGTTCTGTCTATGAGCTTCCTCTGGTGGATGTGAGTGGGGCTGCGGCTTCTGAGTTTCCTTCCTCAGGTGACGAGGTTAAGTCGTTAGATGCTGCTCTATTTAACTCCACCTAGTTCTTTGTTCCTGGCCTCCAGTCAATGTTCCAGTATTGGTCTTGCTATCTCCTGGATCGTTCTTGTGGCCTGTCTGCCCTGCATAAGCTAAGTTTTCCTTGTGTTACTTTTGTTTGCTATATTTTCTGTCCAGCTTGCTATATTGGTTTTTCTTGCTTGCTGGAAGCTCTGAGACGCAGAGGGAGCACCTCCGTACCGTTAGTCGGTGCGGAGGGTCTTTTTGCGCCCTCTGCGTGGTTGTTTGTAGGTTTTTGTGCTGACCGCAAAGCTATCTTTCCTATCCTCGGTCTATTCAGTAAGTCGGGCCTCACTTTGCTAAAATCTATTTCATCTCTATGTTTGTATTTTCATCTTTACTCACAGTCATTATATGTGGGGGGCTGCCTTTTCCTTTGGGGAATTTCTCTGAGGCAAGGTAGGCTTATTTTCCTATCTTCAGGGCTAATTAGTTTCTCAGGCTGTGCCCGAGGCGCCTAGGTCTGGTCAGGAGCGCTCCACGGCCACCTCTAGTGTGGTATGATAGGATTAGGGATTGCCGTCAGCAGAGTTCCCACGTCTCAGAGCTCGTCCTATGTTATAGTAACTATCAGGTCACTTTGTGTGCTCTCAACCACTAGGTCCATTGTGGTTCTGAATCACCAGTTCATAACAGTACTGGAGGCCCAAAGTACTAATGCTTCTCAATAGAGGAAAAGAGAAGTTCTGAGACCATTTTTTTTTCTCTGTACTGTGTTTTGTCTTTCTTTTCCCCTAGACATTTGGGTGGTTCAGGACACGGGTTGTTATGAACAGGTGATTCAGAACCACAATGGACCTGGTGGTTACGAGCACAGAAAATGACCTGATAGTTGCTAATCACATAGGACGAGCTCTGAGATGTGGGAACTCTGCTGACCGCAATCCCTAATCCTATCACACCACACTAGAGGTAGCCGTGGATTGCTCCTAACGCTCCCTATGCAACTCGGCACAGCCTGAGAAACTAGATAGCCCTGAAGATAGAAAAATAAGCCTACCTTGCCTCAGAGAAATTCCCCAAAGGAAAAGGCAGCCCCCCCACATATAATGACTGTGAGCAAAGATGAAAACACAAACACAGAGATGAAATAGATTTTAGCAAAGTGAGGCCCGACTTACTAAATAGACCGAGGACAGGAAAGATAGCTTTGCGGTCAGCACAAAAAACTACAAACAACCACGCAGAGGGCGCAAAAAGACCCTCCGCACCGACTAACGGTACGGAGGTGCTTCCTCTGCGTCCCAGAGCTTCCAGCCAGCAAGACAAACCAATATAGCAAGCTGGACAGAAAAAATAGCAAACAAAAATAACACAAACAGAACTTAGCTTATGCAGGGCAGACAGGCCACAAGAACGATCCAGGAGAAAGCAAGACCAATACTGGAACATTGACTGGAGGCCAGGAACAAAGAACTAGGTGGAGTTAAATAGAGCAGCACCTAATGACTTAACCCCGTCACCTGAGGAAGGAAACTCAAAAGCCGCAGCCCCACTCACATCCACCAGAGGAAGCTCATAGACAGAACCAGCCGAAGTACCACTCATGACCACAGGAGGGAGCTTGACCACAGAATTCACAACAGTACCCCTCCTTGAGGAGGGGTCACCGAACCCTCACCAGAGCCCCCAGGCCGACCAGGATGAGCCAAATGAAAGGCACGAACCAGATTGGCAGCATGAACATCAGAGGCAAAGACCCAGGAATTATCTTCCTGACCATAACCCTTCCACTTAACCAGGTACTGGAGTTTCCGTCTCGAAATACGAGAATCCAAAATCTTCTCCACTATATACTCCAACTCCCCCTCAACCAAAATCGGGGCAGGAGGATCAACGGATGGAACCACAGGTGCCACGTATCTCCGCAACAATGACCTATGGAATACGTTATGGATAGAAAAAGAAGCTGGAAGGGTCAAACGAAAAGACACAGGATTAAGAACCTCAGAAATCCTATACGGACCAATGAAACGAGCCTTAAACTTAGGAGAGGAAACTTTCATAGGAATATAACGAGATGACAACCAAACCAAATCCCCAACACGAAGTCGGGGACACACACAGCGCCTGCGGTTAGCGAAACGTTGAGCCTTCTCCTGACACAATGTCAAATTGTCCACTACATAAGTCCAAATCTGCTGCAACCTATCCACCACAGTATCCACACCAGGACAGTCAGAAGACTCAACCTGCCCTGACGAGAAACGAGGATGGAAACCAGAATTGCAGAAAAACTGCGAAACCAAAGTAGCCGAGCTGGCCCGATTATTAAGGGCGAACACAGCCAAAGGCAAAAAGGACACCCAATCATCCTGATCAGCAGAAACAAAACATCTCAGATATGTTTCCAGGGTCTGATTGGTTCGTTCAGTCTGGCCATTTGTCTGAGGATGGAAAGCCGAGGAAAAAGTCAAATCAATGCCCATCCTAGCACAAAAAGCTCGCCAAAACCTCGAAACAAACTGGGAACCTCTGTCAGAAACGATGTTCTCCGGAATGCCATGCAAACGAACCACATGCTGGAAGAACAATGGCACCAAATCAGAGGAGGAAGGCAATTTAGACAAGGGTACCAAATGGACCATCTTAGAGAAGTGATCACAAACCACCCAAATGACCGACATTTTTTGAGAGACGGGGAGATCCGAAATAAAATCCATAGAGATATGTGTCCAAGGTCTCTTCGGGACTGGCAAGGGCAAAAGCAACCCACTGGCACGAGAACAGCAGGGCTTAGCCCGAGCACAAATCCCACAGGACTGCACAAACGAACGCACATCCCGTGACAGAGACGGCCACCGAAAGGATCTAGCCACCAAATCTCTGGTACCAAAGATTCCAGGATGACCAGCCAACACCGAACAATGAACCTCGGAGATAACTCTACTCGTCCATTTATCAGGAACAAACAGTTTCTCCGCTGGGCAACGGTCAGGTCTATTAGCCTGAAATGTTTGCAGCACCCGCCGCAAATTAGGGGAGATGGCAGACAAAATTACCCCCTCTTTGAGAATACCCGCCGGCTCAGGCAAACCCGGAGAGTCGGGCACAAAACTCCTAGACAGGGCATCCGCCTTCACATTTTTAGAGCCCGGAAGGTACGAAACCACAAAGTCAAAACGGGAGAAAAACAGCGACCAACGAGCCTGTCTAGGATTCAACCGTTTGGCAGACTCTAGATAAGTCAAGTTCTTGTGATCAGTCAAGACCACCACACGATGCTTAGCTCCTTCAAGCCAATGACGACACTCCTCGAATGCCCACTTCATGGCCAGCAACTCTCGATTGCCAACATCATAATTACGCTCAGCAGGCGAAAACTTCCTGGAAAAGAAGGCGCATGGTTTCATCACCGAGCCATCAGAACTTCTTTGCGACAAAACAGCCCCTGCTCCAATCTCAGAAGCATCAACCTCGACCTGGAACGGGAGCGAAACATCTGGTTGGCACAACACAGGGGCAGAAGAAAAACGACGCTTCAACTCTTGAAAAGCTTCCACAGCAGCAGAAGACCAATTGACCACATCAGCACCCTTCTTGGTTAAATCAGTCAACGGTTTAGCAATACTAGAAAAATTATTGATGAAGCGACGATAAAATTTAGCAAAGCCCAGGAACTTTTGCAGACTCTTCAGAGATGTCGGCTGAGTCCAATCATAAATGGCCTGAACTTTAACAGGGTCCATCTCGATAGTAGAAGGGAAAAAAATGAAACCCAAAAATGAAACCTTCTGAACACCAAAGAGACACTGTGACCCCTTCACAAACAAAGAATTCGCACGCAGGACCTGGAACACCATTCTGACCTGCTTCACGTGAGACTCCCAATCATCCGAGAAGACCAAAATATCATCCAAGTATACAATCAGGAATTTATCCAGGTACTCTCGGAAGATGTCATGCATAAAGGACTCAAACACTGATGGAGCATTAGAAAGCCCGAATGGCATCACCAGGTACTCAAAATGGCCCTCGGGCGTATTAAATGCAGTTTTCCATTCATCGCCTCGCTTAATACGCACAAGATTATACGCACCACGAAGATCTATCTTGGTGAACCAACTAGCCCCCTTAATCCGAGCAAACAAATCAGATAACAACGGCAAAGGGTACTGAAATTTAACCGTGATCTTATTTAGAAGGCAGTAATCAATACAAGGTCTCAACGAACCATCCTTCTTGGCCACAAAAAAGAACCCTGCCCCCAATGGCGACGACGAGGGGCGAATATGACCCTTCTCCAAGGATTCCTTTACGTAACTCCGCATAGCGGCGTGCTCAGGCACAGACAAATTAAACAGTCGACCTTTAGGAAACTTACTACCAGGAATCAAATCGATAGCACAATCGCAGTCCCTATGCGGAGGTAGGGCACTGGACTTGGGCTCATCAAATACATCCCGGTAATCTGACAAGAACTCTGGGACCTCAGAAGGGGTGGATGATGAAATAGACAGAAATGGAACATTACCATGTACCCCCTGACAGCCCCAGCTGGACACAGACATTGATTTCCAATCCAATACTGGGTTATGGACTTGTAGCCATGGCAACCCCAACACGACCACATCATGCAGATTCTGCAACACCAAAAAGCGAATATCCTCCTGATGCGCAGGAGCCATGCACATGGTCAGTTGGGTCCAATACTGAGGCTTATTCTTGGCCAAAGGCGTGGCATCAATTCCTCTCAATGGAATAGGATGCTGCAAGGGCTCCAAGAAAAACCCACAGCGCCTAGCAAACTCCAAGTCCACCAAATTCAGGGCAGCGCCTGAATCCACAAATGCCATGACAGAAAAGGATGACAAAGAGCAGATCAAAGTGACGGACAAAAGAAATTTCGACTGTACCGTACCAATGGTGGCAGACCTAGCGAAACGCTTAATGCACTTAGGACAATCAGAGATAGCATGAGTGGAATCACCACAGTAAAAACACAGCCCATTCCGTCGTCTGTGTTCTTGCCGTTCAGCTCTGGTCAAAGTCCTTTTACATTGCATAGGCTCAGGTTTATGCTCAGGTAATACCGCCAAATGGTGCACAGTTTTACGCTCACGCAAGCGTCGATCGATCTGAATAGCCAAAGACATAGACTCATTCAGACCAGCAGGCATAGGAAATCCCACCATGACATCCTTAAGGGCTTCAGAGAGACCCTTTCTGAAAATTGCTGCCAGAGCACATTCATTCCATTGAGTGAGCACAGACCACTTCCTAAATTTCTGACAATATAACTCTACCTCATCCTGACCCTGACACAGAGCCAGCAAGATTTTCTCTGCCTGATCCACTGAATTAGGTTCATCATAAAGCAACCCGAGCGCCAGAAAAAACGCATCAATATCACATAATGCAGGATCTCCTGGCGCAAGGGAAAATGCCCAGTCTTGAGGATCACCACGTAATAAAGAAATAATGATCTTTACTTGTTGAACTGGGTCACCAGAGGAGCGAGGTTTCAAAGCCAGAAATAGTTTACAATTATTCTTGAAATTCAGAAACTTAGATCTATCACCAAAAAACAACTCAGGAATAGGAATTTTAGGTTCTAACATAGGATTCTGAACCACTAAATCTTGAATGTTTTGTACACTTATAGCGAGATTATCCATCAAAGAGGACAGACCTTGAATGTCCATGTCTACACCTGTGATCTGAACCACCCTGATGTAAAGGGAAAAAAAAAAGACAAACACAGTGCAAAGAAAAAAAAAATGGTCTCAGAACTTCTCTTTTCCCTCTATTGAGAAGCATTAGTACTTTGGGCCTCCAGTACTGTTATGAACAGGTGATTCAGAACCACAATGGACCTGGTGGTTACGAGCACAGAAAATGACCTGATAGTTGCTAATCACATAGGACGAGCTCTGAGACGTGGGAACTCTGCTGACCGCAATCCCTAATCCTATCACACCACACTAGAGGTAGCCGTGGATTGCTCCTAACGCTCCCTATGCAACTCGGCACAGCCTGAGAAACTAGCTAGCCCTGAAGATAGAAAAATAAGCCTACCTTGCCTCAGAGAAATTCCCCAAAGGAAAAGGCAGCCCCCCACATATAATGACTGTGAGCAAAGATGAAAACACAAACACAGAGATGAAATAGATTTTAGCAAAGTGAGGCCCGACTTACTAAATAGACCGAGGACAGGAAAGATAGCTTTGCGGTCAGCACAAAAACCTACAAACAACCACGCAGAGGGCGCAAAAAGACCCTCCGCACCAACTAACGGTACGGAGGTGCTTCCTCTGCGTCCCAGAGCTTCCAGCCAGCAAGACAAACCAATATAGCAAACTGGACAGAAAAAATAGCAAACAAAAATAACACAAGCAGAACTTAGCTTATGCAGAGTAGACAGGCCACAAGAACGATCCAGGAGAAAGCAAGACCAATACTGGAACATTGACTGGAGGCCAGGAACAAAGAACTAGGTGGAGTTAAATAGAGCAGCATCTAACGACTTAACCTCGTCACCTGAGGAAGGAAACTCAGAAGCCGCAGCCCCACTCACATCCACCAGAGGAAGCTCATAGACAGAACCAGCCGAAGTACCACTCATGACCACAGGAGGGAGCTTGACCACAGAATTCACAACAACAGGTGTAGTGATGGACATTAAAGATCTGTCTTCTTGTGTGGATCATCTCACTGCAAGAGTACAAAATATTCAAGACTTTGTGGTTCAGAATTCTATGTTAGAACCAAGAATTCCTTTTCCTGATTTGTTTTCTGGAGATAGAGCTAAGTTTCTGAGTTTTAAGAATAATTGTAAACTGTTTCTGGCCTTGAAACCCCGCTCCTCTGGTGACCCAGTTCAAAAAGTTAAGATCATTATTTCTTTGTTACGTGGCGACCCTCAAGACTGGGCATTTTCCCTTGCGCCAGGAGATCCTGCATTATGTAATATTGATGCGTTTTTTCTGGCGCTCGGATTGCTGTATGATGAACCTAATTCAGTGGAACAGGCAGAGAAAAATTTGCTGGCTCTGTGTCAGGGTCAGGATGAGGTAGAGATATATTGTCAGAAGTTTAGGAAGTGGTCTGTGCTCACTCAATGGAATGAATGTGCGCTGGCAGCAATTTTCAGAAAGGGTCTCTCTGAAGCCCTTAAGGATGTCATGGTGGGATTTCCTATGCCTGCTGGTCTGAATGAGTCTATGTCTTTGGCCATTCAGATCGGTCGACGCTTGCGTGAGCGTAAGTCTGTGCACCATTTGGCGGTATTATCTGAACATGGACCTGAGCCTATGCAGTGCGATAGGACTTTGACCAGAGCTGAACGGCAAGAACACAGACGTCAGAATGGGCTGTGTTTTTACTGTGGTGATTCCACTCATGCTATCTCCGATTGTCCTAAGCGCACTAAGCGGTTCGCTAGGTCTGCCACCATTGGTACGGTACAGTCGAAATTTCTTTTGTCCGTTACTTTGATCTGCTCTTTGTCATCCTATTCTGTCATGGCATTTGTGGATTCAGGCGCTGCCCTGAATTTGATGGACTTGGTATGCTAGGCACTGTGGGTTTTTCTTGGAGCCCTTGCAGTATCCTATTCCATTGAGAGGAATTGATGCTACGCCTTTGGCCAAGAATAAGCCTCAGTACTGGACCCAGCTGACCATGTGCATGGCTCCTGCGCATCAGGAGGATATTCGCTTTTTGGTGTTGCATAATCTGCATGATGTGGTCGTGTTGGGGTTGCCATGGCTACAAGTCCATAACCCAGTATTGGATTGGAAATCAATGTCTGTGTCCAGCTGGGGTTGTCAGGAGGTACATGGTGATGTTCCATTTCTGTCTATTTCATCATCCACCCCTTCTGAGGTCCCAGAGTTCTTGTCGGATTACCGGGATGTATTTGATGAGCCCAAGTCCAGTGCCCTACCTCCGCATAGGGATTGTGATTGTGCTATCGATTTGATTCCTGGTAGTAAGTTTCCTAAAGGTCGACTGTTTAATTTGTCTGTGCCTGAGCACGCCGCTATGCGGAGTTACGTAAAGGAATCCTTGGAGAAGGGTCATATTCGCCCGTCGTCGTCGCCTTTGGGAGCAGGGTTCTTTTTTGTGGCCAAGAAGGATGGTTCGCTGAGATCTTGTATTGATTACCGCCTTCTAAATAAAATCACGGTCAAATTTCAGTACCCCTTGCCGCTGCTGTCTGATTTGTTTGCTCGGATTAAGGGGGCTAGTTGGTTCACCAAGATAGATCTTTGTGGTGCGTATAATCTTGTGCGTATTAAACAGGGCGATGAATGGAAAACTGCATTTAATACGCCCGAGGGCCATTTTGAGTACCTGGTGATGCCATTCGGGCTTTCTAATGCTCCATCAGTGTTTCAGTCCTTTATGCATGACATCTTCCGAGAGTACCTGGATAAATTCCTGATTGTATACTTGGATGATATTTTGGTCTTCTCGGATGATTGGGAGTCTCACGTGAAGCAGGTCAGAATGGTGTTCCAGGTCCTGCGTGCGAATTCTTTGTTTGTGAAGGGGTCACAGTGTCTCTTTGGTGTTCAGAAGGTTTCATTTTTGGGTTTCATTTTTTCCCCTTCTACTATCGAGATGGACCCTGTTAAAGTTCAGGCCATTTATGATTGGACTAAGCCGACATCTCTGAAGAGTCTGCAAAAGTTCCTGGGCTTTGCTAATTTTTATCGTCGCTTCATCAATAATTTTTCTAGTATTGCTAAACCGTTGACTGATTTAACCAAGAAGGGTGCTGATGTGGTCAATTGGTCTTCTGCTGCTGTGGAAGCTTTTCAAGAGTTGAAGCGTCGTTTTTCTTCTGCCCCTGTGTTGTGCCAACCAGATGTTTCGCTCCCGTTCCAGGTCGAGGTTGATGCTTCTGAGATTGGAGCAGGGGCTGTTTTGACGCAAATAAGTTCTGATGGCTCGGTGATGAAACCATGCGCCTTCTTTTCCAGGAAGTTTTCGCCTGCTGAGCGTAATTATGATGTTGGCAATCGAGAGTTGCTGGCCATGAAGTGGGCATTCGAGGAGTGGCGTCATTGGCTTGAAGGAGCTAAGCATCGCGTGGTGGTATTGACTGATCATAAGAACTTGACTTATCTCGAGTCTGCCAAGCGCTTGAATCCTAGACAGGCCCGTTGGTCGTTATTTTTTGCCCGCTTCGACTTTGTGATTTCGTACCTTCCGGGCTCTAAAAATGTGAAGGCGGATGCCCTGTCTAGGAGTTTTGTGCCCGACTCTCCGGGTTTGCCTGAGCCGGCGGGTATTCTCAAAGAGGGGGTAATTTTGTCTGCCATCTCCCCTGATTTGCGGCGGGTGCTGCAAAAATTTCAGGCTAATAGACCTGACCGTTGCCCAGCGGAGAGACTGTTTGTCCCTGATAAATGGACAAGTAGAGTTATCTCTGAGGTTCATTGTTCTGTGTTGGCTGGTCATCCTGGAATCTTTGGTACCAGAGATTTGGTGGCTAGATCCTTTTGGTGGCCGTCTCTGTCGCGGGATGTGCGTTCGTTTGTGCAGTCCTGTGGGATTTGTGCTCGGGCTAAGCCCTGCTGTTCTCGTGCCAGTGGGTTGCTTTTGCCCTTGCCAGTCCCGAAGAGGCCCTGGACACATATCTCTATGGATTTTATTTCGGATCTCCCCGTCTCTCAAGAAATGTCGGTCATTTGGGTGGTTTGTGATCGCTTTTCTAAGATGGTCCATTTGGTACCCTTGTCTAAATTGCCTTCCTCCTCTGATTTGGTGCCATTGTTCTTCCAGCATGTGGTTCGTTTGCATGGCATTCCGGAGAACATCGTTTCTGACAGAGGTTCCCAGTTTGTTTCGAGGTTTTGGCGAGCCTTTTGTGCTAGGATGGGCATTGATTTGTCTTTTTCCTCGGCTTTCCATCCTCAGACAAATGGCCAGACTGAACGAACCAATCAGACCTTGGAAACATATCTGAGATGTTTTGTTTCTGCTGATCAGGATGATTGGGTGTCCTTTTTGCCTTTGGCTGAGTTCACCCTTAATAATCGGGCCAGCTCGGCTACTTTGGTTTTGCCGTTTTTCTGCAATTCTGGTTTCCATCCTCGTTTCTCTTCAGGGCAGGTTGAGTCTTCTGACTGTCCTGGTGTGGATACTGTGGTGGATAGGTTGCAGCAGATTTGGACTCATGTAGTGGACAATTTGACATTGTCCCAGGAGAAGGCTCAACATTTCGCTAACCGCAGGCGTTGTGTGGGTCCCCGACTTCGTGTTGGGGATTTGGTTTGGTTGTCATCTCGTTATATTCCTATGAATGTTTCCTCTCCTAAGTTTAAGCCTCGTTTCATTGGTCCGTATAGGATTTCTGAGGTTCTTAATCCTGTGTCTTTTCGTTTGACCCTTCCAGCTTCTTTTGCCATCCATAATGTGTTCCATAGGTCGTTATTGCGGAGATACGTGGCGCCTATGGGTCCCTCCGTTGATCCTCCTGCCCCGGTGTTGGTCGACGGGGAAGTTGGAGTATGTGGTGGTGAAGATTTTGGATTCTCGTATTTCGAGACGGAAACTCCAGTACCTGGTCAAGTGGAAGGGTTATGGTCAGGAATTTAATTCCTGGGTTTTTGCCTCTCATGTTCATGCTGCCGATCTAGTTCGTGCCTTTCATTTGGCTCATCCTGATCGGCCTGGGGGCTCTGGTGAGGGTTCGGTGACCCCTCCTCAAGGGGGGGTACTGTTGTGAATTCTGTTATCGAACTCCCTCCTGTGGTCATGAATGGTACTTCGGCGAGTTCTGTCCATGGACTCCCTCTGGTGGCTGTGAGTGGAGCTGCTGCTTCTGAGGTTCCTTCCACAGGTGACGTAGTTTATTCTTTGGCTGGCTGCTCTATTTAACTCCATTCAGATCGTTACTCCATGCCAGCTGTCAATGTTCTTGTACTGGTTCAGTTCGCTCTTGGATCTTTCTGGTGACCTGTCTACTCCAGCAGAAGCTAAGTCCCTGCTAGTTAACTATTTGTTCATTGTTTCCTTGTCCAGCTTGCTATCATGATTTTGTCTCGCTAGCTGGAAGCTCTGGGATGCAGAGTGGCACCTCCGCACCGTGAGTCGGTGCGGAGGTCTTTTTGCACACTCTGCGTGGTCTTTTTGTAGTTTTTTGTGCTGATCGCAAAGATACCTTTCCTATCCTCAGTCTGTTTAGTAAGTCTGGCCTCCCTTTGCTGAAACCTGCTTCATTTCTGTGTTTGTGACTTTCATCTCTACTCACAGTCAATATATGTGGGGGGCTGCCTTTTCCTTTGGGGAATTTCTCTGAGGCAAGGTAGGCTTTATTTTGTGTCTCTAGGGCTAGTTAGCTCTTAGGCTGTGAAGAGGCCGAGTTAGGTACGCTCCACGGCTATTTCTAGTTGTGTGATAGGATTAGGGATTGCGGTCAGTGGAGCTCCCACTTCCCAGAGCTTGTCCTGTGTGAGTTTAACCATCAGGTCGTTCCGGGTGCTCCTAACCACCAGGTCCATAACACCTGGGTGAGTATAATATAACGTCTTTTTCTCCTTTTTCAGGTAACATCGGGGGCTTATCTACAGCCTTACAGAATGCTGCAGATAAGCCCCAGATGCCGGTGGGCTTACCTCACCCGCGATTTTCGGGGTGACAGGTTCCCTTTAACAATTTGTTAAAATAACCAATACAATTTTGGTATGTTTTTAGTTTTCAATTTTTAAAAATGACCAATAATATCTCACACAAGGGACAAATACCACCGCACCATGACCGGACACCATATTACCACCACATAGTGACCTATAATACCACATAAAAGGAACAAATACCACCAGATCATGGTTTGGCCACATATTACCACCACATAGTGACCAAATAACAGCACATACAAGAAACAAATACCACCACACCATGGCCAGACAACATATTACCACCACATAGTGACTTAATACTACAATACTGATCATTCATAAAAAAAACACAATACTATCACCATAAGTGCCATTATACACAGGAGATCTGTACTTAGTATGTAGTGTCTGTGTACAGGTAATACAGTGATTACCGGTGATATTATATACAAGAGCTCTGTATACAGTGTATAGTGTACAGTTAATAAAGTGGTTACCAGTGACATTATACATAGAAGCTCTGTATATAGTGTATAATGTACAGGTAATACAGTGATCAAAGTGACATTATACACACGAGCAATGTATATATTGTACAGGTTATATTGTGATCAATGACATTATACACAGGAGCTAAGAATATAGTGTCTGTGTACAGGTAATGCAGTGATCACTGGTGACATAGAACACAGGACCGCTGTATATAGTATACAGTGTATAGTGTCAGTGTACAGGTAACACACTGACTCACCAGTTCCGTCTCTAGGAGAAGTCCTTCATCTTTGCTTTTCATCTTCATCCAGCACAGACTGCCATCACTTCTTCTAGCCAGGGCTCGTCTCTGCTGGAATTAACACAGTTATCTATAGCACCTCTTGCAGAACACATTACTTAATTTTTTCCCAACTTCTACACTACACCAGATGAAGAAAAAAAAGGTGAGATAGTGTCACAGTAACAGGACCGCCTCCCCATTTAAAACAGTATCCTCAAAAAATTAAATAAATTCATGACTGCATTAATAATATCCCCTTAATTAGCCCCTATGGTAATAAAATCCCTTATTCTGGCCCCGTGTGTCTCATTCCTGGCTCCAGCCACATGTTCTCCCATCCTGGCCCCATATGTTCTCCCATCCTGCCCTCATGAGTATCCATTCTGCCCCCATGTGAAATCTCATGACCCTGCTCTATCTGTTTCTATTGTATCCATCCTCCACCATGTGTCTCAATACTGCCCCATGTCTCCATCCTGCTCCATGATCCTGCACTATATGTCTCCATACAGCCCCATGATCCTGCCCCATGATCCTGCCCCGTTTCTCCAATCTTGCCCCATGTCTCCATTCTTGCCCCTCCCGTGTCTCCATTCTAACCCCACTGGTCTCCATTATAACCCCCTGGTCGCCATTCTTACCCCCGTTTCTCTATTCTTCCCCCGTGTGTCCATTCTTGCCACCTATGTCTCTATTCTTCCCCCTGCACCTCCCATCTTGCCCCTGTCTCCCATCTTGTCCCTGTGTATCCATTCTGCCCCCTTGTCTCCATTCTTGCCCCTTGTGTCTTTATTCTTCCCCCGTGTGTCCATTCTTGCCCCGTGTCTCTATTCTTCCCCCTGCACCACCCATCTTGCCCCTGTGTCTCCCATCTTGCCCCTGTGTATCCATTCTGCCCCCTTGTCTCCATTCTTGCCCCTTGTATATTTATTCTTCCCCCTGTGTCTCCAATCCTGCCCCCTTCTGCTTTCAATAAAAAAAAAAAAAAACTTTCTACATGGCCACGCTCCTGCGCCGATGATCCCTCCATGCAGTTCAAGGGCGCACTTGCCGGCGGATGACAATAATATCATAAACTGGCGATGTGTGCACTGACGTCAGCTGCCAGCCGCTGATTGGCTGGTGACATTTAACCATTCAATGAAGAGTGTTTGCGCTTATCCTCCTATGAAATTAAAATGATTTCATGAAAATAGGGTAAAACAGCTAAAACATTTAAGACCATAAGTAGGTTACGGCAGATACCAGTCAGTAGCTTAAATAAATTAAAATGTAGGTTAGACTGGCGGTCAGGTAGAGAGATGGCTAGTAGCAGCAGGACCACAGTACATTAGGGTTAGGGTCCCATAGATGGTGCAATTAGCATGAGAGATCCACTTCTAAAGTGCACTGGTGCAGACTCCAAAAAATAGATAGCTGTATACAGCAAAAGAAGAGGTCAGGGTTATCTCTAACCACTATTAGCAAGTCAATAAAAAGTTGGAGGAGGGGCAGAATCTTTCTGTCTTTGTAGCAAAATCCCCTCTGTGTTCTGTAAATGGTATTCCTGACAAAGTAAGAAGATGTTGCAGTCTAGATAAGACTGATGGATGAGAGCGCTGTCCCGGCCGGTGACAGCTGCTCCATGTGCCTCGCTCCAGTGGTCCGCAGTAAAGGCCCCTTCACATTAAGCGACGCTGCAGCGATACCGACAACGATCCGGATCGCTGCAGCGTCGCTGTTTGGTCGCTGGAGAGCTGTAACACAGACAGCTCTCCAGCGACCAACGATGCCGGTAACCAGGGTAAACATCGGGTAACTAAGCGCAGGGCCGCGCTTAGTAACCCGATGTTTACCCTGGATACCATGCTAAAAGTTAAAAAAAACAAACACTAGATACTTACCTACCGCTGTCTGTCCTCCAGCGCTGCGCTCTGCTTCTCTGCTCTCCTCCTGTACTGTCTGTGAGCCGGAAAGCAGAGCGGTGACGTCAACGCTCTGCTTTCCGGCTCACAGCCAGTACAGGAGGAGTGCAGAGCGCAGCGCTGGAGGACAGACAGCTGTAGGTAAGTATCTAGTGTTTGGTTTTTTTTACTTTTAGCATGGTATCCAGGGTAAACATCGGGTTACTAAGCGCGGCCCTGCGCTTAGTTACCCGATGTTTACCCTGGTTACCAGTGAAGACATCGCTGGATCGGTGTCACACACGCCGATCCAGCGATGTCTCCAGGGAGTCCAGCGACGAAATAAAGTTCTGGACTTTATTCAGCGACCAACGATCTCCCAGCAGGGGCCTGATCGTTGGTCGCTGTCACACAGAACGATTTCATTAACGATATCGTTGCTACGTCACAAATAGCAACGATATCGTTAACAATATCGTTATGTGTGAAGGTACCTTAAGCCGGTCACATTGTGTAAGTGCAGTGTCCTGAGAGCAAGTGTAGGACCTGCGTGACCACAGTCGGCACATGATGCCCATGTGACCACACCACAGCATGTAAAGGATGTGATGAGGACCAAACAACTTTCCGACGCTGGGTTCCTTCTTCAGCTTTTAACTATAGTGTTTAACTGAATCCTGCCGCTGGAGCCGATGACCAGAAGAGACGGGGCCCCTCTGCTCATCGGGCCCCATACGCCAGTCAGGGCAGTAATGCCCTGATGGCGGCCCTGGCGGCGGCCATCCCAAGGTACCTGGATCCCAGTCGCCACTATTTCTCCCGGTGTGCCGTACCGGCATTACACCAGCATGTGTCCCACAACATAACCTGTGCCCTCAACAATGCTGTTACTGGGAAAGTCCACCTAACCATGAACACGTGGGCAAGTGCTTGTGGGCAGGGACGGTACATCTCACTGGGGTAACATAGTGGAAGCCGGGACCCAGTCGGACCTTGGGATGGAACACATCCTCCCCACACCGAGGATTGCGGGCCCTATGTCAATCAGGGTTGCCCCCACAGTGTACAGCTCCTGCACCTCCTCCTCCTCTTCAGCCTCCATCTCTGAAATCAACACATCAGTCAGAAGCTGGAAGCACTGCAGCACTGCCTCAGCCAAGCGGCAAAAGGCTGTGCTGAAGCTAATCTGCATAACTGACAAACCGCACAATGCAGAAGAGTTGTGGACCGCGCTGAAAGAGCAGTCAGATATTTGGATGACACCGCTGAACCTACAGCCAGGCATGGTCGTGTGTGACAATGGCCAGAACCTGGTGGCGTCTCTGAGGCAAGGTGAGCTCACACACGTACCTTGCCTGGCCCATGTGCTTAACCTGGTGGTTCAACGTTTTCTGAAAAGCTACCCGGAGCTGCCGTATCTGCTAGTGAAAGTACACCGTCTCTCTGCCCATTTTAGAAAGTCAGATAAAGCTTCAGCCGCCCTTGCCGTGCTTCAGCAGCGTTTGCAGCTTCCGGATCACCAACTGGTGTGTGATGTCCCCATGCACTGGAACTCTACGCTACATAAAATGGAAAGGATTTGTGAGCAGAAGAGGGCAGTTGTTGACTACATCAACAAGGCCGTCGATATTCAGTTGAGACTCCACACATACAGTAAGACCTCAGGAGTGGACATGGATGTCAGACATATGTACCATCCTACAACACTTTGAGAACTGCACCAAGATGGTGAGCGGCGATGACGCCATAATAAGCGTCACCATCCCACTTCTCAGCCTTCTGAAAACCTCTCTGCTCACAATTAAAGAGGATGCATTGCAGGCAGAGCACGAGGACATGGATCAAGGAACTGTACACGGGGATTACACTCAGCCCAGCTTCATATCTTCCTAACGTGGATTGGTAGGCAATGAGGAGGTGGAGTAGGAACAACAGGAGCTACTTTCATGAGCTACAGATGGTACTACAAGCACAGCTGTCATACGTCTGTTCAGTGGGGATGGCCTGAGGACAGGGAGGAGGTGGAGGATGAGGAGGAGGACAGCATGGTCAGTCGTCCTGTAGGTGAGGACACGGAAGTCTTGCCTGTTAGCAGTCTGACACGCATCGCAGACTTTATGTTGCACTGTGTTTCACGCGACCCTCGCATTATAAAATTTTTGGGTGACACTCAATACTGGTTGGAGCACACACTTAGATAGGAGAAAAAAGGATCATCCCCGCGCTGCCGCAAGAAGAATTTCAAAAATTGTAGAGGTTTTCAACGTGGTTTATTCTACGCGTTTCAGGGTTCAGGTGACCCCTTCATCAGGACATACCACAAATATTGTACAAGAGTCATAGGTATACAGGGTTTAAGTACATGTCGTATACCTATGACTCTTGTACAATATTTGTGGTATGTCCTGATGAAGGGGTCACCTGAACCCTGAAACGCGTAGAATAAACCACGTTGAAAACCTCTACAATTTTTGAAATTCTTCTTGCGGCAGCGCGGGGATGATCCTTTTTTCTTCTATCTAAGTGTGTGCTTCAATCAGGTCCTGCACTGACCTGTGGATCTGCAGCAGCCGCCATTAATATATGTCCTTCCTTCAATCTCACCAGGTGAGTAGTTCTCTTGGTGGGCAACTTTGTGTAACGTTTGATAAGACCCTATTTGCACTTTTGCGTCTCCCTCTTTTCACTGATAACTTGTTGGAGACACTTCTAGACCCACGCTACAAGGAGAACTTTCAATCTCTTCTGCCAGAGGCAGAGAGGTGTACTAAAATGTTGCAGTACCAGAGGGCCCTTGTAGCGGAACTACTTAGAAAATTCCCATGTGAGAACGCTGGCAGCAGACTTCAGAGTTTGTTGTACAACCAAGGAGTCCAAGCGAGAGAGACAGAAGTACAATCCAGCTCACACAGGGGAACAATGGCAAAGTTCTGGGACAGTTTTCTCAGACCCTCTCATTGTGCCAGCACAAAGGCAAGGGGTGCAGTCACAAGAAGTGCAATGTTTTGGAAGATGGTGAGGGAGTACCTTGCAGATCATGCAAACGTCCTTCGGGATTCCTCTGTGCCTTTTAATTATTGGGTATCCAAGCTGGACACGAGGCATGAACTGGCTCTCTACTTCTTGGAGGTCCTGGCTGTCATGATAAGGTAATTCAGTACCACAATGGACATTGAGGTCAGAGCACATACAGTGACCTGACAATAACCCAAAAACATAGAATGGGCTCTTAGACGTGGAAACTCTGCTAACCGCAATCCCTAATCCTCTCCAACACACTAAAGGCAGCCGTGGATTGCGCCTAACGATCCCTATGCAACTCGGCACAGCCTGAGAAACTAGCTAGCCTAAAGATAGAAAATAAGCCTACCTTGCCTCAGAGAAATACCCCAAAGGAAAAGGCAGCCCCCACATATGACTGTGAGTAAAGATGAAAAGACAAACGTAGAGATAATAATAATAATAATTTTTATTTATATAGCGCCAACATATTCCGCAGCGCTTTACAAATTAAATTAATTAGAGATGAAATAGATTTAGCAAAGTGAGGCCAGACTTTCTGAACAGAGCGAGGATAGGAAAGATAACTTTGCGGTCAACACAAAACCCTACAAAAACCACGCAAAGGGGGCAAAAAGACCCTCCGTACCGAACTAACGGCACGGAGGTACACCCTCTGCGTCCCAGAGCTCCCAGCAAGCAGGAAAAAACAAATAGACAAGCTGGACAGAAAAAAACAGCAAACAAAATAGCAAAGCGGAACTTAGCTATGCAGAGCAGCAGGCCACAGGAACGATCCAGGAGGAAACAGGTCCAATACTAGAACATTGACTGGAGGCCAGGATCAAAGCACAAGGTGGAGTTAAATAGAGCAGCACCTAACGACTTCACCACATCACCTGAGGAAGGAAACTCAGAAGCCGCAGTACCACTTTCCTCCACCAACGGAAGCTCACAGAGAGAATCAGCCGAAGTACCACTTGTGACCACAGGAGAGAGCTCTGCCACAGAATTCACAACAGTACCCCCCCCCCTTGAGGAGGGGTCACCGAACCCTCACCAGAGCCCCCAGGATGACCAGGATGAGCCACATGAAAGGCACGAACAAGATCGGGAGCATGGACATCAGAGGCAAAGACCCAGGAATTATCTTCCTGAGCATAACCCTTCCACTTAACCAGATACTGGAGTTTCCGTCTTGAAACACGAGAATCCAAAATCTTCTCCACAATATAATCCAACTCCCCCTCCACCAAAACTAGGGCAGGAGGATCAACAGATGGAACCATAGGTGCCACGTATCTCCGCAACAATGACCTATGGAATACGTTATGTATGGAAAAAGAATCTGGAAGGGTCAGACGAAAAGACACAGGATTAAGAACCTCAGAAATCCTATACGGACCAATGAAATGAGGTTTAAACTTAGGAGAGGAAACCTTCATAGGAATATGACGAGAAGATAACCAAACCAAATCCCCAACACGAAGTCGGGGACCCACACAGCGTCTGCGATTAGCGAAACGTTGAGCCTTCTCCTGGGACAAGGTCAAATTGTCCACTACATGAGTCCAAATCTGCTGCAACCTGTCCACCACAGTATCCACACCAGGACAGTCCGAAGACTCAACCTGCCCTGAAGAGAAACGAGGATGGAAACCAGAATTGCAGAAAAACGGCGAAACCAAGGTAGCCGAGCAGGCCCGATTATTAAGGGCGAACTCAGCCAAAGGCAAAAAGGACACCCAGTCATCCTGATCAGCAGAAACAAAGCATCTCAGATATGTTTCCAAGGTCTGATTGGTTCGTTCGGTCTGGCCATTAGTCTGAGGATGGAAAGCCGAGGAAAAAGACAAGTCAATGCCCATCCTACCACAAAAGGCTCGCCAAAATCTCGAAACAAACTGGGAACCTCTGTCAGAAACGATATTCTCGGGAATGCCATGTAAACGAACCACATGCTGGAAGAACAATGGCACCAAATCAGAGGAGAAAGGCAATTTAGACAAGGGTACCAAATGGACCATCTTAGAGAAGCGATCACAGACCACCCAAATGACTGACATCTTTTGAGAGATGGGAAGATCTGAAATAAAATCCATAGAGATATGTGTCCAAGGCCTCTTCGGGATCGGCAAGGGCAAAAGCAACCCACTGGCACGAGAACAGCAGGGCTTAGCCCGAGCACAAATCCCACAGGACTGCACAAAAGTACGCACATCCCGCGACAGAGATGGCCACCAAAAGGATCTAGCCACTAACTCTCTGGTACCAAAGATTCCAGGATGACCAGCCAACACCAAACAATGAACCTCAGAGATAACTTTATTCGTCCACCTATCAGGGACAAACAGTTTCTCCGCTGGGCAACGATCAGGTTTATTAGCCTGAAATTTTTGCAGCACCCGCCGCAAATCAGGGGAGATGGCAGACACAATTACTCCCTCTTTGAGGATACCCGCCGGCTCAGATAAACCCGGAGAGTCGGGCACAAAACTCCTAGACAGAGCATCCGCCTTCACATTTTTAGAGCCCGGAAGGTACGAAATCACAAAGTCAAAACGGACAAAAAACAGCGACCAACGAGCCTGTCTAGGATTCAACCGCTTGGCAGACTCGAGATTAGTCAAGTTCTTATGATCAGTCAAGACCACCACGCGATGCTTAGCTCCTTCAAGCCAATGACGCCACTCCTCGAATGCCCACTTCATGGCCAGCAACTCTCGATTGCCCACATCATAATTTTGCTCAGCAGGCGAAAACTTCCTGGAAAAGAAGGCGCATGGTTTCATCACCGAGCAATCAGAACTTCTCTGCGACAAAACAGCCCCTGCTCCAATCTCAGAAGCATCAACCTCGACCTGGAACGGAAGCGAAACATCTGGTTGACACAACACAGGGGCAGAAGAAAAACGACGCTTCAACTCTTGAAAAGCTTCCACAGCAGCAGAAGACCAATTGACCACATCAGCACCCTTCTTGGTCAAATCGGTCAGTGGTTTAGCAATACTAGATAAAAATTAGCAAAGCCCAGGAACTTTTGCAGACTTTTCAGAGATGTCGGCTGAGTCCAATCATGGATGGCTTGGACCTTAACAGGGTCCATCTCGATAGTAGAAGGGGAAAAGATGAACCCCAAAAATGAAACCTTCTGAACACCAAAGAGACACTTTGATCCCTTCACAAACAAAGAATTAGCACGCAGGACCTGAAACACCGTTCTGACCTGCTTCACATGAGACTCCCAATCATCCGAGAAGATCAAAATGTCATCCAAGTACACAATCAGGAATTTATCCAGGTACTCTCGGAAGATGTCATGCATAAAGGACTGAAACACTGATGGAGCATTGGCAAGTCCGAATGGCATTTCTAGATACTCAAAATGGCCCTCGGGCGTATTAAATGCAGTTTTCCATTCATCGCCTCGCTTAATACGCACAAGATTATACGCACCACGAAGATCTATCTTGGTGAACCAACTAGCCCCCTTAATCCGAGCAAACAAATCAGATAACAACGGCAAAGGGTACTGAAATTTAACCGTGATCTTATTTAGAAGTCGGTAATCTATACAAGGTCTCAGTGAACCATCCCTCTTGGCCACAAAAAAGAACCCTGCTCCCAATGGCGGCGACGACGGGCGAATATGCCCCTTCTCCAAGGACTCCTTCACATAACTCCGCATAGCGGCGTGCTCAGGCACAGATAAATTAAACAGTCGACCTTTTGGGAATTTACTACCAGGAATCAAATCGATAGCACAATCACAATCCCTATGCGGAGGTAGGGTATCGGACTTGGGCTCATCAAATACATCCCGGTAATCAGACAAGAACTCTGGAACCTCAGAAAGGGTGGATGACGAAATAGTCAGAAATGGGACATCACCATGTAACCCCTGACAACCCCAGCTGGACACAGACATGGAATTCCAATCTAATACTGGATTATGGACTTGTAGCCATGGCAACCCCAACACGACCACATCATGCAGATTATGCAACACCAGAAAGCGAATAACCTCCTGATGTGCAGGAGCCATGCACATGGTCAGCTGGGTCCAATACTGAGGCTTATTCTTGGCCAAAGGCGTAGCATCAATTCCTCTCAATGGAATAGGACACTGCAAGGGCTCCAAGAAAAACCCACAACGCCTAGCATACTCCAAGTCCATCAAATTCAGGGCAGCGCCTGAATCCACAAATGCCATGACAGAATACGATGACAAAGAGCAGATCAAGGTAACGGACAGAAGAAATTTTGACTCTACCGTACCAATGGTGGCAGACCTAGCGAACCGCTTAGTGCGCTTAGGACAATCAGAGATAGCATGAGTGGAATCACCACAGTAGAAACACAGCCCATTCAGACGTCTGTGTTCTTGCCGTTCAACTCTGGTCAAAGTCCTATCGCACTGCATAGGCTCAGATTTAAGCTCAGGTGATACCGCCAAATGGTGCACAGATTTACGCTCACGCAAGCGTCAACCGATCTGAATGGCCAAAGACATAGACTCATTCAGACCAGCAGGCATAGGAAATCCCACCATGACATCCTTAAGGGCTTCAGAGAGACCTTTTCTGAAAATAGCTGCGAGCGCACCTTCATTCCACTGAGTGAGCACGGACCACTTTCTAAATTTCTGACAATATACCTCTATCTCATCCTGACCCTGACACAGAGCCAGCAAATTTTTCTCTGCCTGATCCACTGAATTAGGTTCATCGTACAGCAATCCGAGCGCCAGGAAAAACGCATCGATATTACTTAATGCAGGATCTCCTGATGCAAGAGAAAATGCCCAGTCCTGAGGGTCGCCACGTAAAAAAGAAATAATGATCCTAACTTGTTGAACTGGGTCACCAGAGGAGCGAGGTTTCAAAGCCAGAAATAGTTTACAATTATTTTTGAAACTCAGAAATTTAGTTCTATCTCCAAAAAACAAATCAGGAATAGGAATTCTCGGTTCTAACATAGAATTCTGAACCACAAAGTCTTGAATATTTTGTACTCTTGCCATGAGCTGATCCACACATGAAGACAGACCCTTAATATCCATCGCTACACCTGTGTCCTGAAACACCCAAATGTCTAGGGGAAAAAAAAGACAAAACACAGTGCAGAGAAAAAAAAATGGTCTCAGAACTTCTTTTTTCCCTCTATTGAGAATCATTAGTACTTTAGGCCTCCAGTACTGTCATGATAAGGTAATTCAGTACCACAATGGACATTGAGGTCAGAGCACATACAGTGACCTGACAATAACCCAAAAACATAGAACGAGCTCTGAGACGTGGAAACTCTGCTAACCGCAATCCCTAATCCTCTCCAACACACTAAAGGCAGCCGTGGATTGCGCCTAACGCTCCCTATGCAACTCGGCACAGCCTGAGAAACTAGCTAGCCTGAAGATAGAAAGTAAGCCTACCTTGCCTCAGAGAAATACCACAAAGGAAAAGGCAGCCCCCACATATAATGACTGTGAGTAAAGATGAAAAGACAAACGTAGAGATGAAATAGATTTAGCAAAGTGAGGCCCGACTTTCTGAACAGAGCGAGGATAGGAAAGATAACTTTGCGGTCAACACAAAACCCTACAAAAACCACGCAAAGGGGGCAAAAAGACCCTCCGTACCGAACTAACGGCACGGAGGTACACCCTCTGCGTCCCAGAGCTCCCAGCAAGCAGGAAAAAACAAATAGACAAGCTGGACAGAAAAAAACAGCAAACAAAATAGCAAAGCGGAACTTAGCTATGCAGAGCAGCAGGCCACAGGAACGATCCAGGAGGAAACAGGTCCAATACTAGAACATTGACTGGAGGCCAGGATCAAAGCACAAGGTGGAGTTAAATAGAGCAGCACCTAACGACTTCACCACATCACCTGAGGAAGAAAACTCAGAAGCCGCAGTACCACTTTCCTCCACCAACGGAAGCTCACAGAGAGAATCAGCCGAAGTACCACTTGTGACCACAGGAGGGAGCTCTGCCACAGAATTCACAACACCTGGCCTGCCCTGCTGCTACCATTCAGTCAGAGCTCGTTTTTAGTGCCGCTGGTGGCATTTTAACAGATAAGCGCATCCGCTTGTCAACTGAAAATGCTGACAGACTGACTCTTATAAAAATGAACAAGGGTTGGATTGGGCAAGACCTCTGTACACCCCCAAGTGAAAACAGCGAAACATAACCTCTAATACATTCTCTTTTTCGGGGAGGTGTATTCTCATGCACCTCTTCACAACCACACATGGGTATACGCTTCCAGATTTGGTCTGTTTGTTGTTATCCTCCTCCTTAACGCCTTGGGCATTACAAGTCCAGAAGACTCGCTCCTTTAAATTGGGCCTAGTTTTTAATGAGGCCTTCCTCCACCTCTTATCATTTTCCACCAGGGTTCACGTGTTTTGTGCTGCTACAGACAGTTAATTTTTTGACAAGGGTGTCTATGCCCATAGTATATTTTTTTTTAAATTTAACCCCCATGGGGAAATGTTTGTCAGCCCATGCACTTAGTGTATGGGCATTACGAGTCTAGGAGACCCTCTCATTTGTAATGGGACAGTTTTTTTATGAGGCCCTCCTCCATGTTTCTTCCAAGGGGGGATTGAGGTGCGTGAAAATTTGGGTCAAGACGGCCCTTGCATTCAATGCATAAGGAAACAGTATGGCAGGACCAACTGAAGAATGTGAAGTGGGTTTTTCTGTGGACATGCAGTACCTGCTTCAAAGGCTTATTGGGGAGCATATGACTTGATAGCAGGGCAGGCCTTGCAGTTAATACATGAGAATATAGTATGGCAGGACCAACTGAAGAATGTGAAGTGGGTTTTCCTGTGGCCATCCAGTACATGGCAAGATTGCCTTGTGCAGGCGTGTACTACGGAGGACAGAGAATGAACTTCAATCCAATATTTCAGCCAGCATGCAGCCAGCGGGTAAGGAAAGGGTGAATCAAACCCCCGAAAACCCCGCCCCTATGGCTGAAGATTGTTCCCTCCAAATTCAGGTGACAGAGTCCCTTTAACCTCACAGAGGATCACAGCTACCTAACTGAGAAAAGCAAAGAGTGGTCATGCAGTCAGCATAGCACACAAACAACTCTTCACCGGAGGTGCTGATACTTTAGGGGCTTATTTCAGCCGGGCCCTGAATCCAAGCATACAAAATTCCTCACCGGAGGTGCCGGTATTCTAGGGGCTTATTTCAGCCAACCCTAACCACATGCAGACATGACCACCAAGTAGTAAAGCTCATAACACAGATTGATACTCCAATTGATACGCTCGTGAAAACGAAGGTCGATGCGAGTTGATATAGCTATGAGCTCCTCCAGTGTGGTGGGAATCTCCCTAGTGGCCAAAGCGTCCTTCACATCGTCAGCCAGCCCCCCCAAAATACCGGAATGAGAGCTTTATCCGGCTACTCCAGCTCAGAGGCTAGAGTCCGGAAACAGACGGCAAAATGGCTGACCAAGGACGACCCCCTGAGTCAAGCCAGCAGTTGGAGCGCCGTATCATGGGTGACTTGAGGTCCTAAAAAGACCTGCTTTAGAGAGCTAAAGGACCGAGAAGCACTCTGCACCACATGATCGTCACGCTCCCACAGCGGCGTAGCCCACTTCAACGCCCTGTCCGACAGAAGAGAGATTATAAATCCCCCTCTTGCCCGCTCTGTAGGAAAACGTGCAGCCAGAAGCTCGAGGTGTATACTGCACTGGCTCACGAAACCCCTACAGGTTTTACTGTCAGAGTATTTCTCTGGCAGCGGGAGATGGGATAAAGTCGGAACAGAGGTGGCAGTGGACAAAGTTGCTGAGCCCGTGCTAGCAGCCCGAACAGCTATTGTGGTTACATCCACAGCTGAGGTTGCACGCTCGAGAGTCGCCAACCTGCCCCCCAGCTGCTGGATATACCCCTGCAATCGCTGTTTGTCCGCCATTACTTAGCCAGACCCTGGCGCTAGTATACTGTTAGGGCTAGCGGAACGCACTGATTATAGGAAGGAAACAACAAGGTGTGTTCGCAGCCCGGGGTCAACCGTGCAGAGATATCTGCTGCAAAGTAATTGGCGGCACTATATGGCGGTATAAGCGAACTCTGTTAACTTCACAGAATCGCAAAGATATCAAAACGCTGTGCCCTGTTAACCTCACAGCTACCAAATGAGCAAAAGCAAAGAGTGGTCATGCAGTCAGCATAGCACACAAACAACTCCTCACCGGAGGTGCCAGTATTCTAGGGGCTTATTTCAGCCGGGCCCTGAATCCAAGCATACAAAACTCCTCACCGGAGGTGCTGGTATTCTAGGGGCTTATTTCAGCCAACCCTAACCACATGCAGACATGACCACCAAGTAGCAAAGCTCATAACACAGATTGAAACTAGCGCATGGCCGTGCTGTAGCAGACAAGGACCTTCCTAGTGTTCCAATGGGAGCTGCTACACGGCCTGAGCGTGTGACCCCCGACCTCCAATGAGAGGTCCTCCTGTGGGCATGCTCAGTGTGTGCAAAGCAGGACTTAGTCCCAGAAAAGCCTTCCGCTGACCAGGCTACAACAGCAGAGCCTGGAAAGACAGCAGTAACCTTTTGCACAGTATCAGACTGAGTGAGATGCTGGGACCGATGTGTACGCTGAGCAGGCTCCACTGAAACTGATGCAGAATGGGAGACCTCAGCAGACATGGCTCGAGATTCCCCCTGTGCAGCGGCAGAAACTCGACTCCTAACATATCCCTTATTTTTTTTACATATCCCTCACAAATAATGTAAGAAGTGTCTGTGTGCAAAATTTGGGAGTTCTAGGTGTTAAAATAAAGGGTTAAATCACGGAAAAAACTGCCGTGGGCTCCCACACAATTTTCTCCTCCAGAGTGGGAAAGCCAGTGACTGAGGGCAGATATTAATAAACCCTTTATTACCCCATATCCCACCGTTACTAGGGAGTGGGAAGAGAGTGGCCAAGTGCCAGAATAGGCGCATCTTACAGATGTGCCTTTTCCGGGGTGGCTGGGGGCAGATGTTTTTAGCCAGAGGGGGCCAATAACCATGATCCCTCTCTAGGCTATTAACTTCTTAATCCCATATGATGTACTATCCCATCAAGGTGACCTGGGACTTAACCCCTTCCCGACCCATGACGCCACGTAGGCGTCATGAAAGTCGGTGCCAATCCGACCCATGACGACTATGTGGCGTCATGGAAAGATCGCGTCCCTGCAGATTGGGTGAAAGGGTTAACTCCCATTTCACCCGGCCTGCAGGGACAGGAGGAGTTGTACTTTAGCCCAGGGGGGGTGGCTTCACCCCCCCGTGGCTACGATCGCTCTGATTGGCTGTTGAAAGTGAAACTGCCAATCAGAGCGATTTGTAATATTTCACCTATGAAAACTGGTGAAATATTACAATCCAGCCATGGCCGATGCTGCAATATCATCGGCCATGGCTGGAAACACTAATGTGCCCCCACCCGACACCACCGATCGCCCCCCCAGCCCTCCGATCTGTCCGGTACACTGCTCCGGCTCCCCTCTGTCCTGTGCTCCGCTCCCCCCGTGCTCTTCTCCGCTCACCCCCGTGCTCCAATCACCCCCCCGTGCTCCAATCACCCCCCCTGCACTCCGATCCACCCCCCCGTGCTCCGTTCCACCCCCCCGTGCTCCGTTCCACCCCCCCGTGCTCCGTTCCCCCCCCCGTGCTCCGTTCCACCCCCCCCGTGCTCCGTTCCACCCCTCCCGCGCTCCGATCCACCCCCCCATGCTCCGATTATCTCAGTGATCAAAATAAAAAAAATAATAAATGACCCCCCCCCTTTGTCACCCCCATAGGTAGGGACAATAAAAAAAATAAAGAATTTTTTTTTCCACTAATGTTAGAATAGGGTTAGGGTTAGGGGTAGGGTTAGGGGTAGGGTTAGGGTTAGGGGTAGGGTTTGGGTTAGGGGTAGGGTTAGGGCTGGGGTTAGGGTTTCGGTATGTGCACACGTATTCTGGTCCTCTGGATTTTTCCGCTGCGGATTTGATAAATCCGCAGTGCTAAACCGCTGCGGATTTATGGCGGATTTACCGCGGTTTTTCTGCGCATTTCACTGCGGTTTTACAACTGCGATTTTCTATTTGAGCAGTTGTAAAACCGCTGCGGAATCCGCACAAAGAAGTGACATGCTGCGGAATGTAAACCGCTGCGTTTCCGTGCAGTTTTTCCGCAGCATGTGTACAGCGATTTTTGTTTCCCATAGGTTTACATTGAACTGTAAACTCATGGGAAACTGCTGCAGATCCGCAGCATTTTCCGCAGCGTGTGCACATACCTTTAGAATTCGGCTATGTGCACACGGTGCGGATTTGGCTGCGGATCTGCAGCGGATTGGCCGCTGCGGATTCGCAGCAGTGTTCCATCAGGTTTACAGTACCATGTAAACCTATGGAAAACCAAATCCGCTGTGCCCATGGTGCGGAAAATACCGCGCGGAAACGCTGCGTTGTATTTTCCGCAGCATGTCAATTCTTTGTGTGGATTCCGCAGCGTTTTACATCTGTTCCTCAATAGGAATCCGCAGGTGAAATCTGCACAAAAAACACTGGAAATCCGCGGAAAATCCGCAGGTAAAACGCAGTGCCTTTTACCCGCGGATTTTTCAAAAATGATGCTGAAAAATCTCACACGAATCGGCAACGTGGGCACATAGCCTTAGGGTTAGGGTTGGAATTAGGGTTGTGGTTAGGGTTGTGATTAGGGTTATGGCTACAGTTGGGATTAGGGTTAGGGGTGTGTTGGGGTTAGTGTTGGAGGTAGAATTGAGGGGTTTCCACTGTTTAGGCACATCAGGGGTCTCCAAACGCAACATGGCGCCACCATTGATTCCAGCCAATCTCGTATTCAAAAAGTCAAATGGTGCTCCCTCACTTCCGAGCCCCGAAGTGCGCCCAAACAGTGGTTTACCCCCACATATGGGGTACCAGCATACTCAGGACAAACTGCACAACAATTATTGGGGTCCAATTTCTCCTGTTACCCTTGTGAAAATAAAAAAATGCTTGCTAAAACATCATTTTTGAGGAAAGAAAAATGATTTTTTATTTTCACGGCTCTGCGTTGTAAACGTCTGTGAAGCACTTGGGGGATCAAAGTGCTCACCACATATCTAGATAAGTTCCTTTCGGGGTCTAGTTTCCAAAATGGGGTCACTTGTGGGGGGTTTCTACTGTTTAGCCACATCAGGGGCTCTGAAAACGCAACGTGACGCCCGCAGAGCATTCCATCAAAGTCTGAATTTCAAAACGTCACTACTTCAATTCCGAGCCCCGGCATGTGCCCAAACAGTACTTTACCCCCACATATGGGGTATCACCGTACTCAGGAGAAACTGGACAACAAATATTGGGGTCAAATTTCTCCTGTTACCCTTGGGAAAATTAAAAAATTCTGGGCTAAATAATTATTTTTGAGGAAAGAAAACTTATTTATTATTTTCACGGCTCTGCATTATAAACTTCTGTGAAGCACTTGGGGGTTCAAAGTGCTCACCACACATCTAGATAAGTTCCTTTCGGGGTCTAGGTTCCAAAATGGGGTCACTTATGGGGGGTTTCTACTGTTAAGCCACATCAGGGGCTCTGCAAACGCAACGTGACGCCCACAGAGCATTCCATCAAAGTCTGCATTTCAAAACGTCACTACTTCACTTCCGAGCCCCGGCATGTGCCCAAACAGTGGTTTACCCCCACATATGGAGTATCAGCGTACTCAGGAGAAACTGGACAACAACTTTTGGGGTCAAATTTCTCCTGTTACCCTTGGGAAAATAAAAAATTGCAGGCTAAAATATCATTTTTGAGAAAATAATTTTTTTTTTTTATTTTCATGGCTCTGCGTTATAAACTTCTGTGAAGCACTTGGGGGTTCAAAGTCCTCACCACACATCTAGATTAGTTCCTTTGGGGGTCTAGTTTCCAAAATGGGGCAATTTCTGGGGGATCTCCAATGTTTAGGCACACAGGGGCTCTCCAAACGTGACATGGTGTCCGCTAATGATTGGAGCTAATTTTCCATTTAAAAAGCCAAATGGCGTGCCTTCCCTTCCGAGCCCTGCCGTGCCCCCAAACAGTGGTTTACCCCCACATATGGGGTATCAGGGTACTCAGGACAAACTGTACAACAACATTTGGGGTCCAATTTCTCCTATTACCCTTGGAAAATAGGAAATTCCAGGCTAAAAAATCATTTTTGAGGAAAGAAAAATTATTTTTTATTTTCATGGCTCTGCGTTATAAACTTCTGTGAAGCACCTGGGGGTTTAAAGTGCTCAATATGCATCTAGATAAGTTCCTTGGGGGGTCTAGTTTCCAAAATGGGGTCACTTGTAGGGGAGCGCCAATGTTTAGGCACACAGGGGCTCTCCAAACGCGACATGGTGTCCGCTAACGATGGAGATAATTTTTCATTCAAAAAGTCAAATGGCGCTCCTTCCCTTCCGAGCCTTACCATGTGCCCAAACAGTGGTTTACCCCCACATGTGAGGTATTGGTGTACTCAGGAGAAATTGCCCAACAAATTTTAGGATCCATTTTATCCTGTTGCCCATGTGAAAATGAAAAAATTGAGGCTAAAAGAATTTTTTTGTGAAAAAAAAGTACTTTTTCATTTTTACGGATCAATTTGTGAAGCACCTGGGGGTTCAAAGTGCTCACTATGCATCTAGATAAGTTCCCTGGGGCGTCTAGTTTCCAAAATGGGGTCAGTTATGGGGGAGCTCCAATTTTTAGGCACACGGGGGCTCTCCAAATGTGACATGGTGTCCGCTAAAGAGTGGAGCCAATTTTTCCTTCAAAAAGTCAAATGGCGCTCCTTCCCTTCCAAGCCCTGCCGTGCGCCCAAACAGTGGTTTACCCCCACATATGAGGTATCAGCATACTCAGGACAAATTGGACAACAACTTTCGTGGTTCAGTTTCTCCTTTTACCATTGGGAAAATAAAAAAATTGTTGCTAAAAGATAATTTTTGTGACTAAAAAGTTAAATGTTCATTTTTTCCTTCCATGTTGCTTCTGCTGCTGTGAAGCACCTGAAGGGTTAATAAACTTCTTGAATGTGGTTTTGAGTACCTTGAGGGGTGCAGTTTTTAGAATGGTGTCACTTTTGGGTATTTTCAGCCATATAGACCCCTCAAACTGACTTCAAATGGGAGGTGGTCCCTAAAAAAAATGGTTTTGTAAATTTCGTTGTAAAAATGAGAAATCGCTGGTCAAATTTTAACCCTTATAACTTCCTAGCAAAAAAAAATTTTGTTTCCAAAATTGTGCTGATGTAAAGTATACATGTGGGAAATGTTATTTATTAACTATTTTGTGTCACATAACTCTCTGGTTTAACAGAATAAAAATTCAAAATGTGAAAATTGCGAAATTTTCAAAATTTTCGCCAAATTTCCGTTTTTATCACAAATAAACGCAGAATTTATTGACCTAAATTTACCACTAACATGAAGCCCAATATGTCACGAAAAAACAATCTCAGAACCGCTAGGATCCGTTGAAGCATTCCTGAGTTATTACCTCATAAAGGGACACTGGTCAGAATTGCAAAAAACGGCAAGTTCTTTAAGGTCAAAATAGGCTGGGTCATGAAGGGGTTAATTCACAGGGATGGGATGGTACGTCTTAGCGATCGGCCGTGCTCACGGGGGGAGCGTGGCCGACTGTCAGTTGACTATCGCAGCTGACATCCGGCACTATGTAGTCCAAACAGTCAAAAGTGGCGCACTCAACAAAAATAGGTGCCCAAAGGAAAAAAAGAGTAATATATTGAAGAAAATAACCTTTGGCACTCAAACTCGGTTCACAATAGATTCTTTTTGAAAAATTACTTATTATTCTCAACACTCGGCCGGTATTCATGAACAACAGACGTTAAGATCATCCGACGTTTCGGCAATTTCTGCCTTTTTCAAGGAAGTCTGTATGGAGAGACTAATTCTCAAGATATCCCTATCCCAATAGCCATCAGGCTAACAATTATAATGGCGCTGTAGCTGTGCAAGCGGCTGGCATGTGTCTGTTGGTGTCAGGAGGCAGTGTAATATATCCGGCACTATGTGCCAGGAGCGGTCACAGACCGCCCCCGACACATTAACCCCTGGCACACTGCAATCAAATATGATCGCAGCGTTCCGGGGCATAGGGAAGCATCGCGCAGGAATGGGTCTCCCTGCGTGCTTCCCTGAGACCCTCGGTACAAGGCGATGTGCTCACCTTGTACCGAGCGTCTCCTCCCTGCAAGCCCCGGATCCAAAATGGCCGCGGGGCTGCATCCGGGAGGTGCAAGGAGGTGGCTTACCAAGCGCCTGCTCAGAGCAGGCGCTGGTAAACCAGGAGCAGTGCACATCAGATCGCTTAGGCTACATTCACACTGGCGTTTTTTGCCAGACGTCGCAATGCGTCGTTTATGGCAAAAAACGCATCCTGCAAAGTTGTTTGCAGGATGCGTTTTTGCCCCATAGATTAACATTAGCGACGCATTGCGACGCTTTGCCACACATTGCAACCGTCGTGCGACGGTTGCGCCGTGTTGTGGCGCACCGCCGGGAGCAAAAAACGTTACATGTAACGTTTTTTGCTCCTGACGGACCGCTTTTTCCGACCAACTCCACCCCCACCTCCCCGCACCTCACAATGGGGCAGCGGATGCGCCGGAGAAATGCATCCGCTGCACCCGTTGTGCAGTGCGTTAAACGCTAGCGTCGGAATCTCTGCCCGACGCATTGCGACGGGGAGATTCCGACGCTAGTGTGAAAGTAGCCTTATCTGACATAGTGTATTGCAAAGTGTCAGATCAGCAATCTGACCTTATAACATGATGCCCTCCCTCTCCCCCCCCCCCCCCCGAGGCAATGTTATAAAGTACAAAATATTTAGATGTGTAATAAAAAAAAATCCAGAATAAAGAAAAAATACATTCCTATATCTAAATTTTAAAAAAACAATAAAAGTACACATATTTAGTATCGCCGCGTCCGTAACAACCCGACCTATAAAACTGTCCCACTAGTTAACCCCTTCAGTGAACACCGTAAAAAAAAAAAAAAACGAGACAAAAAACAACGCTTTATTATCACACCACCGAACAAAAAGTGGAATAGCACGCGATCAAAAACACAGATATAAATAACCATGGTACCGCTGAAAACATTATCTTGTCCCGCAAAAAACGAGCTGTCATACAGCGTCATCAGCGAAAAAAATAAAAAAGTTATAGTCCTCGAAATAAAGCGATGCAAAAATAATTATTTTTTCTATAAAATAGCTTTATCATATAAAAGCGCCAAAACATTTTAAAAAATGATATAAATGAGGTATCGCTGTAATCGTACTGACCAGAAGAATAAAACGCGGAACGGTATAAATGCCCCTCCACCCCCCCAAAGAAATTCATGAATAGCTGTTTTTTTGTCATACTGCCTCACAAAAATCGGAATAAAAAGTAATCAAAAAATGTAACGTGCCCGAAAATGTTACCAATAAAAAAGTCAACAAGTCCCGCAAAAAAAAAAAACAAGACCTCACATGACTCTGTGGACCAAAATTTGGAAAAAATATAGCTCTCAAAATATTTTTTGCAATAAAAAGCGTCTTTTAGTGTGTGACAGCTGCCAATCATAAAAATCCGCTAAAAACCTGCTATAAAAGTAAATCAAATCCCCCTTCATCACCTCCTTAGTTAGGGAAAAATAAAAAAAATGTATTTATTTCCATTTTCCCATTAGGGTTAGGGCTAAGGTTATGGTTGGGGCTAGGGTTAGGGTTTGGATTACATTTACTGTTGGATTAGGGTTAGGGGTCTGTCAGGGGTAGGGGTGTGGTTAGGGTTATGTTTGTGATTAGGGTTAGGGGTGTGTTGGAGTTAGGTGTGTGGTTAGAGTTGGGGTTAGGGGTGTGGTTGGGATTAGGGGTGTCTTTGGGTTAGGGTTTCAGTTAGATTTGGGGGTTTCCACTGTTTAGGAACATCAGGGCTCTCCAAACGCGACATGGCGTCCGATCTCAATTCCAGCCAATTCTGCGATTAAAAAGTAAAACAGTGCTCCTTCCCTTCCGAACTCTCCAGTGCACCCAAACAGGGGTTTACCACAACAAATGGAGTATCACCATATTAAGGACAAACTGAATGACAACTTCTGGGGTCCAATTTCTCTTGTTACCCTTGGGAAAATAAAAATTTAGGGGGCTAAATAACCATTTTTGTGGGAAAAAAATAATTTTTTATTTTCACGGCTCTGCGTTATAAACTGTAGTGAAACACTTGGGGGTTCAAAGCTCTCACAACACATCTAGATAAGATCCTTAGGGGGTCTCAATGTTTAGGCACATCAGGGGCTCTCCAAACGCAACATGGCGTCCAATTTCATTTCCAACCAATTTTGAATTTAAAAGTCAAACGGCGCTCCTTCCCTTCCGAGCTCTGCCATGCACTCAAACAGTGGTTTACCCCCACATATGGGGTATCAGCGTACCCAGGACAAATTGCACAACAAAGTTTGGGGTACAATTTCTTTTGGTACCCTTGGGAAAATAAAAATTTGGGGGCTTAAAGTTCATTTTTGTTAAAAAATATTATTTTTTATTTTTACGGCTCTCTCCAAACGCAACATGGCGTCCAATCTCAAATCCAGCCAATTTTGCATTGAAAAGTCAAATGGCGCTCCTTCCCTTCCAAGCGCTGCCATGCACCCAAACAGTGGTTTACCCCCAAATATGGGGTATCGGGGTACTCAGGGCCAGGACAAATTGTACAACAGCTTTTGGGGTCCATTTTCTCCTATTACCCTTGGAAAAATATAATAAATCGGAGCTGAAGTAAATTTTTTGTGAAGAAAAATTAAATATTCATTTTTTTTTAAACATTCCAAAAATTCCTGTGAAACACCTGAGGGGTTAATAAACTTCTTGAATGTGGTTTTAAGCACCTTGAGGAGTGAAGTTTTTAGGATGGTGTCACACTTGGTTATTTTCTATCATATAGACCCCTCAAAATGACTTCAAATGTGATGTGGTCCCTAAAAAAAATGGTGTTGTAAAAATGAGAAATTGCTGGTCAAGTCAACTTTTAACCCTTATAACTCCCTAACAAAAAAAATGTTTCCAAAATCAAGCTGATGTAAAGTAGACATATGGGAAATGTTACTTATTAAGTATTTTATGTGACATATCTCTGTGATTTAAGGACATAAAATTCAAAGTTGGAAAATTGCAAAGTTTTCAAAATTTTCGCCATTTTTTTCACAAATAAACGCAGCTAATATCAAAGAAATGTTACCACTATTATGAAGTACAATATGTCTCGAGAAAACAATGACAGAATCACCGGGATCCGTTGAAGTGTTCCAGAGTTATAACCTCATAAAGGGACAGTTGTCAGAATTGTAAAAATTGGCCCGGTCATTAACCATGTCTCATATCCTGTCGGGTTTGATAAGGAGATAGCAAAAGCCGGCAATTGAATTACCGGCTTTTCTGCAATCTAGCTCTGTATTAAATATAATTATATATACGGTACTAGCTGAAGAGCCCGGCGTTGCCTGGGCATAGTAAATATCTGTGGTTAGTTACAGCACCTCACTTTTCTTATTTTCCCATCACGCCTCTCATTTTCCCCCTCACATCTCTCATTTTCCCCCTCACATCTCTCATTTTCCCCCTCACACCTCTCATTTTCTCCCTCACTCCTCTCATTCCCCCCTAACACTTGTCATTTAAACCTCACATCTGTCATTTTCTAATCACTCCACTATTTTTCCTCACTCCTCTCATTTTGCACTCACACCTTTTCATTTTCACCTCACACCTCTCATTTTCACCTCATCACCTCAGTATATACATGTTTGTCATCTCCCTTATATATAGTATACATCTGTATGTCATCTCCTGTATATAGTATATACCTGTATGTCATCTCCCTTGTATATGGTATATACCTGCTGTGTGTCATCTCCCCTATATATAGTATATACCTGAATGTCATCTCCTTCTATATATAGTATATACCTGTATGTCATCTCCTCCTGTATATAGTATATACCTGTGTGTCATCTCCCCTGTATATAGTATATATCTGTGTGTCATCTCCTCCTGTATATAGTATATACCTGCATGTCATCTTCTATATATAGCATATACTTGTATGTCATCTCCTCCTGTATATAGTATAGACCTGTAGGTCATCTGCTCCTGTATATAGTATATACCTGTGTGTCATCTCCTCCTGTATATAGTATATACCTGTATGTCATCTCCTCCTGTATATATATGTACCTGTATGTCATCTCCTCCTCTATATAGTACGTATATACCTGTGTGTCATCTCTCCTGTATATAGTATATATCTGTGTGTCATCTCCCCTGTATACAGTATATACCTGTGTGTCATCTCCTCCTGTATTAGACCTCGTTCACACGTTATTTGCTCAGTATTTTTACCTCAGTATTTGTAAGCTAAATTGGCAGCCTGATAAATCCCCAGCCAACAGGAAGCCCTCCCCCTGGCAGTATATATTAGCTCACACGTACACATAATAGACAGGTCATGTGACTGACAGCTGCCGTATTTCCTATATGGTACATTTGTTGTAGTTTGTCTGCTTATTAATCAGATTTTTATTTTTGAAGGATAATACCAGACTTGTGTGTGTTTTAGGGCGAGTTTCGTTTGTCAAGTTGTGTGTGTTGAGTTGCGTGTGGCGACATGCATGTAGCGACTTTTGTGAGATGAGTTTTGTGTGGCAACATGCGTGTAGCAAATTTTTGTGTGTCGAGTTGCATGTGACAGGTTAGTGTAGCAAGTTGTGTGCAGCAAGTTTTGCGCATGGCGAGTTTTGCGCGTGGCGAGTTTTATGTGTGGTGACTTTTGAGTATGTGCAAGTTTTGTGTGAGGCAACTTTTGCATGTGTTGCAACTTTTGTGCATGTGGCAATTTTTCTGTGTGTGCAAGTTTTGCGTGTGGTGAGTTTTCCATGAGGTGAGTTTTGCACTTGTGGCGAGTTTTGCAAGAGCCTAGTTTTTGCATGTGGCGAGTTCTGCGCGTGGCGAGTTTTGAGTGGCGACTTTTGTGTTTCGACTTTTATGTGGCGAGGTTGGTGTATTTGTGGTGAAATGTGTGCTGAGGGTAATATGTGTTCAAGCACGTGGTAGTGTGTGGCGCATTTTGTGTGTGTGTTCATATCCCCGTGTGTGGTGAGTATCCCATGTCGGGGCCCCACCTTAGCAACTGTACGGTATATACTCTTTGGCGCCATCGCTCTCATTCTTTAAGTCCTCCTTGTTCACATCTGGCAGCTGTCAATTTGCCTCCTACACTTTTCCTTTCATTTTTTCCCATTATGTAGATAGGGGCAAAATTATTTGGTGAATTGGAAAGCGCGGGGTTAAAATTTCACCTCACAACATAGCCTATGATGCTCTCAGGGTCCAGACGTGTGACTGTGCAAAATTTTGTGGCTGTAGCTGCGACGGTGCAGATGCCAATCCCGGACATACATACACACACACACATACACACACACATTCAGCTTTATATATTAGATATGTGTGTGTCAATGACATATAAAGCTGAATGTGTGTGTGTGTGTGTATGTGTGTGTGTATGTATGTCCGGGATTGGCATCTGCACCGTCGCAGCTACAGCCACAAAATTTTGCAAGTTTGCAAAAACTACAAGAGCAACAAATGTACCATATAGGAAATACGTCAGCTGTCAGTCACATGACCTGTCTATTCTGTGTATGTGTGAGCTAATATATACTGCCAGGGAGGAGGGCTTCCTGTTGGCTGGGGATTTATCAGGCTGCCAATTTAGCTTACAAATACTGAGGTAAAAATACTGACCAAATAACGTGTGAACGAGGTCTAATACAGGAGGAGATGACACACAGATATATACGATATATAAGAGGAGATGACATACAGGCACATACAATATACAGGGGAGATGGCACACAGGTATATACTATATACAGGAGCAGATGACACACAGGTATATACTATATACCGGAGGAGATGACATACAGTTATATACTATATATAAGAGGAGATGACATACAGGTATATACTATATACAGGAGGAGATGACACACAGGTATATACTATATACAGGAGGAGATGACATACAGGCACATACTATATACAGGGGAGATGACACACAGGTATATACTATATACAGGAGCAGATGACTTACAGGTATATACTATATACTGGAGGAGATGACATACAGTTATATACTATATATAAGAGGAGATGACATACAGGTATATACTATATACAGGAGGAGATGACACACAGGTATATACTATATACAGGAGGAGATGACTTACAGGTATATACTATATACAGAAGGAGATGACATACAGGTATATACTAAATATAAGAGGAGATGACACACAGGTATATACAAGAGGAGATGACATACAGCAGGTACATACTATATACAGGGGAGATGACATACATGTATAGACTATATACAGGAGATGTGTTGTGAATTCTGTGGCTGAATTCACTCCTGTGGTCACAAGTGGTACTGCAGCTTCTGAGCTTCCTCCCTCAGGTGTTCTGGTGAGCTCGTTGACTGCTTCATTACTTAACTCCGCCTGATGCTGCTATCCTTGCTCCTTGTCAATGTTTCAGTGTTGGATCTGAGCTTCTCCTGATTGTTCCTGTGACCTGCTGCTCTGTATAGCTAAGTGCTTTTTGTTTTTTTTGTTGCTTTTTTTCTGTCCAGCTTGTCTTTTGTTTTGCTGGAAGCTCTGAGACGCAAAGGGTGTACCGCCGTGCCGTTAGTTCGGCACGGTGGGTTTTTTTTGCCCCCTTTGCGTGGTTTTGCTTTAGGGTTTTTTGTAGACTGCAAAGTTCGCTTTACTGTCCTCGCTCTGTCCTAGAATATCGGGCCCCACTTTGCTGAATCTATTTCATCCCTACGTTTTGTCTTTTCATCTTACTCACAGTCATTATATGTGGGGGGCTGCCTTTTCCTTTGGGGAATTTCTCTGGGGCAAGTCAGGCCTATTTTTCTATCTTCAGGCTAGCTAGTTTCTTAGGCTGTGCCGAGTTGCCTAGGTAGTTGTTAGGCGCAATCCACGGCCGCTTTTAGTTGTGTTTAGGATAGGATCAGGTGTGCAGTCTACAGAGTTTCCACGTCTCAGAGCTCGTTCTTGTATTTTTGGGTATTTGTCAGATCACTGTGTGCGCTCTGATCGCTAAGCACACTGTGTTTCTGGATTGCCTTCATAACACCTGTCATTAGCAAACATAACAGTACAAGGAGCCAAACTAATGATTCTCAATAGAGGGAAAGAAAAAGTTCTGACATCATTTTTTTTTTTTTTTTCTGCTCTGTGTTCATTTTTTTTTTTCCCCTAGACATTTGGGTGATTCTGGACACAGGTGTGAACATGGATATTCAGGGTCTGTGCTCTTCAATGGATAATCTCGTTATAAATGTACAAAAAATTCAAGATACTATTGATCAGAAATCTATGTTAGAACCAAGAATTCCTATTCCTGATTTGTTTTTTGGAGATAGAACTAAGTTTCTAAGTTTCAAAAATAATTGTAAGCTATTTCTGGCCTTGAAACCTCATTCTTCTGGTAATCCTATTCAACAGGTTTTGATTATTATTTCTTTTTTGCGCGGCGACCCTCAAGACTGGGCATTTTCTCTTGCGCCAGGAGACCCTGCATTGAGTAGTGTCGATGCGTTTTTCCTGGCGCTCGGATTGCTGTACGATGAGCCTAATTCAGTGGATCAGGCTGAGAAAAATTTGCTGGCTTTGTGCCAGGGTCAGGATGATATAGAAGTATATTGTCAGAAATTTAGGAAATGGTCAGTACTCACTCAGTGGAATGAATCTGCGCTGGCAGCTTTGTTCAGAAAGGGTCTCTCTGAGGCTCTTAAGGATGTCATGGTGGGATTTCCTATGCCTGCTGGTTTGAATGAGTCTTTGTCTTTGGCCATTTAGATCGGTCGACGCTTGCGCGAGCGTAAATCTGTGCACCATTTGGCGGTACTGCCTGAGGTTAAACCTGAGCCTATGCAGTGCGATAGGACTATGACTAGAGTTGAACGGCAGGAATACAGACGTCTGAATGGTCTGTGTTTCTACTGTGGTGATTCCACTCATGCTATTTCTGATTGTCCTAAGCGCACTAAGCGGTCCGCTAGGTCTGCCGTCATTGGTTCTGTACAGTCCATATTCCTTCTGTCCATTACCTTGATATGCTCTTTGTCGTCGTTTTCTGTCATGGCGTTTGTGGATTCGGGCGCTGCCCTGAATCTGATGGATTTGGATTATGCTAAACATTGTGGGTTTTTCTTGGAGCCTTTGCGGTGTCCTATTCCATTGAGAGGAATTGATGCTACACCTTTGGCCAAGAATAAACCTCAATACTGGGCCCAGCTGACCATGTGCATGGCTCCTGCACATCAGGAAGTTATTCGCTTTCTGGTGTTGCATAATCTGCATGATGTGGTCGTGTTGGGGTTGCCATGGCTACAAACCCATAATCCAGTATTGGATTGGAATTCCATGTCGGTATCCAGCTGGGGTTGTCAGGGGGTACATGGTGATGTTCCATTTTTGTCGATTTCGTCATCCACCCCTTCTGAGGTCCCAGAGTTCTTGTCTGATTATCAGGATGTATTTGAAGAGCCCAAGTCCGATGCTCTACCTCCGCATAGGGATTGTGATTGTGCTATCAATTTGATTCCTGGTAGTAAATTCCCTAAAGGTCGATTATTTAATTTATCCGTGCCCGAACACGCCGCTATGCGCAGTTATGTGAAGGAATCCCTGGAGAAGGGACATATTCGCCCATCGTCATCACCACTGGGAGCAGGGTTCTTCTTTGTAGCCAAGAAGGATGGTTCGCTGAGACCGTGTATTGATTACCGCCTTCTTAATAAGATCACTGTTAAATTTCAGTATCCCTTGCCATTGTTATCTGACTTGTTTGCTCGGATTAAGGGGGCTAGTTGGTTCACTAAGATAGATCTTCGTGGTGCGTATAATCTGGTGAGAATCAGGCAAGGAGATGAATGGAAAACTGCATTCAATACGCCCGAGGGTCATTTTGAGTATCTAGTGATGCCGTTCGGACTTGCCAATGCTCCATCTGTGTTTCAGTCTTTTATGCATGACATCTTCCGTGAGTATCTGGATAAATTCCTGATTGTTTACTTGGATGACATTTTGATCTTCTCAGATGATTATGAGTCTCATGTGAAGCAGGTCAGAATGGTTTTTCAGGTCCTGCGTGCTAACTCTTTGTTTGTGAAGGGATCAAAGTGTCTCTTCGGTGTGCAGAAAGTTTCATTTTTGGGGTTCATCTTTACCCCTTCTACTATCGAGATGGATCCAGTTAAGGTCCAAGCCATCCAGGATTGGATTCAGCCGACATCTCTGAAAAGTCTGCAAAAGTTCCTGGGCTTTGCTAATTTTTATCGTCGCTTCATCTGTAATTTTTCTAGCATTGCCAAACCATTGACCGATTTGACCAAGAAGGGTGCTGATTTGGTTAATTGGTCTTCTGCTGCTGTGGAAGCTTTTCAGGAGTTGAAGCGTCGTTTTTGTTCTGCCCCTGTGTTGTGTCAGCCAGATGTTTCTCTTCCGTTCCAGGTCGAGGTTGATGCTTCTGAGATTGGAGCAGGGGCGGTTTTGTCACAGAGAGGTTCTGATTGCTCAGTGATGAAACCATGTGCTTTCTTTTCCAGGAAGTTTTCACCCGCTGAGCGTAATTATGATATGGGCAATCGAGAGTTGCTGGCCATGAAGTGGGCATTCGAGGAGTGGCGTCATTGGCTTGAAGGAGCTAAGCATCGCGTGGTGGTATTGACTGATCATAAGAACTTGACTTATCTCGAGTCTGCCAAGCGCTTGAATCCTAGACAGGCCCGTTGGTCGTTATTTTTTGCCCGCTTCGACTTTGTGATTTCGTACCTTCCGGGCTCTAAAAATGTGAAGGCGGATGCTCTGTCTAGGAGTTTTGTGCCCGACTCTCCGGGTTTATCTGAGCCAGCGGGTATCCTCAAGGAAGGAGTCATTGTGTCTGCCATCTCCCCTGATTTGCGGCGGGTGCTGCAAAAATTTCAGGCAAATAAACCTGATCGTTGTCCAGCAGAGAAACTGTTCGTCCCTGATAGGTGGACTAATAAACTTATCTCTGAACTTCATTGTTCGGTGTTGGCTGGTCATCCTGGAATCTTTGGTACCAGAGAGTTAGTGGCTAGATCCTTCTGGTGGCCATCTCTGTCACGGGATGTGCGTACTTTTGTGCAGTCCTGTGGGATTTGTGCTAGGGCTAAGCCCTGCTGTTCTCGTGCCAGTGGGTTGCTTTTGCCCTTGCCGGTCCCAAAGAGGCCTTGGACACATATTTCGATGGATTTCATTTCTGACCTTCCCGTTTCTCAAAAGATGTCAGTCATTTGGGTGGTCTGTGATCGCTTTTCTAAAATGGTCCATCTGGTGCCCTTGGCTAAATTGCCTTCCTCCTCTGATTTGGTACCTTTGTTCTTTCAGCATGTGGTTCGGTTGCATGGCATTCCTGAGAATATTGTTTCTGACAGAGGTTCCCAGTTTGTTTCAAGGTTTTGGCGAGCCTTTTGTGGTAGGATGGGCATTGACCTATCCTTTTCCTCGGCTTTCCATCCTCAGACTAATGGCCAGACCGAACGAACCAATCAGACCTTGGAAACATATCTGAGATGTTTTGTTTCTGCAGACCAGGATGATTGGGTGTCCTTTTTGCCGTTGGCTGAGTTCGCCCTTAATAATTGGGCCAGCTCGGCTACCTTGGTTTCTCCATTTTTTTGCAATTCTGGGTTCCATCCTCGTTTCTCTTCAGGACAGGTTGAGTCTTCGGACTGTCCTGGTGTGGATTCTGTGGTGGATAGGTTGCAGCGGATCTGGACTTAGGTAGTGGACAATTTGATCTTGTCCCAGGAGAAAGCTCAACTTTTCGCTAATCGCAGACGCCGTGTGGGTCCCCGACTTCGTGTTGGGGATCTGGTTTGGTTATCTTCTCGTCATATTCCTATGAAGGTTTCCTCTCCTAAATTTAAACCTCGTTTTATTGGTCCGTATAGGATTTCTGAGGTTCTCAATCCTGTGTCTTTTCGTTTGACCCTCCCAGACTCCTTTTCCATACATAATGTATTCCATAGGTCGTTGTTGCGGAGATACGTGGCACCTATGGTTCCATCTGTTGAGCCTCCTGCCCCGGTTTTGGTGGAGGGGGAATTGGAGTATATTGTGGAGAAGATTTTGGATTCTCGTGTTTCTAGACGGAAACTCCAGTATCTGGTTAAATGGAAGGGTTATGCTCAGGAAGATAATTCCTGGGTTTTTGCCTCTGATGTTCATGCTTCCGATCTTGTTCGTGCCTTTCATGCGGCTCATCCTGGTCGGCCTGGGGGCTCTGGTGAGGGTTCGGTGACCCCTCCTCAAGGGGGGGGTACTGTTGTGAATTCTGTGGCTGAATTCACTCCTGTGGTCACAAGTGGTACTGCAGCTTCTGAGCTTCCTCCCTCAGGTGTTCTGGTGAGCTCGTTGACTGCTTCATTACTTAACTCCGCCTGATGCTGCTATCCTTGCTCCTTGTCAATGTTTCAGTGTTGGATCTGAGCTTCTCCTGATTGTTCCTGTGACCTGCTGCTCTGTATAGCTAAGTGCTTTTTGTTTTTTTTTTGTTGCTTTTTTTCTGTCCAGCTTGTCTTTTGTTTTGCTGGAAGCTCTGAGACGCAAAGGGTGTACCGCCGTGCCGTTAGTTCGGCACGGTGGGTTTTTTTTGCCCCCTTTGCGTGGTTTTGCTTTAGGGTTTTTTGTAGACTGCAAAGTTCGCTTTACTGTCCTCGCTCTGTCCTAGAATATCGGGCCCCACTTTGCTGAATCTATTTCATCCCTACGTTTTGTCTTTTCATCTTACTCACAGTCATTATATGTGGGGGGCTGCCTTTTCCTTTGGGGAATTTCTCTGGGGCAAGTCAGGCCTATTTTTCTATCTTCAGGCTAGCTAGTTTCTTAGGCTGTGCCGAGTTGCCTAGGTAGTTGTTAGGCGCAATCCACAGCCGCTTTTAGTTGTGTTTAGGATAGGATCAGGTGTGCAGTCTACAGAGTTTCCACGTCTCAGAGCTCGTTCTTGTATTTTTGGGTATTTGTCAGATCACTGTGTGCGCTCTGATCGCTAAGCACACTGTGTTTCTGGATTGCCTTCATAACACCTGTCATTAGCAAACATAACAGAGATGACATACAGGTATATACTACATATAGGAAATGACATACAGGTATATACTATATACAGAAGAGATGACATACAGGTATGTACTATATACAGGAGGAGTTGACACATAGGTATATACAATATACAGGAGGAGATGACATTTAGCAGGTATATACTATTTACAGGGGAGATGACATACAGGTATATACTATATACAGGGGAGATAACATACAGGTATATACTATACACAGGAGATGACATACAGGTGTATACTATATATAAGGGAGATGACAAACATGTCTATGCCGAGGGGAAAATGAGAGGTGTAAGGTGAAAATGAGAGATGTGAGGTGAAAATGAAAAGGTGTGAGTGCAAAATGAGAGGAATGAGGGAAAATAGTGGAGTGATCAGAAAATGACAGATGTGAGGTCGAAATGACAAGTGTTAGGGGGAATGAGAGGAGTGAGGGGGAAAATGAGAGGTGAGAGGGAAAAAAAGAGAGATGTGAGGGGGAAAATGAAAGATGTGAGGGGGAAAATGAGAGGCGTGATGGGAAAAATGAGAGATGTGAGGGGGAAAATGAGAGGCGTGATGGGAAAATAAGAGAAGTGAGGTGCTATAACTAACCACAGATATTTACTATGCCCAGGCAATGCCGGGCTCCTCAGCTAGTCTATATATATATCCTATGTGTACACATTTATTTTAGCTATTCTATTCTAACCTGTCAGTTTAATTTTACTGTACACTGCACTGAACTACCGGCTTTTCTATAGAACACCGATGCGTATTTCTCGCAAGTCACACGCATGGTTCGTGTGTAATCCGTATTTTTCTCACCCCTAGAGACTTTCACTGGCGGATTTTTTGCACAATACGCTGACAAACGTAGCATGATGGCGATTTTCTCAGCCCATAAAATACGGCCGAGAAATATACGGCAGATAGGAGCTGCCCCATAGAGAAACATTGGTCAGTGTGCAATGCATTGTTTTTGTGCCTCTCATAAGTTCGTATTCCTCTCTAGTGTGACCCCGGCTTTACATCGAGTACCCGAGCATTCCAATTTGCTCGACCCGAGCAACAAGCACCAGAGCATTTTAGTGCTCGCTCATCACTAGATGTCAGAAGTTTATAGAATAAAAGAACAATTTACATTTTACTCAAAAATATACCTATGAAGGTTAAAATCAGACAAGCTGAACATTTTGCAGTGGTCTCTTAATTTCTGTATAATATATATATATATATATATATATATATATATATATATATATATATATATATATGTGCCTTGCGAAAGTATTCGGCCCCCTGGAACTTTTCAACCTTTTCCCACACATCATGCTTCAAAAATAAAGATGCCAAATGTAAATTTTTGGTAAAGAATCAACAAAAAGTGGAACACAATTGTGAAGTTGAACGAATTTTATTGGTTATTTTAAATTTTTGTGGAAATTCAAAAACTGAAAAGTGGGGTGTGCAATATTATTCGGCCCCTTTAACTTAATACTTTGTTGCACCACTTTTTGCTGCGCTTACAGCTGCAAGTCGCTTGGTATCAGTTTTGTACATCGAGAGACTGAAATTCTTGCCCATTCTTCCTTGGCAAACAGCTCGAGCTCAGTGAGGTTTGATGGAGATCGTTTGTGAACAGCAGTTTTCAGCTCTTTCCACAGATTCTCAATTGGATTGAAGTCTGGACTTTGACTTGGCCATTATAACACCTGGATACATTTACTTTTGAACCATTCCATTGTAGATTTTGCTTTATGTTTGGGATCATTGTCTTGTTGGAAGACAAATCTTCGTCAAGGTCTCTGGCCTTTTGCAGACTCCAACAGGTTTTCTTCAAGAATGGTCCTGTATTTGGCTCCATCCATCTTCCCATCAATTTTAACCATCTTCCCTGTCCCTGCTGAAGAAAAGCAGGCCCGAACCATGATGCTGCCACCACTATGTTTGACATTGGGGATGGTGTGTTCAGGGTGATGAGCTGTGTTGCCTTTACGCCAAACATATAGTTTGGAATTGTTGCCAAAAAGTTCGATTTTGGATTCATCTGACCAGAGCACCTTCTTCCACATGTGTGGTGTGTCTCCCAGGTGGCTTGTTGCAAACTTTAAAATGCACTTTTTATGGATATCTTTGTGATATGGCTTTTTTCTTGCCACTCTTCCATAAAGGCGAGATTTGTGCAGTGTACGACTGATTGTTGTCCTATGGACAATGGACAGACTGTCCCACCTCAGCTGTAGATTTCTGCAGTTCATCCTGTGTGATCATGGGCCTCTTGGCTGCCTCTCTGATCAGTCTTCTCCTTGTTTGAGATGAAAGTTTAGAGGGACGGCCGGGTCTTGGTATGATGGTATGATACTCCTTTCATTTCAATATGATAGCTTGCACAGTGCTCCTTGGGATGTTTAAAGTTTTGGAAATCATTTTGTATCCAAATCCGGCTTAAAACTTCTCCACAACAGTATCACAGACATGCCTGTTGTGTTCCTTGGTCTTCATGATGCTCTCTGTGCTTCAAACAGAACCCTGAGACTAACACAGAGCAGGTGCATTTATACAGAGACTTGATTACACACAGGTGGATTATATTTATCATCATTAGGCATTTAGGACAATATTGGATCATTCAGAGATCCACAATGAACTTCTGGAGTGAGTTTGCTGCACTGAAAGTAAAGGGGCCGAATAATATAGCAAGCCCCACTTTTCAGTTTTTGATTTTCCACAAAAATTTAAAATAACCAATAAATTTCGTTCAACTTCACAATTGTGTTCCACTTGTTGTTGATTCTTCATCAAAAATTTACATTTGGCATCTTTATGTTTGAAGCATGATATGTGGGAAAAGGTTGAAAAGATCCAGGGGGCCGAATACTTTCGCAAGGCACTGTATATTATATACATATATACATACTCCCTGACAGAAGTTATGTCGTTTATCCATATTATGTAAATAAAAGCAAATAACCTCACGTTAAATTCATCCATTGGTTGTATAAATTATTCTATTGAAAGCTGAAACCCTCCGAAATGTGGTTTAGGCTAAGAAAATAAATTGCCACCAATGAAGAAATATTGATCAGTTAATGGACACAGAATGGTCATATTTTGGCAAGACAAAAGTTTTGTCGCCTGGTCATATAATGCACCCAATCCTAGTTTACATGCTCACCTGTGCTCAGTAAATGATCGGTTAATTAGTGTGTGTATAAAAAGAAACCCAGCACCACAGACCTTCACTTGAACTGCAACTTGAGCTCTGACAACATGCCAAAAATCCACCCTGGGACCAAAGCCTGGATTATCAAGAGGCTGAAGACCAGATCCACTGCAGAGGTGGCTGGCACCTTTAATATGTCTCAGCGTCAAGTACAAAGAATTAAAAAAAGATTTCAAGAGACTGGAGATGTGTTTGACAAGCCCAGGTCCGGCAGACCCCGCAAGACAACTGCTCAGGAGGAACGTTTGTTGGTTAGAAAATCCAAAGCAAGCCCCTCTTCCACTGCAACAGAGCTCCAACAGGCCTGGTCCCCTCAAGACCCTGTTATCTAAAACAGTTTGTAGGATTCTGTCTCGAAATGGCCTCCATGGTCGAATCAGTGCCCAGAAGCCAGCACTAAACAAAAGGCAAATAAAAAAAGTGTGGCATTTGCAAAGTCCCACAGCCTGCTAAACAGACGGACGCTGGAAAAGTGGCAGAAGGTGGATTTCTCTGATGAATCTTCAGTAGAATTACACCACAGCCGCCGCAAATATTGCAGGAGACCTACTGGAGCCCGTATGGATCTAAAATACACCCAGTAAACAGATACATTTGGTGGTGGAAAGATGACGGTCTGGGGTTACATTCAGTATGGGGGTGTGCAAAACATTTGCAAGGTGGAAGGCAATATCAATAGCCTAAAATATCAAGAAGTATTAGCTACCTCTTATATTCCAAATCATAAAAGGGGTCAAATTCTGCAGCAGGATGGTGCTCTATCTCAAAAAGATCAAAGTGCTCAAGGACTGGCCAGCCCAGTCACCAGACATGAACATCATTGAGCATGTTTGGTGTAGCATGAAAGAGGAAGCTTGGAAGATAAAACCTAAGAATCTAGATGAAATCTGGGAGGCATGTAAGACTGCATTCTTTGCTATTCCTGATGACTTCATTAATAAATTGTATGAATCGTTGTTGAACCGCATGGATGCAGTCCTTCAAGCTCATGGAAGTCACACAAAATATTAAATATGACTAATAGCACCACAACGTCATTCACCAATGTTATGCAACATATATTCGTATTTTAAGTTAATTATTTGTTTGAATATCACAATACTTTCTCTAGGCGACAAAACTTTTGTCTTGCCAAAATCTGACCATTCTGTGTCCACTAACTGATAAATATTTCTGCATTGATGTCAATTTATTTTCTTAACCTAAACCACATTTCGGAGGGTTTCAGCGTTCAAAAGAATAATTTATACAACCAATGGATGAATTTAACGTGAGGTTATAAGCTTTTATTTACATAACATGGATAAGCAACATAATTTCTGTCAGGGAGTGTATATATGTTATGTGATGCATTGACCTCTGTTACAGGTAGGGGGCGCTGCATGGTCTCTTCAGAATACGGATGGAGGCATATTGAGGCCCTAGGAATGCATGGGAGTCGCAGGCATAACTATGGTGATGAGACAAAGTCCGGCATTATTGTGAATGGCCGGTATGTGTGTCGCAGAGGAAGATCTGCGCTGTCAGCCTGAAGTAAGTATGTTCTGGGACCTGTAGTCCCACACGTAATTTTGTTGTTTGTATAATTGTGAAGGGAGGCTGGCAGGGCTACTTCTGAGAGCTGGGCGGTTCGGACTAGCCACACACACACACCACCCATCTATGGGAGTGGTTACAAGTATGTAATGTGACCAGGGTGTGGGTCACATGGTTCCTGCAATAGAGTCTGTATAGGTTCCTGTGAAAGGACCTGAATGGATCTGGGCTGGAAGGTCCTGTGAGAGGAAAGGCCTGAGTGTTGGGAGGTCCAGAGTGTGGACTGGATCCCTGAAGAGCACATGGGGGAGGCCTTGGACCTGGGGGCCTGTGTGTTGAACGGTCCCAGGTGGGGACGGACGTCCTGAATAGCACACAGAGGCCGTGTGTGCAGAGTCCGTGATGACACTGCATTGGTGGAGCTACAGCCCGCCTGAGGATCTGGACTGACTGATGTGTGCCTGCCAGGCAAGTTTGTGATCCAAAATCGGCAGTTTCCCTGGAGGAGAGAGGACTGCCAGGAGGTCATCGTGTGGAGCAGGAGCTCCAGAAAGGTAACACCCGGGAAGGGGGCTATCATAAAAGCAGAGATGTATCTGCCAGTGGAACTGACTGTTGGTGCTTGTTGTGTTCCACGGATATTGATGAACTGTTCGGCGTACGGTCACCCATGGTAACTGGGCGAAGTGAAAAGTCCAGCATGTTTAGTGTCTGTGAGTTGAAGCCGAATATGAAATGTAAATAATGAACTGTGCCCGGTTTATGCTGCATAAAATAAACCGGATAGACTGTTTAAGTGAAAAACTGAACCTGTCTGCGTGTATCCCGTTGCCAAGCGAGTGTCCCCCAACACATGTGGTGAGTGCTATCTTACATATACACACACATACTGTACATATATACCATATACAGTAGTGCTCAAAAGTTTGCATACCCCAGCAGAATTTTTGATTTCTTGGTGATTTTTCAGAGAATATGAATGATAACACCAAAACTTTTTCTCCACTCATGGTTAGTGGTTGGATGAAGCCATTTATTGTCAAACTACTGTGTTTTCTCTTTTTAAATCATAACGACAACCCCAAACATCCAAATGACCCTGATCAAAAGTTAACATACCCTGGTGATTATGGCCTGATAACACGCACAGAAGTTGACAAAAAATGGGTTTGAATGGCTACTAAAGGTAACATCCTCACCTGTGATCTGTTTGCTTGTAATCAGTGTGTGTGCATAAAAGCAGAGTGAGTTTCAGGGATCCAGACAGACTCTTGCATATTTCATCCAGCCACTGACACTTCTGGATTGTGAGTCATGGGGAACGCAATAAGAATTGTCAGCGGATCTATGGGAAAAGGTAGCTGAACTGTATAAAACAGGAAAGTGATACAAAAAAAAATCCAAAGAATTGATGATAATGCAAGTCAGCAGTGTTCAGACTGTGATAAACAAATGGAAAATCAGGGCCTCTATAAAAACAAAACCAGTCAGGTAGACCAACATAAATGTCATCCACAACTGCCAGGTAAATTGTACGGGATGCAAAAAAACAAACAAATAACATGAGTTAAAATACAGGACTCTTTGAAAACTGTTTCAAGATGCACAATGAGGAGGCCCTTGAGGAAAAATGGGCTGCATGGTCGAGTCGCCAGAAGAAAGCCATTACTGTGCAAATGCCACAAAGCATCTCGCCTACAACACGCAAACCAGCATAGAGACAAGCCTCAAAACGTCTGAAACAAGGTAATTTAGAGTGATGAGACCAAAATTAAACTTTTTCTCCACAATCATAAATATTATATTTGGAGAGAGGTCAACAAGGCCTATGACGAAAGGAACACCACTCCTACTGTAAAGCACGGAGGTGGATCGCTGATGTTTTGGGGATATGTGAGCTACAAAAGCACAGGAATCTTGGACAAAGTTGAAGGAAAGATGAATGCAGCATGTTATCAGCAAATACTGGAGGCAAATTTGCGCTCATCAGCATGGAAGCTGCGCATGGGATGTACTTGGAGGTTCCAACATGACAATGATCCAAAACACAAGGCAAAGTCGACCTGTCATTGGCTACAGCAGAACAAAAAGAAGGTAGCACGCCACTACCTCTGGGACTCCATACATGACAGGATGGCGCTGCTCCGCCGCCACTGCTGTAAAGAAGTGGGTAAGAAACACCCTCGTAGGGGACTCGCGGACCGACGGGAAGACTCGCGGGGAGAGGGAAGACTCACGGGGATAGGGGAGACTCGCAGATACTAAGACGGAAGAAAAGCCGGCAATTCAGCAGCCACGTACTGTAAAAACACAGCAGGAGCCAACAGGATAAAATAGATGAGTTACACACAGTATATAGACATAGATATACAAATATTCAGATGTCAGTGACAAATACAATTAGTACAATGCGTGTGAAACTTACTGTACATGTATTTAGGCTAAAAATATCAGCTCTCAGCCGCCCCCGAAAAGGTGCTGCTCTAAGATGTGCCAATTCTGACACTTAGCCTTGCTCATCCCACTTGTCCTGTAGCAGTGGCAAGTGAGGTGATAGTTGCGGTGGGGGTTGATGTCACCTTTGTATTGTCAGGTGACATCAAGCCCCGAGGTTAGTAATGGTGATGAGTCAATCAGACGCCCCCATTACTAACCCCATGGTCATATCGTATAAAATTACACACACACAGGAAAAAGTCCTTTAATTGAAAGAATGACACAGACTCCTTTAATAAATCTTAATTTAACCATACTTACAACATCGCCCATTCCTCAAACGCCATTGTCGTCTGCAAAAGAGTTAAAAAACAAACAACAATATTCCTCACTATTCCGCAGAGAAGATGATAATCCATTTGTCAGACGACCGGTCTAGCTCTGCTCTGCTACATCTATATGGCAGGCTGAATAATTGCATGATGCGATCATACAGCCTGTCATCCAGCAGAGACACTGAGCAGCGTGTGCTCATTGTCTCCCTGTGAACTACTATTCCCAGTCTGATTGCACCGCGAGCGTGAGAAAGTTCTCCTGCTCCAGGTGCCGACAGACAGGTCTTGGGAGTTCACAGCCAATGAACTCACTTTCACCTTTCTGACATCCGTGAAAGCGCCATGGAAAAATTTCAGCTGATATTAGTAGCCGGGGAAGCTCCATGGGTATTACCCCCTTCCCACTCTAGAAACATGGACCCAAAGCCGTCGGCTTTCCCTTTGCTGGTTAAAAAAATTACGAGGCAGCCCATGACATTTTTTTCAGAAAAATAAACTTTTATTAATAAAATACATGTGCAGTAAGCGCCACACACTGTACTAAATATAAACACTGCTCAAAAAATTAAAGGGAACACTCAAATAACACATCCTAGATCTGAATGAATGAAATATTTTCATTGAATACTTTGTTCTGTACAAAGTTGAATGTGCTGACAACAAAATCACACAAAAATCATCTATGGAAATCAAATTTATTAACCAAATGGAGGCCTGGATTTGGAACGATACTCAAAATCAAAGTGAAAAATCAAATTACAGGCTGGTCCAACTTCAGTGGAAATGCCTCAAAACAAGGAATGATGCTCAGTAGTGTGTGTGTGGCCTCCACGTGCCTGTATGACCTCCATATAATGCCTGGGCATGCTCCTGATGAGGCGGCAGATGGTCTCCTGAGGGATCTCCTCCCAGACCTGGACTAAAGCATCTGCCAACTCCTGGACAGTCTGTGGTGCATGGTGCGAGACATGATGTCCCAGATGTGTTCAAACGGATTCAAGTCTGGGGAACGGGCGGGCCAGTCCATAGCTTCAATGCCTTTATCTTGTGGGAACTGCTGACACATTCCAGCCACATGAGGTCTGGCATTGTCCTGCATTAGGAGGAACCCAGGGCCAACCGCACCAGCATATGGTCTCACAAGGGGACTGATGATCTCCGTACCTAATGGCAGTCAGGCTACCTCTGGCGAGAACATGGAGGACTGTGCGGCCCTCCAAAGAAATGCCACCCTACACCATTACTGACCCACTGCCAAACCGGTCATGCTGAAGGATGTTGCAGGCAGTAGATCAGATCTCTCTCCACAGCATCTCCAGACTCTGTCACGTCTGTCACATGTGCTCAGTGTGAACCTGCTTTGATATGTGAAGAGCACAGGGTGCCAGTGGTGAATTTGCCAATCCTGGTGTTCTATTGCAAATGCCAAGTGTCCTGCACGGTGTTGGGCTGTGAGCACAACCCCCATCAGTGGACGTCAGGCACTCAGACCTTCCTCATGGAGTCGGTTTCTAACCATTTGTGCAGACACATGCACGTTTGTGGCCTGCTGGAGGTCATTTTGCAGGGCTCTGGCAGTGTTCCTCCTTGCACAAAAGTTGAGGTAGCGGTCCTGCTGCTGGGTTGTTGCCCTCCTACGACCCTCTCCACGTCTCCTGGTGTACTGGCCTGTCTCCTGGTAGTGCCTCCAGCCTCCGGACACTACGCTGACAGACACAGCAAACCTTCTTGCCACAGCTCGCATTGATGTGCCATTCTGGAAAAGCTGCACTACCTGAGCCACTTGTGTGGGTTGTAGAGTCCGTATCATGCTACCACGAGTGTGAAAGCACAACCAACATTCAAAAGTGACCAAACCATCAGCCAGAAAGCATTGGTACTGAGATGTGGTCTGTGGTCCCCACCTGAAGAACCACTCCTTAATAGGGGGGTCTTGATAATTGCCAATAATTTCCATCTGTTGTCTATTCCATTTGCACAACAGCATGTGAAATTGATTGTCAAACAGTGTTGCTTCTTAAGTGGACAGTTTGATTTCACAGAAGTTTGATTTACTTGGAGTTATATTCTGCTGTTTAAGTGTTCCCTTCATTTTTTTGAGCAGTGTATGTCACTGACATCTGCATATTTACCTATTCTATATGTATTTCTAATTGATAATTACTGGACATGTGAACACGGCCTTAGCACAGTACATGTATCTGTATTATATTCACCTGAATAAAGAAACACTCTTTGCCTGTCGGTTGGATCCCTCCTTCATTCATCAGCTGTTTACCTACACTAAGACAGAGCACTTCTCCGTGCTCTAGGTTACAGGGACACATACACGGTGAGCTGGAATTCTTTTTTAATAAAAGATTATGCCCAAGTCATATAGCAAGGCTCGTCAAAGGATCTATATTGACTTTTAGAATTGATAGGCTAGGTTCACATTGCATTAGCAGCAGCCCGTTCAGCACATACGCTAACGGGCTGCTGCTAGCGCAAGTGCCTGCGCTACATCATGCTAGCGCAGATGGAGCATCTGCTAGCTCCATCTGCGCTAGCAGTGACGCACCCGGAAACGCTGCAGCCAGCGTCTCGGGTCCGTCACTCAAATGACGGCACATCGCTAGCGCATGCCCATTGTGGGCGTGCGCTAGCGATGCGTTCGCCATTGCATTCAATGGCGGCGTTAACAGACTACGTTACACTGCGTTATGCCGCGGTGTAACGTAGCCCGTTTAACGTAGTCAATGAACGCAATGTGAACCTAGTGTCACGCTCACGCCCTGACTGGTGGGCGTAAGCTCGGGGGGTTTGTGGCCCCACTGTGCCACAAACCAGACTACCCTGGAAGGGGCGTGACTATGACAGCTGCCTGGGTTTTCACTGGAGCCTCTGATGGTGAGGTCAGGCTTGTGCAGCAGGCAGCTGCCAGGTGCTACTCCAGGGTGGTGTCTGGCTGTGGCTGCTGATCCCACTTGGGAGACAGGAACACCAGGATTGGTGCGGGCATCAGGCAGGACTGGCAGAAGAGTACGGCTGGAACTCAGACGAGTAGGCTGGCACGGCTGAGACACAGGGCTGGCAGAGACACGGCAGAGAACACAGGGCTGGCAGAGAACACAGGGCTGGCAGAGAACACAGGGCTGGGAGAGAACACAGGGCTGGGAGAGAACACAGGGCTGGGAGAGACACGGCAGAGAACACAGGGCTGGCAGAGACACAGCAGAGAACACAGGGCTGGCAGGGACGGCAGGAAACAGGACTGGCTAGGACGGCAGGAAACAGAGGACTGGAAGGCACGGCAAGAAACACAGGACTGGTAGATGTGGTGTATGAAGGAACAGGTAGGGACCTGTTCACACACGAGGTGCAGGTACGGATATGTAGTTTGGAGGAACAGGTAGGGACCTGTTCACACTGGAGGTGCAGGAACGGATATGAAATATGAAGGAACAGGTAGGGACCTGTTCACACAGGAGGTGCAGGAAAGGAAACAAGCAGAAAGGAATGAGGTATGAAGAAACAGGTTGGGACCTGTTCACACAGGAGATGCAGGTACGAAAACAAGCCAGAAGGAAAGGAGCATGAAGGAACAGGTTGGGACCTGTTCACACAGGAAGAGAAGTGCAAGACTGCAGATAGGAGCAGAAGAGCAGCAAGAGATAGTGTAGCAACAAAAGCTAAGCAGAGCGGAGCCACAAGGAATGTGGAGAGGAGCTGCAGCAAGAGATACTGCACAAGCTAAGCAGAGTGGAACCACAAGGATAGCGGAGAGGAGCTGCAGCAAGAGGTTTCTGCAGCAACGGGAGCGGAGCAGAACCGCAGGAGTGCGGAGCAGCGGTAAAGCCACTAAGATACAGAGCAGGCAGAGCCGCAAGAGTGCAGAGTGTAAGCAGACTGAGAACACAAGGAAAAACACAGCAGGAAAGGAAGCCACAGACAAGGAGACAGAGAATAGACTAAGTACAGACAAGGCAATGGAACAAGACACAAGGACAAAGACACAGGGACCAGGATATTCTGCCTCCTGGAGGGCGGACAACAAGATCAAGGCAATAGCACAGAGAAAAGCCTCCAGAGAGGTAGTAACTCAGAGCAAGGCCTGGCAAACTCAGAAGCTAAACACAAACTGAGCTAACACATTGCACAGGCCCAGACCACAGGGTGGAGCTGCACTATATACTGGAGGCCTCTTGATAATTGGTCAGGAACAGATTAGACAGATGCACCTGATTCCTATAAGAACCAGAGCGTTCAGGCGCCGGCCCCCTATACACATAGCCATGAGGCATGCAGAGAGCAGAGACACAGAACATAGAGCTGGCATGAAACAGAAACCACATCATGACCTGGAGCAGTGGGTAAGATAGTGTGAAAGATGCGAGGCCATGCCGTGATGCCAGCAGAGTTGTTACACCTAGCCTTACTTCTAATAGGTGACACTAGAGTTCAAGTCCTCTTCCTCTTTGAAAAGACATCTTGCATACACATTAAGGCCACATTCACTCATTCAGTATTTGATCAGTATTTTACCTCAGTATTTATAAGCCAAAACCAGGAGAGGGAAAATCAGAGGAAAAATATAATAGAAACACATCACCACTTCTGTATTTATCACCCACTCCTGGTTTTGGCTTACAGATACTGAGGTAAAATACTGAACGTGGTGGCATGGCCTAAAGATTAATTAAAATGCATGGCATTAGAACAGTTCTTACCTGGCGACATTTGGGTTCTGTCTACACAAAAGTAGCAGTTGTTCTGTGTTGATAAATAAGGCCCAGCATGGGAAACAACACAGCAACAAGATGAGTATCCCTCTCTGTAATATTGTTCCCACACGCTTCAAGTTTTTTCCTCCATAGGTCTGTGGATTAAGAGGAATTGATAGGTTTTTAATATCTTGGCCCTGGATAATTTCTTTACTACAAAAAGCTAACTTAAAGAAAGTTGCATGTGCACAATCCTTTTTAGTAATGTGACTGCACTGATAGAACCATGTGCCGACTCATCTGAAAGGAATGACTGTTGGATACAAAAACCATTATGGATACCAGATGGTCGAATGTACAGATGCTTTATGCTCATAATCATATGATTCTAGTGTCACCAAATGACTTTTAAAAGACATTCCTTGTTCTAAATGTTAGTATAACAGGATGCCAGTTCTGTATGTTAGCTAAATTGTCAGCATATATGGTAAGCTTATTGATAAACAATATTCCTGGAAAATAGTTCACAAAAGATTAACTGACGGCAGGAAAACACAATACAACTGACAAAAATATTAAAGCTTATTCTGAGACCTTAAGACATTAGTCTAGCTGCAGGAGTTGTGTAAGGCCAGTCTCACACGTCCAGATATTTCCGGTACCGGAAGAAACGGTCCCAAAGCTATCAGTGTCCGTGTGTGCATGTAGGCCATCCGTGTGCCCGTGTTTATCGTCCGTGTGCTGTCCGTGTGTCCATGTATTGAAACAATTTGTTTTAATTTTAACCCTATGACTAAAAACGCACACGGACAGCACACGGACGGCACACGGATGGCATCCGTGTGAGGTACGTGTTTACACGCACCAACTGACTTTAATGGGTCCGTGTAATCCATGTGCTCCCACGAACACTGACATGTCTCCGTGTTTTGCACACGGACACACGGTCCGTGAAAACACGCTGGCATCTGCAGAGACACTATTTATTTTAATGTGTCTACATGTGTCAGTGTCTCCAGTACGTGAGAAAATTGTTACCACACATACAGGAGCCACTGACGTGTCAAACCGCCCTAAAGAATAAATAAAACATCGGCTGTTAAATATCCTACAGATCAAGTACAGTTGGTCCCAGAATGGTTTTGGTTACTTTGACTGATGACTTGCTGCCCCATTACATGAGCGACGGTGCTTACAAATATGGCCTGTGACTGCTCATGTTAGAAATTGACAATAGTGGTCAGTACTGGAGCAGCGGGAAATTTAAACCCTTTATGACAATCACAGCGTGCTCTGTGTTGCTGGCTCAGATCAGCAGTAGTGAGCCGGCAACACAGAAGAGGTCACACCATCAGAGTACCTAGCGTTCAGAAATAAGCGCTGCCCCCACATTCACTTGCAGGGGCAGAGCTGGTCCTTGAACCCTGGGTAACCCCGACACCGTGATCTGACACTGAACTCTCCTCTGTGTTACTACTGATCTCAGCTGGCTATAAAGGGTGTACCGTCATTGTGCACATCGTACAATGACAGTGCACAGTGACTAATCCCATTTCTTAAACGCAAGACTGCCTTTGACACAGTGGACTGCCTTTGACACAGTGGACCATTCCCTATTATTACAGACCCTCTCATCCCTTGGCATCACAGACTTGGCCCTATCCTGGATCTCATCACACCTAACAGACCGGACATTCAGCATCTCCCACTGACACACCACCTCCTCACCTCGCCCCCTATCTGTCAGAGTCCCACAAGGTTCAGTCCTAGGGCCCCTGCTCTTCTCCAATTATACCTTTGGCCTGGGACAGCTCATAGAATCTCATGGCTTTCAGTATCATCTCTATGCTGATGACACACAGATCTACATCTCTGGACCAGATATCACCTCCCTACTAACCAGAATCCCTCAATGGCTGTCCACTATTTCATCCTTCTTCTCCGCTAGATTTCTGAAACTTAAAATGGACAAAACAGAATCCATTCTCTTTCCATCTCATGCGACCACCCCAACGAATCTATCCATTACAGTAAATGGCTGCCCACTCTCCCCAGTCCCACAAGCTCGCTGCCTCGGGGTAATCCTTGATGCTGATCTCTCCTTCAAACCACATATGCAAGCCCTTTCCACTTCCTGCCGACTTCAACTCAAAAATATTTCACGAATCCGTTCATTCCTCAACCAAGAATCTGCAAAAACCCTAGTCCATGCCCTCATCATCTCTCGCCTTGACTACTGCAACCTCCTTCTCTGTGGCCTCCTCTCGAACATGCTCGCAGCCCTCCAATCTATTCTAAACTCTGCTGCCTGACTAATCCACCCGTCCCCCCGCTATTCTCCAGCTTCTCCCCTCTGTCAATCCCTTCACTGGCTCCCCATTGCCCAGAGACTCCACTACAAAACCCTAACCATGACGTACAAAGCCATCCACAACCTGTCTCCTCCATACATCTGTGACCTTGTCTCCCGGTACTTACCTACACACAACCTCCGATCCTCACAAGACCTCCTTCTCTACTCCCCTCTTATCTCCTCTTCCCACAATCGTATACAAGATTTCTCTCGCGTATCACCCCTACTCTGGAACCCTCTACCACAACACATCAGACTCTCGCTTACCATCGAAACCTTCAAAAAGAGCCTGAAGACCCACCTCTTCTGACAAGCTTATAACCTGCAGTAACCACCGATCGACCAAATTGCTGCATTACCAGCTCTACCCTCGCCTACTGTATTCTCACCCATCCCTTGTAGATTGTGAGCCTTCGCGGGCAGGGTCCTCTCTCCTCCTGTACCAGTTATGACTTGTATTGTTTAAGATTATTGAACTTGTTTTTATTATGTATACCCCTCCTTACATGTAAAGCGCCATGGAATAAATGGCGCTATAACAATAAATAATAATAATAAGTGGAAAGGGCCATGTGAAGTTCGGGAAATAGTGGGGGGGATGTAAACTACCGAGTTTACCAGCGCGGGAAAAGGAAACCCAAAGAGTTGTATCACGTTAATTTGTTAAAAGCGTGGAAGGACTGGGAGAGTATGCTTACAGAGGTGACTCCCGACGTGTCATCTGGGGACCCTCCGATATTGGTCTGGACGGAGGCCGAGGGAGATGTAAAGATAGGAGACACCCTCTCGAAACAGCAGCGGCGAGAGGTGCGGAAATGGATACAGGAGAATATGGATATATTCTCGGGATTACCCGGTCGTACCTCTGTCATCCAGCAAGACATTGTCACCGAGACTCACGTAAGGGTACGAATGAAACCGTACGAAGTGCCCGAGGCCTGGAAACAAGCCATTGCGAGTGAGGTAAAACAAATGTTCCAACTAGAAGTAATCGAGGAATCCCGAAGTGACTGGGCTAGTCCAATTGTGCCAATCCCGAAGCCGGACGGGTCATTACGATTCTGTAATGACTTCCGCAAATTAAATCAGGTGTCGAAGTTCGACATACCCAATGCCCCGGGTGGACGAGATGATCGAGCGACAGGGTCTAAATTAGTTTAGATTACAGCATCACATAAATAGGGATTTAGAACAAAATTTCTTTGACTTCCGGACCACCCCTTTAACTGCCGCTGTCAGAAATTGCCAGCTGCATTTAATAGGATAAACCACAGCAATGACAGCTTAGGCCGGCCTCACACTCAGCATAGGGAAATACGGTCCGTTATTTACAGCCGTATTACGCAGAAAAGTCCCCAAAATAGTGATCCGTATGTCATCCGTAGGCAGAGGGTGTCAGCGTATTTTGCGCATGGCATCCTCCGTATGTAATCCGTATGGCATCCGTACTGCGAGATTTTCTTGCAGGCTTGCAATATGGAAAAAAACAGCAAAACAAGGCAGCCAGCGTGAACAGCGCCACATACAAGTCTTTTATGTGCAGCATTGTGCCAAGCAGCCACCCCCTCCATTAGTTTGGTAGGTTGAGAGTGGCTGCCTCATCGGTTATGCTGCACCTGTGTTGTCTCCATCTTAACCACATGGGTCCACTGCATCCTGATAGTGCATTTGTTTGGAGGCCTAGGCAGGTAAGAAGCTCTGCCTTGTTTTGCTGTTTTTTTCTATTTTTTGGAGGATCTCTGAATCCTCTTCTTGTGCTCTTGCTGTTTAGAATTAGGACTCGTAAGCGTGGGGACCCTTGACGCGGGTTACGAGCTTGCGTATTTTGGCCAAAGTATAAAATAATACCTCACAAAAAAATTTTTTATATATTTTTGTGTTTTTTGCACTTTTTTTCGGGGTGCAGTTGGGCCCATTTTTGTCTTGTAAACTGTGGTGTCTGTTCACATGGGGTGCATTTGGATAGCGCTGGGCAGGCCCGCCTGATCTAATAGAAGGGTGTCACTACTAGGCTTGCCTGGATGCTGTGCATCTCCATTGTGTGAACAGCGCCACATACAAGTCTTTTATGTGCAGCATTGTGCCAAGCAGCCACCCCCTCCATTAGTTTGGTAGGTTGAGAGTGGCTGCCTCATCGGTTATGCTGCACCTGTGTTGTCTCCATCTTAACCACATGGGTCCACTGCATCCTGATAGTGCATTTGATTTTTAGAGGCCTAGGCAGGTAAGAAGCTCTGCCTTGTTTTGCTGTTTTTTTCTATTTTTTGGAGGATCTCTGAATCCTCTTCTTGTGCTCTTGCTGTTTAGAATCAGGCTTGCAATACGGACATATAATAGTAACATAGTAACATAGTTAGTAAGGCCGAAAAAAGACATTTGTCCATCCAGTTCAGCCTATATTCCATCATAATAAATCCCCAGATCTACGTCCTTCTACAGAACCTAATAATTGTATGATACAATATTGTTCTGCTCCAGGAAGACATCCAGGCCTCTCTTGAACCCCTCGACTATAGTAACATAGTTAGTAAGGATATGGATTCCTTAACCTATTCTAGTGCTATCTGTGTTCCAGGAGGAGAATAATACATAGTAACATAGTAACATAGTTAGTAAGGCCGAAAAAAGACATTTGTCCATCCAGTTCAGCCTATATTCCATCATAATAAATACCCAGATCTACGTCCTTCTACAGAACCTAATAATTGTATGATACAATATTGATCTGCTCCAGGAAGACATCCAGGCCTCTCTTGAACCCCTCGACTGAGTTCGCCATCACCACCTCCTCAGGCAAGCAATTCCAGATTCTCACTGCCCTAACAGTAAAGAATCCTCTTCTATGTTGGTGGAAAAACCTTCTCTCCTCCAGACGCAAAGAATGCCCCCTTGTGCCCGTCACCTTCCTTGGTATAAACAGATCCTCAGCGAGATATTTGTATTGTCCCCTTATATACTTATGCATGGTTATTAGATCGCCCCTCAGTCGTCTTTTTTCTAGACTAAATAATCCTAATTTCGCTAATCTATCTGGGTATTGTAGTTCTCCCATCCCCTTTATTAATTTTGTTGCCCTCCTTTGTACTCTCTCTAGTTCCATTATATCCTTCCTGAGCACCGGTGCCCAAAACTGGACACAGTACTCCATGTGCGGTCTAACTAGGGATTTGTACAGAGGCAGTATAATGCTCTCATCATGTGTATCCAGACCTCTTTTAATGCACCCCATGATCCTGTTTGCCTTGGCAGCTGCTGCCTGGCACTGGCTGCTCCAGGTAAGTTTATCATTAACTAGGATCCCCAAGTCCTTCTCCCTGTCAGATTTACCCAGTGGTTTCCCGTTCAGTGTGTAATGGTGATATTGATTCCCTCTTCCCATGTGTATAACCTTACATTTATCATTGTTAAACCTCATCTGCCACCTTTCAGCCCAAGTTTCCAACTTATCCAGATCCATCTGTAGCAGAATACTATCTTCTCTTGTATTAACTGCTTTACATAGTTTTGTATCATCTGCAAATATCGATATTTTACTGTGTAAACCTTCTACCAGATCATTAATGAATATGTTGAAGAGAACAGGTCCCAATACCGACCCCTGCGGTACCCCACTGGTCACAGCGACCCAGTTAGAGACTATACCATTTATAACCACCCTCTGCTTTCTATCACTAAGCCAGTTACTAACCCATTTACACACATTTTCCCCCAGACCAAGCATTCTCATTTTGTGTACCAACCTCTTGTGCGGCACGGTATCAAACGCTTTGGAAAAATCGAGATATACCACGTCCAATGACTCACCGTGGTCCAGCCTATAGCTTACCTCTTCATAAAAACTGATTAGATTGGTTTGACAGGAGCGATTTCTCATAAACCCATGCTGATATGGAGTTAAACAGTTATTCTCATTGAGATAATCCAGAATAACATCCCTCAGAAACCCTTCAAATATTTTACCAACAATAGAGGTTAGACTTACTGGCCTATAATTTCCAGGTTCACTTTTAGAGCCCTTTTTGAATATTGGCACCACATTTGCTATGCGCCAGTCCTGCGGAACAGACCCTGTCGCTATAGAGTCACTAAAAATAAGAAATAATGGTTTATCTATTACATTACTTAGTTCTCTTAGTACTCGTGGGTGTATGCCATCCGGACCCGGAGATTTATCTATTTTAATCTTATTTAGCCGATTTCGCACCTCTTCTTGAGTTAGATTGGTGACCCTTAATATAGGGATAATGGATCCATGGGCTCAAATAATCGTAAAAACACTATATATATATATATATATATATATATATATATATATATATATATATATATTTTTTTTTTTTTTTTTTTTTAATCATACGAAAAAAACAAGGAGCCAAGAAAATCCCAAGTATAATTACCTATACAAATATGTAACATATACCATGAGAAATCTTCATAAAAAATTACAAAATTTTATTGAAACATTAACACAGAAACATATACAAAAAATAAACATATAAATAAGGACAGGTGATTAATGCGACAATGCATACAGGCAGGGCCAAAACTGTCTATAATTGAAAGGGTTCCCAAATATATAGCCACAATACTACATGTGCCTAGACCACAGTATCATAATTATAAGTAACCCAATGAGACCCATATACATCAGTGGGTGAGCTGCAGATATATAACACCAGACTCCATAACTCCATATGTGGAATAGATATAAGACCCATAATGAAGATAGGGTATATGCAAAAAGTCACCGGAGGAGAGAGGCTGGAGAAAGTAAGGTCTCACCCATTATGACAGAAATGGCGCACTGCTCCGATACCCCAACGCGCGTTTCACTGCTTCCTCAGGGGGCAGTGTGTGATAGTGCCAAACCATAAGTTTATATAGCCTGTTCCCAGGCTGATATCCAATCGCCGATGATGAAAATAATCCCACACAGCCGTGTCTCATGGGCGCATGGAGGCGGAGACACCCAAGCCCCCGCATCACATCCGGCGTCAGAGCAAAGTAATGAGTTCCCATGATTGGCCCCCCCTGGCTAAAAACATCTGCCCCCAGCCACCCCAGAAAAGGCACATCTGGAAGATGCGCCTATTCTGGCACTTAACCTCTCTCTTCCCACTCCCCTGTAGTGGTGGGATATGGGGTAATGAAGGGTTAATGTCACCTTGCTATTGTAAGGTGACATTAAGCCATCATTACCCCATATCCCACCGCTACAGGGGAGTGGGAAGGGAGAGGCTAAGTGCTAGAATAGGCGCATCTTCCAGATGTGCCTTTTCTGGGGTGGCTGGGGGCAGATGTTTTTAGCCATGGGGGGCCAATCACCGTGGACCCTCTCCAGGCTATTAAAGGGAACCTGTCACCCCGAAAATCGCGGGTGAGGTAAGCCCACCGGCATCAGGGGCTTATCTACAGCATTCTGTAATGCTGTAGATAAACCCCCGATGTTACCTGAAAGAGGAGAAAAAGACGTTATATTATACTCACCCAGGGGCGGTCCCGCTGCTGGTGAGGTCGGATGGGCGTTTCTGGTCCGCTGCGGCGCCTCCCATCTTCATTACAAGACGTCCTCTTCTGATCTTCAGCCACGGCTCCGGCGCAGGCGTACTTTGCTCTGCCCTGTTGAGGGCAGAGGATAGTACTGCAGTGTGCAGGCGCCGGAAAGGTCAGAGGCCCGGCGCCTGCGCACTGCAGTACTTTGTCACCTACATTTAAAAAACACTTGTCACCTACATTTAAAACTGATCTGAGTTAGTGCTGATCACACATGAGAAGGTAATAGCTTGGAGACCAAAATAGCAGATACATGAAACAAACTTTCTAAGGATATGTGCAAACGTTGCGGATTTCACTGCGTGGATTCTGAAAAATCCGCAAGTAAAACATCCTGCGTTTTACCTGCAGATTTACCGCGGATTTTGCCTGTGTTTTTACACCTGTGGATTCCTATAAAGGAATAGGTGTCTAACTCTGCAAAATCCGCATAAAGAATTGACATGCTGCGGAAAATAAACCGCATTTTTTCCGCAACATGTGCACTGCGGATTTGGTTTTCCATAGGTTTACATGGTACTGTAAACCGCATGGAAAACTGCTGCGAATCCGCAGCAAAATCCGCAGTGTGTGCACCTACCCTAATATATGAGCAGGACTTCGTAAAGACAGATTTTAGATGCGTGAATATACACAAGTTTCTGTTCACTGACAACATACAGAAATGGTAACAGGAGGAATTTTAACAGTGTTTTAAAAAGCTGTACGTTTTTGCATTATACACTAAAATAAAAAAATAAATACGGTAGCTTTTTAGCTCCGGGCACATTTTAAATTATAGACGAAAATTGTACATTTATATAAATATGTTGCTGACTTTAACATTTTAACAAACAGAATGATTCTACAAGCAATTCTACTGGTACATGGCTCAGACGATGAAATTAGGAATATTAAGGACTTGTTCACACGCCGCGTTATAGCTGCTTTTTATTTGTGCTATTCTCATGAGGGAAAAAACGCAGCATTTTACAGTAAAAGCAAAATAAAAAAGATTTTTCAAAATATTCGCATTATGTGTTTTTTCCTTGCACCTCTTAGGCTGCAGTGCATTTTTTTTTTAAAGGGAGGATGTCAATTCTTTAAGTAGTGGTTTTGCAGGAGTTTTATAACCATCTCATTGAATTCATCAAAGGTGTATAAAAATGAGCTTAATGTACCGTACTCAGAGTTTTTCCTGCCAGCAATCTACGGTTTTCCAGTGGAAAGCCACCATGAACAAAAGTACTGATTGAACATAACCTAATATTTTACTGGACACAGAAGCAAATCTAATATATAATTGCCTAGAATACTACTTCCTGCAATTTGTGCCAACTTCCGTGGCTTTGTCCGGAGCTAATGTCCGGAGCTAATGTCCGGAGCTAATGTCCGGAGATAAGTGACGTCAACAGTGTCCAGTGTCTGATTGGTTGCCGCCTGCTGCGAGCGACCAATCAGAAACGTGCCGTACTGTGACACACTCCGCCCGCCATTTTGGTGTGATTTTTGAATTTTTACCTCACAGCAAGTTTCTGCTGCGTGGAGGCGGGCCCAGTGACGTTGCTCTTCAAGCTCCTGCCGAATTTCGTCAAAAAAATGATAATACCATTTACCAAAACTATATATATTTAGTTGTGAAGTGGTTCAGTGACATTTTCACACCAATTTTGAACTTTTGTTTGGTGTTTTCTCCATATACTGCCTATTATTCACTGACTGTTATACTGAGAGACTGCCGTTTATTAACCTCTTCTTTGCCACATTGGGTATATTGCTCTATTATTTGCCACATAAGGACATTGTCCATTATTGCCCAGCAATTTCTCTGCAATATAAACTGCCTATTTATTAATATCTGCATTCCTGCAAAGAACTATTGCCTATTATTAACTGGCTATTTTCCTACTACCTGACACTGCCTCTTATTAACCTGTTGTTTGCCACCACCACGCTTAAAGCTGTTTAGCTTAGCCAACATGAGCTCTAATAGTAAGGATACTAATGACACAGAGCTAACAAGAATTGTCAAGAGCTGGTGAGTGCAGCCATTTTTTGTTCTTTCTTACTATTATTTATTAACTAGATGGCAGCCCGATTCTAAAGAATCGGGAGTCTAGAATCCATATATACTTTATTTATTCAAATGTAAGAATAATACAATTAATAAATAATAGTAAGAAAGAACAAAAATAATAGGCAGTATATGGAGAAAACACCAAACAAAAGTTCAAAATTGGTGTGAAAATGTCACTGAACCACTTCACAACTAAATATATATAGTTTTGGTAAATGGTATTATCATTTTTTTGACGAAATTCGGCAGGAGCTTGAAGAGCAACGTCACTGGGCCCGCCTCCACGCAGTAGAAACTTGCTGTGAGGTAAAAATTCAAAAATCACACCAAAATGGCGGGCGGAGTGTGTCACAGTACGGCACGTTTCTGATTGGTCGCTCGCAGCAGGCGGCAACCAATCAGACACTGGACACTGTTGACGTCACTTATCTCCGGACATTAGCTCTGGACATTAGCTCCGGACATTAGCTCCGGACAAAGCCACGGAAGTTGGCACAAATTGCAGGAAGTAGTATTCTAGGCAATTATATATTAGACTAGATGGCAGCCCGATTCTAAAGAATCGGGAGTCTAGAATCCATATATACTTTATTTATTCAAATGTAAGAATAATACAATTAATAAATAATAGTAAGAAAGAACAAAAATAATAGGCAGTATATGGAGAAAACACCAAACCAAATTGCAAAATTGGTGTGAAAATGTCACTGAACCACTTCACAACTAAATATATATAGTTTTGGTAAATGGTATTATCATTTTTTTGACGAAATTCGGCAGGAGCTTGAAGAGCAACGTCACTGGGCCCGCCTCCACGCAGTAGAAACTTGCTGTGAGGTAAAAATTCAAAAATCACACCAAAATGGCGGGCGGAGTGTGTCACAGTACTGCACGTTTCTGATTGGTCGCTCGCAGCAGGCGGCAACCAATCAGACACTGGACACTGTTGACGTCACTTATCTCCGGACATTAGCTCCGGACATTAGCTCCGGACATTAGCTCCGGACAAAGCCACGGAAGTTGGCACAAATTGCAGGAAGTAGTATTCTAGGCAATTATATATTAGACTAGATGGCAGCCCGATTCTAAAGAATCGGGAGTCTAGAATCCATATATACTTTATTTATTCAAATGTAAGAATAATACAATTAATAAATAATAGTAAGAAAGAACAAAAATAATAGGCAGTATATGGAGAAAACACCAAACCAAATTGCAAAATTGGTGTGAAAATGTCACTGAACCACTTCACAACTAAATATATATAGTTTTGGTAAATGGTATTATCATTTTTTTGACGAAATTCGGCAGGAGCTTGAAGAGCAACGTCACTGGGCCCGCCTCCACGCAGTAGAAACTTGCTGTGAGGTAAAAATTCAAAAATCACACCAAAATGGCGGGCGGAGTGTGTCACAGTACGGCACGTTTCTGATTGGTCGCTCGCAGCAGGCGGCAACCAATCAGACACTGGACACTGTTGACGTCACTTATCTCCGGACATTAGCTCCGGACATTAGCTCCGGACATTAGCTCCGGACAAAGCCACGGAAGTTGGCACAAATTGCAGGAAGTAGTATTCTAGGCAATTATATATTAGATTGTATTATTCTTACATTTGAATAAATAAAGTATATATGGATTCTAGACTCCCGATTCTTTAGAATCGGGCTGCCATCTAGTACTATAATAAGCCAATCTAATATATAATTGCCTAGAATACTACTTCCTGCAATTTGTGCCAACTTCCTGTCCGGAGCTAATGTCCGGAGCTAATGTCCGGAGATAAGTGACGTCAACAGTGTCCAGTGTCTGATTGGTTGCCGCCTGCTGCGAGCGACCAATCAGAAACGTGCCGTACTGTGACACACTCCGCCCGCCATTTTGGTGTGATTTTTGAATTTTTACCTCACAGCAAGTTTCTACTGCGTGGAGGCGGGCCCAGTGACGTTGCTCTTCAAGCTCCTGCCGAATTTCGTCAAAAAAATGATAATACCATTTACCAAAACTATATATATTTAGTTGTGAAGTGGTTCAGTGACATTTTCACACCAATTTTGAACTTTTGTTTGGTGTTTTCTCCATATACTGCCTATTATTTTTGTTCTTTCTTACTATTATTTATTAATTGTATTATTCTTACATTTGAATAAATAAAGTATATATGGATTCTAGACTCCCGATTCTTTAGAATCGGGCTGCCATCTAGTAGACAATAAGCTTCTTGACATCACAGTTTATAGTACTGGTTTATTATTATGAGACAGTCGGTTGAGACAGACCTACCCATCAAAATCATTTTTTACCTACACCGCGGCTATGGATCTGTCGAACATACCTGAGACATGAGGGTATCGCAAGCAGAGGCTAAACCGGCGCCCACGGATATACCGGTCACATTTATAACCTGTTAAATGATGATACACAATTAAACATAATGGCAGATTAATGTTCTATACTGAGGTCCAGAATGAAAGCAAATTTAGTCCTTTAAACAATACATTTAAATGGTCACTGTCAATAGTACAAACAAACAACATTCAAGATGGCCTCTCTATTTACTGAGGTATCAGGTTATATGCAGCCTATAGAAGTCTATAAATAAGGAAGGGGGGCTGAAGGGAGGAGCTGAATAGAGAGCTAGAGAGAGGGGGCACTAACAAAAGTAGAGATGTCTTGCATGGGTCATATTATCTCCACAAATTTGCAGCGCATCTAACCTCAGAGCCCGCAGTTCCATCTCCATAGCTCAGATGGCAAACTAACACATTAAGCTATATTAATAATACTTACCGCAACAGCGAGTGTAACAGAATCTAGTTCAATCTTGCCCAAATGACCACAAAATATGGAACTCACAAAATTAATTAAGAATACCATTATTTGTGAGAGGAACTAAAAAAAAAGAAAAAAAAATCAGTATAAGTGTGATGTATATTATTGATATGTCGCAATACTTTATCACATTAGGCCATGTTCACTCATTCAACATTTGGTCAGTAATTTACATCAGTATTTGTAAGACAAAACCAGGAGAGGAAAAGTATAATAGCAACACGTCACCACTTCTTGATTTTCTCACCAACTCCTGGTTTTGGCTTAGAGATACTGAGGTAAAATACTGACCAAATACTGAAGGTGTGAACGAGGCCTTATAGTCAAGTACCTCCTGTTTCCTAGACACTGACGTGTGCTTTCCTGATGGTATTCAGAGTATAAAGAAAGATGACTACTCAGTAATATAAGATAATTTCATATAGCAGTTATCACACCCAAGCTCTTCATCTGAGCATGGATTCAATGGAGGAAGGAGGAATGAGTAGCGGCAGGACAGTTCCAGTAAGTAGCAGGGCTGCAGAGTCAGAAAGTCAAACTCCAATTGTCATGAATAATACTGGAGAGATTGCACAGAAACCACCACTGTCAACAGTTGTCAAGAATAACAGCCAGGCGCCGCGCAAATTCCACTGCTGTCGCCACTTTGTCAGAGGAGGCAACTCCGCTGCCTCCAATCGTCAGGACAATTGACTGAGTGATGGACAAGGCCGCTACCACACTGTCAACTGCACAATAACTTAAAGAATTACTAGCTGCCATTACCAATCGTTTAATTGAACACCCATTACAGGTAGCGCGTGGCTTCAAAGGTGCACTTTACAGAGCAAGAGAAACAGCTCTATTAAATTTTGTATATTTAATCCGGGAGGTAGGCAGTGTATATTTATAAAAAAAATATACAAAGATAATATAATAATAATAATAATTTTTATTTATATAGCGCCAACATATTCCTCAGCGCTTTACAAATTATAGAGGGGACTTGTACAGACAATAGACATTACAGCATAACAGAAATACAGTTCAAAACAGATACCAGGAGGAATGAGGGCCCTGCTCGCAAACTTACAGACTATGAGGAAAAGGGGAGACACGAGAGGTGGATGGTAACAATTGCTTTAGTTAGTCGGACCAGCCAAAGATTATACCAAATGGGAACAATACAATACTGTTTATACAATTACCGGTACATGAAATAAAAAGGAATAATAAAAGAGAAGTACTAAACCTGATGTTGCAAGAATAGCTCTTATATTTATGGATGCAAACGCTCTGATTAGGAAAGTGGACCACTCATAGGGAAGAGACTGTCTTCCTGACTGAATAATGATAGACACCAAAACTAATTTTTATTATCTCAAGGATACGCCCACATACCTGCCCTTGGTGAGCTCATATGGGGACTGGCCGGGAATGTGCTAGGCCTTTTAGAAATGTATGAGATCCCCAACTTTCAGAATATCTTTGCCTCTGGAGGTCCCGGGGGATAGATACTGTTATCATAATTCCTATTGCGATTTTCCCTTTGTATAGAGATGAAACATTGCGTGGATAGTATAACCCATCGTACCGATATTGAGTTGGAGTGGTTATAATGAACTTACGGTGAAAAGAGTCAATGCGACGGACAGTAACGAAAAAAACCTTCACAAAACGACCAAAAAGTAAAGGCATATATAATCTTTATTGAAATACACATTAACCCCTTCCCGACCTTTGACACATACGCTGCGTCATGAAAGTCGGTGCCATTCCGACCCATGACGCAGCATATGCGTCATGGAAAGATCGCGTCCCTGCAGATCGGGTGAAAGGGTTAACTCCCATTTCACCCGATCTGCAGGGACAGGGGGAGTGGTAGTTTAGCCCAGGGGGGGTGGCTTCACCCCCCTGTGGCTACGATCGCTCTGATTGGCTGTTGAAAGTGAAACTGCCAATCAGAGCGATTTGTAATATTTCACCTAAAAAACTGGTGAAATATTACAATCCAGCCATGGCCGATGCTGCAATATCATCGGCCATGGCTGGAAACACTTATGTGCACCCACCCCACCCCACCGATCGCCTCCCCAGCCCCCCCGATCTGTGGTCCGCTCCCCTCCTTCCTGTGCTCCGCTCCCCCGTCCTCCTGTCCGCTCTCCCCGTGCTCCAATCACACCCCCCGTGCTCCAATCAAACCCCCCCGCACTCCGATCCCCCCCCCGCACAGCGATCCCCGCCCCGTGCTCCGATCCACCCCCCCCCCCCCCGCACAGCGATCCCCCACCCCGTGCTCCAATCCACCCCCCGTGTTCCGATCCACCCCCCCCATGCTCAGATCCACCCCCCCGTGCTCCGACGCCCACCCCCCCGTGCCCTGATCTCCCCCCCCCTCTTATACTTACCTAGCCTCCCGGGGTCCGTCCGTCTTCTTTCCTGGGCGCCGCCATCTTCCAAAATGGCGGGCGCATATGCAGTGCGCCCGCCGAATCTGCCGTCCGGCAGATTCGTTCCAGAGTGCATTTTGATCACTGAGATATAACCTATCTCAGTGATCAAAATAAAAAAAATAGTAAATGACCTCCCCCTTTGTCACCCCCATAGGTAGGGACAATAAAAAAATAAAGAATTTTTTTTTTTTCCACTAAGGTTGGGGTAAGAAGTAGGGGTAGGGTTAGGGGTAGGGTTAGGGTTAGGGGTAGGGTTAGAGGTAGGGTTAGGGGTAGGGTTAGGGTTAGGGGTAGGGTTAGGGGTAGGGTTAGGGTTCGGGATGTGCACACGTATTCTGGTCCTCTGCGGATTTTTCCGCAGAGGATTTGATAAACTCGCAGTGCTAAACCCCTGTAGATTTATTGCGGATTTACCGCGGTTTTTCTGCGCATTTCACTGCGGTTTTACAAATGCGATTTTCTATTGGAGCAGTTGTAAAACCGCTGCGGAATCCGCAGAAAGAAGTGACATGCTGCGGAATGTAAACCGCTGCGTTTCCGTGCAGTTTTTCTGCAGCATGTGTACAGCAATTTTTGGTTCCCATAGGTTTACATTGAACTGTAAACTCATGGGAAACTGCTGCGGATCCGCAGCGTTTTCCGCAGCGTGTGCACATACCTTTAGAATTAGGCTATGTGCACACGGTGCGGATTTGGCTGCGGATCCGTCAGTGTTCCATCAGGTTTACAGTACCATGTAAACATATGGAAAACCAAATCCGCTGTGCCCATGGTGCAGAAAATACCGCGCGGGAACGCTGCGCTGTATTTTCCGCAGCATGTCAATTCTTTGTGCGGATTCCGCAGCGTTTTACACCTGTTCCTCAATAGGAATCCGCAGGTGAAATCCGCACAAAAAACACTGGCAATCCGCGGTAAATCCGCAGGTAAAACGCAGTGCCTTTTACCCGCAGATTTTTCAAAAATGGTGCTGAAAAATCTCATACGAATCCGCAACTTTGGCACATAGCCTTAGGGTTAGGGTTGTGGTTAGGGGTGTGTTGGGGTTAGGGTTAGGGGTGTGTTGGGGATAGGGGTGTGTTGGGGTTAGGGGTGTGTTGGGGTTAGGGTTGTGATTAGGGTTACGGCTACAGTTGGGATAAGGTTTAGGGGTGTGTTGGAGTTAGAATTGAGGGGTTTCCACTGTTTAGGCACATCAGGGGGTCTCCAAACGCAACATGGCGCCACCATTGATTCCAGCCAATCTTGTATTCAAAAAGTCAAATGGTGCTCCCTCACTTCCGAGCCCCGACGTGTGCCCAAACAGTGGTTTACCCCCACATATGGGGTACCAGCATACTCAGGACAAACTGCGCAACAATTACTGGGGTCCAATTTCTTCTGTTACCCTTGAGAAAATAAAAAATTGCTTGCTAAAACATCATTTTTGAGGAAAGAAAAATGATTTTTTATTTTCACGGCTCTGCGTTGTAAACGTCTGTGAAGCACTTGGGGGTTCAAAGTGCTCACCACATATCTAGATAAGTTCCTTTGGGGGTCTAGTTTCCAAAATGGGGTCACTTGTGGGGGGTTTCTACTGTTTAGGCACACCAGGGGCTCTGCAAACGCAACGTGACGCCCGCAGACCATTCCATCAAAGTCTGCATTTCAAAAGTCACTACTTCCCTTCTGAGCCCCCACGTGTACCCAAACAGTGGTTTACCCCCACACATGGGGTATCAGCTTACTCAGGAGAAACTGGACAACAAATTTTGTGATCCAATTTCTCCTGTAACCCTTGGGAAAATAAAAAATTCTGGGCTAAAAAATCATTTTTGAGGAAAGAAAACGTATTTATTATTTTCACGGCTCTGCGTTATAAACTTCTGTGAAGCACTTGGGGGTTGAAAGTGCTCACCACATATCTAGATAATTTCATTTCGGGGTCTAGTTTCCGAAATGGGGTCACTTGTGGGGGGTTTCTACTGTTTAGTCACATCAGGGGCTCTGCAAACGCAACGTGACGCCCGTAGAGGATTCCATCAAAGTCTGTATTTCAAAACGTCACTACTTCACTTCCGAGCCCCGGCAAGTGCCCAAATAATAGTTTACTCCCACATATGGGGTATCACCGTACTCAGGAGAAACTGGACAACAAATATTGGGGTCAAATTTCTCCTGTTACCCTTGGGAAAATTAAAAAATTCTGGGCTAAAAAATTATTTTTGAGGAAAGAAAACGTATTTATTATTTTCACTGCTCTGTGTTATGAACTTCTGTGAAGCACTTGGGGGTTCAAAGTGCTCACCTCACATCTAGATAAGTTCCTTTCGGGGTCTAGTTTCCAAAATGGGGTCACTTGTGGGGGGTTTCTACTGTTTAGCCACATCAGGGGCTCTGCAAACGCAACGTGACGCCCGCAGAGCATTCCATCAAAGTCTGCATTTCAAAACGTCACTACTTCACTTCCGAGCCCCAGCATGTGCCTAAACAGTGGTTTACCCCCACATATGGGGTATCAGCGTACTCAGGAGAAACTGGACAACAACTTTTGGGGTCAAATTTCTCCTGTTACCCTTGGGAAAATAAAAAATTGCGGGCTAAAAAATCATTTTTGAGAAAATATATATTTTTTTTTTTCATGGCTCTGCGTTATAAACTTCTGTGAAGCACTTGAGGGTTCAAAGTTCTCACCACACATCTAGATTAGTTCCTTTGGGGGTCTAGTTTCCAAAATGGGGTCATGTGTGGGGGATCTCCAATGTTTAAGCACACAGAGGCTCTCCAAACGCGACATGGTGTCCGCTAATGATTGGAGCTAATTTTCCATTTAAAAAGCCAAATGGCGTGCCTTCCCTTCTGAGCCCTGCCGTGCACCCAAACAGTGGTTTACCCCCACATATGGGGTATCTGCGTACTCAGGACAAACTGGACAACAACATTTGTGGTCCAATTTCTCCTATTACCATTGGCAAAATAGGAAATTCCAGGCTAAAAAAATCATTTTTGAGAAAAGAAAAATAATTTTTTATTTTCATGGCTCTGCATTATAAATGTGAAGCACCTGGGGGTTTAAAGTGCTCAGTATGCATCTAGATAAGTTCCTTGGGGGGTCTAGTTTCCAAAATGGGGTCACTTGTGGGGGAGCTCCATTGCATAGGCACACAGGGGCGCTCCAAATGCGACATGGTGTCTGCTAACAAGTGGAGCTAATTTTCCATTCAAAAAGTCAAAAGGCGCGCCTTCCCTTCCTACTCGGGAGAAATTGCTCAACAAATTTTAGGATCCATTTTATCCTATTGCCCATGTGAAAATGAAAAAATTGAGGCGAAAAGAAATTTTTTGTGAAAAAAAAGTACTTTTTCATTTTTACGGATCAATTTGTGAAGCACCTGAGGGTTTAAAGTGCTCACTAGGCATCTAGATAAGTTCCTTGGGGGGTCCAGTTTCCAAAATGGAGTCACTTGTGGGGGAGCTCCAATGTTTAAGCACACAGGGTCTCTCCAAACGTGACATGGTGTCCGCTAAAGAGTGCAGCCAATTTTTCATTCAAAAAGTCAAATGGCGCTCCTTCCCTTCCAAGCCCTGCCGTGCGCCCAAACAGTGGTTTACCCCCACATATGAGGTATCAGCGTACTCAGGACAAATTGGCAACAACTTTCGTGGTTCAGTTTTTCTTTTTACCATTGGGAAAATAAAAAAATTGAAAGATCATTTTTGTGACTAAAAAGTTAAATGTTCATTTTTTCCTTCCATGTTGCTTCTGCTGCTGTGAAGCACCTGAAGGGTTAATAAACTTCTGGAATGTGGTTTTGTGCACCTTGAGGGGTGCAGTTTTTAGAACGGTGTCACTTTTGGGTATTTTCAGCCATATAGACCCCTCAAATGAGAGGTAGTCCCTAAAAAAAATGGTTTTGTAAATTTCGTTGTAAAAATGAGAAATCGCTGGTCAAATTTTAACCCTTATAACTTCCTAGCAAAAAAAAAATGTTATTTCCAAAATTGTGCTGATGTAAAGTAGACGTGTGGGAAATGTTATTTATTAACTATTTTGTGTCACATAACTCTCTGGTTTAACAGAATAAAAATTAAAAATGTGAAAATTGCGAAATTTTCAAAATTTTCGCCAAATTTCCGTTTTTATCACAAATAAACACAGAATTTATTGACCTAAATTTACCACTAACATAAAGCCCAATATGTCACAAAAAAACAATCTCAGAACTGCTAGGATCCGTTGAAGCGTTCCCGAGTTATTACCTCATAAAGGGACACTGGTCAGAATTGCAAAAAACGGCAAGGTCTTTAAGGTCAACAGTAATACGATAAAAATGGCAGGCTAAATATTATGGGGACCCTTGATGTTGGGTTGCGGGCTTACTTTATTTTGGCCAAAATATTAAACCAATACCTCATATAGTGTATGTATTTATCATATGCATGCATTTTTTTGCACTATATCATATCCTTTTCTGCAGGATGTGGCCAGGCCTCTTTATGTTGGCTAGGTTTTTCTGGGGCGTCTTTCACTGTGTGCTGCATTTTTTAGTGCTGGGCAGCCCGCCTGTTAATACAAGGGGCGTCATCAATAGGTTGCATACAGACACTGTGCACCGCACCTATCAGTGTGACTGGCGTCCTATGTGAGTTATATCAATGTGCATTTTTTTCTGCTAGGCAGCCAACCCCTGCAATGTTTGGTTGGGGTGGTTGGTTTTATCAAGTAGTTTGCACCTGTGCCGCCCCTAGCCTTTATTAGTGGAGGCCTGCTGCATCCTGCTAAGTGTGCATTTGTCATCAGACAGGGTTTTGGGAAGGCCGTATCTCATGGTATGTATTTTTTCAGGCTAAATATAAACCAAAGTATATATAAATATCAGTGATATGCAGATATATAGGTAAAGCTCCATATAAAAATAGGCATATATATAGATATAGGAAGGAGCACCTAAAAATAGCGCAATAAAGTGCAAATATAAAGTAAACCAGCCTAAGAATACATATCCAAATTACTGCAAATGATATAAAATATAAGTACAGTTACCAAGAGGAGGAACTCGGGGAACCACCACACCCGATGCGCGTTTCGCAATGAAATGCTTCGTCCAGGGGTGGTTGGGTACTGGCCAGATCTAGATTATATAATGGTCATGACCAGTCAGCAAAGGGGGACAATAAACAGAAGTAACGGCACCTGTTGTAGTATCATGAAGGAACCGGATGTGACTATGAAAGCGTCAAGACAAAGTGAAACCAAAAGTAAAGGCAGCAGGAGATTGCGTAGTCGGCGCATGCGTACAAAGGCTGAGCAACCGTTGTTACAACAAAGATACTGAAGATCCAGGCCAAGAAAAACATAAGGACATACCAAAGACAGACACAAATGCACAGTGACACGGCCGCCGAAGCAATAATATGTTGGTTAGAAAGCGCCGATGTACAGGGATGGCAATAATAACCACAACAGTACATACCAAACCGGAAGTATAGGGATAACTGAAAGGAGCGCATGCGTGTAGTAGCATACCAACCGTAGCTACAACACAGTGCGATGACGCCAGGCAACAGAAAGATAACGTAGACAGCGCATGCACACAGAAGATATGCAGTAGTTGCTACGACAAAGATGCTGGTAGGTAAGGCCAAGAGACAAATGTAAATCAACCGAGAAAGGGCACAAACGCACAGTGACCAAGCCACCATAGCAAAGCTGAGTTGCTTAAAGAAAGCCAGAGTATATAAATAAGCAAGACGAGCCATAACGAAAGCTCAGCATAAAAGTGTAGTAATACTGACCATAGCTACAAGACAGCACGATGACCCCAGGTAGTACAAAGATAGTATGGACAGCGCATGCATTCAAAGAAAAAACAACAGTTAGCACAACAAAAATGATGATAAATAAGGCCGAGGGACAAATGTAAATACCCCAGGGACGGGCGCTGACGCACAATGACACCGCCACCATAGCAATACTATGTTGTTTAAAAAACGCCAGAGTACAAAAATAGGTAAAGGGAAATATAACAAAAGCTCGGCACAATACAAACAATACAAAAGATGGATGAAGGAAAGAACGCAGACGCGTAGTGACCTATCAGCCATAGCTACAATGCAACGTAAGGGCACCAGGCAGCAGAAAAGGATGCGTAATCAACACATGCGCACACCCAAGGTAAGCACCTGTTGCTAGAACAAAACCACTGGATAGTAAGGCCAGAGGCGCAGGTGCCGACGCGTAAAGAATAACGCCCATTATTAAAACACAACATAAAGGCACCAGAATAGAAGACTAAAAATAAGCAGAGCAGGGACAAATATACAAAATATATAATATCCACAGAGATTAACAAAATGACTGGCACATATGTTACAGGACATGAAAGCTACACCCACCAATCAGTGTCAAAAAGATAAAAATAAAAGATATATAAAATAATTAGCAAAAAAACCTAAAAGGAAAAATGAGATTAATATCCAAATATTAAGGTGGCATAGGGCCACACGCATAAAAGTGCATACAATAGTGTAGACAATATATACTATATAAATAAGTGTGTGCAAAATAACCGCTACAGTACTTCAGACAATTAATACTAGAAGTGACACCAAATGTAGAGATAATATAAGTATAATATATTATACTATTAAAGTGTACAACAATAATAAATGAGTACGAAGGTATACCACTTTTAATAAACTAACAAACAAAGAATGAAGCATAAAGTCAGAGGTATATATGGTCCAAAACAGGTAGCAGAAACGTGTCCAGCTAGAAGAGTAAAGTCAGTTGCTGAGCATCCGGAGACTGATAGCCGCAAAACAGGAACCAAGGAGAGAAAGTAAGTACAGTAGTCCACAAAGATGGTAAGTATGAATAGGCCCAGGTCATGACCCCTATAGAAACAAAAATACAAATGGAAATAAAATAAATAAAACCACACTGATGGAAACAATTTTATTAAAAACAGCCAGAATAAAAACATCTGAAGAACAGCACTTAACATGAAATAGGTAATAGATGGACACCACTAATTAAGCAGGTAGAAAGGGCACAAAACTATTGTGGTCATTAAGACCATGGGGCACAATGGTGTTGAGTCTATGTATCCACCTGGTTTCTTTTTGTGCCAAAAGCCTCTTCCAGTTGCCTCCACAGGGGCAAATTAACACCCGGTCAATACCCCTAATCATCAATTCGGTGGGGTCACAGTTGTGAAGAGCCTTGAAATGACGTGGTATTGGCTTTAACTTATGAACATCATCCTCAGTGGATGCATTCCCAATATCAAGAACATGCTCACGCACCCTGCGGCGAAGTTCTCGTGATGTCATACCCACGTATATGAGGCCACAAGGACATGTGGCATGGTAAACGACTGCCTTAGTGGTGCAGGTGATAGTGTGGGTAATCTTGAAGGCCCTATCATTGGATGAGTTTAAAAACTCTACTAATTCACAAATGTTCTTGCAAGCCACACACTTGCCGCATCGGGTAGACCCCGATTTGTTCAAATGATGCTTTCTTTGAAAAACAGGCATCGGACCTTTCGAAACGATTCAAGGATAGAGGCTATGGAAAAAGGACTATTTGTCGGTCATATCAGAGGGCGTTTCGAAGCCGGAGGAATGAACTCTTACAACAAAAGAAAGTGGTGGGATAAGATCAGGTATGTTGCGTTTTGGATTATCACTCCAGGAGCAAGGAGATCCAGAACACTATGTCCAAACATTGGCATATTCTAGAATTGGATGAGACAATTTCCAAATTTATTGGCAATACCCCAGCAGTTACTTTTAGGAGATCTCAGAATCTCAAGGACCACTTAGTCCACAGTTATCATAAAGGTCCAAGCCAAAAATACATCTTTGGCTCGAGAGGTCCGAAATGGGGGTGTACCCGATGCAGCAAGTGTGTGGCTTGCAAGAACATTTGTGAATCAGTAGAGTTTTTAAACTCATCCAATGATAGGGCCTTCAAGATTACCCACACTATCACCTGCACCACTAAGGCAGTCGTTTTCCACGCCACATGTCCTTGTGGCCTCATATACGTGGGTATGACATCATGAGAACTTCGCCGCAGGGTGCGTGAGCATGTTCTTGATATTGGGAATGCATCCACTGAGGATGATGTTCATAAGTTAAAGCCAATACCACGTCATTTCAAGGCTCTTCACAACTGTGACCCCACCGGATTGATGATTAGGGGTATTGACCGGGTGTTTATTGGCCCCCGTGGAGGCAACGGTAAGAGGCTCTTGGCACAAAAAGAAACCAGGTAAATGCATAGACTCAACACCATTGTACCCCATGGTCTTAATGACCACAATAGTTTTGTGCCCTTTCTACCTGCTTAATTAGCGGTGTCCATCTATTACCTATTTCATGTTAAGTGCTGTTCTTCGGCTGTTTTTATTCTGGCTGCTTTTAATAAAATTGTTTCCATCAGTGTGGTTTTATTTATTTTATTTCCATTTGTATTTTTGTTTCTATAGGGGTCATGACCTGGGCCTATTCATACTTACCATCTTTGTGGACTACTGTACTTACTTTCTCTCCTTGGTTCCTGTTTTGCGGCCATCAGTCTCCGGATGCTCAGCAACTGACTTTACTCTTCTAGCTGGACACGTTTCTGCTACCTGTTTTGGACCATATATACCTCTGACTTTATGCTTCATTCTTTGTTTGTTAGTTTATTAAAAGTGGTATACCTTCGTACTCATTTATTATTGTTGTACACTTTAATAGTATAATATATTATACTTATATTATCTCTACATTTGGTGTCACTTCTAGTATTAATTGTCTGAAGTACTGTAGCGGTTATTTTGCACACACTTATTTATATAGTATATATTGTCTACACTATTGTATGCACTTTTATGCGTGTGGCCCTATGCCACCTTAATATTTGGATATTAATCTCATTTTTCCTTTTATGTTTTTTTGCTAATTATTTTATATATCTTTTATTTTTATCTTTTTGATACTGATTGGTGGGTGTAGCATTCATGTCCTGTAACATATGTGCCAGTCATTTTGTTAATCTCTGTGGGTATTATATATTTTGTATATTTGTCCCTGCTCTGCTTATTTTCAGTCTTCTATTTTGGTGCCTTTACGTTGTGTTACAATAATGGGCGTTATTCTTTACGCGTCGGCACCTGCGCCTCTGGCCTTACTATCCAGTGGTTTTGTTCTAGCAACAGGTGCTTACCTTGGGTGTGCGCATGTGTTGATTACGCATCCTTTTCTGCTGCCTGGTGCCCTAACGTTGCATTGTAGCTATGGCTGATAGGTCACTACGCGTCTGCGTTCTTTCCTTCATCCATCTTTTGTATTGTTTGTATTGTGCCGAGCTTTTGTTATATTTCCCTTTACCTATTTTTGTACTCTGGCGTTTTTTAAACAACATAGTATTGCTATGGTGGCGGTGTCATTGTGCGTCAGCGCCCATCCCTGGGGTATTTACATTTGTCCCTCGGCCTTATTTATCATCATTTTTGTTGTGCTAACTGTTGTTTTTTCTTTGAACGCATGCGCTGTCCATACTATCTTTGTACTACCTGGGGTCATCGTGCTGTCTTGTAGCTATGGTCAGTATTACTACACTTTTATGCTGAGCTTTCGTTATGGCTCGTCTTGCTTATTTATATACTCTGGCTTTCTTTAAGTAACTCAGCTTTGCTATGGTGGCTTGGTCACTGTGCGTTTGCGCCCTTTCTCGGTTGATTTACATTTGTCTCTTGGCCTTACCTACCAGCATCTTTGTTGTAGCAACTACTGCATATCTTCTGTGTGCATGCGCTGTCTACGTTATCTTTCTGTTGCCTGGCGTCATCGCACTGTGTTGTAGCTACGGTTGGTATGCTACTACGTGCATGCGCTCCTTTCAGTTATCCCTATACTTCCGGTTTGGTATGTACTGTTGTTGTGGTTATTATTGCCATCCCTGTACACCAGCGCTTTCTAACCAACATATTATTGCTTCGGCGGCCGTGTCACTGTGCATTTGTGTCTGTCTTTGGTATGTCCTTATGTTTTTCTTGGCCTGGATCTTCAGTATCTTTGTTGTAACAATGGTTGCTCAGCCTCTGTACACATGCGCCGACTACGCAATCTCCTGCTGCCTTTACTTTTGGTTTCACTTTGTCTTGCCGCTTTCATAGTCACGTCCGGTTCCTTCAGGATACTACAACAGGTGCCGTTACTTCTGTTTATTGTCCCCCTTTGCTGACTGGTCATGACCATTATATAATCTAGATCTGGCCAGTACCCAACCACCCCTGGACGAAGCATTTCATTGCGAAACGCGCGTCGGGTGTGGTAGGTCTCCAAGATCCTCCTCTTGGTAACTATACTTATATTTTACATAATTTGCAGTAATTTGGATATGTATTCTTAGGCTGTTTTACTTTATATTTGCACTTTATTGCGCTATTTTTAGGTGCTCCTTCCTATATCTATATATATATGCCTATTTTTATATGGAGCTTTACCTATTTATCTGCATATCACTGATATTTATATATACTTTGGTTTATATTTAGCCTGCCATTTCTATTGTATTACTGTTTTTTGAGGTTGGTTCTTGTGTGGGTCCCACTGTGTTTTTCCTGCACCAGTGGTTACTGCCCTATTGTCTATGTTTTTAATGTGTATTTCAATAAAGATTATATATGCCTTTTACTTTTTGGTCGTTTTGTGAAGGTTTTTTTCGGTAGTGTTTATGGTTTCCTTCATGACCCTGTTAGGGATATTATTTGGTGTTCCTTCACCACGGAGCCAAAAATATTTTCTCCTATAAATATCATGTAAACGCCAATATTCATCACTGACCACTGGATCCAAAAAGTCTGTTGACCCGTGAATGAACAGAAGAAGCTCTTGGCTGGGTGGCTGATTCCCAGAGCAAATTTCATGCTGTAATGGATCCAAAAAGTCTGTTGACCCGTGAATGAATAGAGGAAGCTCTTGGCTGGGTGGCTTATTCCCAGAGCAAATTTCATGCTGTAAATACTTGGTCACTGCAAGAGGTTCCTACTTCAATGGAGGTTAATGTGTCAGCTCTCTCTTACTTCCTCAGTTGTAATCAATCCCATTTTTTTCAATGTGAAGTCATACTTTAAAGGAGGTTTAAGTGTAAGCTCTTTCTCGCTTGAGTGAGTGAGGGAGATATTTCCCCTTCTGGAAAAATCTTTAAGGAATTTTAATTTTCCTCTACGACATTAACTATAAATGAGCCATTTATGAAGAAGTCAAAGGACCAGTTTGGAAATGTTGTACTGCCTCTTTGTTAGCAGACAGTAATGTGTGTAATGTGTATGTATGTAGTGTGTGGACACTATAATGTATTCTTTTACCAGTGCTTTTCCATGCATCATGTGACCACAGCCTTTGAAATGCTCTATGACAGTATAAAGTGGCGATACATCTTAAGTTCGTCAAGTATACTGACTTTCCCAACTTAATATTGTTCAGGATTTATAAGATATGTTTAGTATTCTGTAAGTATGACAGCATACAATTTTTCAATTCAATATTTAAATATCTACATAAATTTGAATTAAAGAATCAATGGCCTCCCAGAAGGTTTCTCACTAGAAATGTGTACCTTAGGCACATAATAAAATATTGACATTTTTTAGATTCGGAATATTAACCAAATTTTGTCTCCTGGTTAGCTAATAACCCACATTCACACCCTTCCTGTTAGGTGTCGAGTTCCCGATGCTGCACAGGGGGAAGCTCGAACCACCTCCGCTGCGGTCTCCCATTCTTCTCCAGCCGCAGTAGAGCCTGCTGAGCAGAGACGTCGGTCCCAGCGTCTGGCTCAGGCAGATACTGTGCACTTGGTTACTGCTGCCCGTCCAGGCTCAGCCATCGTAACCAGCACTAATCTGTGGGGAGCAGATGCTCCTGGGACGAAGTCCTGTTTTTCCTCTACTGAGCATGCCCAAGGGATGACCTCTAATTGGAGATCGTGAGATCGTGGGGTCACATGCTCAGGTCCTGTGGTGGTTCCAATTGGACCATGAGGAAGGTCCCGGAGTGCTACAGCTATAAAAGGTTTGCACAGTTGCTCGGCCATGCGCTAGTATAAACCTGTTATCGTGTGTGTCTGGATGTATGCATGTTCTGGTGAATGCTCCTAAATCATACCCATTCCTAGTGTTGTTGACTGCTCGTGAATGGTGGAGCTACCTAGCGCCTGACAGTGCTATCCTTAACACAAGAGCATGATCCTTACTATGTCAAACCAGCAGCGACCACAAGTGTGGTGCCGTGCACAATTAGTGCGCTTTCCTAGCCCTAGTTAGGGTGGTTAGTGGCGTCCGCCAGAGCGGCGCTGTACGCACTCTGTGCGGTACATCTTTAATTAGTCCTGACAACCGGTCAGTGTAGGGTGGGAACTCCCGCTTGATCTTAGCATCTGGCTCAGGGTGTCCTCAGGTGCGGGCTCAAAACCCACCGAGGATCAGAGCGAGATCAATCACCAGCATAGAGGGGGTGAATTTCAGGGATCCCACCAGCGTCCATTTGCTGCACCCTGTGACTGCTAACAGGGCACAACGTTTCCTTTGTTTCCTTGCGACTCTGTGAAGCAACAGAGTTCGCATCAGTTCATACTGGGTGACGGAACACGTGTTTATCCTGGCGTAGTACCGCAATATAGTGCCGCCATTCCCTAGCAGCAGGTTCCATCTCTGCACGGTGGACCCTGGGCTGCGAACGCATCTTATTACTATCTTTATATTTATTCGGTTATATTTATTATTAATTAGCTCCTTACCATACTCAATAGTGGGGTGCTTTATAATTTTCCTATACATTTAAGTATCACTTAGTAGACAAATATTCCATAACCATTATACTAGCACCCATTTCGCCAGTCATATTATAATATTTCCATTATTTTGCAAATTAATACTAGCCCTCCTTTCTTATGATGAAAGATTATTACGATTCCATTTGGTGCCAATTCTAGTGTCTACATTATGCATCTTGATTCTGAAAACTAAAAAACGCATTAAAATATTCCTGAAGGGGTTAAATTTGGACTTAAAGGGAAGGTACCGCGTTTGTAGGTCATTAATTAATCACTGTAATGTAGCATAACATGCTGCTATAAGCAAGTTTGAAATGCATGTGAAACAGATTTCATGTGTTATATGAGTTTAAAGAATGCACTGGGGGCTGACATCTTGGTTTTGCAGCAGTAGCAGGGCACTATCAGTGTCAGATTACGGCACCCCATGGACATAGGAGATAATAGACCGGCGCTGACCCTATCTGTAACATTGCAACGCAAAATGCTCCCCCTAGTGGTAAATATGTATATTTGTAGAAAAATATAATATTTTTCATATAGAAATGTTTGCAAACAGTGCAAACATTGCATTAATACATTTTAATTACTATTTTAAGCTTAATTTCACCAAAAAAAAACACAAGAAAACTGGTGGCACCTTCCCTTTAAATTGTATATCTGTATCTTTTAATCTCTGGTCTTTTCATAAAATGCTTTAAAACCCCTAAAGCCCCAAGGGTGGTTTGCACATTAATGGCTAATTTTTACAATTCTGACCACTGTCCCTTTATGAGGTTAGAACTCTGGAACTCTTCAATGGATCCCGGTGATTCTGATACTTTTGTCTCGTGACCTATTGGGCTTCATGATAGTAGTAACATTTCTTTGATATTACCTGCGCTTATTTGTGAAAAAAAAAGGAAATTTGGCGAAAATTCCGCAATTTTCCAACTTTAAATTTTTATGCCCTTAAATCACAGAGATATGTCACACAAAATACTTAATACGTAACATTTCCCACATGTTTACTTTACATCAGCACAATTTTGGAACCAAAATTTTTTGGTTTTTTGTTAGGGAGTTATAAGGGTTAAAAGTTGACCACCAAGTTCTCATTTTTACAACACCATTTTTTTTTTTAGGGACCACATCTATATGATAGAAAATAACCAAGTGTGACACTGTGAAGGAACAAATTATGAAAGATTCTCCATTTTGTGCTTTGACTCCATTTTGTTGTTGGTTAAAGATAAATTCTGTTATTTACTTAGGTAGAAGGTTACAGCTGCCATGAAGTAACTGTCCTGTTTCTCACGAAGATAACATTTTGTTATTCAGCTAGTCTATGGTTCATAATTGGTATAAAGACCTTGAGTATTCTAACTCGAGCCAGATAAGAGACTCGTGGGTGTATCGCTATACAAGACTGAGGCATCTGTTAATATGTTTTTTATGCCAAAAAGACACGACCATATCTGTAGTTTCCATTTTTCCTGTATCCTCATGGGTTAAGTTTTGCCTGTATTCTTATAGGTTAAGAACTGTGAGCGTATTCTTATGCTGATTGGTTGAAGTATAATTTCTATGACTATGAAAACTCATACACAATAAACGGGGGCCCAGAGATCTGCTCGATCCCCCACACAGAGGCACGAGTCTCCGTCTGGTCATTTTCAGTTGCCGGCAACACCCTGTAGATTAATTTGGAAATCACTGAGTCAACCGTGAAGGATCAATTTAGATCCTCCCTCAACAGCTTGGCGCCCGTAACGTGGGGCCTCAAACAGGAACGCCTCTGCCCCCCGGAGGACAACCAGACAAAGGACCCTCGGAGCGGACACAGGCACTGGAAAACTGGGACTGATCATCCCCCACAACAACCACGGTAAGTTGGCAGTTATACTGTCCAGACTGACCGTTTGGTGTGGTTTTCCTGTGTTTGTTGCTGCAAAGAGGATCTGAGGTTTGTCCCCGATGGTGGGGTGATTTTTGGGTGGAATCATATAGAGGTGTAGTTCCATTGGGAGCCCAGTGCTCGAACCGTACCTCATAAGGGACGGATACCCCGGATTGACCAGTGATGTAATTCTCTTTATAGTCAAAATATCCTGAATTCCTGATCATTGTTAGAATCAGGCGCGGTGAGGTGATCGAAGATTGGGTAGGATACGTAACTCAGGAATATATAGAAGTATACAGTATACATATCCAGAGGTATTCGGAGGGAAGTCTAAGACGCCCTCCTCCTTTCACTGAGTACCGCGTTTATGGGTTGTCCCAGCGGGGGACAGGTAAACCTAGTGAAATAGACTATATACGGCCACTCTGGTACTATGCACGACAAAGTAAGGATATTTAGCTCTAAAGGAGAATCATGTTTCCATGGAAGTAAGAGAAAACTTTGAACTTGTGTGTTGAATCTGATATTGTTAGCCCAAAGATGAGGAAAATATTCTCAATCATTGGTTTTTCTAAGGTGTTCTGGCATGTGAATTGTGTGATGAAGGTTTTGTAGAAATTAATTAAGTCTGAGAACTGCTGCATTCCGTTTCTGTGTGAAATTTCCAAGATGGGAGGGGTCAAACAGCTGCGCTATTGCTTTCTTTTGTGTTGAGGAATGCTGTGATGTTCTTATCTGTTCTGTGTTTCTGGTATGGAGGGGGCACAATGCTGCGTCCTCTCTGAATTTTCTATTCTTGTGTAGTATGTGCTGGGAGATCTGTGCTTTATTTAAAGCAATAGTACAATATTGTATTGAAGTAGAAAGAAATATTGTAAGTTTAAAGTAAAAAATGGCGCCTAGTTTTAGAAGGAAACTTGAAAGAGATTGTTTGGTTATCAGTGTAATTGAAAGATTGGTAAAAGATTCACCTGCTTCAAGTTGAGTGGTTGATATATAGCAAATTAAGGATTAACAGAGAAAGTGAATTCTGATTTGTTTTTGTTACGTTGAAAAAGGAAAGTTGTCTATTACTATGACAAAAACTGGATGTTTGTGGTGCAAGAAGGAACTGAGAAAGTGATTGAGGGTAATGTGTTAGAAAGACAAACAATTAAAAATTATGATCTGGAACAGGGGGTCTCCCTGCTAGATAATGAGGTCCCTCCCCAGGAAATCAAGCCTCTTCTCCAGACTGTAAGCTCTGTGCCCCTTAACCCCAAAGCTCCAATATAACCTGGGTTGCCAAAACTTAGTGCGCCCCCACCCTATGATCCTGCCGGGTGGATTTGTGATGTATGCAGAGTTACTAATTCTCAGTGGAGACAGGTCTGTTACAATTGTGAAGAAGACCCGGAGTGGTAGCCCCCACCTTTCCCTTGCTAAACGCTGACGGCACTTATTATCAGCCACCGCCAGCACCAGTCCCTGCTATGCTTAGTATTACTAGTGGTTATGAGTATCCACCCCCTCCTACTTTAGTTACCCGATTCAGAAACATCCCCCCTGGCCTTCTATAGACAAAAAGCAGCGAATCGAGAGATTTATTCCACTCCCCGGAGAGATCTGTTACACTTACTCCATGTGAAGGCTGGAGAGGGGTATTTTCCAATTATTGAGGGTGGCATAATGTGACCGGGGAATCTATGAGAGTGATGTTGATTTCTGTAATGCTTTAAAGGTTTGGGCACAAGATAGATTAGCGGACCAAGCTACCTCCCTCACAGATGTCACACAGGACAAGGTGGAGACTGCCGAGAAGTTCTATGGGCGTCTTATGGTAGTACTTAAAGATTTGGGGTTTTCACTGTATAATAAAGCCCATTCACACCTTTTTGCAGTAGCTTTGATGTCCGGCCTTAAATCTGAATTGAAAGAGGCAATAATGTCAATGAGACCCGATACTGAGACTTCCATTCTGGATGATGCATTGAAAAAAAAAAAAAAAGTAGTACAAAGTTTTCAGAAGAACTTAACCCGCTCTGTATCAACAGTGAGATCAAGGGTTAAATCAGTAGCTGCAGCGATTTCTGCTCCAATCTCAGCCCCCCCCCCCACAGCTGCAAGGACACAGCTGGTTCCTTATCAGTGGCCCACCAGACTCCAGCTCCTGCCCTCCTCCCACCTTACACAAATCCAGTCTCATACTCCAATATCCATTTTAACCCTATGTCTGGGAATCTCCCTCCCAAGCCCCGCCAAGTCAATTCTCAGATCAAGAGCTTATTTTAATTAGAGTAGATGGCACACCCAATAAATATACTCTCACAAAACCCATCCCTGTGGGACCTTTCCCTGAAGTTACTGCTCAGTTCGTAATCTCTCCCTCATGTCCGGTAAATTTACTGGGGGCAGATTTATTATCACAGTTCCGCTCCAGAATATAATTCCAAGATGATGGTCAGATGACATTTACGTTATATAACCCCTATGCAGATGAACATAATGAGATCTGTATTTTACACGTCCTTTCCACGGTTATGATGGCCCTTATAGGCCCAGATCCACCCCCAATAATGCCTGTAGAACCAGTAAAAGTGTTTCTCAAACCTGGTGCCCCTTTTCCCAAAGTCCATCAGTACCCTTTGAAACATGATCAGGAGCTGGGCCTGAAGGGGCAAATACAAAGGTTACTCGATAATGGTGCCCTGGTACCCTGTGTTTCCCCATGTAACACGCCCTTGTTTCCCATTAAGAAAAAGACCCCACCCGGCCAACCCCCTGTGTACGTACCGGCTGGTACAAGACCTGCGGGCAGTTAATGCAGCTACTGTTCTGGAAACTCCGGTGCCTAATCCACATACTCTTGTCCCAGATACCTCAGGATGCTGCTTGGCTCACAGTCTTCGACCTCGCCAATGCCTTCTTCAGCATTCCATTACACCCAGATTGCCAGTTTCTGTTTGCATTCACTTATCAGGGACGACAATTGATGTGGACAGTTATGCCACAAGGGGCCCAAAACAGTCCCAATCAGTTTGAAAAAAATATGGGCGAGTGTCTTTTACCCTGGCAGTTAGAATATCCCTATGTCACGCTGTTTCAGTATATGGGTAATCTTTTGTTGTGTGCACAGACAGAGCAGGAAGCCATTGTTGCCACTGTTATCCTTCTCAAGTATCTGGCAGATCTGAACTGTCGGGTTTCGGCCTCGAGACTTCAGTTCTGCCTTGGTCAAGTGATATTTTTGGGTCACTGTCTCCTTCAGGGTGCCAGACACCTCACAGAAGAAAGAAAAATAGCCGTCAGCTCCCTTCCTTTCCCAAAAGATGAGACTAAACTCGAGCGTTTTCTTGAACTATATACTTATTGTTGTCAGTGAATACCCGACGCATCCCGCATAATGCAACCTCTCTACAATGCCCTGAAAGACGGTTCAAGATATGGTGATGATTTTGGCAGATTCCACACCGGATAAGCTGTTACTACGGAAGATACTGTAGTGCACGGAGCTGCACTCCCTCCCTCACTGTCAGCACAAGAAGTAGAACTTCATTCTTTGCCTACTGCATGTGTTCTGGCCAAAGACAGGCGGGCTAATATATACACGGACTCACAGTATGCATTTGGTATTGCTCATGATTTCGGAGCACTATGGGCCAATAGAGGGTTTATTACCACCGCCGGGACCCAGTGAAGAATGCTGAAGCAGTTAAAACCCTCATGGACTCAATCAAATTACCTACTCAGGTGGCCATTATCAAAGTTAAGGAGCATGGTACTATGGAACAGTCCACAGACTGTTGGTAACACCTTTGCGGATATGCAAGCAAAAGCTGCTGCCCTCCTACCCGTTGAACCGCCCATACCAGCTATGGTGACCACACGCTCTCAGCGTAAACAGTTACAAGAAACACTGACTCTACAGGAACCTGATGATCTATGCCAGACTGAGGTTTTCTGCCGGAACCCGCGAGACCGCTTAATGACGATGCAGAGAATGTTTCCAAAGGAAGAAGTGAAGCAGTGGAAGCTGATGGAGCACGTATGGACAATGGTCACTGGAAAAAGGACCAACTTGTGTGTCTCCCTAAGCGGATGTACCCTGCTATTGCCACGTGGGCACATGGGCCCACACATCGAGGAAAAAAAAACCAGGCCCTTACCCTGGTACAAAAATTCTACTGGACTCCAGGTATTTCTACAGTCCTGACAGCACTCAACCGTGCATGTAATATCTGTCAGACCTGCAATCCCGGTCAATTTCAATATGTAACCCCAAAGCACCTTGCTAAGCCCGACTATTCTTTCCAAAGGCTCCAGGTGGACCACATCACGTTGCCTAAGTCTGGAAGGTATGAATATTGTCTGGTGGTTGTCGATATGTTCTCCAATTGGCCAGAAGCATTCCCCGTTACCAGCATGACTGCAAAAACCACAGCAAAGAAACTGGTGATGGAAGTTATATGCAGATATGGTGTTCCTGAAGTTGATGAAAGTGTCCAAGGTCCGGCCTTTTCTTCTCATGTGTATCAGGAGGTTCTGACAATGCTTGGATCCACGGTAGCCCTCCATACTCCGTACCATCCACAATCTAGTGGGAAAGTTAAGAGGCTGAACGGGACACTGAAGGGACAATTGACCAAAATGATGCAGGAGACTACGGCTCCATGGCCAGGGCTCTTACACATTCGTACTGCCCCTATTGCAAAACATGGCCTGTCCCCATATGAGATATTGTTTGGTGCTAGGCCCTCAGTTGGAAATTTCAAGCCTCAGTAGTTATCAGAAGAAACTGACCGTGCTGTTCAATATGTTATTCAGCTTAGTAAAAATGTTGCTAACACCCATGTTTTAGTTTCTTCTTCCCTTCCAGATTCAGCAGAAACCGACACTTGTCACAATTTGAAGCCTGGTGGTTTTATGGGCGTGAAAAGCTATGTCAGAATACACGGACTAGAACCCTTGTATGACGGTTCCATACCAAGTCCTCCTCATTACTCCTATGTCAGTAAAGCTGGAAGGAAGGCCGACGTGGATCCACGTATCGCACTGCAAGCTGGTCAAACAGACTAGTAGCAAATAAAAGGACATAATGTTTTGGTTTTTCGTATTTCCATATAATAATATTGATAACCGAAAGGGACAGTCTAAATTCTCCAACATCCTTGAATAATAAGTTTATACAAAATCATGAAAGATTAGTAATACAGATGGGTATAGCCAATAAAATTGTCAGTTCTATTTTCATTTACTCTATGATTACACAAATGTGGAATAAATTGGTTAGGGCCACAGACTATCTAGAAGATCAAATTTGGGATATATTGGATATATTATACTTAATACTACTGTTGCTGTCCAAAACCAACTTATCATAGTTATTAATCAACATACTGTAGTACTGGACTACTTAACAGCAGCACAGGGTGGTATGTGTCAGGTTATTGGACCCGCATGCTGTCATTATATAGAACCCAATAGTACTCTAAAGTTAAAGTTAGAGGATATTCAAAGACTCAGAGATCAATATGATAAAGACAATGACTGTAATAAGGACAGTTGGTGGGCAGACACCTTCGCAGACACCTTCTCCTTTCTTAATCCAGCCAATTGGTTTGAGGGACTTGCGGCTGGATAGCTGGAATCTTGCAAAGTTTGTTTCATATCGCTGCCTTTATGTTGTGAATTCTGTGGTCAAGCTCCCTCCTGTGGTCATGAGTGGTACTTCGGCTGGTTCTGTCCATGAGCTTCCTCTGGTGGATGTGAGTGGGGCTGCGGCTTCTGAGTTTCCTTCCTCAGGTGACGAGGTTAAGTCGTTAGGTGCTGCTCTATTTAACTCCACCTAGTTCTTTGTTCCTTGCCTCCAGTCAATGTTCCAGTATTGGTCTTGCTCTCTCCTGGATCGTTCTTGTGGCCTGTCTTCCCTGCATAAGCTAAGTTCTGCTTGTGTTTCTTGGTTTGCTATTTTTTCTGTCCAGCTTGCTATTTTGGTTTGTCTTGCTTGCTGGAAGCTCTGGGACGCAGAGGGAGCACCTCCGTACCGTTAGTCGGTGCGGAGGTTCTTTTTGCGCCCTCTGCATAGTTGTTTGTAGGTTTTTGTGCTGACCGCAAAGCTATCTTTCCTATCCTCGGTCTATTCAGTATGTCGGGCCTCACTTTGCTAAAATCTATTTAATCTCTGTGTTTGTATTTTCATCTTTACTCACAGTCATTATATGTGGGGGGTTGCCTTTTCCTTTGGGGAATTTCTCTGAGGCAAGGTAGGCTTATTTTTCTATCTTCAGGGCTAGCTAGTTTCTTAGGCTGTGCCGAGGCGCCTAGGTCTGGTCAGGAGCACTCCACGGCTACTTCTAGTGTGGTGTGATAGGATTAGGGATTGCGGTCAGCAGAGTTCCCACGTCTCAGAGCTCGTCCTATGTTATTAGTAACTATCAGGTCACTTGTGTGCTCTTAACCACCAGGTCCATTGTGTTTCTAAACCACCAGTTCATAACAGTACTGGAGGCCCAAAGTACTAATGTTTCTCAATAGAGGGAAAAGAGAAGTTCTGAGACCATTTTTTTTTCTCTGCACTGTGTTTTGTCTTTCTTTTCCCCTAGACATTTGGGTGGTTCAGGACACAGGTGTAGTGATGGACATTAAAGGTCTGTCTTCTTGTGTGGATCATCTCACTGCAAGAGTACAAAATATTCAAGACATTGTGGTTCAGAAATCTATGTTAGAACCTAGAATTCCTATTCCTAATTTATTTTCTGGAGATAGAGCTAAGTTTCTGAATTTCAAAAATAATTGTAAACTGTTTCTGGCTTTGAAACCCCGCTCCTCTGGTGACCCAGTTCAACAAGTTAAGATCATTATTTCTTTATTACGTGGCGACCCTCAAGACTGGGCATTTTCCCTTGCGCCAGGAGATCCTGCATTATGTGATATTGATGCGTTTTTTCTGGCGCTCGGATTGCTTTATGATGAACCTAATTCAGTGGATCAGGCAGAGAAAAACTTGCTGGCTCTGTGTCAGGGTCAGGATGAGGTAGAGATATATTGTCAGAAGTTTAGGAAGTGGTCTGTCCTCACTCAATGGAATGAATGTGCGCTGGCAGCAATTTTCAGAAAGGGTCTCTCTAAAGCCCTTAAGGATGTCATGGTGGGATTTCCTATGCCTGCTGGTCTGAATGAGTCTATGTCTTTGGCCATTCAGATCGATCGACGCTTACGTGAGCGTAAAACTGTGCACCATTTGGCGATATTATCTGAGCATAAACCTGAGCCTATGCAATGTGATAGGACTTTGACCAGAGCTGAACGGCAAGAACACAGACGTCGGAATGGGCTGTGTTTTTACTGTGGTGATTCCACTCATGCTATCTCCGATTGTCCTAAGCGCACTAAGCGGTTCGCTAGGTCTGCCACCATTGGTACGGTACAGTCGAAATTTCTTTTGTCCGTTACTTTGATCTGCTCTTTGTCATCCTATTCTGTCATGGCATTTGTGGATTCAGGCGCTGCCCTGAATTTGATGGACTTGGAGTTTGCTAGGCGCTGTGGGTTTTTCTTGGAGCCCTTGCAGTATCCTATTCCATTGAGAGGAATTGATGCTACGCCTTTGGCCAAGAATAAGCATCAGTACTGGACCCAGCTGACCATGTGCATGGCTCCTGCGCACCAGGAGGATATTCGCTTTTTGGTGTTGCATAATCTGCATGATGTAGTCGTGTTGGGGTTGCCATGGCTACAAGTCCATAACCCAGTATTGGATTGGAAATCTATGTCTGTGTCCAGCTGGGGTTGTCAGGGGGTACATGGTGATGTTCCATTTCTGTCTATTTCGTCATTCACCCCTTCTGAGGTCCCAGAGTTCTTGTCGGATTACCGGGATGTATTTGATGAGCCCAAGTCCAGTGCCCTACCTCCGCATAGGGATTGCGATTGTGCTATCGATTTGATTCCTGGTAGTAAGTTTCCTAAAGGTCGACTGTTTAATTTTTCTGTGCCTGAGCACGCCGCTATGCGGAGTTATGTAAAGGAATCCTTGGAGAAGGGTCATATTCGCCCGTCGTCATCACCATTGGGAGCAGGGTTCTTTTTTGTGGCCAAGAAGGATGGTTCGTTGAGACCTTGTATTGATTACCGCCTTCTAAATAAAATCACAGTCAAATTTCAGTACCCCTTGCCGCTGCTGTCTGATTTGTTTGCTCGGATTAAGGGGGCAAGTTGGTTCACCAAGATAAATCTTCGTGGTGCGTATAATCTTGTGCGTATTAAACAGGGCGATGAATGGAAAACAGCATTTAATACGCCCGAGGGCCATTTTGAGTACCTGGTTATGCCATTCGGGCTTTCCAATGCTCCATCACTATTTCAGTCCTTTATGCATGACATCTTCCGAGAGTACCTGGATAAATTCCTGATTGTATACTTGGATGATATTTTGGTCTTCTCGGATGATTGGGAGTCTCACGTGAAGCAGGTTAGAATGGTGTTCCAGGTCCTGCGTGCGAATTCTTTGTTTGTGAAGGGGTCAAAGTGTATCTTTGGTGTTCAGAAGGTTTCATTTTTGGGTTTCATTTTTTCCCCTTCTACTATCGAGATGGACCCTGTTAAAGTTCAGGCCATTTATGATTGGACTCAGCCGACATCTCTGAAGAGTCTGCAAAAGTTCCTGGGCTTTGCTAATTTTTATCGTCGCTTCATCAATAATTTTTCTAGTATTGCTAAACCGTTGACTGATTTAACCAAGAAGGGTGCTGATGTGGTCAATTGGTCTTCTGCTGCTGTGGAAGCTTTTCAGGAGTTGAAGCGTCGTTTTTCTTCTGCCCCTGTGTTGTGCCAGCCAGATGTTTCGCTCCCGTTCCAGGTCGAGGTTGATGCTTCTGAGATTGGAGCAGGGGCTGTTTTGTCGCAAAGAAGTTCTGATGGCTCGGTGATGAAACCATGTGCCTTCTTTTCCAGGAAGTTTTCGCCTGCTGAGCGTAATTATGATGTTGGCAATCGAGAGTTGCTGGCCATGAAGTGGGCATTCGAGGAGTGGCGTCATTGGCTTGAAGGAGCTAAGCATCGCGTGGTGGTCTTGACTGATCACAAGAACTTGACTTATCTCGAGTCTGCCAAACGGTTGAATCCTAGACAGGCTCGATGGTCGCTGTTTTTCTTCCGTTTTGACTTTGTGGTTTCGTACCTTCCGGGCTCTAAGAATGTGAAGGCGGATGCCCTGTCTAGGAGTTTTGTGCCCGACTCTCCGGGTTTGCCTGAGCCGGTGGGTATTCTCAAAGAGGGGGTAATTTTGTCAGCCATCTCCCCTGATTTGCGGCGGGTGCTGCAAAAATTTCAGGCTAATAGACCTGACCGTTGCCCAGCGGAGAAACTGTTTGTCCCTGATAAATGGACGAGTAGAGTTATCTCTGAGGTTCATTGTTCGGTGTTGGCTGGTCATCCTGGAATCTTTGGTACCAGAGATTTGGTGGCTAGATCCTTTTGGTGGCCGTCTCTGTCGCGGGATGTGCGTTCGTTTGTGCAGTCCTGTGGGATTTGTGCTCGGGCTAAGCCCTGCTGTTCTCGTGCCAGTGGGTTGCTTTTGCCCTTGCCGGTCCCGAAGAGGCCCTGGACACATATCTCTATGGATTTTATTTCGGATCTCCCCGTCTCTCAAAAGATGTCGGTCATTTGGGTGGTTTGTGATCGCTTCTCTAAGATGGTCATTTGGTACCCTTGTCTAAATTGCCTTCCTCCTCTGATTTGGTGCCATTGTTTTTCCAGCATGTGGTTCGTTTACATGGCATTCCGGAGAACATCGTTTCGGACAGAGGTTCCCAGTTTGTTTCGAGGTTTTGGCGAGCCTTTTGTGCTAGGATGGGCATTGATTTGTCTTTTTCCTCGGCTTTCCATCCTCAGACAAATGGCCAAACTGAACGAACCAATCAGACCTCGGAAACATATCTGATATGTTTTGTTTCTGCTGATCAGGATGCTGGGTGTCCTTTTTGCCTTTGGCTGAGTTCGCCCTTAATAATCGGGCCAGCTCGGCTACTTTGGTTTCGCCGTTTTTCTGCAATTCTGGTTTCCATCCTCGTTTCTCTTCAGGGCAGGTTGAGTCTTCGGACTGTCCTGGTGTGGATACTGTGGTGGATAGGTTGCAGCAGATTTGGACTCATGTAGTGGACAATTTGACATTGTCCCAGGAGAAGGCTCAACGTTTCGCTAACCGCAGGCGCTGTGTGGGTCCCCGACTTTGTGTTGGGGATTTGGTTTGGTTGTCGTCTCGTTATATTCCTATGAATGTTTCCTCTCCTAAGTTTAAGCCTCGTTTCATTGGTCCGTATAGGATTTCTGAGGTTCTTAATCCTGTGTCTTTTCGTTTGACCCTTCCAGCTTCTTTTTCCATCCATAATGTATTCCATAGGTCATTGTTGCGGAGATACGTGGCACCTGTGGTTCCATCCGTTGATCCTCCTGCCCCGGTTTTGGTTGAGGGGGAGTTGGAGTATATAGTGGAGAAGATTTTGGATTCTCGTATTTCGAGACGGAAACTCCAGTACCTGGTTAAGTGGAAGGGTTATGGTCAGGAAGATAATTCCTGGGTCTTTGCCTCTGATGTTCATGCTGCCGATCTGGTTCGTGCCTTTCATTTGGCTCATCCTGGTCGGCCTGGGGGCTCTGGTGAGGGTTCGGTGACCCCTCCTCAAGGGGGGGTACTGTTGTGAATTCTGTGGTCAAGCTCCCTCCTGTGGTCATGAGTGGTACTTCGGCTGGTTCTGTCCATGAGCTTCCTCTGGTGGATGTGAGTGGGGCTGCGGCTTCTGAGTTTCCTTCCTCAGGTGACGAGGTTAAGTCGTTAGGTGCTGCTCTATTTAACTCCACCTAGTTCTATGTTCCTTGCCTCCAGTCAATGTCCCAGTATTGGTCTTGCTCTCTCCTGGATCGTTCTTGTGGCCTGTCTTCCCTGCATAAGCTAAGTTCTGCTTGTGTTTCTTGGTTTGCTATTTTTTCTGTCCAGCTTGCTATTTTGGTTTGTCTTGCTTGCTGGAAGCTCTGGGACGCAGAGGGAGCACCTCCGTACCGTTAGTCGGTGCGAAGGGTCTTTTTGCGCCCTCTGCATGGTTGTTTGTAGGTTTTTGTGCTGACCGCAAAGCTATCTTTCCTATCCTCGGTCTATTCAGTAAGTCGGGCCTCACTTTGCTAAAATCTATTTAATCTCTGTGTTTGTATTTTTATCTTTACTCACAGTCATTATATGTGGGGGGCTGCCTTTTCCTTTGGGGAATTTCTCTGAGGCAAGGTAGGCTTATTTTTCTATCTTCAGGGCTAGCTAGTTTCTTAGGCTATGCCGAGGCGCCTAGGTCTGGTCAGGAGCGCTCCACGGCTACTTCTAGTGTGGTGTGATAGGATTAGGGATTGCGGTCAGCAGAGTTCCCACGTCTCAGAGCTCGTCCTATGTTATTAGTAACTATCAGGTCACTTTGTGTGCTCTTAACCACCAGGTCCATTGTGTTTCTAAACCACCAGTTCATAACACTTTATCCTTGTCATGTATGTAATACTAAAATTTGTTTTTTGGTGTATTTCTGTATGTATTAGGAAATTCTGCACTAAGATAACTAATGATGAAACCAAAAGCGTTGCCACCCCTGCTCTTCTCTACACCGATTTCACAAAGTTATCTGATGAAGATGTTGAAGCCAAGCGCATGGCTATCTTCAAAAGATCCCCACCACCGTCATCAACAAGTGTTATTCATAAATTCTAGTATACAGGGGGGACGGGTACGCCGCAACAGCCATGGCTGGTAACATGGCACCAGTTATGTGAAGACCAGTATCCCTTGAGCTTATAGCTTGGGATAGTACCTCTGATGCTGGACATTAATTAACAACATTTATCTAGGGGGGAATGTGAAGGAACAAATTATGAAAGATTCTCCATTTTGTGCTTTGACTCCATTTTGTTGTTGGTTAAAGATAAATTCTGTTATTTACTTAGGTAGAAGGTTACAGCTGCCATGAAGTAACTGTACTGTTTCTCACGAAGATGACATTTTGTTATTCAGCTAGTCTATGGTTCATAATTGGTATAAAGACCTTGAGTATTCTAACTCGAGCCAGATAAGAGACTCGTGGGTGTATCGCTATACAAGACTGAGGCATCTGTTAATATGTTTTTTATGCCAAAAAGACACGACCATATCTGTAGTTTCCATTTTTCCTGTATCCTCATGGGTTAAGTTTTGCCTTTATTCTTATAGGTTAAGAACTGTGAGCGTATTCTTATGCTGATTGGTTGAAGTATAATTTCTATGACTATGAAAACTCATACACAATAAACGGGGGCCCAGAGATCTGCTCGATCCCCCACACAGAGGCACGAGTCTCCATCTGGTCATTTTCAGTTGCCGGCAACGCCCTGTAGATTAATTTGGAAATCACTGAGTCAACCGTGAAGGATCAATTTAGATCCTCCCTCAACAACACCATTCTAAAAACTGCACCCCTCAAGGTGCTCAAAACCACATTCAAGAAGTTTATTAACTCTTCAGGTGTTTCACAGGAATTTTTGGAATGTTTAAAGAAAAATGAACATTTAACTTTTTTCACAAAAAATTTACTTCAGCTCCAATTTGATTTATTTTACCAAGGGTAACAGGAGAAAATGGACCCCAAAAATTGTTGTACAATTTGTCCTGAGCATGCTGATACCCCATAAGTGGGGGTAAACCACTGTTTGGGCGCATGGCAGAGCTCGGAAGGGAAGAAGCGCCATTTGACTTTTCAATGCAAAAATTGACTGGAATTGAGATGGGACGCCATGTTGCATTTGGAGAGCCCCTGATGTGCCTAAACATTGAAACCCCCCACAAGTGACACTATTTTGGAAAGTAGACCCCCTAAGGAACTTATCTAGATGTGTTGTGAGAGCTTTGAACCCCCAACCCCTACAGTTTATAACGCAGAGCCGTGAAAATAAAAATCATTTTTTTTTCAAACAAAGTATTGTTTAGCCCCCAGTTTTGTATTTTTCCAAAAGTTATTGTCCACTTTGTCCTGAGTACGCTGATACCCCATATGTGAGGGGGGGGAACCACCGTTCGGGCGCATGGCAGAGCTCGAAAGGGAAGGAGCGCCATTTGGAATGCAGACTTAGATGGATTGGTCTGCAGGCGTCACTCTGCATTTTCAGAGCCTCTGATGTACCTAAATAGTAGAAACCACCCACAAGTGATCCAATATTGGAAACTAGACCCCCCAAAGAACTTATCTAGATAAGTTGTGAGAACTTTGAACCCCCAAGTGTTTCACTACAGTTTATAACGCAGAGCCGTGAAAATAAAAACTCATTTTTTTCCCACAAAAATGGTTTAGCCCCTTACATTTTTATTAATAACAAGAGAAATTGGACCCCAAAAGTTGTTATCCAATTTGTCCTGAGTATGGTGATACCCCATATGTTGGGGTAAACCCCTGTTTGGGCTCACGAAAGAGTTCGGAAGGGAAGGAGCACTGTTTTACTTTTTCAACGTAGAATTGGCTGTAATTGAGATCGGACGCCATGTCACGTTTGGAGAGCCCCCGATGTGCCTAAACAGTGGAAACCCCCAATTGTAACTGAAACCCTAACCCAAACATACCCCTAACCCTATTCTTATCCACACCCCTAACCCCAACCACACCCCTAACTCCAACACACCCCTAACCCTAATCCCAACCCTAACCACACCCCTAACTCCAACACACAACCCTAATCCCAACCATAACCTTAACCACACCCCTACCCCTGACACACCCCTAATCCCAACCATAAATGTAATCCAAACCCTAACCCTAACTATAGCCCCAACCCTAACTGTAGTCTTAACCCTAGCCCCAACCCTAACCCTAGCCCTAACCCTAATTGGAAAATGGAAATAAATACATTTTTTTAATTTTATTATTTTTCCCTAAACTAAGGGGGTCATGAAGGGGGGTTTGATTTACTTTTATAGCGGATTTTTTAGCGGATTTTTATGATTGGCAGCTGTCACACACTAAAAGACGCTTTTTATTGCAAAAAATAGTTTTTGCATCTCCACATTTTGAGAACTATAATTTTTCCATATTTTGGTCCACAGAGTCATGTGAGTTCTTGTTTTTTGCCGGACGAGTTGACCTTTTTATTGGTAATATTTTCGGGCACGTGACATTTTTTGATCGCTTTTTATTCTGATTTTTGTGAGGCAGAATGAACAAAAACCAGCTATTCATGAATTTCTTTTGTGGGGTGCGTTTATACCGTTCCATGTTTGGTAAGATTGATAAAGCAGTTTTATTCTTCGGGTCAGTACGATTACAGCGATACCTCATTTAGATCATTTTTTTATGTTTTGGGGCTTTTATACGATAAAAACTGTTTTATAGAAAAAATTATTTTTGCATCGCTTTATTCTGAGGACTATCACTTTTTTATTTTTTTTGCTGATGATGCTGTATTGCGGCTAGTTTTTTGCGGGACAAGATGACGTTTTCAGCGATACCATGGTTATTTACATCCGTCTTTTTGATTGCGTGTTATTTCACTTTTTGCTCGGCGGTATGATAATAAAGCGTTGTTTTTTGCCTTGTTTTTTTTTTACGGTGTTCACTGAAGGGGTTAACTAGTGGGACAGTTTTATAGGACGGGTCGTTACGGACGCAGCGATACTAAATATGTGTACTTTTATTGTTTTGTTTTTTTATTTAAATAAATGTATTTATGGGAACAATATTTTTTTCTTTATTTAGGAATTATTTTTATTTATTTTTCACATATTTAAATATTTTTTTTTTACATTATCACATTGTCCCGGGGGGGGGGGTGAACATCACTATATAGTGACAGATCGCTGATCTGACACTTTGCAATTTACATGGTCTCTGTAGTAGTACATTAACAATAGATTTTTACCCTCCTCCTACAGACAGTTCTTTTAAGCCTCAGCGCCACCTATTATTCTGACTCACCGTCAGTTGGTATGTACCCCTCCTTATTACTCTCCATGTACACACAATAGCATCTTGTCTTACATTTCCATTATTATTTCGCCATTACTCCACAGACCAGCCTGGTTCTGTTTCTTCCCGGCTTGTTGCCTTTTTTCCAGCATGTCTGATTGGTAGGTAGCCTTATTTAGCTCCACACACACTCGGCACCATTAGTGTCTGTGACCGTAACCCCGTTTTCTCATCTCTAGATGCAAATCCGAGTATTCTATTGTTTTTGGGGCCATACAAGTATACAATTACCGTATATACTCGAGTATAAGCCGACCCGAGTATAAGCCGACCCCCTAATTTTGCCACAAAAAACTGGGAAAACCTATTGACTCGAGTATAAGCCTAGGGTGGAAATGCAGCATTTACCGGTGAATTTCAAAAATAAAAATAGATCATTATTTCCCCATAGCTGTGCCATATAGTGCTCTGCGCCATTCATATTGCCCCATAGCTCTGCCATATAGTGCTCTGCACTGTTCATATTGCCCCATAGCTGTGCCCCATACAGTGCTCTGCACTGTTCATATTGCCCCTTGGCTGTGCCCCATACAGTGCTCTGCACTGTTCATATTCCCCCTTGGCTGTGCCATATATAGTGCTCTGCACTGTTCACATTCCCCCTTGTCTGTGCCCCATATTATGCTCTGCACCGTTCATATTTCCCCATAGCTGTGCCCCATACAGTGCTCTGCACTGTTCATATTGGCCCATAGCTGTGCCCCATATAGTGCTCTGCACTGTTCATATTGGCCCATAGCTGTGCCCCATATAGTGCTCTGCACTGTTCATATTGGCCCGTAGCTGTGCCCCATACAGTGCTCTGCACTGTTCATATTGGCCCATAGCTGTGCCCCATACAGTGCTCTGCACTGTTCATATTGCCCCATAGCTGTGCCCCATACAGTGCTCTGCACTGTTCATATTGCCCCTTGGCTGTGCCCCATACAGTGCTCTGCACTGTTCATATTCCCCCTTGGCTGTGCCATATATAGTGCTCTGCACTGTTCACATTCCCCCTTGTCTGTGCCCCATATTATGCTCTGCACCGTTCATATTTCCCCATAGCTGTGCCCCATACAGTGCTCTGCACTGTTCATATTGGCCCATAGCTGTGCCCCATATAGTGCTCTGCACTGTTCATATTGGCCCATAGCTGTGCCCCATATAGTGCTCTGCACTGTTCATATTGGCCCGTAGCTGTGCCCCATACAGTGCTCTGCACTGTTCATATTGGCCCATAGCTGTGCCCCATACAGTGCTCTGCACTGTTCATATTGGCCCATAGCTGTGCCCCATATAGTGCTCTGCACTGTTCATATTGGCCCATAGCTGTGCCCCATATAGTGCTCTGCACCGTTCATATTGCCCATAGCTGTGCCCCATATAGTGCTCTGCACTGTTCATATTGGCCCATAGCTGTGCCCCATATAGTGCTCTGCACTGTTCATATTGGCCCATAGCTGTGCCCCATATAGTGCTCTGCAGCGTTCATTTTATCCCATAGCTGTGCCCCATACTGTGCTCTGCAGCGTTCATTTTATCCCATAGCTGTGCCCCATACTGTGCTCTGCAGCATTCATATTGCCCCATAGATGCTCCACATAAATCTGTGCCATGGCCGCTGCTGCTGCAATAAAAAAAAAAAAAGCCATACTCACCTGTCTTGATTGCAGCTCCCAGCGTCCAGTCCCGGCGTCTCTCTGCACTGACTGTTCAGGCAGAGGGCGCCGCGCACACTATATGCGTCATCGCGCCCTCTGACCTGAACAGTCAGAGCGCAGACGCCGGGAAGATGGAGCGACGCCCGACGGCTGGATCGTGGACAGGTGAATATAACATACTTACCTGGTCCCGACGTCCGGCTCCCTCTGCCTGTCACATCTGTCTTCGGTGCCGCAGCTTCTTTCTCTATCAGCGGTCACCGGCACCGCTGATTAGAGAAATGAATAGGCGGCTCCGCCCCTATGGGAGGTGGAGCCGCCTATTCATTTTTCTAATGAGCGGTCCCACGTGACCGCTGAAGAGGGGAAGAAGCTGCAGCGCCGAAGACTGTGGGACGGCAGGGACAGCGCGAGGATCGCTGGGACTAAGTAAGTATACCTCAGCGCCCTCACCCCCTCACCCGCCGACCCTGCCACCCACCTTGACTCGAGTATAAGCCGAGAGGGGCACTTTCAGCCCAAAAATTTGGGCTGAAAATCTCGGCTTATACTCGAGAATATACGGTATACCTAGGTATGTGTTCACTGTACACCAACTCTCCCCTCGGCATATCACTTCACCTCGCGTGTTCCACAAAGTAGTCCTCTCACACTCCCTCTTGGACCTATGTCCTCAGCGTACCAACGGCTTTTCCATGTTAGAACTTGCAGCCTATGATTTAAAGAATTATGTATGGATACATATATATGTATACCTGTATCCACGCAAGTTGAATGTCCTCCAGGGTCATTGTTCTCTCTCTTCATTTTATGACCTGTGTCTCCGTGATGTATATACTTTTGTTTTTGTTTTGTTTTTGTCTTTCATGTACAACACATTTATTGTTTTTTGTTCTGTATATAATTCTTATTTGTAGCACACTGATGAAGGTCCAGTATCGACCGAAACGTTTGTGATTTACTGTATGTAATAAATCCCCACTTTTTTGCATCACAACACCCTGGAGTGTGCTAGTCACTTTATATTGTATAAGATCAGCGATCTGACATGCACTGCTCCAGGCTTACAGGCGCCTGCTCTGAGCATCAAAATGTGTATTAATGTCCAACTCACAGAAATACACAGCACACAATATCCTCCGGATGGCAGTCGGAACCATATCATTCAGATGGCTGCCGGGAAACACGCCAATCCACCTCCGAGACCGGTTGCCGTGGGCGACTGCACTGCCGTGTACGCTGTGGGAGCCAGGCCTTTCAGCTCCATTTGCCTGTGTTGCCTCACACAGGTGGAGCTCTGCAGAGCCTTCTGCTTTGCACACTTGCAAAACTAAAACTGACACACAACCATCTGCATCAGGGGTTTCTACAAGGAACCTGTGGCCGTAGGCAACATGAAAAACCCAGCCGGTAAGAAAATGGACTGTTCCATTACCATACTGTAGCCCGTTTCTAAAATTAAAGCCCAGAACAGGTTTTCTTAAATCGGCCTTGGACAAATATTTTGCCCAAGACCAACACTCACTTTTATTTTGCATTGCAATCACAGCTATGCCTGTGAGTGGAATGCACTCCCATGGTCACAATACGCCTCCGTGCGCATCCTGGGGGGGACACTTAGCGACCCTCGCATGTGACATCGGTCACTGCCTCACATACCCCTCTGTTCAAACCTGTAGGTTTGAACACTTGTCACCCCACATGTGGCGCATGACAGGGCATCCGCAAGTCCCTGTGACTTCCCCACCCGATGCTCTGAGAAAGCAACGTTTTGTAGGGACCGGAACCATTCGTTGATGTGAGCATTCCTCCCCTTTGCCTTTCTCCTCCACAATTTGTTACGTGATCAACCACCTCACCATTCCCCGTGGTAGACGACACGCCCATTTTTCTGACTGATAGTAGATTTGAGCCAGTTTCGGATGGCCTCAACTTTGTTTATTTGGGGTTCGATAACCCCGCAGCTCATCCCGTAACCTAAGTACCTGCCTTCTGGCACTCGGTACTGTTTCCTCCGTACCCTTACCCGTGACTCGGCGACTATATCACGCTGGATCACTGAAGTTCATCCCGGCCACTCCGGGCATACATCTGTATTACGTCGCACCCGAACCTGAGCCTCCCGTCGCTGCTGATTAGTGAGAGCTCTATTCATTTTACCCTGACCCCCGGCTAGATCCTTGGCCACGGTTCCTCGTGGGTACGACCATAGCCACCTCCATGATCACACCTTCCCGATTCCTCCAGGCTTTCTTTCTATACGTACGTCTCTGTGTGGGACCCTGGAACTGAACTGTCATAAACTTACCAGAGGACATGTACAGTTCGGAGGTTCGGTGGGGTCTCCTCGACCTTTCCTGCCAAAACCTCTAGGGGGAATCTATCGGGGTTCCACTCTGTCCTTAGGTTGGCGACACTTTTGGCAGGAATCCCTTACTCGGGATCTTCGGGTTCTGCACTCGGAATAACATTTACCTTGGGAGGGTTAACTCTCGTCTCCCACAGAACCAAAACATGGGCAAGCCTCTTCCCAACACAGTCCCATATGGAAGAGACTTCACCACAAGCAACACATGTTTGATGTCTCAACACGGTGTGGAAGAAATAACCTCAGCTGTTGGGTACTCCCAGAGTTCCCCACATATACTGTAGGGATCTGTACTCACTCAGTTACAGTGTAGGTAGGCACAGAAAGCAGTATCATTGGAAAGTCCAAGCAAGTTTATTCACAACAATGTAAACTGCTCTGGTAAGGAAAACAAATGAATAGCCTTTTCCGACACAAACAAACAGAAAAAATAAAACAGTCCATATAGTACAGCGGGTCCGCCAGCATAGGTCAGTGTCTTTAGCACATGCACAATGAAGGTCTCCATACCTCCAGCCACAGACCCTGAATCAGGCAATTGGCCTCCATTTTATTTACCAAACCGCGCCCCTGGGGTGGGGATATGTGAGCAGTCATTCCCACCCATCTCTTATGACCGCTCGTAAAACCCGGCCCTGGAGCGCTCCAAATAATTCTCTCAGCACTATACATGCTGGAGCATACTTCAGGGCTCACATCACCGCAGCTAATAGCCGCGATGACACATATCTCCCCTCAAGGACTTGTTTGGTGACCATCTTACAATACCCATCACCTCCACTTTGTGTCTCTTGGGGTTGTCCCCAGCAACAAGGGACGCATGGACCAAAGTCAATAAGCTCCCCAAGTCCAGGAAAGCCTCTGTTTAGTACCCGTTCCCAAGTACCTGGGGTTCGCTGTCAGCAGTGCCTGTAGTGGTGGTACAGACTGACTGGTCATAGACACCCAGCGAATATACCCATATTCCACGGTTCAGATATCAGGGGGCAGTTGGCAGCCACATGTCCGGGCCCGTGGCACCGCCAACACTTAATCGCTGCAGCATGACTATACCTTGGAGCCGCTTTAGGGGAAATGGGACTTTTGTCACCCTCACTTCAAGTTACCCCCTAGTCACGTGCTCAGTCCTGAATAGCCCCAACAGTGGTTTGTGGACTTTTCCCATACTCCTGGGCTGGCAAGGCCAGACGTGACAGCCCAAGTGAACAGTGTCCTGTACAAAGTCCAGAGTGGCTGTATGCAGCTCAACCAGTCCTACCAGATGGTCCAGAGTGCCTGGGTCCCCTTCTTTACTCAACGCTGTATGACTGCTGGCAGCGCCCTCATCAGCCTGTCAACCACCACCCTTTATACTACCTGGAGCAGGGTTAAGGCTGGAGCCATTCCTTCACCTACTGCAATAAGTCATACGCCTGAGACCTGGCTGGACGAGACTCTGCAAAGGACCACTGGTACACCTGCTGATCACCCCTCACCTTAAGGGTCTCCTCTTTACACCGCTGATCACCCCATACCTTAGGGGTCTCCTCTTTACACCGCTGATCACCCCTCTCACTTCTCGCAGGGCCACAACCTGCTGCAAAATCAGCTTACTCATTTTCTGCTGCTGCTAAAACTTCAGCTGCAGCTGCTGCTTGTCCTGTTGCTGCTGCTGAGTGAGGACAAACGGCTTCAAAAGCTCCTCCTTTTTTCCAGCCGGCTTGAGCTGTAGTGTTGCAGGGTTGCTCATCGACATGCAGCACGCTTTGGGGCATGCCTCAGTTTTCACTGCCCACATTCCCTATCCATATGTAGTGCAGCGGTATCCACACTGTGCAGAGATGAGGCAGTGACCCAGCAACGTTCAAATCAAAATGTATTTTAATGTCCAACTCACAGCAATACACAGCACACGATATCCTCCGGATCGCAGCCAGAAAACAGTCCAACTCCGAGACCGGTTGCCGTGGGTGGCAGGCATTTCAGCTCCGCATGCCTGTATTGCCTCACACAGGTGGACTCTGCAGAGCCTTCTGCTCTGCACACTTGCAAAACAAAAACTGACACACTCAACCCTCTGCTTCAGGCTTTTTCTTACAAGGAACCTGTGGCCGTAGGCCACATAAAAAACCTGGCCGGGAAGGAAACGGACTGCCCCACTACCATCCTGTAGTCAGTTTCAAAAATAAAATCCAGAAAAGGTTTTCTTAAATCTGCCTTGGACAGACAGCTTGCCCAATACCAACACGCAACTTTTATTTTGCATTGCAATCACAGCTATGCCTGTGACTGCAATGCACTCCCAAGGCCTCAATACACCTTCATGCGACCCTCGCACGTGACACCAGTTACTGCCTTACAATCCATACGAAGTCTCTGATTTCATCCATTCCGCGACTCCCTCACTCCGAGCAGGGCAGGATTTAATCCATTCTTTTACACTATTAATATTTTTTTTTAACTAACTTACCTAACATATAACATATTTGTTTCTTTGCCTTACCTGAAAGAAAATCCTGCCTGACTGATCTTTTTACAGTTTTCTTATTATTGTGATTGTCATCTTTATTTTTATTATTTTAACCATTAACCTCTTAACTACCGCATTAAACATCAGTTGATAAGGGGCCTTAATCCTAATCACTCTTTGATACAATGGCCCCTAGTCATGATCGTAATCGCGGGTGCTAATCATTGCCATGGTATCCCGAGGTCATCTGATGACCCCAAGGTATAATGGTCTTGTAGATCATGCTATAAGCAAGGTCTAACCTAACAGGCTATGTCAGTGACTCATTGAGAAGCCTCAGGCACTGCAGTACACAAGTACTGCAATGCATGAGACCAGCAATGAAAGAAAAAGATATTTGTGTCCCATGGTGAGACTAAAGTGCAAAACTAAAAAAAAATGCTAAATAAATGTCTAAAAAAAAAACAAAATCACACAAAAGTGCACACAAATCACAAAAACCCGTATTCACGTTTGCTTTAAATCACCGTGTCCAGAATAACCCCAACAATAAAACTGTCTTGTTATTTATTCCATATGGTGAATATCATAAAAAAAACCATGGCAAAATATCGCTTTTTCATTCATCATCAAAAATTTTTTACAAAAAGCGACCAAAAAGTGATATGTAGGAAAAGATGGTATGAATGAAATGCCAACCGGCCTGCAAAAGACAAGCTTTAATATGGCTTATTTGAAAAAAAAAAATCTTACAAGCTCTCAGAATATGACGCAAAAGAAAATTTTACAAAAATGTAGTTTTTAGTGTGTAAAAGTAGCAAAGCATTAAAACAACTACCGTGTATACTCGAGTATAAGCCGAGATTTTCAGCCCACTTTTTTGGGCTGAAAGTCCCCCTCTCGGTTTATACTCGAGTCATACCCAGGGATCGGCAGGGGAGGGGGAGCGGGGGCTGTGTAATTATACTTACCTACTCCCGGCGCGGTCCCTGCACGTCCCTGCTTCTTCCAGCGCTGCAGTCTCTTCCTGTGCTGAGCGGTCCCATGGTACCGCTCATTACAGTAATGAATATGTGGCTCCACCTCCCATAGAGATGGAGCCGCATATTCATTACTGTAATGAGTGGTAACGGTGACCGTTCACTACAGGAAGAAAATATGGCACCGGGGAACAGACCTGCAGCGACGGCGCCAGGAACAGGTAAGTATGATGGGGGGCAGTGCACGATACTCACCTGTTCCTCATGCCATCGGCGGCGCCGCTGTGTCTTCCACGTCCTCTGCAGTGACGCTCCGGTCAGAGGGCGCGGTGATGCGATTAGTGCGCGCCGCCCTCTTCCTGAACGTCGGTGCAGAGGATGGGAAGACACAGTGGCGGTCAGCGGTGGAACGGGAAAGGTGAGTATGTAATTTTTTTTATTTTTTTAATCACAGCAACAGCTTTTGGGCAAATATCTGTATGGAGCATTTTATGTGGCCCTGTGCAGCATTATATGGGGGCAAATGTCTGTATGGGGCATCTTATCCGGCCATGTGCAGCATTATATGGGGGCAAATATCTGTATGGGGCATCTTATCCGGCCATGTGCAGCATTATATGGGGGCAAATGTCTGTATGGGGCATCTTATCCGGCCATGTGCAGCATTATATGGGGGCAAATGTCTGTATGGGGCATCTCATCCGGCCATGTGCAGCATAATATGGGGCAAATGTTTGCATGGGGCATCTCATCCGGCCATGTGCAGCATTATATGGGCGCAAATGTCTGCATGGGGCATCTTATCCGGCCATGTGCAGCATTATATGGGGGCAAATGTCTGTATGGGGCATCTTATCCGGCCATGTGCAGCATTATATGGGGGCAAATATCTGTATGGGGCATCTTATCCGGCCATGTGCAGCATTATATGGGGGCAAATGTCTGTATGGGGCAACTTATCCGGCCATGTGCAGCATTATATGGGGTCAAATGTCTGTATGAGGCATCTTATCCGGCCATGTGCAGCATTATATGAGGGCAAATGTCTGTATGGGGCATCTTATCCGGCCATGTGCAGCATTATACGGGGGCAGATGTCTGTATGGGGCATCTTATCCGGCCATGTGCAGCATTATATGGGGGCAAATGTCTGTATGGGGCATCTTATCCGGCCATGTGCAGCATTATATGGGGGAAAATGTCTGTATGAGGCATCTTATCCGGCCATGTGCAGCATTATATGGGGGCAAATGTCTGTATGGGGCATCTTATCCGGCCATGTGCAGCATTATATGGGGGCAAATGTCTGTATGAGGCATCTTATCCGGCCATGTGCAGCATTATATGGGGGCAAATGTCTGTATGGGGCATCTTATCCGGTCATGTGCAGCATTATATGGGGGCAAATGTCTGTATGGGGCATCTTATCCGGCCATGTGCAGCATTATATGGAGGCAACTGTCTGTATGGGGCATCTTATCCGGCCATGTGCAGCATTATATGGGGCAGTTATCTGTATGGAGCATCTTATGGGGCCATAATCCACATTTGTGGAGCATTATACAGGGCAAATGTCTGTATGGAGCATCTTATGGGGTCATAATCAACATTTGTGCAGCATTATACGGGGCATATTTTAAAGGGAACCTGTCACCCCCGTTTTTGAAAGATGAGATATAAATAGTGTGAAATAGGGGCAGAGCTGGGCTTTACATTAGTGTCCTTTTGGTGCCTTTATTCCCCCGGGATGCTGCTGAAATACCTTTGTGAAGTGTCCGTTTTGTCCTGTCAGTCAAGTTGGTCAGGTCGAATGGGCGTTGTAAAATAGCGGTTCCTCCCCCACCTCATGCGATTCCCTGCGAAGTTTAGTTCCGCCGTTGGCGTTATGTTTAGCGCTTGCGCAGTGAATTTGCCTCCGGCAATCTGTGGGCAAAGCATAATTGACATCATTGCGCATGCGCGGGCCTTCACTTTAGCCGGGGTGCCCCGGAAGTTGTCATATCGGCAAAGTGTTATTCTGGATGCCGTATCTCATCCCACACTGCGAGCGTAAGGCAGGCGAGCGATCTTGGCACAAAACTTACGCTCGCAGTGTGGGATGAGATACGGCATCCAGAATAACACTTTGCCGATATGACAACTTCCGGGGCACCCCGGCTAAAGTGAAGGCCCGCGCATGCGCAATGATGTCAATTATGCTTTGCCCACAGATTGCCGGAGGCAAATTCACTGCGCAAGCGCTAAACATAACGCCAACGGCGGAACTAAACTTCGCAGGGAATCGCATGAGGTGGGGGAGGAACCGCTATTTTACAACGCCCATTCGACCTGACCAACTTGACTGACAGGACAAAACGGACACTTCACAAAGGTATTTCAGCAGCATCCCGGGGGAATAAAGGCACCAAAAGGACACTAATGTAAAGCCCAGCTCTGCCCCTATTTCACACTATTTATATCTCATCTTTCAAAAACGGGGTGACAGGTTCCCTTTAATATGAAACATATTATGGAGCCCATCATAAACTGTATGGAGCATTATATGGGGCTCCTGATTCAATATGGATATTCAAAAACACTTAACCTACTGATATCTTAATTTTACTTTTATTGGTATCTATTTTTATTTTTGAAATTTACCGGTAGCTGCTGCATTTTCCACCCTAGGCTTATACTCGAGTCATTAAGTTTTCCCAGTTTTTTGTGGCAAAATTAGGGGGGTTGGCTTATACTCGTGTATATACGGTATATAGTAGAAAATATTGATTTCTGAACTCTTCCTGAGAAAAAACATTGGTATTGTTGTTTCTAAATGATTATAAACGTGTTTTCTTTGCATTATTTGAGGTCTGCAAACACTGTTTTTTTGTTATTTTGACCATTTCTCATTTTCAGAAAACAAATACAAAATTTATTGCTTGGAAATTCAGAAACATGTTGTCAGAAGTTTATAGAATAAAATACCAATTTACATTTTACTCAAAAAAAAAACCTATAAAGAAAAAAATCTGACAAACTGAAAATTTTGCAGTGGTTTCTTAATTTTTGCCAGAGCGCTATATATATATATATATATATATATATATATATATATATATATATATATATATCTCAATACAGACCAAAAGTTTGGACACACCTTCTCATTTAAAGATTTTTCTGTATTTTCATGACTATGAAAAGTGTAAATTCACATTGAAGGCATCAAAACTATGAATTAACACATGTGGAATTATATACTTAACAAAAAAGTGTGAAAAAACGGAAAATATGTCTTATATTCTAGGTTCTTCAAAGTAGCCACCTTTCGCTTTGATGACTGCTTTGCACACTCTTGGCATTCCGTTGATGAGCTTCAAGAGGTAGTCACCGGGAATGGTCTTCCAACAATCTTGAAGGAGTTCCCAGAGATGCTTAGCACTTGTTGGCCCTTTTGCCTTCACTTTGCGGTCCAGCTCACCCCAAACCATTTCAATTGGGTTCAGGTCTGATGACTGTGGAGGCCAGGTCATCTGGCGTAGCACCCCCTCTCTCTCCTTCTTGGTCAAACAGCCCTTACACAGCCTGGAGGTGTGTTTGGGGTCATTGTCCTGTTGAAAAATAAATGATGGTCCAACTAAATGCAAAATGGATGGAATAGCATGCCGCTGCAAGATGCTGTGGTAGCCATGCTGGTTCAGTATTCCTTCAATTTTGAATAAATCCGCAAGATTGTCACCAGCAAAGCACCCCCACACCATCACACCTCCTCCTCCATCCTTCACGGTGGGAACCAGGCATGTAGAGTCCATCCGTTCACCTTTTCTGCATCACACAAAGACACGGTGGTTGGAACCAAGATCTCAAATTTAGACTCATCAGACCAAAGCACAGATTTCCACTGGTCTAATGTCCATTCCTTGTGTTCTTTAGCCCAAACAAGTCTATTCTGCTTGTTGCCTGTCCTTAGCAGTGGTTTCCTAGAAGCTACTTTACCATGAAGGCCTGCTGCACAAAGTCTCCTCTTAACAGTTGTTGTAGAGATGTGTCTGCTGCTAGAACTCTGTGTGGCATTGACTTGGTCTCCAATCTGAGCTGCTGCTAACCTGCGATTTCTGAGGCTGGTGACACGGATAAACTTATCCTCAGAAGCAGAGGTGACTCTTGGTCTTCCTTTCCTGGGGTGGTCCTCATGTGAGCCAGTTTCTTTGTAGCGCTTGATGGTTTTTGCAACTGCACTTGAAGACACTTTCAAAGTTTTCCCAATTTTTCGGACTGACTGACCTTCATTTCTTAAAGTAATGATGGCCACTCGTTTTTCTTTACTTAGAATTTGTATTATGGCAAGAAAAAAGCAGCTAACAGTCTATCCAGTAGGACTATCAGCTGTGTATCCACCAGACGTCTGCTCAACACAACTCATGGTACTAACCCCATATATAAGGCAAGAAATCCCACTTATTAAACCTGACAGGGCACACCTGTGAAGTGAAAACCATTTCCGGTGACTACCTCTTGAAGCTCATCAAGAGAATGCCAAAAGTGTGCAAAGCAGTCATCAAAGCAAAAGGTGGCCACTTTGAAGAACCTAGAATATAAGTCATATTTTCAGTTGTTTCACACTTTTTTGTTAAGTATATCATTCCACATGTGTTAATGCAAAGTTTTGATGCCTTCAGTGTGAATGTACAATTTTCATAGTCATGAAAATACAGATAAATCTTTAAATGAGGTGTGTCCAAACTTTTGGTCTGTACTGTATATATATACAGTTATAGCCAAAAGTATTGACACCCCTGCAATTCTGTCAGATAATACTCAGTTTCTTCCTGAAAATGGTTGCAAACACAAATTATTTGGTATTATTATCTTCATTTAATTTGTCTTAAATGAAAAAACACAAAAAGAATTGTCCTAAAGCCAAATTGGATATAATTCCACACCAAACATAAAAAAGGGGGTGGACAAAAGTATTGGCACTGTTCAAAAAATCATGTAATGCTTCTCTAATTTGTGTAAATAACAGCACCTGTAACTCACCTGTGGCACCTAACAGGTGTTGGCAATAACTAAATCACACTTGCAGCCAGTTGACATGGATTAAAGTTGACTCAACCTCTGTCCTGTGTCCTTGTGTGTACCACATTGAGCATGGAGAAAAGAAAGAAGACCAAAGAACTGTCTGAGGACTTGAGAAACCAAATTGTGTGGAAGCATGAGCAATCTCAAGGCTACAAGTCCATCTCCAAAGACCTGAATGTTCCTGTGTCTACCGTGCGCAGTGTCATCAAGAAGTTTAAAGCTCATGGCACTGTGGCTAACCTCCCTAGATGTGGACGGAAAAGAAAAATTGACAAGAGATTTCAACGCAAGATTGTGTGGATGTTGGATAAAGAACCTCGACTAACATCCAAACAAGTTCAAGCTGCCCTGCAGTCCGAGGGTACAACAGTGTCAACCCGTACTATCCGTCGGTAACTGAATGAAAAGGGACTGTATGGTAGGAGACCCAGGAAAACCCCACTTCTTACCCCGAGACATAAAAAAACCAGGCTGGAGTTTGCCAAAACTTACCTAAAAAAGCCTAAAATCATTTTGGAAGAATGTTCTCTTGTCAGATGAGACAAAAGTAGAGCTTTTGGGGCAAAGGCATCAACATAGAATTTACAAGAGAAAAAAAGAGGCATTCAAAGAAAAGAACACGGTCCCTACAGTCAAACATAGCGGAGGTTCCCTGATGTTTTGGGGTTGCTTTGCTGCCTTTGGCACTGGACTGCTTGACCGTGTGCATGGCATTATGAAGTCTGAAGACTACCAACAAATTTTGCAGCATAATGTAGGGCCCAGTGTGAGAAAGCTGGGTCTCCCTCAGAGGTCATGGGTCTTCCAGCAGGACAATGACCCAAAACACACTTCAAAAAGCACTAGAAAATGGTTTGAGAGAAAGCACTGGAAACTTCAAAGGTGGCCAGCAATGAGTCCAGACCTGAATCCCATAGAACACCTGTGGAGAGATCTAAAAATGTCAGTTTGGAGAAGGCACCCTTCAAATATCAGGGACCTGGAGCAGTTTGCCAAAGAAGAATGGTCTAAAATTCCAGCAGAGCATTGTAAGAAACTCATTGATGGTTACCGGAAGCGGTTGGTCGCAGTTATTTTGGCTAAAGGTTGTGCAACCAAGTATTAGGCTGAGGGTGCCAATACTTTTGTCTGGCCCATTTTTGGAGTTTTGTGTGAAATGATCAGTGTTTTGCTTCATTCTCTTTTGTGTTTTTTCATTTAAGACAAATTAATTGAAGATAATAATACCAAAGAATTTGTGATTGCAATTATTTTCAGGAAGAAACTGAGTATTATCTGACAGAATTGCAGGGGTGTCAATACTTTTGACCATGACTGTATATATATATATATATATATATATATATATATATATATACACAATTTTTGGAAATAATAAAATTAATAAAAAACTAGATTAAATGCTGCAAACTAATGACAATATATAAGCAAGATTAATAAATATATGCATGCTATACACAAAAGCTATGTGCACACGATGTGGATTTTGCTGCGGATCCGCAGCAGTTTCCCATGAGTTTACATTACAATGTAAACCTATGGGAAACAAAAAGTGCTGTACACATGCTGCGGAAAAAAACGCACAGAAACACAGCGGTTTACATTCCGCAGCATGTCACTTCTTTCTGCAGATTCAGCAGCGGTTTTACACCTACTCCAATAGAAATCCGCAGTTGTAAAACCGCAGTAAATCCGCGATAAATCCGCAGCGGTTTTCCACTGCGGATTTATCAAATCTGCTGAAATCTGCTGAGGAAAAATCAGCAGTAGACCAGAATACGTGTGCACATAGCCATATATATTTATCCCTCAATCTAGATACTAATAAATGCACATCTAGACAGGGACATATATTAGTAATATATATTAATATCTAGATTGAGAGAGAAATCTCATCTATTTTTTTTTCTTTCTTGTGTACATTATACATTTTCCCCCTCTCAATCTATAAACTAATATATGCTAGTGTCTAGCTATGCAGTTATTAGTATGTAGGCTGAGGGACACATATATGTGTGTATAGTGTATTATAACCTGCTTATATATCGCTAACTTGCAGCACTTAATCTAGTTTTTGGGAATATAAATATATATCTAGATTATCTGGATCCTGGGCTATCTATATAAATGTGCGCACTGGCACCTGGAGCAATAGAGGAGGTGCATGGCGGTCACGTAGTGTCGGCGCTTACCACAGGCCCGGCCATGGCACACTGCTCTCTCACTTCATGCCGGTAGCGCCGCAGCAGCGGCCGGCGGAGCAGTATCTGTACACGGCCGGCATTCTCGGAGAAGGGCTGGCTGTCCGCCGGCATCTCCGCAGAGAGCTCATTAGCGTCCATCATCATGAAGCCCGGCCGCTGTCTACGCTCCAGAGGACACCACGTGCTCTGCCAGGCCACCATATAAGGGACAGGGGCGGCGCTGCACACCGCGCTGAGGTGATGGCTGCCGGCACCGCGGGGCTGGGAGGTCAGGGTCACCTCACACGTGCGGTATTGTGGACATGGGCCACCAGAGGAGCTGCACTGTCCCCTCAGTGGGCGCTCATTACCTGGAAATGTAGAACTATTGCTGGTAAAATCATGAATTCCTTCTTTTCTTCCCATATTCCTTCCTGTTTGTACAAATCTTCAGCGCAGAATTCAGCCCCTCTTCTATCCTATATATGGCACCTATGTTGTCATGGATGGGCATACTGGGCTCTTGTTTTTGCTTATTTGGTTATTTTGGGGGTTTTGTCAGGGAATGTGCGGGCACCGTTGGCGTACCTTGACACTTTCTGGCATGGCACCTAATGTACCGCTAGCTGTAGCTGGGGGCAAAGATGGTTTCCAGCCCTATCCCTGGATCTCCATATCTTGCCGGCACGCCACCTGCCCCGGTCACTCTCACCTTCCCCAGTTACCTGTACCGTTTAAGATCTTGGTGTCTCCATATGGCAGAAAGACCATTGTGCCTCCCACCAAATTGATAAACCACTGGGCCTACCAGTAACCTTGTCAGGAGGTGGGTGCCCATGACATTTTTTTACTGGCAATAATACATTTTTCATTCACTGAAAAACAAATGCTCCAAAAATAACATAGCACGTATCATCAAATAACAAAAGCGAAGCATATTAGTAATCAGATGGCACTGAAAAATAATAAAGAGCATATCAATCTTTTATAATGACAAGGTCTCATACATTTTTTAAGCACATTAGGTCTTGGCTATGACTCCAATATAGTTGGCACCTACATTGATCATTACCAACCCTGGCGGAGGCAAAATTTATACCGTTTTCAAAGTGAAGATTAGCAGCTCCATCGCACTGTTTCGTTGCCGCTGCCGAGTACAGCAGATTAGTTCCTATTTGAGCAGTAGCTGATCAGCAGTACCTGACAACAGGTGCTAAACAGTGTGATGGAGCAGTGGTGTTCAACTATGTGCACTACTTCCAAGCTAATAGCATCTGATTGGTGGGGGTGCAGGGTGTGGGATCCCAGCTAATTTGATATTGATGTCTTATAGGTCATCAGTATAAAAGTTGTGGACCACCCCTTTAAAGGGAACCTGTCACCCCCAAAATCGAGGGTGAGCTAAGCCCACCAGCATCAGGGGCTTATCTACAGCATTCTGTAATACTGTAGATAATCCCCTGATGTATCCTAAAAGATAAGAAAAAGAGGTTAGATTATACGCACCCAGGGGCGTTCCCCGTTGCTGTCCGGTCCGATGGATGTCGCAGTCCGGTCCGGCGCCTCCCATCTTCATCAGATGACGTCCTCTTCTTGTCTTCATGCTCCAGCTCCGGTATACTTTGTCTGTCCTGTTGAGGGCAGAGCAAAGTACTGCAGTGTGCAGGTGTCGGGCCTCTCTGACCTTTCCCGGCACCTGCGCACTGCAGTACTTTGCCCTCAACAGGGCAGACAAAGTATGCCAGAGCCGCAGCGTAAAGACCAGAAGAGGACGTCATCCTATGAAGATGGGAGGCCCCAGACCGGACCGCGATGCCCATCGGATCGGACCGCCCGCCCAGGTGAGTATAATCTAACCTCTTTTTCTCATCTTTCAGGATACATCGGGGGCTTATCTACAGCATTACAGAATGCTGTAGGTAAGCCCCTGATGCCGGTGGGCTTAGCTCACCCTCGATTTTGGGGGTGACAGGTTCCCTTTAAAGAATAAGTAGCTTCTCAAAGGCTTAACTAAATTACCAGTACTTACTACCATACAATATGAGTCAGACATTAGGATACCAGCAGGGCTAAAGGTCTGGCCATTGATCGTGTAGATACTGAGCAGTATTGTTGATTGGAAACAACTTTTCACTAAATAGAAGTTCTGATTACAAACTAGTGATAACTAGAAAGAGTAGAAAGCCACCTCTGGAGCAAACAACATGACCCTAAAGGTACCTTCACACTTACAATTACTTTACTTACAACGATGTCGATTGCTGCAGCGTCGCTGTTTGGTCGCTGGAGAGCTGTCACACAGACAGCTCTCCAACGACCAACGATCCCGAGGTCCCCGGCAACCAGGGTAAACATCGGGTTACTAAGCGCAGGGCCGCGCTTAGTAACCCGATGTTTACCCTGGTTACCAGCGTAAACGTTAAAAAAACAAACACTACATACTTACCTTCAGCTGTCCTCCGGCGCTCTGCTTTCCTCTGCACTGTCAGCGCCGGTCAGCCGGAAAGCAGAGCGGTGACGTCACCGCTGTGCTTTCCGACTGACCGGCGCTGACACAGGATGCAGGAGGAGTGCAGAGAAGCAAAGCGCCGGGGACAGACAGCTGAAGGTAAGTATGTAGTGTTTGTTTTTTTAACGTTTATGCTAGTAACCAGGGTAAACATCGGGTTACTAAGCGCGGCCCTGTGCTTAGTAACCCGATGTTTACCCTGGTTACCAGTGAAGACATCGCTGGATCGGCGTCACACACGCCGATCCAGCGATGTCAGCGGGAGATCCAGCGACGAAATAAAGTTCTGGACATTCCTCAGCGACCAACGATCACCCAGCAGGGGCCTGATCGTTGGTCGCTGTCACACATAACGATTTCCTTAACGATATCGTTGCTACGTCACAAAAAGCAACGATATCATTAACGATATCGTTATGTGTGACGGTACCTTAAGGGAGGCTCTTCAACTGACCATTAAAGAATTGGGTTACTGGAAGGTAATAAGGAGAACACACTAACACAGATCAGTTACAGAGTACAGGTCACAAATGGATGCCTTAGAAATAGAGAAGAAAGGAGGAGAAGAGAGCTCCCTTATCACTCTATAGTTTACTGCAATGGTGACCTAAAACCTCAGTTGAAAGTCCCAACTGTATATAGGGAGCTATGAGGGCATTTTACCGTATCTAAGGAAATATGGACCATCATACTGTGCTAAAGGGAATCTGTCACCCCAAAAATCATATATGAGCTAAGCCCACCGTCATCAGGGGCTTATCTACAGCATTCTGTAATGCTGTAGATAAGCCTCCGATGTAACCTGGAAGGTAAAAAAAAAAGAGATTATACTCACCCAGGGGAGGTCCCGCTGCGGTCCAGGTCTGATGGACGTCGCGGTCCGGCACCTCCTAGCTTCATAAGATGACGTCCTCTTCTTGTCTTCCTGCCGCGGCTCTGGTGTACTTTGTCTGCCCTGTTGAGGGCAGAGCAAAGTACTGCAGTGCGCAGGCGCCGGGCATCTCTGACCTTTCCCGGCGCCTGCGCACTGCAGTACTTTGCTCTGCCCTCAACAGGGCAAAGTACGCCTGCGCCTGAGCCGCGGAAGGAAGACAAGAAGAGGGCGTCATCGTATAAAGCTAGGAGGTGCCGGACTTGGACCGCGATGCTCATCAGACCCAGACCGCAGCGGGACAGCCCCTGGGTGAAAATAATATAAATAGTTTTTCTTATCTTTCAGGATACATCCGTGGCTCATCTACAGCATTACAGAACGCTGTAGATAAGCCCCTGATGCCGGCAGCCTTAACTCATATACGATTTTGGGGGTCACAGATTCCCTTTAACCCCTTTACCCCCAAGGGTGGTTTGCACGTTATGGACCGGGCCAATTTTTACAATTCTGACCACTGTCCCTTTATGAGGTTATAACTCTGGAACGCTTCAACGGATCCCAGTGATTCTGACATTGTTTTCTTGTAACATATTGTACTTCATGATAGTGGTAAAATTTCTTCTATATAACTTGCGTTTATTTGTGAAAAAACGGAAATTTGGCAAAAATTTTGAAAATTTCGCAATTTTCCAACTTTGAATTTTTATTCTGTTAAACCAGAGAGTTATGTGACACAATATAGTTAATAAATAACATTTCCCACATGTCTACTTTACATCAGCACAATTTTGGAAAAAACATTTTTTTTTCCCACGAAGTTATAAGGGTTAAAATTTGACCAGCAATTTCTCATTTTTACAACAAAATTTAGAAAACCATTTTTTTAAGGGACCACCTCACATTTGAAGTCATTTTAAGGGGTCTGTATGGCAGAAAATACCCAAAAGTGACACCATTCTAAAAACTGCACCCCTCAAGGTGCGCAAAACCACATTCAAGAAGTTGATTAACCCTTCAGGTGTGTCACAGCAGCAGAAGTAACATGGAAGGAAAAAATTAACATTTTACTTTTTAGTCACAAAAATGATCTTTCAGCAATAATTTTTTTAATTTCCCAAGGGTAAAAAGAGGAAATGGACCTCAAAAGTTGTTGTCCAATTTGTCCTGAATACGCTGATACCCCACATGTGAGGGAGAACCACTTTTTGGGCGCACGGCAGGGCTCAGAAGGAAAGGAGCGCCGTTTGACATTTTCAATCTAAAATTGGCTGGAATTGAGATCGGACACCATGTCGAGTTTGGCGAGCCCCTGATGTGTCTAAACAGTGGAAAACCCCCACAAGTGACCCTATTTTGGAAATTAGACCCCCTAAGGAACTTATCTAGATGTGTCGTGAGCACTTTTATCCCCCAAGTGCTTCACGAAAGTTTATAACGCCCAGGCGTGAAAATAAAAAATCCTATTTTTTCCACAAACATGATCGTTTAGTCCCCAATATTTTATTTTCTCAAAGGTAAAAGGAGAAATTGGACCCCAAAAGTTGTTGTCCAATTTGTCCTGAGTACGCTGATACCCCATATGTGGGGGGAACCACTGTTTGGGCGCATGGCAGGGCTCAGAAGGAAAGGAGCGCCGTTTGACATTTTCAATCTAAAATTGGCTGGAATTGAGATCGGACGCCATGTCGTGTTTGGCGAGCCCCTGATGTGCCTAAACAGTGGAAAACCCCCACTAGTGACCCCATTTTGGAAACTAGACCCCCTAAGGAACTTATCTAGAGGTGTTGTGAGCACTTTTATCCCCCAAGTGCTTCACGAAAGTTTATAACGCCCGGGCGTGAAAATAAAAAATCCTATTTTTTCCACAAACATGATCGTTTAGTCCCCAATTTTTTATTTTCTCAAAGGTAAAAGGAGAAATTGGACCCCAAAAGTTGTTGTCCAATTTGTCCTGAGTACGCTGATACTCCATATGTGGGGGGAACCACTGTTTGGGCGCATGGCAGGGCTCAGAAGGAAAGGAGCGCCGTTTGACATTTTCAATCTAAAATTGGCTGGAATTGAGATCGGACGCCATGTCGCGTTTGGCGAGCCCCTGATGTGCCTAAACAGTGAAAAACCCCAACAAGTGACCCCATTTTGGAAACTAGACCCCCTAAGGAACTTACCTAGATGTGTCGTGAGCACTTTTATCCCCCAAGTGCTTCACGAAAGTTTATAACGCCCAGGCGTGAAAATAAAAAATCCTATTTTTTCCACAAACATGATCGTTTAGTCCCCAATTTTTTATTTTCTCAAAGGTAAAAGGAGAAATTGGACCCCAAAAGTTGTTGTCCAATTTGTCCTGAGTACGCTGATACCCCATATGTGGGGGGAACCACTGTTTGGGCGCATGGCAGGGCTCAGAAGGAAAGGAGCGCCGTTTGACATTTTCAATCTAAAATTGGCTGGAATTGAGATCGGACGCCATGTCGCGTTTGGCGAGCCCCTGATGTGCCTAAACAGTGGAAAACCCCCACTAGTGACCCCATTTTGGAAACTAGACCCCCTAAGGAACTTATCTAGAGGTGTCGTGAGCACTTTTATCCCCCAAGTGCTTCACGAAAGTTTATAACGCCCGGGCGTGAAAATAAAAAATCCTATTTTTTCCTCAAACATGATCATTTAGTCCCCAATTTTTTATTTTCTCAAGGGTAAAAGGAGAAATTGGACCCCAAAAGTTGTTGTCCAATTTGTCCTGAGTACGCTGATACTCCATATGTGGGGGGAACCACTGTTTGGGCGCATGGCAGGGCTCAGAAGGAAAGGAGCGCCGTTTGACATTTTCAATCTAAAATTGGCTGGAATTGAGATCGGACGCCATGTCGCGTTTGGCGAGCCCCTGATGTGCCTAAACAGTAGAAATCCCCCACAAGTGACCCAATTTTGGAAACTAGACCCCCTAAGGAACTTATCTAGATGTGTCGTGAGCACTTTTATCCCCCAAGTGCTTCACGAAAATTTATAACGCCCGGGCGTGAAAATAAAAAATCCTATTTTTTCCACAAACATGATCGTTTAGTCCCCAATTTTTTATTTTCTCAAAGGTAAAAGGAGAAATTGGACCCCAAAAGTTGTTGTCCAATTTGTCCTGAGTACGCTGATACCCCACATGTGGGAGAAAACTACTGTTTGGGTACACTTCGGGGCTCGGAAGGGAAGTAGTGACGTTTTGAAAAGCAGACTTTGATGGAATGGTACGCGGACATCATGTTCCATTTGCAGAGCCCCTGATGTGCCTGAACAGTAGAAATCCCCCACAAGTGACCCCATTTTGGAAACTAGACCTAATTGGGAACTTATCTAGGTGTGTGGTGAGAATTTTGAACCCCCAAGTGTTTCACTTAAATTTATAACGCCCGGGCCTGAAAATAAAATATCCTATTTTTTCCTACAAAATTATCATTTAGTCCCCAATTTTTAATTTTCCCAAGTGTAACAGGAGAAATTGGACCCCAAAAGTTGTTGTCCAATTTGTCCTGAGTATGCTGATACCCCACATGTGGGAGAAAACTACTGTTTGGGTACACGTCGGGGCTCGGAAGGGAAGTAGTGACGTTTTGAAAAGCAGACTTTGATGGAATGGTACGCGGACATCATGTTCCGTTTGCAGAGCCCCTGATGTGCCTGAACAGTAGAAATCCCCCACAAGTGACCCCATTTTGGAAACTAGACCTAATTGGGAACTTATCTAGGTGTGTGGTGAGAATTTTGAACCCCCAAGTGTTTCACTTAAATTTATAACGCCCGGGCGTGAAAATAAAATATCCTATTTTTTCCTACAAAAATGATCATTTAGTCCCCAATTTTTAATTTTCCCAAGTGTAGCAGGAGAAATTGGATCCCAAAAGTTGTTGTCTAATTTGTCCTGAGTACACTGATACCCAACATGTGGGAAAAAATACTGTTTGGGCACAAGTCGGGGCTCGGAAGGGATGTGGTGACGTTTTGGAAAGCAGACTTTGATGGAATGGTCTGCAGGCGTCATGTTCCGTTTGCAGAGCCCCTGATGTGCCCAAACAGTAAAAAAAAAAACCACAAGTGACATTTTGTAAACTAGACCTCCAATGAACTTACATAGATGTGCCCCCTTTTTGGAACTAATCTACTGTTTCCTGTAAAGTAAATTAGTAGTGCATGGAGGTGTGGTACAATTTGAAGCAATCCTTCATACACAGGCCAGGTTTTTCGGGTGTCAGGTGTCGCATTGATAAATGGTGTCCTTGCGTATTCCCCTTTTGTAACACACTCGGCACCTTTTTTGCGACTTACAGTTTGCGGGACCTCCCCCGGGAAATGCTGACTTGGTACGATATGAGCACCTTCAGTTCCGGAAGTACTGGGGCCCGCTCCTTCCCTCGTGCCAAATAACAGGGCCTTAACCACTACCTCCTGGAACTGAAGGTACGATGTATCGGTGTGGCGTGCACATCGTGACAGCAGGAAAGCGTTGAGCATTGCCATTTGTACGATGTACACGGACATCTTTTTGTACCACACCTTGGCCTTCCTCAAAGCACTGTACGCCCCCCCATGTTTTTGTTGTACCCCAGTACACAGTCCGGTTTGCAGACCTGTGTAGAGGTACCCCGTACAGTGCTGAGGGCACTGCCATCACCGTGTATGGTGGTCAAGAGAAGGACATCCCCCTTGTCCTTGTACTTGATCACCAGCAGGTGGTCGCTACATTGGGCTCTGCTCTCACCTTTTCTGAGCATCTGCCCAAGTAGCGTCTTTGGGAGGCCTCTCTGATTTTTGCGGACAGTACTGCACGCTGCGGTACCTCGCGCAGAGAGGGATTTGTAGAGTGGGATGCTGGAATAAAAGTTATCAGTGTAGAGGTGATAACCTTTATCCAGCAGTGGGTGCACCAAATCCCACACTATTTTCCCACTCACTCCCAGGACAGGGGGACACTCAGGCGGTTCAATCCTGCTGTCCTTCCCCTCGTAGACTCTAAAGCTGTAGGTGTACCCTGAGGTACTCTCACACAGCTTGTAGAGTTTGATTCCGTACCTGGCCCTCTTGCTGGGCAGGTATTGACGGAATCTGAGCCGCCCCTTAAAATGAACCAAGGACTCATCCACGCAGATGTCCCTTTTGGGCACGTACACTTCACCAAACTTTTTGTTGAAGTGTTCGATGACCGGCCGAACTTTGAACAGACGGTCAAAGTTGGGGTCATCTCGTGCGGGACACTGTGCATTATCGGAATAATGCAGGAACTTATGGATGGCCTCAAAACGCGTTCGGACCATGACCATTCGGAACACTGGAGTGTTGTATAAAATATCAACACTCCAATATTGACGAATTTCTGGCTTCTTCAGGAGCCCCATATGAAGCATCAGGCCCCCAAACTGCATCATTTCAACTGCGTCTACAGGAGATCAGTTAGAATATGATGAACCGGTGTTTTGCTCCAAAAATTGACGAGCGTACAAATTAGTTTGCTCCACCATGAGGTTAACAAAATCCTCAGAGAAAAAGACTTTAAAAAAGTCTATTTCTGTGAGGCCGGTGGTGTCAAACCTGATTCTGCCACGAAATCAGGAATCAGTGGCTCGTAATTTTCGGGGGGGCGAGGTCCATACGGGGTCCGAAGAGGGGCGCGCTGGTTGATCTTCAGGAGTGGGCCCTGCCTCATCTTCATCTTCATGAATGATGGGCACTGCTTCTGTCCTGCGGCGTCTGCGTGGCGGTTCCGCAGGGCCGGAGGAGGAAGATGAGGAGGGGAAAGAGGATGAGGAAGAGGATGAGGAAGAATCAGAAAAATAAAGAAAAGTGGGATCCTCTCCCTCGCTATCAGTGTTGGAGGCAAGGAAAGCATATGCCTCCTCTGCTGAATAGCGCTGTTGGGACGAGCGGGACATTTTTTTGTGAGTATGGTGCTTTTGTGTACTTTATTGGTAACTATGTGTACGTGTGGGGGGAATAGTGTTTGGTGCAAACTATTCTGAAAAAAAAAGCTAAAGGAAAAAAAAAGCAAATGGGGAGAAAAAAATACCTGTGAAAGGAAAAGTCTAAAACAGCAGGCCCTAGCTCTGATAAGTGAACCGCATCACTTATCAAATTTCGGCGCCTGCTGGGTGTGCGAACGGGGATGTGAAAAAAATTGCAGGCACGGATTAGATGCAGCGGCTGGGGGAGCGCAAGGGGATGGGGAAAAAAAAAAAAGAAAAGGCACGGATTAGACGCAGCGGCTGGGGGAGCGCACAGGGATGGGGGGAAAAAAAAAGGGAAGGCACAGATTAGACGCGGCGGCTGGGGGAGCGCAAGGGGATGGGGGAAAAAAAAGGGAAGGCACAGATTAGACGCGGCGGCTGGGGGAGCGCAAGGAGATGGGAAAAAAAAAGAAAAGGCACGGATTAGACGCAGGTGCTGGGGGAGCGCACGGGGATGGGGGGAAAACAAAGGGAAGGCACAGATTAGACGCGGCGGCTGGGGGAGCGCAAGGGGATGGGGAAAAAAAAAGAAAAGGCACGGATTAGACGCAGCGGCTGGGGGAGCGCACGGGGATGGGGGAAAAAAAAAAGGGAAGGCACAGATTAGACGCGGCGGCTGGGGGAGCGCAAGGGGATGGGGAAAAAAAAGGGAAGGCACAGATTAGACGCGGCGGCTGGGGGAGCGCAAGGAGATGGGAAAAAAAAAGAAAAGGCACGGATTAGACGCAGCGGCTGGGGGAGCGCACGGGGATGGGGGGAAAACAAAGGGAAGGCACAGATTAGACGCGGCGGCTGGGGGAGCGCAAGGGGATGGGGAAAAAAAGAAAAGGCACGGATTAGACGCAGCGGCTGGGGGAGCGCAAGGGGATGGGGAAAAAAAGAAAAGGGAAGGCACAGATTAGACGCAGCAGCTGGGGGAGCGCAAGGGGATGGGGAAAAAAAAAGAAAAGGCACAGATTGGACGCAGCAGCTGGGGGAGCGCACAAGGATGGGGGAAAAAAGAAAAGGGAAGGCACAGATTAGACGCGGCGACTGGGGGAGCGCAAGGGGATGGGGAAAAAAAAGAAAAGGCACGGATTAGACGCAGCGGCTGGGGGAGCGCAAGGGGATGGGGAAAAAAGAAAAGGGAAGGCACAGATTAGACGCGGCGGCTGGGGGAGCGCAAGGGGATGGGGAAAAAAAAGAAAATGCACGGATTAGATGCAGCGGCTGGGGGAGCGCACGGGGATGGGGGAAAAAAGAAAAGGAAGGCACAGATTAGACGTGGTGGCAGGGGGAGCGCAAGGGGATGGGGAAAAAAAAAGCACGGATTAGACGCAGCGGCTGGGGGAGCGCACGGGGATGGGAGAAAAAGAAAAGGGAAGGCACAGATTAGACGCGGCGGCTGGGGGAGCGCAAGGGGATGGGGAAGAAAAAGAAAAGGCACGGATTAGACGCAGCGGCTGGGGGAGCGCACGGGGATGGGGGAAAAAAAGAAAAGGGAAGGCACAGATTAGATGGGGCGGCTGGGGGAGCGCAAGGGGATGGGGAAAAAAAAAAGAAAAGGCACGGATTAGACGCAGCGGCTGGGGGAGTGCACGGGGATGGGGGAAAAAAAGAAAAGGGAAGGCACAGATTAGACGCGGCGGCTGGGGGAGCGCAAGGGGATGGGGAAGAAAAAGAAAAGGCACGGATAAGACGCAGCGGCTGGGGGAGTGCACGGGGATGGGGGAAAAAAAAAGAAAAGGGAAGGCACAGATTAGACGCGGCGGCTGGGGGAGCGCAAGGGGATGGGGAAAAAAAAGAAAAGGCACGGATTAGACACAGCGGCTGGAAGAGCGCAAGGGGATGGGGAAAAAAGAAAAGGCACGGATTAGATGCAGCGGCTGGGGGAGCGCACGGGGATGGGGGAAAAAAAGAAAAGGGAAGGCACAGATTAGACGCGGCGGCTGGGGGAGCGCAAGGGGATGGGGAAGAAAAAGAAAAGGCACGGATTAGACGCAGCGGCTGGAAGAGCGCAAGGGGATGGGGAAAAAAGAAAAGGCACGGATTAGATGCAGCGGCTGGGGGAGCGCACGGGGATGGGGGGAAAAAAAAGAAAAGGGAAGGCACAGATTAGACGCGGCGGCTGGGGGAACGCAAGGGGATGGGGAAAAAAAAAAGAAAAGGCACGGATTAGACGCAGCGGCTGGGGGAGTGCAAGGGGATGGGGAAAAAAAAGAAAAGGCACGGATTAGACGCAGCGGCTGGGGGAGCGCAAGGGGATGGGGAAAAAAGAAAAGGGAAGGCACAGATTAGACGCGGCGGCTGGGGGAGCGCAAGGGGATGGGGAAAAAAAAGAAAATGCACGGATTAGACGCAGCGGCTGGGGGAGCGCACGGGGATGGGGGAAAAAAGAAAAGGGAAGGCACAGATTAGACGTGGTGGCAGGGGGAGCGCAAGGGGATGGGGAAAAAAAAAAAGCACGGATTAGACGCAGCGGCTGGGGGAGCGCACGGGGATGGGAGAAAAAGAAAAGGGAAGGCACAGATTAGACGCGGCGGATGGGGGAGCGCAAGGGGATGGGGAAAATAAAAAAAGAAAAGGCACGGATTAGACGCAGCGGCTGGGGGAGCGCACGGGGATGGGGGAAAAAAAGAAAAGGGAAGGCACAGATTAGATGCGGCGGCTGGGGGAGCGCAAGGGGATGGGGAAAAAAAAAAGAAAAGGCACGGATTAGACGCAGCGGCTGGGGGAGTGCACGGGGATGGGGGAAAAAAAGAAAAGGGAAGGCACAGATTAGACGCGGCGGCTGGGGGAGCGCAAGGGGATGGGGAAGAAAAAGAAAAGGCACGGATAAGACGCAGCGGCTGGGGGAGTGCACGGGGATGGGGGAAAAAAAAAAGAAAAGGGAAGGCACAGATTAGACGCGGCGGCTGGGGGAGCGCAAGGGGATGGGGAAAAAAAAGAAAAGGCACGGATTAGACGCAGCGGCTGGAAGAGCGCAAGGGGATGGGGAAAAAAGAAAAGGCACGGATTAGATGCAGCGGCTGGGGGAGCGCACGGGGATGGGGGGAAAAAAAAGAAAAGGGAAGGCACAGATTAGACGCGGCGGCTGGGGGAACGCAAGGGGATGGGGAAAAAAAAAAGAAAAGGCACGGATTAGACGCAGCGGCTGGGGGAGTGCACGGGGATGGGGGAAAAAAAGAAAAGGGAAGGCACAGATTAGACGCGGCGGCTGGGGGAGCGCAAGGGGATGGGGGAAAAAAAAAGGCACGGATTAGACGCAGCAGCTGGGGGAGCGCACGGAGATGGGGGGAAAAAAAGCGAGCACGAGTGTTGATAGGTGAACTGCGTCACCAATCAACGCTCGGCGGCTGCTAAATTTGGGCACGGATACGGCGCAAGGTGGGGGTGGAGGGTGGTTGGGGGATGGGGCGGATGGGGCAAGGGGGGATGAAGAGAGATCGGGCCGGGATCGGGGTATCAACACTTACGTTTGTAGTCTCTCTTCTTTCTTCTGTCTTCTTTCTTCTGTCTTCTTTCTTCTCTCTTCTTTCTTTAGCAAGAATTGTGTCACAGGCTACTGTGGCACCACAAGTCTCAGCACAGGAGGGGATCTCTCAGCGTGACCGCTCTGAAGGAATCCTCACCAAGTGTGAGGATTCCTTCAGAGCAGTTAGACAGGTCAGGGGCAGGTGAGACAGGTCACAGCGGTCACACCGCTGCTATGACCTGTGATTGGTGGGATCGATGATCACATCGATCCCACCAATCAGAGAAGGCCCAGGTGACACCGGTGTTGCTAAGCACCAGCCTATGATCGGAGCTCACAGCTCCGATCATAGGCAGGTCACTGGCAGGTCACCGGCAGGTCACCATCAGGGCACAGCGCGGTCACACCGCTGCTGTGCCCTGTGATTGGCGCGATCGACGATCACAACCGATCGCGCCAATCAAAGTGGAAGGATCTGGAGCCATGGAAGGGGATCCGGAGCCTTGGCAGGAGACACGGGGCTGCAGAGCGCGCAGGTACAGGCAGGGCACAGAGCGGTAACAATTTTCAACTTTTAATTCTTATGCCCTTAAATCACAGACATATGCCATGCAAAATTGTTAATACATAATATTTCTCATATGCACATCAGCATCATCATCATCAGCATCATCATTGTACATCAGCACAATTTTGGAACCACAATTTATTTTTAGGAAGTTGTAAGGATTAAAACTTGACCAGTGATTCTTTATTTTTCCAACAAATATTACCAAACAATTTTTTTAGGGACCACATCACAATTGAAGTCACTTTGATGGGTCTATATGACAGAAAATACCCACAAGCACGGCAGGGCTTGGAAGGAAAGGAGCGCCATTTGACTTTTTAATGCAAAACTTACTGGAATAGAGAGCGAACGTCATGTCGCGTTTAGACAGACCCTGATGTACACAAAAAGTGGAAACTCCCCGATGAGTGACCCCATTTTGGAAACTAGACCCCTTAAGGAACTTATCTAGATGTGTGGTGAGCACTTTGAACCCCCAAGTGTTTCACAAAAGTTTATAACGTAGAGCCGTGAAAATAAAAAATATTTTTTTTCTACAAAAAATGATATTTTCACAAATGTAACTGGAGAAATTGGACCCCAAAAGTTGTTGTGCAATTTCTCCTGAGTACACTGGTACCCCATATGTGGGCGAATGCCATTGTTTGGGCTCTCCTGTATTCTAACCATTCAGCATCAGAATTATGAAAAAGAACATCTAAACAAACCTAATTCATTTTGCAAACAAGTCCTGTGAACGGATGAGGTTAAAATTAGAGATGAGCGAATTTGCTCGGGTTCCCTCTTATTCGGCAAGCTGCAAAGGGAACCCGGCTTCCTGGATCACGCTGGCCGATCAGCTGATCGGTGCAGCAGCTGCATGTGTCACATCAGCGTTCCTCCCTGCTGCACGGCGCACTCGCACATTGGGATACAGCGCGGTTCTTTTTGCAATAGTTTTGCCTTTGCCTTTTGCGCTGTCCTTGGCTTATGATGCCCAGCTGGTCTACAGCACATACCCGCTGCAGCAGGTCCCTGTAATTTGGACGCTTATGATCGCTTACAGAGCACGCCTTCACATCCAGTTCATGTTAAAGAATGTTCTGATGAAGGTCCTGTGACTGACCGAAAACGTTCATAACCATTTTTGTCTGGATGCACAAATAAAAGGAAGCTCTTTTTTGTTCAAATACTGAGTGCCAAGATTATTATTATATTTTGACGGGTTGGATACCCGACTTGAGCACCAACAACACTTTTACTATAGAGTGCCGTGTTAGTCTATACTATCTGTGTCACAGTCACGATACATGCATGGAGAGCCCAACACACAGGCTCTCCATGCATGTGCTGTAACAGTGACATAGCCGCGACACATGCAGCTGCTGCACGATCAGCTGATCGGCCAGCATGATCTAGGAAGCCGGAGTCCTTCTACAGTACAGCTTGCTGAATAAGAGGGAACCGAAGCAAATTTGCTTAACTCTAGTTAAAATAGAACTCTTTGGCCACAATGATCAAAAATATGTGTGGAGAAAAAATGGGCACAGAATTTCAAGAAAAGAACATCTCATCAACCATTAACCCCTTTACCCCCAAGGGTGGTTTGCACGTTAATGACCGGGCCAATTTTTACAATTCTGATCACTGTCCCTTTATGAGGTTATAACTCTGGAACGCTTCAACGGATCCCAGTGATTCTGACATTGTTTTCTCGTGACGTATTGTACTTCATGATAGTGGTAAAATTTTACCTGCGTTTATTTGTGGAAAAAAATGGAAATTTTCCAACTTTGAATTTTTATGCAAGGAAATCACAGAGATATGTCACACAAAATACTTAATAAGTAACATTTCCCACATGTCTACTTTACATCAGCACAATTTTGGAACCAATTTTTTTTTTGTTAGGGAGTTATAAGGGTTAAAAGTTGACCAGCAATTTCTCATTTTTACAACACGATTTTTTTTTACGGATCACATCTCATTTGCAGTCATTTTGAGGGGTCTATATGATAGAAAATACCCAAGTGTGAAACCATTCTAAAAACTGCACCCCTCAAGGTGCTCAAAACCATATTCAAGAAGTTTATTAACCCTTCTGGTGCTTCACAGGAATTTTGGGAATGTTTAACCCCTTCATGACCCAGCCTATTTTGACCTTAAAGACCTTGCCGTTTTTTGCAATTCTGACCAGTGTCCCTTTATGAGGTAATAACTCAGGAACGCTTCAACGGATCCTAGCGGTTCTGAGATTGTTTTTTCGTGACATATTGGGCTTCATGTTAGTGGTAAATTTAGGTCAATAAATTCTGCGTTTATTTGTGATAAAAACGGAAATTTGGCGAAAATTTTGAAAATTTTGCAATTTTCACATTTTGAATTTTTATTCTGTTAAACCAGAGAGTTATGTGACACAAAATAGTTAATAAATAACATTTCCCACATGTATACTTTACATCAGCACAATTTTGGAAACAAAATTTTTTTTTGCTAGGAAGTTATAAGGGTTAAAATTTGACCAGCGATTTCTCATTTTACAACGAAATTTACAAAACCATTTTTTTTAGGGACCACCTCACATTTGAAGTCAGTTTGAGGGGTCTATATGGCTGAAAATACCCAAAAGTGACACCATTCTAAAAACTGCACCCCTCAAGGTACTAAAAACCACATTCAAGAAGTTTATTAACCCTTCAGGTGCTTCACAGCAGCAGAAGCAACATGGAAGGAAAAAATTAACATTTAACTTTTTAGTCACAAAAATTATCTTTTAGCAACAATTTTTTTATTTTCCCAATGGTAAAAGGAGAAACTGAACCACGAAAGTTGTTGTCCAATTTGTCCTGAGTACGCTGATACCTCATATGTGGGGGTAAACCACTGTTTGGGCACACGGCAGGGCTTGGAAGGGAAGGAGCGCCATTTGACTTTTTGAATGAAAAATTGGCTCCACTCTTTAGCGGACACCATGTCACGTTTGGAGAGCCACCGTGTGCCTAAAAATTGGAGCTCCCCCACAAGTGACCCCATTTTGGAAACTAGACGCCCCAAGGAACTTATCTAGATGCATAGTGAGCACTTTGAACCCCCAGGTGCTTCACAAATTGATCCGTAAAAATGAAAAAGTACTTTTTTTCCACAAAAAAATTCTTTTAGCCTCAATTTTTTCATTTTCACATGGGCAACAGGATAAAATGGATCCTAAAATTTGTTGGGCAATTTCTCCTGAGTACACCAATACCTCACATGTGGGGGTAAACCACTGTTTGGGCACTCGGCAGGGCTCGGAAGGGAAGGCGCGCCATTTGACTTTTTGAATGGAAAATTAGCTCCAATTGTTAGCGGACACCATGTCGCGTTTGGAGAGCCCCTGTGTGCCTAAACATTGGAGCTCCCCCACAAGTGACCCCATTTTGGAAACTAGACCCCCCAAGGAACTTATCTAGATGCATATTGAGCACTTTAAACCCCCAGGTGCTTCACAGAAGTTTATAACGCAGAGCCATGAAAATAAAAAATAATTTTTCTTTCCTCAAAAATGATTTTTTAGCCTGGAATTTCCTATTTTGCCAAGGGTAATAGGAGAAATTGGACCCCAAATGTTGTTGTCCAGTTTGTCTTGAGTACGCTGATACCCCATATGTGGGGGTAAACCACTGTTTGGGCGCACGGCAGGGCTCGGAAGGGAAGGCACGCCATTTGGCTTTTTAAATGGAAAATTAGCTCCAATCATTAGCGGACACCATGTCACGTTTGGAGAGCCCCTGTGTGCCTAAACATTGGAGATCCCCCAGAAATGACCCCATTTTGGAAACTAGACCCCCAAAGGAACTAATCTAGATGTGTGGTGAGGACTTTGAACCACCAAGTGCTTCATAGAAGTTTATAACGCAGAGCCATGAAAAAAAAAAAAATTATTTTCTCAAAAATGATCTTTTAGCCTGCAATTTTTTATTTTCCGAAGGGTAACAGGAGAAATTTGACCCCAAAAGTTGTTGTCCATTTTCTCCTGAGTACGCTGATACCCCATTTGTGGGGGTAAACCACTGTTTGGGCACATGCCGGGGCTCGGAATTGAAGTAGTGACGTTTTGAAATGCAGACTTTGATGGAATGCTCTGTGGGCGTCACGTTGCGTTTGCAGAGCCCCTGATGTGGCTTAACAGTAGAAACCCCCCACAAGTGACCCCATTTTGGAAACTAGACCCCGAAAGGAACTTATCTAGATGTGTGGTGAGCACTTTGAACCCCCAAGTGCTTCACAGAAGTTTATAATGCAGAGCCGTGAAAATAATAAATGCGTTTTCTTTCCTCAAAAATAATTATTTAGCCCAGAATTTTTTAATTTTTCCAAGGGTAACAGGAGAAATTTGACCCGAATATTTGTTGTCCAGTTTCTCCTGAGTACGGTTATACCCCATATGTGGGGGTAAACTACTGTTTGGGCACATGCCGGGGCTCGGAATTGAAGTAGTGACGTTTTGAAATGCAGACTTTGATGGAATGCTCTGCGGGCGTCACGTTGCGTTTGCAGAGCCCCTGGTGTGCCTAAACAGTAGAAACCCCCCACAAGTGACCCCATGTTGGAAACTAGACCCCCCAAGGAACTTATCTAGATATGTGGTGAGCACTTTGATCCCCCAAGTGCTTCACAGACGTTTACAACGCATGACCGTGAAAATAAAAAATCATTTTTCTTTCCTCAAAAATGATGTTTTAGCAAGCATTTTTTTATTTTCACAAGGGTAACAGGAGAAATTGGACCCGAGTAATTGTTGCGCAGTTTATCCTGAGTAGGCTGGTACCCCATATGTTGGGGTAAACCACTGTTTGGGCACACGTCGGGGCTCGGAATTGAGGGAGCACCATTTGACTTTTTGAATACGAGATTGGCTGGAATCAATGGTGGCGCCATGTTGCGTTTGGAGACCCCTGATGTGCCTAAACAGTGGTAACCCCTCAATTCTACCTCCAACACTAACCCCAACACACCCCTAACCCTAATCCCAACTGTAGCCATAACCCTAATCACAACCCTAACTACAACCCTAATTCCAACCCTAAACCTAAGGCTATGTGCCCACGTTGCGGATTCGTGTGAGATTTTTCAGCATCATTTTTTAAAAATCCGCGGGTAAAAGGCACTGCGTTTTACCTGCGGATTTTCCGCGGATTTCCAGTGTTTTTTGTGCGGATTTCACCTGCGGATTCCTATTGAGGAACAGGTGTAAAACGCTGCGGAATCCGCACAAAGAATTGACATGCTGCGGAAAATACAACGCAGCGTTTCCGCGCGGTATTTTCCGCACCATGGGCACAGCGGATTTGGTTTTCCATAGGTTTACATGGTACTGTAAACCTGATGGAACACTGCTGCGAATCCGCAGCGGCCAATCCGCTGCGGATCCGCAGCCAAATCCGCCCTGTGTGCACATAGCCTAATTCTAGAGGTATGTGCACACACTGCGGAAAACGCTGCGGATCCGCAGCAGTTTCCCATGAGTTTACAGTTCAATGTAAACCTATGGGAAACAAAAATCGCTGTACACATGCTGCGGAAAAACTGCACGGAAACGCAGCGGTTTACATTCCGCAGCATGTCACTTCTTTGTGCGGATTCCGCAGCGGTTTTACAACTGCTCAAATAGAAAATCGCAGTTGTAAAACCGCAGTGAAATGCGCAGAAAAAATGCGGTAAATCCGCCATAAATCCGCAGCGGTTTAGCACTGCGGATTTATCAAATCCGCAGCGGAAAAATCTGCAGAGGACCAGAATATGTGTGCACATACCGAAACCCTAACCCTAACCGTAGCCCTGACCCTAGCCCTGACCCTAGCCCTAACCCTAGCCCTAACCCTACCCCTAACCCTAGCCCTAACCCTAGCCCTAACCCTATTCTAACATTAGTGGGAAAAAAAATTCTTAATTTTTTTATTGTCCCTACCTATGGGGGTGACAAAGGGGGGGGGTCATTTATTATTTTTTTTTATTTTGATCACTGAGATATAATCTATCTCAGTGATCAAAATGCACTTTGGAACGAATCTGCCGGCCGGACAGATTCGGCGGGCGCACTGCGCATGCGCTCGCCATTTTGGAAGATGGCGGCGCCCAGGGAGAAGACGGACGGACCCCGGCAGGATCGGTAAGTATGATGGGGTGGGGTGGAGCACGGGGGGGGGATCGGAGCATGGGGGGGTGGATCGGAGCGCGGGAGGGGTGGAACGGAGCACGAGGGGGTGGAACGGAGCACGGGGGGTGGAACGGAGCACGGGGGGTGGAACGGAGCACGTGGGGGGTGGATCGGAGTGCAGGGGGGGTGATTGGAGCACGGGGAGGGTGATTGGAGCACGGGGGGAGCGGACAAGAGCACGGGGGGAGCGGAGCACAGGACGGAGGGGAGCCGGAGCAGAGTACCGGACAGATCGGAGGGCTGGGGGGGCGATCGGTGGGGTGGGGTGGGGGCACATTAGTGTTTCCAGCCATGGCCGATGTTATTGCAGCATCGGCCATGGCTGGATTGTAATATTTCACCAGTTATAATAGGTGAAATATTACAAATCGCTCTGATTGGCAGTTTCACTTTCAACAGCCAATCAGAGCGATCGTAGCCACGAGGGGGTGAAGCCACCCCCCCTGGGCTAAACTACCACTCCCCCTGTCCCTACAGATCGGGTGAAATGGGAGTTAACCCTTTCACCCGATCTGCAGGGACGCGATCTTTCCATGACGCCACATAGGCGTCATGGGTCGGATTGGCACCGACTTTCATGACACCTACGTGGCATCATGGGTCGGGAAGGGGTTAAATAAAAATGAACATTTAACTTTTTTTCACAAAAAATTTACTTCAGCTCCAATTTGTTTTATTTTACCAAGGGTAACAGTAGAAAATGGACCCCAAAAGTTGATGTACAATTTGTCCTGAGTACGCCGATACCCCATATGTGGGGGTAAACCACTGTTTGGGCGCATGACAGAGCTCGGAAGCAAAGGAGCGCCATTTGACTTTTCAATGCAATATTGACTGGAATCGAGATGGGACACCATGTTGCGTTTGGAGAGCCCCTGATGTGCCTAAACATTGAAACCCCCCACAAGTGACACCATTTTGGAAAGTAGACCCCCTAAGGAACTTATCTAGAGGTGTGGTGAGCACTTTGACCCACCAAGTGCTTTACAGAAGTTTATAATGCAGAGCCGTAAAAATAAAACAAACATTTTTTCCCACAAAAATTATTTTTTAGTCCCCAGTTTTGTATTTTTCCAAGGGTAACAGGAGAAATTGGACCCTAAATATTGTTGTCCAATTTTTCCTGAGTACGCTGATACCCCATATGTGGGGGGTAACAACTGTTTGGGCGCATGGCAGAGCTAGGAAGTGAAGGAGCGCCATTTGGAATGCAGACTTAGATGGATTTCCCTTTTTTTCAGGTGACAATGGAAGTCAGTTGGATTGAGCATATAATAAATATAATAAAACTCCATTATTAACCTGGCTTAATGTCACGTTACATTAGCAAGGTGACATGAACCCTTTATTACTCCATATCTAACTGCTACTCAGGAGTGGGAAGAGAGTGGCTAAGTGCCAGAATAGGCGCATCTTACAGATATGTCTTTTTGTGGGGTGGCTGGGGGCAGATGTTTTTGGCCAGGGGACGCATATGCTGTGTCACAGAAAGATCGCGTCCCTGCAGGCCGGGTGAAAGGGTTAACTCCAATTTCCCTTGGAGGAGTGGTAGTTTAGCCCAGGGGGGGTGGCTTCACCCCCCCGTGGCTACGATCGCTCTAATTGGCTGTTGAAAGTGAAACTGCCAATCAGAGCGATTTGTAATATTTCACCTAAAAAACTGGTGAAATATTACAATCCAGCCATGGCCGATGCTGCAATATCATCGGCCATGGCTGGAAACACTGATGTGCCCCCGCCCCCCGATCTGTGGTCCGCTCCCCTCCGTCCTGTGCTCCGCTCCCCCGTCCTCCTGTCCGCTCCCCCGTGCTCCAATCACACCCCCCGTGCTCCAATCAAACCCCCCCGCACTCCGATCACCCCCCCCCGCACAGCGTTCCCCCCCGAGCTCCGATCCACCCCCCTGCACAGCGATCCCCCACCCCGTGCTCCAATCCACCCCCCCGTGTTCCGATCCACCCCCCCATGCTCCGATCCACCCCCCCGTGCTCCGACGCTCCCCCCGTGCCCTGATCTCCCCCCCCTCCTTATACTTACCTCCCGGGATCCGTCCGTCTTCTTTCCTGGGCGCCGCCATCTTCCAAAATGGCGGGCGCATGTGCAGTGGCCGGCAGATTCGTTCCAAAGTGAGTTTTGATCACTGAGATAGGTTATATCTCAATGATCAAAATAAAAAAAAAAAAGTAAATGACCCCCCCCCTTTGTCACCCCCATAGGTAGGGACAATAAAAAAATAAAGAATTTTTTTTTTTTTTACACTAAGGTTAGAATAGGGTTAGGGTTAGGGGTAGGGTTAGGGTTAGGGGTAGGGTTAGGGGTAGGGTTAGGGTTAGGGTTTCGGTATGTGCACACGTATTCTGTTCCTCTGCGGATTTTTCCGCTGCGGATTTGATAAATCCGCAGTGCTAAACCGCTGTGGATTTATCGCGGATTTACCGCGGTTTTTCTGCGCATTTCACTGCGGTTTTACAACTGCGATTTTCTATTGGAGCAGTTGTAAAACCGCTGCGGAATCCGCAGAAAGAAGTGACATGCTGTGGAATGTAAACCGCTGCGTTTCCGTGCAGTTTTTCCGCAGCATGTGTACAGCGATTTTTGTTTCCCATAGGTTTACATTGAACTGTAAACTCATGGGAAACTGCTGCGGATCCGCAGCGTTTTCCGCAGCATGTGCACATACCTTTAGAATTAGGCCATGTGCACACGGTGCGGATTTTGCTGCGGATCTGCAGCGGATTGGCCGCTGCGGATTCGCAGCAGTGTTCCATCAGGTTTGCAGTTCCATGTAAACCAATCTAATCAGTTTTTATGAAGAGGTAAGCTATAGACTGGACCACGGTGAGTCATTGGACGTGGTATATCTCGATTTTTCCAAAGCGTTTGATACCGTGCCGCACAAGAGGTTGGTACACAAAATGAGAATGCTTGGTCTGGGGGAAAATGTGTGTAAATGGGTTAGTAACTGGCTTAGTGATAGAAAGCAGAGGGTGGTTATAAATGGTATAGTCTCTAACTGGGTCGCTGTGACCAGTGGGGTACCGCAGGGGTCAGTATTGGGACCTGTTCTCTTCAACATATTCATTAATGATCTGGTAGAAGGTTTACACAGTAAAATATCGATATTTGCAGATGATACAAAACTATGTAAAGCAGTTAATACAAGAGAAGATAGTATTCTGCTACAGATGGATCTGGATAAGTTGGAAACTTGGGCTGAAAGGTGGCAGATGAGGTTTAACAATGATAAATGTAAGGTTATACACATGGGAAGAGGGAATCAATATCACCATTACACACTGAACGGGAAACCACTAGGTAAATCTGACAGGGAGAAGGACTTGGGGATCCTAGTTAATGATAAACTTACCTGGAGCAGCCAGTGCCAGGCAGCAGCTGCCAAGGCAAACAGGATTATGGGGTGCATTAAAAGAGGTCTGGATACACATGATGAGAGCATTATACTGCCTCTGTACAAATCCCTAGTTAGACCGCACATGGAGTACTGTGTCCAGTTTTGGGCACCGGTGCTCAGGAAGGATATAATGGAACTAGAGAGAGTACAAAGGAGGGCAACAAAATTAATAAAGGGGATGGGAGAACTACAATACCCAGATAGATTAGCGAAATTAGGATTATTTAGTCTAGAAAAAAGACGACTGAGGGGCGATCTAATAACCATGTATAAGTATATAAGGGGACAAAACAAATATCTCGCTGAGGATCTGTTTATACCAAGGAAGGTGACGGGCACAAGGGGGCATTCTTTGCGTCTGGAGGAGAGAAGGTTTTTCCACCAACATAGAAGAGGATTATTTACTGTTAGGGCAGTGAGAATCTGGAATTGCTTGCCTGAGGAGGTGGTGATGGCGAACTCAGTCGAGGGGTTCAAGAGAGGCCTGGATGTCTTCCTGGAGCAGAACAATATTGTATCATACAATTATTAGGTCCTGTAGAAAGACGTAGATCTGGGTATTTATTATGATGGAATATAGGCTGAACTGGATGGACAAATGTCTTTTTTCGGCCTTACTAACTATGTTACTATGTTACTATGTAAACATATGGAAAACCAAATCCGCTGTGCCCATGGTGCGGAAAATACCACGCGGAAATGCTGCGTTGTATTTTCCGCAGCATGTCAATTCTTTGTGCGGATTCCGCAGCGTTTTACACCTGTTCCTCAATAGGAATCCACAGGTGAAATCCGCACAAAAAACACTGGAAATCCACGGTAAATCCGCAGGTAAAACGCAGTGCCCTTTACCCGCGGATTTTTCAAAAATGATGCTGAAAAATCTCACACGAATCCGCAACGTGGGCACATAGCCTTAGGGTTAGGGTTGGAATTAGGGTTGTGGTTAGGGTTAGGGGTGTGTTGGGGTTAGGGTTGTGGTTAGGGGTGTGTTGGGGTTAGGGGTGTGATTAGGGTTATGGCTACAGTTGGGATTAGGGTTAGGGGTGTGTTGGGGTTAGTGTTGGAGGTAGAATTGAGGGGTTTCCACTGTTTAGGCACATCAGGGGTCTCCAAACGCAACATGGCGCCACCATTGATTCCAGCCAATCTTGTATTCATAAAGTCAAATGGTGCTCCCTCACTTCCGAGCCCCGACGTGTGCCCAAACAGTGGTTTACCCCCACATATGGGGTACCAGCATACTCAGGACAAACTGCGCAACAATTACTGGGGTCCAATTTCTCCTGTTACCCTTGTGAAAATAAAAAAATGCTTGCTAAAACATAATTTTTGAGGAAAGAAAAATGATTTTTTATTTTCACGGCTCTGCGTTGTAAACGTCTGTGAAACACTTGGGAGTTCAAAGTGCTCACCACATATCTAGATAAGTTCCTTGCGGGGTCTAGTTTCTAAAATGGGGTCACTTGTGGGGGGTTTCTACTGTTTAGGCACACCAGGGGCTCTGCAAACGCAACGTGACGCCCGCAGACCATCCCATCAAAGTCTGCATTTCAAAAGTCACTACTTCCCTTCGGAGCCCCGACGTGTGCCCAAACAGTGGTTTACCCCCACACATGGGGTATCAGCGTACTCAGGACAAACTGGACAACAACTTTTGTGGTCCAATTTCTCCTGTAACCCTTGGGAAAATAAAAAATTCTGGGCTAAATAATTATTTTTGAGGAAAGAAAACGTATTTATTATTTTCACTGCAATGTGTTATGAACTTCTGTGAAGCACTTGGGGGTTCAAAGTGCTCACCTCACATCTAGATAAGTTCCTTTCGGGGTCTAGTTTCCAAAATGGGGTCACTTGTGGGGGGTTTCTACTGTTTAGCCACATCAGGGGCTCTGCAAACGCAACATGACGCCCGCAGGGCATTCCATCAAAGTCTGCATTTCAAAACGTCACTACTTCACTTCCGAGCCCCAGCATGTGCCTAAACAGTGGTTTACCCCCACACATGGGGTATCAGCGTACTCAGGAGAAACTGGACAACAACTTTTGGGGTCAAATTTCTCCTGTTACCCTTGGGAAAATAAAAAATAGCGGGCTAAAAATCATTTTTGAGAAAAGAATTTTTTTTTTTAATTTTCATGGCTCTGCGTTATAAACTTCTATGAAGCACTTGAGGGTTCAAAGTGCTCACCACACATCTAGATTAGTTCCTTTGGGGGTCTAGTTTCCAAAATGGGGTCATTTGTGGGGGATCTCCAATGTTTAGGCACACAGGGGCTCTCCAAACGCGACATGGTGTCCGCTAATGATTGGAGCTAATTTTCCATTTAAAAAGCCAAATGGTGTGCCTTCCCTTCTGAGCCCTGCCGTGCGCCCAAACAGTGGTTTACCCCCACATATGGGGTATCTGCGTACTCAGGACAAACTGGACAACAACATTCGTGGTCCAATTTCTCCTATTACCATTGGCAAAATAGGAAATTCCAGGCTAAAAAATCATTTTTGAGAAAAGAAAAATTATTTTTTATTTTCATGGCTCTGCATTATAAACTTCTGTGAAGCACCTGGGGGTTTAAAGTGCTCAGTATGCATCTAGATAAGTTCCTTGGGGGGTCTAGTTTCCAAAATGGGGTCACTTGTGGGGGAGCTCCAATGCATAGGCACACAGGGGCTCTCCAAACGCGACATGGTGTCCGCTAACAATTGGAGCTAATTTTCCATTCAAAAAGTCAAAAGGCGCGCCTTCCCTTCCGAGTCCTGCCGTGTTCCCAAACAGTGGTTTACCCCCACATATGAGGTATCAGCGTACTCGGGAGAAATTGCTCAACAAATTTTAGGATCCATTTTATCCTATTGCCCATGTGAAAATGAAAAAATTGAGGCGAAAATAAATTTTTTGTGAAAAAAAAGTACTTTTTCATTTTTACGGATCAATTTGTGAAGCACCTGAGGGTTTAAAGTGCTCACTAGGCATCTAGATAAGTTCCTTGGGGGGTCCAGTTTCCAAAATGGGGTCACTTGTGGGGGAGCTCCAATGTTTAGGCACACAGGGTCTCTCCAAATGCGACATGGTGTCCGCAAACGATGGAGATAATTTTTCATTCAAAAAGTCAAATGGCGCTCCTTCCCTTCCGAGCCTTACCATGTGCCCAAACAGTGGTTTACCTCCACATGTGAGGTATCAATCTACTCAGGAGTAATTGCCCAACAAATTTTAGGATCCATTTTATCCTGTTGTCCATGTGAAAATGAAAAAATTGAGGGTAAAATAATTTTTTTGTGAAAAAAAAGTACTTTTTCATTTTTACGGATCAATTTGTGAAGCACCTGGGGGTTTAAAGGGCTCACTATGCATGTAGATAAGTTCCTTGGGGCGTCTAGTTTCCAAAATGGGGTCACTTGTGGGGGAGCTCCAATTTTTAGGCACACGGGGGCTCTCCAAACGTGACATGGTGTCCGCTAAAGCGTGCAGCCAATTTTTCATTCAAAAAGTCAAATGGCGCTCCTTCCCTTCCAAGCCCTGCCGTGCGCCCAAACAGTGGTTTACCCCCACATATGAGGTATCACCGTACTCAGGACAAATTGGACAACAACTTTCGTGGTTCAGTTTCTCCTTTTATCATTGGGAAAATAAAAAAAATTGTTGCTGAAAAATCATTTTTGTGACTAAAAAGTTAAATGTTCATTTTTTCCTTCCATTTTGCTTCTGCTGCTGTGAAGCACCTGAAGGGTTAATAAACTTCTTGAATGTGGTTTTGTGCACCTTGAGGGGTGCAGTTTTTAGAATGGTGTCACTTTTGGGTATTTTCAGCCATATAGACCCCTCAAACTGACTTCAAATGTGAGGTGGTCCCTAAAAAAAATGGTTTTGTAAACTTCGTTGTAAAAATGAGAAATCGCTGGTCAAATTTTAACCCTTATAACTTCCTAACAAAAAAAAATTTTGTTTCCAAAATTGTGCTGATGTAAAGTAAACAGGTGGGAAATGTTATTTATTAACTATTTTGTGTCACATAACTCTCTGGTTTAACCCCTTAATGACCGCCAATACGTCTTTTAACTGACCTGAGATATAAGAGAATAGCCTCCCCATACAGATGACAATCCAGCATCTGTTGGTTGTACACTATAGCTGACAACTTGCTGTATCAGCCACGGTCAGTATTTGCACCTTCTAAATCTGTTTAACCCCTTAGATGCTGCTGTCAATAGTGACTACATCATTATAAACGGTTAACAGAGTGTGGGGGCTTCTTCTTTATCCCAATTGGTGCCCTCAGATCATGATTTTGCTGTCCTGATGTTTGCGATGGCAATTCATGACCAAATAGCGGCCTTAGAGTCTGACTGCTTTTGTAATCTGTTTAGAAGTTAGCAACATTTAGGTGGTAAAAATACACATTTTCATTTCTGTCATGCCACTTTGCATTAATTCCTGTAAAGCACCTGAAGGGTTAATAAACTACCTGACAGCAGTTTTTGATATGTCAGGGGGTGCTGTTTTTAAAATGGTATCACTTCAAACATGGATAAGTCCCTAAAAAATAAATGTGGTAAATTTCTTTGAAAAAATGAAAAATTGCTGCTACATTTTTAAACCTCCTAAAATGCTAATAAAATAAAATAACATTTTACAAATGATGCTGATGTAAAGCAGACATGTGGGAAATGTTATTTATTAATGGTTTGCTGTTGTATGACTATCTGGATTAAAGGGATAATCATTCAAATTTAGAAAATTGCTAATTTTTTAACATTTTTCTCAAATTTTTTATATTTTTTATAAATAAACACAAAAAATGTTGAACTAAATTTACCATTATCATAAAGTATAATGTGTCACAAAAAAACAATCTCAAAATCACTGGGATTTGTTGAAGCGTTGCAGAGTTATTACCACATAAAGTGACACTGGTCAGATTTCAAAAATTTGGCTCGGTCACTAAGGGGTTAACAGAATAAAAATTAAAAATGTGAAATTTTCAAAATTTTCGCTAAATTTCCGTTTTTATCACAAATAAACACAGAATTTATTGACCTAAATTTACCACTAACATGAAGCCCAATATGTCACGAAAAAACATTCTCAGAACCGCTAGGATCCATTGAAGCGTTCCTGAGTTATTACCTCATAAAGGGACACTGGTCAGAATTGCAAAAAACGGCAAGGTCTTTAAGGTCAAAATAGGCTGGGTCATGAAGGGGTTAATATCTGCCCTCAGTCACTGGCTTTCCCACTCTGGAGGAAAAAATTGCGCGGGAGCCCACGGCAGTTTTTTCTGTGATTTAACCCTTTATTTTAACTTCTAGAGCTCCCAAATTATTAGTGAGATTGCCTTGTGCAGGCATGTACTATGGAGGACAGAGAATGAACTTCAATCCAATATTGCAGCCAGCATGCAGCCGGCGGGTATGGAAAGGGTGAATCAAACACCCGAAAACCCCGCCCCTATGGCTGAAGATTGTTCCCTCCAAATTCAGGTGACAGAGTCCCTTTAAGTGTTTTTTTGCTGACAAGTTCTCTTTAATATGACATGTCAAGTCCCGGACACTAGTCCCCAAGTTCTGACTAAAATTTTTTTGTGGAGTGCAGATGATTCTGCTGCTTAAGGTCAACAGAGCTGCTCTGTCAATGGGACGTGACTGCCAACGTCATGCTGATTGACAGCCGGCTTCCCTCAGTTAGACAGCAGGGAACTGGCTGTCAATCAGCATGACATCCACAGGCATTCCCGTTAACAGAGCAAAATGGAAGAGAAGCAGCTGCTCTATCGAGATGATGTCAGCGAAAGCCGCAGTTGCTGGCAAGAGCAGTCTGTGATATCTTGGGGCAGAATGGGCACATAGTTAGCAACTTGACGCTGAGGTTTTAGTCCTACAGTAAAAAAATAAAAAGGTCCCCGATAACCCCTTTTTTCAGTCATCTTATGGCTAATCCAAAAATGAAAACCTACAAGGTTGCATTGTTTGCTAATTTTAGCCAATACCATTGGAAAAAGTAATCTGCAGATTATTAGAAAGTCAGACATTCAAATAAGGGCACGCAAGTCACTGGACACTGGCAAAAGTAATGTATGCTGGGAAATGAGGAAAATATAATATCAACATCTGTAGTGGTCAGGGCCGGCACCAGGTTTTCGTGAGCCCCGGCCCTGACCACGAAAAGAGCCTCAGTGGGCCACTTTAACACATACCACAACTTTTGATGCACAGATACAGCAGAAAAATATAGGTATAGTACAATGCCAAAGATTATGTACAATGTGAGTATTATGTGCACCACATACTGCTCCATCTATATACATAATTGTCTAAGGGTCACTTCCGTCTGTCTGTCTGTCCTTCTGTCACGGTTATTAATTCGCTGATTGGTCTCGGCAGCTGCCTGTCATGGCTGCCGCGACCAGTCAGCGACGGCCACAGTCCGATTAGTCCCTCCCCTACTCCCCTGTACTCACTGCCCGGCGCCCGCTCCATAATCCCCTCCACTCACCGCTCACACAGGGTTAATGGCAGCGGTAACGGCCCACGGTTTAACGCACTCCGTTACCGCTGCTATTAACCCTGTGTGTCCCCAACTATTTACTATTGATGCTGCCTATGCAGCATCAATAGTAAAAATATGTCATGTTAAAAATAATTTTAAAAAAACTGCTATACTCACCATCCGCTGCCTTTCGCGCTCCTTGCCAAGCTCCCGGGACCGCTCCATTGCAAGCGGCAGCTTCCGCTCCCAGGGCTAGTGTGCGACAAGGACCTGCCGTGACGTCACGGTCATGTGACCGTGACGTCATCATAGGTCCTGCTCACACCAGCCCTGGGACCGGAAGCTGCCGTTTGCAATGGAGCGGTCCCGGGAGCGTGGCGAGGAGTGCGAAAGGCGGCGGATGGTGAGTATAGCAGGACTTCAACGGGCCTTCGGAAGGTGAGTATATGTTTATTTTTTTAAGTCTCTATACTACGTGGCTCTGTGGTGTATACTCCGTCGCTGTGCAATATACTATGTGGCTAGGCAATATACTACGTGCCTGGGCAATATACTATGTGGCTGGGCAATATACTACATGGGCTGGGCAATATACTACGTGACTGGGCAATATACTACATAGCTCTGCTACATACTATGTGGCTGGGCAATATACTACGTGACTGGGCAATATACTACGTGACTGGGCAATATACTACATGACTGGGCAATATACTACGTGACTGGGCAATATACTACATAGCTCTGCTACATACTATGTGGCTGGGCAATATACTACGTGGCTGGGCAATGTACTACGTGACTGGGCAATATATTACGTGGCTGGGCAATATACTACGTGGGCTGGGCAATATACTACGGAGCTGGGCAATATACTACGTGGGCTGGGCAATATACTATGTCGCTGGGCAATATACTACGTGGGCTGGGCAATATACTTCGTGGGCTGGGCAATATACTACGTGACTGGGCAATATACTACGTGGCTGTGCAATATACTACATAGCTGGGCAATATACTACGTGACTGGGCAATATACTACGTGACTGCCCAATATACTACGTGACTGGGCAATATACTACGTGACTGGGCAATATACTACGTCGCTGGGCAATATACTACGTGGACATGCATATTCTAGAATACCTGATGCGTTAGAATCGGGCCACCATCTAGTACATAATAATGAGCTCCATATATTACTCCGTTCAGTATATTATGGGCCCCATATATTGCTTTATACAGTATGTGCCCCATATAATACTCCTCCATACAGAATGTGCCCCATATAATACTTCATACATAATGGGTCCCATATAATGCTCCATACAGTATATGCTGGGCCCCATATAATGCTCCAATATATGTTGGGCCCCATATAATGCTCCAATATATGTTGGGCCCCATATATTAGCTCCAAACAGAATGGGCCCTATATAATGCTCCATGTATAATTGGCCTCATAAGATGCTCCATATGTAATTGGCCCCTTACGATGCTCCATATATAATTGGGCCCATAAGATGTTCCATATATAATTGGCCCCATATTCTGCTCCATATGTAATTGGCCCCATAAAATGCTCTATTTGTAATTGGCCCCATATACTGCTTCATATGTAATTGGCCCCATATACTACTCCATATATAATTGGACCCATAAGATGCCCCATATGTAATTGTCCCCATATTCTGCTCCGTATGTAATTGGACCCATAAGATTCTCCATATGTAATTGGACCCATAAGATGCCCTATATGTAATTGGCCCCATATTCTGTTCCATATGTAATTGGCCCATAAAATGCTCTATTTGTAATTGGCCCCATAAACGGCTCCATATATAATTGGCCCCATATACTGCTCCATATGTAAATGGCCCCATATACTGCTCCAAATATTTAAAAAAAAAATGAAATTGTCACCTCTCGCTGCTCTGCTCCGGACCTCTCATTGTCGCCGTCTTCCGGCTCTCTGCACTGTGACTACTCAGGCAGAGGACGCACAAACATGATGTCAACGTGCCCTCTGACCTGAACGTCACAGTCAGAGGACAAAAGACTCTGCAGCGGTGGAACAGGGAGAGATAAGTGTCACAAGTGCTAGGCGAGGGAGGTCCACTCGCGGGCATTAGTTGATGTTGTTTGTGATGTTTGTTGTACATCCTATAGTTACGGTATCTAATGGGTATTATACAGCTAGTATGCTTCCACATTGATCTATGTATGGTGTTGTCATACTGTATATGTATTTACCTCTCTGCCCTTTCCATACACTTTGGTAGCTGCATACTTTCTCTTATACAGGGTTTTACTCTTATCAATTCTTTGATAGTTTTGCCATACGGAAGAGGCATAATTTGAAGGATTTTATCCAAGCCTCTCACATCTGTTATGTATCTGTTTTAATTTTTTTTAAATCTGTTTGTCTCTGTTGTGCTTGCTGTATTATATTCAATAAAATAATGTGTTTTGTACGTTTATATTGGGTGTGCACATGTTTTTCTTCCCTGCCTTTTCTCTTCCTATTAGGCTAGGTTCACATTGCGCTAGGGGAGTCCTTCTAACGGACACGTTTTTAAGTAGTGAAAACGCAATAGGTTCACATTGCGCTAGGGGAGTCCGTCTAACGGACACGTTTTTAAGTAGTGAAAATGCAATGTAATGGACATTGTAATACATACATGCTAGCCACCTTAGGGAGAGACCCAAGTTGGGCTAAATGTAGCGGGACGAAAGAGACCGAAAAGCCCTCTACTTAGAGGGCTTTTCGGTCTCTTTCGTCCCGCTACATTTAGCCCAACTTGGGTCTCTCCCTAAGGTGGCTAGCATGTATGTATCGCTTGCTCACCGAGCCCCACTCCATACAGCCAACCAATTCCAGCCCTGTGCTGATGAGGGCCTAAAGCCCGAAACACGTGTCCACAGGTAGGAATTGGTTGGCTGTGTAAATTTAGAAACTAATCCGCAGCATTGCACGCTTGGCGATTCCAAGCGCTGTGGATTAGACAGGGGTGGAAAGAGATGATTTGCATAGCTCCGCCTACTGGAAAGGATTCTGGGTAAACCTGCTATTCTTTGTATTATGCTGCTTGCAAGTACTTTCCGTTTCAGGAAAGCATCCACTATGGACATTGTAATGCACCCATAGACTTGCATAGTCTGATGCATCGTGACGCATGCCTAAATTGGCATGCGTTTGCCACATTACGTTTTTTTATGACGGACCTTCGAACGCGGCTTGCAGCGTTTTCGGGTCCGGTCAAGCTAACGCAAGACTAACAGAAGCGTCAATTCTGCCATTGAAGGCTATTGCAAACGCAGCCAGACGCAAATCATGCAAAATTTCCAAATAAAACCATACATTTGAATTGCGTTAATGAGGGTGGTCCATGTGGTCATGTGACAGGAAATATGATTTCAGCCAATTTTAGGAGGAGGGACTTTACAACACATTGTCAACACGCCTGCAGCACAGTGTGAGTGTCTTGCAAGCGATCAGGGGCAATGTAAGTACAATTCTATGTATTATATTATATATCTCTGTATACATCATGTGAGTGTGTAGTGCACGTCGGATGTGTGTGTACTAAGAATGTATTGGGTTTTTTTTGCACACAGATGTCGGATAGTGAGGGTAGCAGCAGCTGTGTGTCTGCGGTATTCTCCTCCCAATCGGTATGCTTTCACTTTAAAAAGCCACAATAATGTTGTGTGTCACTCCAGTGTATTGAGGTATTCATGTTTTTATTCCAAATAGGAGTCTTCGGAGCCCGAACCTGCTAGGCCACCCCCCAAGAAACAGGCAAAAGTTACAAAGGTACATGCCACACATTTTGTGTATTTCACCCATAAATTTATTGATACAAGAATTGTATTTTTTTTTTTAACTACACCATAGGTTGTTGAACAAGGACACAAGAAAAAAAACAGCCTCGCCGCCTGTCGTCGCCACACCTACCAGCGGTAAATATCTTGTATGTAAAAATATTTTTGTATTAAAAAAATCTAACCAACTAATCAAACATAGTACAAGAAACATATATCTAAACAACATGTAAAACCCTGGTTAAAAAACTACTTACATATCACAACATAAACAAAACCCAACAAGGACAAGCAACCAAAACAAACATTGCAAAATCATTTATGAAAAGTTAAAAGTGTTTTAAAAAAGGGAAAAATGTAGGATAAAATGAATAATAAAATATATTTTCCGATGAGATACTATTTCTATACAACCCAAAATGAACGTATACATTGTAATATTACGTTTTGTGTTTATTTACATAGTCCAAGCAGCCCGTTGTAATGTCCACACGGTGTAAGGAATTTAAGAGAGAGTAAGCTTTAACTGTATTTTATTCTTCTCTTTTCCTCCAGCACACAGCATAACAGCAGCATAAGATTTCCTCCTCAGGCCAGAACTGAAACTGAAACTACTCTCAACTCCCGCCCTCGCTTTCTTAAAGAGACAGATCTAATTGTTATACATTACATCATCCCCTTTTTTTTTAATATATATATACATATATATTAACAACCTAAAACAAATATTGACAATGTAACAACATGAAAATGTCCAAGAAAAACCATATGTCTGTATTGTCTTATTCCCCTTTTTTTTAAACTATATCTCTTCAATAAGTCTCGATGGAGCCCTTCTTTCCCGTGTAGGGTAATGTCTGGGTTCATTGGGGGTGTCCAGTGCTGACGGATCAGTCACCTCTTGTTGGTCCTCTCCACCGTCGGGTATCAAATCTTCCACTGGTGGGAGTTCATTACCATTGTTCTGCGGTATGATTTTAAAATGTGAGGAATTTCGAGTGATGGAGTGTCCGTCTCGCTCAGCCGTGACCATACTGCCTTTTCTCTCAGTAACATTATATTTTGCAGGACTATATACAGCTGAGGTTTTGTTGGTTGATTTTTGACGCACAACAACCATATCACCTCTTTTGATGGCACATGGCTGTGCCCGTCGCCTTCTGTCTGCATAATGTTTCATAGCTTGCTTGTTAAACTCAAAAAAAAAAAAATTGCCCCACACATTTCACCAATATCATCAGGCTTCATCATTTTCACACGTGTATGTCTTGCCATGGAACAAGGCCTTCATGTGTGAAGTAATTAGCAAATTGATCACAAATCCTCATAATTTCAACTGTAGACCGAACAGCAGTCGAATCTATGCTGATGAGGTTCGAATCACAGTCATCGGGGTCAACCACCTTGGCTTGAGTACGGCTTTCGGAGATTTTGTCCGAGTTGGAACGCCTCATCCCCAACTAAAACATAGGGCAAACTTGGGCCTTCGGTCCCCAGAAGAGGTCGTGCTGAGGGTATGTTGAAGTTGTTGCTGTACAAACATCTCCCCATGTTGGAGTCTCTGAAGACTCTGGAATCGTTCGTCCGGCCATACGCACCAATATCCACAGCAACAAAACGATATCTAGCATCCGCAATAGCCATCAATACAATAGAAAAGTATTTTTTGTAGTTATAGTATAGGGATCCACTATGCGCTGGTTTCTGAATGCGAATGTGCTTGCCGTCCACGGCACTAAGGCAAGTGGGGAAATTAGCCACATCCTCGAAATGTTGGGAAATCGCTAGCCTGGCCACATTTCTGTTGTCGGGGTTGGTAGCACAAGTGGTTGCAAGTTGTTCCAAATGGCATCACAAGTTTCACGAACCAGTTGGCAAATGGTTGACTTCCCAAGTCTAAATTGAAAATGCAGTGATGCAAATGATTCTCCGGTAGCCAGATACTGTATCTGTCGGCAATCACAAAGAAAAAGAAAAAATTATTGTTAGGATTTTAAAGGACAACTAACAAAAAGGCAAGTTAAAATGGAATGCTACAATTGCCTAAATGTACATACCGTATATACTCGAGTATAAGTCGAGATTTTCAGCCCAAATTTTTGGGCTGAAAGTGCCCCTCTCGGCTTATACTCGAGTCACGGTAGCGGTGGGGTCGGCAGGTTAGGGGGTGAGGGCGCTGAGGTATACTTACCTAGTCCCAGCGATCCTGGCGCTGTCCCTGCCTTCCTCCCCGTCTTCTGTGCTGCAGCTTCTTCCCCTCTTCAGCGGTCACGTGGGACCGCTCATTACAGAAATGAATAGGCGGCTCCACCTCCCATAGGGGTGGAGCCGCCTATTCATTTCTCTAATCAGCGGTGCTGGTGACCGCTGACAGGAAGAGGCTGCAGCACAGAAGACGGGGAGGAAGGCAGGGACAGCGCGAGGATCGCTGGGACTAGGTGAGTATGTTATATTTACCTATCCACGTTCCAGCCGCCGGGCGTCGCTCCATCTTCCCGGCGCCTCCATCTTCCCGGCGTCTGCGCTCTGACTGTTCAGGCAGAGGGCGCGATGATGCATATAGTGTGCGCGGCGCCCTCTGCCTGATCAGTCAGAGCAGAGACGCCGGGAAGATGGAGGCGCCGGGACCGGACGCTGGGAGCTGCAATCAAGAGAGGTGAGTATGTGGTTTTGTTTTTTTTTTTATTGCAGCAGCAGCAGCGGCCATGGCACAGATTTATGTGCAGCATCTATGGGGCAGTATGAACGGCACACAGCACTATACGGGGCATCTGTGCAGCATCTATGGGGCAGTATGAACGGCACACAGCACTATATGGGGCATCTGTGCAGCATCTATGGGGCAGTATGAACGGCACACAGCACTATATGGGGCATCTGTGCAGCATCTATGGGGCAATATGAACGGCACACAGCACTATATGGGGCATCTGTGCAGCATCTATGGGGCAATATGAACGGTGCAGAGCACTATATGGCACAGCTATGGGGAAATAATGATCTATTTTTATTTTTGAAATTCACCGGTAAATGCTGCATTTCCACCCTAGGCTTATACTCGAGTCAATAAGTTTTCCCAGTTTTTTGTGGCAAAATTAGGGGGGTCGGCTTATACTCGGGTCGGCTTATACTCGAGTATATACGGTAATTATGCCCCACGATAAATTACATCTTGTCTTTGTCAATAGAAGAATGTTCAAAAAAAGGATAATTACCTCAGAGTCACCACTAAACGTTGCTATCCTTCACATGCGAGAGCAGAACATCAAAGGTCTCAATGGACATCCGTAGATAACGTTGAAATTTAAAGGGATGATCCCGAAGCTGAACATACAGGGTGTGAAAGGCACCATATGTATTCCGTAATAAATTCACTTCATGGATCCAATATCTCCTTTGAGAAATACGCTTTCTCTGCCGAAGTCGCAACTGCATCAAGCGAAATCTAACGAGCTCAGACACAAACATCTTGCTAGCAGAAGTTCACTCAATGCTTTCAAAATGGAGAATGTGTATGCACCCACACCCGACGCTGACAAAAGGAAAAAAAAAGAGAACAACTTTATTGACAGTGCCAAACGCAGACAAACGGATGCTTCACGAACGGACATCAGAATGACATAAACGCAGTCACGTGCGTTAACGCAAGCGTTAACGTGAAGCCAAATTTTCAACAAATTTGGCTCTTTTTTGTACATGCGTTTAACGGATCCATTTAACCGTATGTACTTAACGCAATGTGAACCTAGCCTTAGGCTGGTTTCACATTTGCGGTTGTGTTCGCAGCGTTTCTTCCGCAATTATCCGCATGCATTGTATATTCCTATATTTAACATTAGAGACGCATGTGTATGCGATCGGTTGCGTTTTGCCACGTTTGACGACGCATGCATCGTTTCATCGTCTGCGGTTTGGCGCTGTAAACGCTACATGTAGTAATTTTAGAGGCGTCAATTTGCCACCTAGAAACGTATGCGGTTGTTAGCGGAAGGAATGTGGCAAATAAGCATATTGCTGTCTTTGTGAACGCATGCGTCCGCAAGCACATGCGTTTGCTTGCGTTTGTAAACGCATGCGTTGCACCACAGGAAAACAGGTCTAGACACTGATTAGCCACTACCCACATACAAAGTGATAAAGGGAGGGAGTGGACATTTGCAGGTCGCTACTCAGATTTCCAGACACAACAGAGCAGCCACAGGAAGGAATCTACACTCTGAACAATGTGAGTATATCCTAGCTAATGTCTTTACTTTCTATTCTCTGTCTCTATATGTCCTAATTTCTGCCATTTCTTTCTTTCTGCATGCATCAGAATGTCATCTTCCTCTGAGGAGGAGCAACGTCCTGGGCCTTCACAAGCCGAACATGTCAGTGAAGTGAGTACTCACCTCCTCAGATTGGTAAGTATTCACTGTCACATCTACATGTGACAATTTTTTTCCTTTTTTTAGAGCACATCTTCCACTGCGGCAGAGGTTGATCAGGAGCAGCGGGTTCACGGTCGGGTGGCAAGGCAGCAGCGTGTAAGTATATCTGGCTGACTGTTTATTGTATCCTCACTGTACTCTTGTGTATTCTTGAATCTTCCTTTCTTTACTTTCCTCTTTCTTTACTTTTTTCTTCTGGACTCCTTTTTTATCTTGACTTTCATTATTCATGCCAGTTTTCTGTCTCTGTTTTCTTTCTTTTCCTTATCTTAATATCTCCAACCTTAATGTCTTTATTTATTTTTTAGGTTACAGAACGAGATGAGGACCTAATTGAAAATGACCTCCTTATCTCCCTGGTCCATGAGCGAGTCCCGTTGTGGGACACTCGGGTTCCGCAGCACTCGGACAACGTGACGATCTGGCAGCTATGGAATGAGGTAGCCAAAGCGATTTGGGATGCCTGGGACAATGCCCCAACTCGGGTCCGAAATGCATTTTGTAAGTATTGCAATGCAGTGTGATGCAGCATAGACCTTGGCCGGGATCACACAACTCTGTGTGATGAGAGAAACTCAACAGGATCACCTCCAACCTTGATGGTTAACGTCTGGTGACGAGGGTCTGGATTCTGCTCGGACCCTACTTCATCCATCCCTGCACCAACATGAAAAATTTTTGGGCATCGGTGCAGATGCTTTCCTACTCTGGATTCTGTGATTCTTCAGAGCAGACCTCTGATACCCATGGATGTTATGATCTGGTAGCCTTGGAGCAGCATGAGACGAAGTCTGGAGAAGGTGGTCCCTGTACTGACCGCAAACCCTGAACCTAGCAGCGCAACTAAAAGTAGCCGTGGGGGGTACCTAGCACTCCCTAGACCCCTCGACACAGCCTAAGATCTAACTACCTAGGCCATACTAGCTAAAAAGAAAGAATAGAACAGAGTACTATGCGGTCAGTATAAAAACACTAGAAAATATCCACCGCAGAAAATACGGATCACCACATCTGACTAAAGACATGGGGGGTATATCTGCATCTCCAGAGAAATAGCTAGGCTGCAAAAAATCCTTCACAGACCAAGCTGGACAAGACCAAAACATGAAAATGCACAGAACTGTAAGGTCCACTGCAGGTGGACAGCAAAAACAAAGCCAGGACTTATCTTTGTAGAAAAACACAGCAAACTGGAGAGACCAGCAGGGAAGTGAATCCTTCAAGAACAATGGACAACTGGCACTGACTAAAGGATCCAGCAAAGCTATATACCCCAGTCAGTTTTGCAATTAGTAGATACACCTGTCCACTCCTGCAGTCCAGGCACAACTGCATTACCCTCTACAACCACCAGAGGGAGCCCAAAAGCTGAATTCACAACAGTACCCCCCCCTTGAGGAGGACTCACCGAACCCTCACCAGAGCCCCCAGGCCGATCAGGATGAGCCCGATGAAAGGCACGAACCAAATCAACGGCATAGACATCAGAGGCAGAAACCCAAGAATTATCCTCCTGGCCATAACCCTTCCACTTGACAAGGTACTGAAGCTTCCACCTCGAAAAACGGGAATCCAAAATCTTCTCAACCACATATTCCAACTCCCCATCTACCAATACAGGGGCCTGAGGATCAACAGAGGGAACAACAGGCTCCACATATTTCCGCAACAAAGATCTATGGAAGACATTATGAATAGCAAAAGAGGCCGGAAGCGCCAGGCGAAAGGACACCGGATTAATAATCTCAGAAATCCTATAAGGACCAATAAATCGAGGCTTACACTTAGGGGAAGAAACCTTCATAGGAACATGACGGGAAGATAACCAAACCAGATCACGAACCCGAAGCCGGGAACCAACACACCGACGACGGTTAGCAAAACGCTGAGCCTCCTCCTGAGACAGCACCAAATTGTCAAATTGTCCACCACACAAGCCCAAATCTGCTGCAACCTGTCGACCACAGAATCCACACCAGGAAGGTCAGAAGGCTCAACCTGCCCAGAAGAAAAAATGAGGATGAAAACCAAAATTACAAAAGAAAGGCGAAACCAAAGTAGCCGAACTAGCCCTATTATTAAGGGCAAACTCGGCCAATGGCAAAAAAGCCACCCAATCATCCTGATCAGCAGACACAAAGCATCTCAAATAGGACTCCAAGGTCTGATTAGTTCGCTCAGTCTGGCCATTTGTCTGAGTATGAAATGCAGAGGAAAAAGACAAATCAATGCCCAGCTTGGCACAAAAGGCCCGCCAAAACCTAGAAACAAACTGGGAACCTCTGTCGGACACAATATTCTCCGGAATACCATGCAAACGTACCACATGCTGAAAAAACAACGGAACCAAATCAGAAGAAGAAGGCAATTTAGGCAAAGGCACCAAATGAACCATCTTAGAAAATCGGTCACAGACAACCCAGATAACTGACATTCTTTGGGAAACAGGAAGATCGGAAATAAAATCCATAGAAATATGCGTCCAAGGTCTCTCAGGGACCGGCAATGGCAAAAGCAACCCACTAGCGCGGGAACAGCAAGGCTTTGCCCGCGCACAAATCCCACAGGACTGCACAAAAGAACGCACATCCCGTGACAAAGAAGGCCACCAAAAGGACCTACTAACCAAATCTCTGGTACCAAAAATCCCAGGATGGCCAGCCAACAAAGAACAATGAACCTCAGAAATCACTTTGCTAGTCCATCTATCAGGAACAAACAGTTTCCCCACAGGACAATGGTCAGGCTTATCAGCCTGAAATTCCTGAAGAACTCGTCGCAAATCAGGGGAGATGGCAGAAAGAATCACCCCTTCCTCCAAAATGCCGACCGGCTCAAGAACCCCAGGGGAATCAGGAAAAAAACTCCTAGAGAGGGCATCTGCCTTAACATTCTTAGTACCAGGAATGTACGAGACCACAAAATCAAAACGGGAGAAAAACAGGGACCATCGAGCCTGTCTAGGATTCAGCCGTTTGGCAGACTCGAGGTAAATCAGATTCTTATAATCGGTCAGGATCACAATACGGTGCTTGGCCCCCTCAAGCCAATGACGCCACTCCTCAAATGCCCACTTCATAGCCAACAACTCCCGATTGCCGACATCATAATTGCGTTCCGCTAAAACTTCCGAGAAAAGAAGGCACACGGTTTCATCAAAGAACCATCAGAATTCCTCTGAGACAAAACGGCCCCTGCCCCAATCTCAGACGCGTCAACCTCAACCTGAAATGGAAGAGAAACATCTGGCTGACGCAACACAGGGGCAGAAGTAAATCGGCGTTTAAGCTCCTGAAAGGCAGAAACAGCCGCGGAGGACCAATTCGTCACATCAGCGCCTTTCTTGGTCAAATCGGTTAGAGGTTTAACGACACTGGAGAAGTTGGCAATGAAACGACGATAAAAATTAGCAAAGCCCAAGATTTTCTGAAGGCTCTTCACAGATGTGGGCTGAATCCAATCATGAATGGCCTGAACCTTAACCGGATCCATTTCTATAGATGAGGGAGAAAAAATGAAACCCAAAAAAGAAACCTTCTGCACTCTAAAGAGGCACTTTGACCCCTTCACAAACAAAGCATTATTACGGAGGATCTGAAATACCATCCTGACCTGTTTCTCATGAGACTCCCAATCATTGGAAAAAATCAAAATATCATCCAAATATACAACCATGAATTTATCAAGATAACTTCGAAAGATATCATGCATGAAGGATTGGAACACAGATGGGGCATTAGATAGTCCGAATGGCATTACAAGGTATTCAAAATGGCCTTCGGGCGTATTAAATGCAGTTTTCCATTCGTCACCCTGCTTGATACGAATAAGATTATATGCCCCTCGAAGGTCAATCTTAGTAAACCAGCTAGCCCCCTTAATCCTAGCAAACAAATCAGTAAGCAAAGGCAAGGGGTATTGAAATTTAACCGTGATCTTATTCAAGAGGCGATAATCAATACAGGGTTTCAAGGAGCCATCCTTCTTGGCAACAAAAAAGAACCCCGCTCCCGACGGTGAAGAAGATGGCCGAATATGCCCTTTCTCCAAAGACTCCTTAATATAGCTCCGCATGGCGGTATGTTCAGGCACAGACAGGTTGAAAAGTCGGCCCTTAGGGAACTTACAACCTGGAATCAAATCAATAGCACAATCACAGTCCCTATGCGGCGGAAGGGAACTGGATTTGGGCTCATCGAATACATCCTGGAAGTCAGACAAAAACTCAGGAACTTCAGAAGAGGGGGGAGGGGAGATTGACATCAAAGGAACCTGATCATGAACCCCCTGACAACCCCAACTAGTCACAGACCTGGATTTCCAATCTAACACCGGATTATGTAGCTGCAACCATGGAAAACCCAGCACAATATCATCATGCAAATTATGCAACACCAGAAAACGACAATCTTCCTGATGGTCTGGCACCATACGCATGGTCAGCTGTGTCCAAAACTGAGGTTTATTTTTAGCCAACGGTGTAGCATCAATGCCCCTCAAAGGAATAGGGTTCCGCAAAGGCTGCAAGGGAAAACCACAATGTCTGGCAAATTCCAAGTCCATTGTTCAGAGCGGCGCCTGAATCCACAAATGCCATGACAGAAAATGACGACAATGAGCAGATCAAGGTCACAGATAACAGAAATTTAGGTTGTATAGTACTGATGGCAACAGAACTAGCGATTCTCTTAGTACGCTTAGGGCAATCAGAAATAACAAGCAGAATCGCCGCAGTAAAAACACAACCTATTCTGACGCCTGAATGTTTGACGTTCAGCTCTAGACAAAATCCTATCACACTGCATAGGCTCAGGGCTCCGCTCAGAGGACAACGCCACAGTGTGCACAATTCTGCCTCACGCAAGCGCCGATCAATCTGAGTGGCCATAGACATAGAATCACTCAGACCAGCAGGCGTGGGGAACCCCACCATAGCATCTTTAACGGATTCAGAAAGACCCTTTCTGAAAATTGCCACCAAGGCATCCTCATTCCATTTAGTCAGTACAGACCATTTTCTAAATGTCTGGCAATACAATTCTGCCGCTTCTTGACCTTGACACAGGGCTAGCAAGATTTTCTCAGCCTGATCCACAGAATTAGTAAGTAAATAACTTGGCACTCAACTTGGTGGATAGTGATAATAAAGAAAACAATTTTATTACTTGAGTAGCAGCCCAGCAAAAATAAACGTTTCGGTCAAACAATCAGACCTTCTTCAGTAAAACTGTACAAATATAACAAAATGTGACAATATAATGTCAAAATAAATAACAAGGTAAATCTCATAAAGTGAATATGTGATGGGTGGGAAGGAAGGGAAGAGAGGATGGGAAGAGGTAACATTTTTACATACCCGACTGCTGGTGTGTAGATGTATATAAGGCACTAGTATATGTGGAGAGGCTCCTATGACAGAATTTTATTTCTATGACCTCTGAGAGAAAGCCAATATAATTAAATTAGTAAAAGGATATAAGGAGAATTTGTGCCATATTAATAAAAGGAAGAGAGAGCGTAAATAACACTAACCGAACAAATGACATAGAAGTATATGTTTTTTATCCACACTGGGTATGTAGATAGTCTAATAGAAAAATGCAAAAATGCATAAGAGGTATAAGTAATGACAAAATGGAGCAATACCCCAGAGATATAAGGAGAAAAGATGGACTCTCACCTATAATGAATGTTTTAGAAAGGAACACTCAGAGAATGCAGGTGCAATAGGAATGAAATCCAAAGGTTTAACTAAACATAGGGAGAGAAAACATACTATAGTAATGTGGCCATAAGAATGAGCGATTCTAAAGGAATATAGATATACTATACTTCTAACCTTAAAGTGCGGTGGTCTAAACCACAAAGAACAGGAGCAGCGATGATTTAATGCACGGAGGTACATGGAGCAGTTGCCATAAAGAGTTGTCAGCGTAGGTGAGCTCCTAGACAGTAGCAAAGTATAAGCGGTGTCCCATTAAAACAGAGAGGCAGAAGAAGATATGTAGCTTACCGGTATTAGATAGGCAGTGGGAGTACATCAACGCGGTATCCACCGCTGGTTGAATACCCCATGCCTAAAATGACCGGCATAAATAGTGACAGGGCGGGACTATCAGCTGGATCGAGAACCGGAAGAAGCGTGTCATACCGGAAGAGGATGGCCTACAAGAGGACGCCGAGTATCTGGGAAATGTAGTTTAGATGGCCGGAAAAACCGGAAGTGCGTCATAGAGAATGACGCGAATCAGCACAGTGGAGGGGCGGGATTACCCGCAGGGCATGGCCTAAGTACACGGCCTACAAAAGGACGCCGAGTGTTCTGGGAATTGTAGTTTAGACGGCCGGAAATACCGGAAGTGCGTCATCGAGAATGACGCGAATCAGCACAGTAGAGGGGCGGGATTGCCCGCAGGGCCAATAGCCAGAATACATGTACTAGGATGGAATAGCTAGAGAGAATAGCAAAGAACTATAGGAGAAGTAGTTCAGGGAACGGCCCGATGTAAGTGCCTAAGAGATGATAAAGGTCTCATGAATATAACGCTATTGTGGCCATAAATACCGGGGCATAAATACAGAAGCTGATAGGAGAGGGCTATGTGTGCATAGAGCATATGTAAATGTAAATATACACAATACAAATTTGAGAGGGTAGCATATAAATATGAACATCTGTGCAGCCGGGTAGGGAACAAAGGAAGGGAAAAATCCAGGGAGGGGAAGGAGGCAGGCAGTGACTTGCATGATGGGTATCAGTAAAGACGACTCTGTAGAGAGAAATAAACACATTAGTATATGACGTATATAAATAAATCACTGTATGACCCAATGAGTGACCTTAATATGAGATATCAAAGTAATATAGACGGTCTTAAATGAAAGCCAATGAGTCATAATCTCTATTTAAACCTCTAGGAGCCAGGGTTTGCAACTCGTGAATCCAATATGCCTCCTTCTTCTTCAGGAGGTGGATCCTATTACCACCCCGTCTTTGTACTGGGATGTGTTCCAAAATCTGGAACCTAAGTTGTGATATATTATGACCCTTGGCAGAAAAATGGGATGGAAGTGGCAGTAATAAATTTTGACAACGAATAGTAGATTTGTGTTTGGAAATGCGGGATCTAATGGGCTGAGTTGTCTCACCAATATATAGAAGGCCACATGGGCATTTGATAGCATAGATCACAAATGACGATTCGCAGGTGAAGTAACCTTTAATTCTATATCTCTTACCAGAGTGGGGGTGATGAAAGACGTCTCCCTTAATAACACTATTGCATTGATTGCAGTGCAGGCATGGGAAGGTGCCACATCTAGGTTTGTCAAGGAAGCGTTGTGTCTTATCCTTATTTGTCCCCATATCAGCTTTGACTAAGGAATCACGGATGTTTGGGGGACGCTTATAGCATGGCAGGAAGTGTTCCTGGAACTCTGGAATATGTGGATGGGCTGTGCGTAAGAGATTCCAATGTCGTCTGATGCTATGATGTAGGATATGTACGTATGGATGGTATATATGTACAAAGGGAACCCTTTTATTACTCGAGGGACGTGCTGTGGTATTAGGATCAATGGCCTCGGTTAGAAGATCAGGGGGATAACCTCTTTCTCTGAATTTGGAATACATTTCCTCTGTCCTAGTTTTCAGGAGAATAGGATCTGTGACTATCCTTTGTACCCGTTTAAATTGAGACCGAGGGATAGATTTTTTTGTGGCAGTAGGATGTAGACTATGATAGTGTAACAGGCTATTTCTGTCTGTTGGTTTGGTATAGAGGTCGGTCTTAAGGGTGCCCGATTCATCTCTGAAAACCAAGGTGTCTAGAAAGCTAACTCTGTCTGTACTGCTCGTCATAGTGAAAGTTAGCCCTGGCCAAGCTGTATTGAGGGTGTGAAAAAACAAATCCAACGTCTGAGGTGTGCCAGTCCACAGACAAAAAACATCGTCTATATACCGTCTCCAAAAGGGGCAGTAGGCTTGAAACAGAGGATCAGGATATACAATCTCCTCCTCGAATAGGGCCATGTAGCTGTTGGCATAGGGTGGGGCAACATTTGACCCCATAGCGGTACCTTTCGTTTGGAGAAAAAATTGGTCCTCGAACATGAAAAATTTTTTTGTGAGAACAATGGTCAACAGGTCAATACAAAGATTTATAACGTCAGGGTGAAGAGGCGAATTAGTCAGAAGGTGTCTTACGCTGAGAATCCCTTGTGTGTGGGGAATGGAGGTATAAAGATCTTTAACGTCTAAAGAGACTAACAGGAGATCAGATGGAAGTGGGTCTATGTTTCGTAGTTGGCATAGGAAGTCACCTGTGTCAAGAAGAAATGAGGGTAAGTTGCGTATAAGTGGGGTCAAATTTTTTTCCAAGAAGATGGCAAGAGGAGAGAGTATGGACTCAGTAGAGGCCACTATGGGGCGGCCCGGAGGGTGTTCAAGGTTCTTATGGATCTTGGGCAGTATATAGAATACTGGAGTGATGGGAAAGTCCTTAGTCAAATACTCCCGTGTCTTGTGATTAATGACACCCTTTTCAACATAGGGATCAAGGGTATCCCTAATGTGATTCCTGATCATGATTGTGGGGTCAGATGGTAACGGTCTGTAAACAGTATTATCATGTAGTTGTCGGTAAATCTCTTTAGTATAGTCTGATTTATTCATAACCACTATAGCACCGCCTTTATCGGCTGGCTTTATGATGATGTTTTTGTCATTACGTAGTGACTGTAGGGCTTGAAAATCAGGAGCACTGAGGTTAGCAGCGGTATGTAACTTACGTGCCTCAATGTCCTGACGGAGTTTGGAAAAGGACTGTTCGATGAAACCAATAAAGGCTTCAACGGCATGAGAAGTCCTAGGTGGTCTATACGTGCTCTTATTGCGTAGACCTAGGCTATCTGAAGAGATCAGAGGACCGGAGGTGTCAGGAGTGATAACAGGTAACATTTCAGAAGAATCGAAGTGTACAAGTAGTCTCAGACGACGATAGAAACGCTGTAAGTCCATGTCCATGTTGAACGTGTCAAATTTATATGACGGGCAGAAGGAAAGACCTTTCTGCAGGACGTTATGTTCCGCGATACTGAGGGTCCTTGATGAAATATTTATAACCAATGGTGTTTTACCTGGGACCGGGTCACTCTGTAGAAGTCTGCGTCTCTTCTTTCGTTGGCTCCTCCGGATCCTCTTCTTCTTTGTGGCTGTCGTCGTCTGCGTTGTCCTAAAAAACTATTGGATCCACCCGGATTGTCACGTCGGTCTGTTTCCGAACCTGAAGTGGAAAGGTCAATGGAGGAATGAAAATCAGATCTAGTGGTATTAGAATAGAATGAGGGTTTATCTTGCCAACGATAGACACGATTGTTCTCGTAGTCGTCTGAGTCTCTTTGAAATTTTATCCTCTTCCTACTCTCAGTATCTCGTCTATGTTGGTCAGTGACTGTTTTTATTCGGACTTTCAGGGCTTCAATTTCTTCGGCAGTGCCGGAGGAAGACAATTGTGTCTCTATGTTCTTTATAATATCCTTGCTGGAAACTATGGCCCTTTGTAGGTGTTCCACTGTGAGAGTCATTAAATCGAATGAGCACTTATTTAGTATTTGTTCATATTTTTGACAAAATTCCTGACAGTCACTGAACAAGGTAGGACGGGGGGAACTCGTAACCCCCTCGGGATTCTCTTCACACGTAGGTATTCAGTAAGAGTGGCACAATGTAGTTCCAAATTGATCTGGCGCCGCTGTTCACGCTCCAGATCCCTCCCTCTCGTTTCTCTTGGAGGTGCTTTGAGAAAGTCACTAGGGAGATTCAACTTAGAAAGTATATTGTTAGTTTCATCCGGATTATACGAAAATGTCAGTGATGACATATCAGACAGCGTGCTCACGAAAAGGAGGATCAAGTAATAAAGTATAACGTGGCACAGCTGTGTCGGTGCTCAAGAGAGGTTTCCCACACCAGTATATAGTAAGTAAATAACTTGGCACTCAACTTGGTGGATAGTGATAATAAAGAAAACAATTTTATTACTTGAGTAGCAGCCCAGCAAAAATAAACGTTTCGGTCAAACAATCAGACCTTCTTCAGTAAAACTGTACAAATATAACAAAATGTGACAATATAATGTCAAAATAAATAACAAGGTAAATCTCATAAAGTGAATATGTGATGGGTGGGAAGGAAGGGAAGAGAGGATGGGAAGAGGTAACATTTTAACATACCCAACTGCTGGTGTGTAGATGTATATAAGGCACTAGTATATGTGGAGAGGCTCCTATGACAGAATTTTATTTCTATGACCTCTGAGAGAAAGCCAATATAATTAAATTAGTAAAAGGATATAAGGAGAATTTGTGCCATATTAATAAAAGGAAGAGAGAGCGTAAATAACACTAACCGAACAAATGACATAGAAGTATATGTTTTTTATCCACACTGGGTATGTAGATAGTCTAATAGAAAAATGCAAAAATGCATAAGAGGTATAAGTAATGACAAAATGGAGCAATACCCCAGAGATATAAGGAGAAAAGATGGACTCTCACCTATAATGAATGTTTTAGAAAGGAACACTCAGAGAATGCAGGTGCAATAGGAATGAAATCCAAAGGTTTAACTAAACATAGGGAGAGAAAACATACTATAGTAATGTGGCCATAAGAATGAGCGATTCTAAAGGAATACAGATATACTATACTTCTAACCTTAAAGTGCGGTGGTCTAAACCACAAAGAACAGGAGCAGCGATGATTTAATGCACGGAGGTACATGGAGCAGTTGCCATAAAGAGTTGTCAGCGTAGGTGAGCTCCTAGACAGTAGCAAAGTATAAGCGGTGTCCCATTAAAACAGAGAGGCAGAAGAAGATATGTAGCTTACCGGTATTAGATAGGCAGAGGGAGTACATCAACGCGGTATCCACCGCTGGTTGAATACCCCATGCCTAAAATGACCGGCATAAATAGTGACAGGGCGGGACTATCAGCTGGATCGAGAACCGGAAGAAGCGTGTCATACCAGAAGAGGATGGCCTACAAGAGGACGCCGAGTATCTGGGAAATGTAGTTTAGATGGCCGGAAAAACCGGAAGTGCGTCATAGAGAATGACGCGAATCAGCCCAGTGGAGGGGCGGGATTACCCGCAGGGCATGGCCTAAGTACACGGCCTACAAAAGGACGCCGAGTGTTCTGGGAATTGTAGTTTAGACGGCCGGAAATACCGGAAGTGCGTCATCGAGAATGACGCGAATCAGCACAGTAGAGGGGCGGGATTGCCCGCAGGGCCAATAGCCAGAATACATGTACTAGGAGGGAATAGCTAGAGAGAATAGCAAAGAACTATAGGAGAAGTAGTTCAGGGAACGGCCCGATGTAAGTGCCTAAGAGATGATAAAGGTCTCATGAATATAACGCTATTGTGGCCATAAATACCGGGGCATAAATACAGAAGCTGATAGGAGGGGGCTATGTGTGCATAGAGCATATGTAAATGTAAATATACACAATACAAATTTGAGAGGGTAGCATATAAATATGAACATCTGTGCAGCCGGGTAGGGAACAAAGGAAGGGAAAAATCCAGGGAGGGGAAGGAGGCAGGCAGTGACTTGCATGATGGGTATCAGTAAAGACGACTCTGTAGAGAGAAATAAACACATTAGTATATGACGTATATAAATAAATCACTGTATGACCCAATGAGTGACCTTAATATGAGATATCAAAGTAATATAGACGGTCTTAAATGAAAGCCAATGCGTCATAATCTCTATTTAAACCTCTAGGAGCCAGGGTTTGCAACTCGTGAATCCAATATGCCTCCTTCTTCTTCAGGAGGTGGATCCTATTACCACCCCGTCTTTGTACTGGGATGTGTTCCAAAATCTGGAACCTAAGTTGTGATATATTATGACCCTTGGCAGAAAAATGGGATGGAAGTGGCAGTAATAAATTTTGACAACGAATAGTAGATTTGTGTTTGGAAATGCGGGATCTAATGGGCTGAGTTGTCTCACCAATATATAGAAGGCCACATGGGCATTTGATAGCATAGATCACAAATGACGATTCGCAGGTGAAGTAACCTTTAATTCTATATCTCTTACCAGAGTGGGGGTGATGAAAGACGTCTCCCTTAATAACACTATTGCATTGATTGCAGTGCAGGCATGGGAAGGTGCCACATCTAGGTTTGTCAAGGAAGCGTTGTGTCTTATCCTTATTTGTCCCCATATCAGCTTTGACTAAGGAATCACGGATGTTTGGGGGACGCTTATAGCATGGCAGGAAGTGTTCCTGGAACTCTGGAATATGTGGATGGGCTGTGCGTAAGAGATTCCAATGTCGTCTGATGCTATGATGTAGGATATGTACGTATGGATGGTATATATGTACAAAGGGAACCCTTTTATTACTCGAGGGACGTGCTGTGGTATTAGGATCAATGGCCTCGGTTAGAAGATCAGGGGGATAACCTCTTTCTCTGAATTTGGAATACATTTCCTCTGTCCTAGTTTTCAGGAGAATAGGATCTGTGACTATCCTTTGTACCCGTTTAAATTGAGACCGAGGGATAGATTTTTTTGTGGCAGTAGGATGTAGACTATGATAGTGTAACAGGCTATTTCTGTCTGTTGGTTTGGTATAGAGGTCGGTCTTAAGGGTGCCCGATTCATCTCTGAAAACCAAGGTGTCTAGAAAGCTAACTCTGTCTGTACTGCTCGTCATAGTGAAAGTTAGCCCTGGCCAAGCTGTATTGAGGGTGTGAAAAAACAAATCCAACGTCTGAGGTGTGCCAGTCCACAGACAAAAAACATCGTCTATATACCGTCTCCAAAAGGGGCAGTAGGCTTGAAACAGAGGATCAGGATATACAATCTCCTCCTCGAATAGGGCCATGTAGCTGTTGGCATAGGGTGGGGCAACATTTGACCCCATAGCGGTACCTTTCGTTTGGAGAAAAAATTGGTCCTCGAACATGAAAATTTTTTTTGTGAGAACAATGGTCAACAGGTCAATACAAAGATTTATAACGTCAGGGTGAAGAGGCGAATTAGTCAGAAGGTGTCTTACGCTGAGAATCCCTTGTGTGTGGGGAATGGAGGTATAAAGATCTTTAACGTCTAAAGAGACTAACAGGAGATCAGATGGAAGTGGGTCTATGTTTCGTAGTTGGCATAGGAAGTCACCTGTGTCAAGAAGAAATGAGGGTAAGTTGCGTATAAGTGGGGTCAAATTTTTTCCAAGAAGATGGCAAGAGGAGAGAGTATGGACTCAGTAGAGGCCACTATGGGGCGGCCCGGAGGGTGTTCAAGGTTCTTATGGATCTTGGACAGTATATAGAATACTGGAGTGATGGGAAAGTCCTTAGTCAAATACTCCCGTGTCTTGTGATTAATGACACCCTTTTCAACATAGGGATCAAGGGTATCCCTAATGTGATTCCTGATCATGATTGTGGGGTCAGATGGTAACGGTCTGTAAACAGTATTATCATGTAGTTGTCGGTAAATCTCTTTAGTATAGTCTGATTTATTCATAACCACTATAGCACCGCCTTTATCGGCTGGCTTTATGATGATGTTTTTGTCATTACGTAGTGACTGTAGGGCTTGAAAATCAGGAGCACTGAGGTTAGCAGCGGTATGTAACTTACGTGCCTCAATGTCCTGACGGAGTTTGGAAAAGGACTGTTCAATGAAACCAATAAAGGCTTCAACGGCATGAGAAGTCCTAGGTGGTCTATACGTGCTCTTATTGCGTAGACCTAGGCTATCTGAAGAGATCAGAGGACCGGAGGTGTCAGGAGTGATAACAGGTAACATTTCAGAAGAATCGAAGTGTACAAGTAGTCTCAGACGACGATAGAAACGCTGTAAGTCCATGTCCATGTTGAACGTGTCAAATTTATATGACGGGCAGAAGGAAAGACCTTTCTGCAGGACGTTATGTTCCGCGATACTGAGGGTCCTTGATGAAATGTTTATAACCAATGGTGTTTTACCTGGGACCGGGTCACTCTGTAGAAGTCTGCGTCTCTTCTTTCGTTGGCTCCTCCGGATCCTCTTCTTCTTTGTGGCTGTCGTCGTCTGCGTTGTCCTAAAAAACTATTGGATCCACCCGGATTGTCACGTCGGTCTGTTTCCGAACCTGAAGTGGAAAGGTCAATGGAGGAATGAAAATCAGATCTAGTGGTATTAGAATAGAATGAGGGTTTATCTTGCCAACGATAGACACGATTGTTCTCGTAGTCGTCTGAGTCTCTTTGAAATTTTATCCTCTTCCTACTCTCAGTATCTCGTCTATGTTGGTCAGTGACTGTTTTTATTCGGACTTTCAGGGCTTCAATTTCTTCGGCAGTGCCGGAGGAAGACAATTGTGTCTCTATGTTCTTTATAATATCCTTGCTGGAAACTATGGCCCTTTGTAGGTGTTCCACTGTGAGAGTCATTAAATCGAATGAGCACTTATTTAGTATTTGTTCATATTTTTGACAAAATTCCTGACAGTCACTGAACAAGGTAGGACGGAGGGGAACTCGTAACCCCCTCGGGATTCTCTTCACACGTTGGTATTCAGTAAGAGTGGCACAATGTAGTTCCAAATTGATCTGGCGCCGCTATTCACGCTCCAGATCCCTCCCTCTCGTTTCTCTTGGAGGTGCTTTGAGAAAGTCACTAGGGAGATTCAACTTAGAAAGTATATTGTTAGTTTCATCCGGATTATACGAAAATGTCAGTGATGACATATCAGACAGCGTGCTCACGAAAAGGAGGATCAAGTAATAAAGTATAACGTGGCACAGCTGTGTCGGTGCTCAAGAGAGGTTTCCCACACCAGTATATAGTAAGTAAATAACTTGGCACTCAACTTGGTGGATAGTGATAATAAAGAAAACAATTTTATTACTTGAGTAGCAGCCCAGCAAAAATAAACGTTTCGGTCAAACAATCAGACCTTCTTCAGTAAAACTGTACAAATATAACAAAATGTGACAATATAATGTCAAAATAAATAACAAGGTAAATCTCATAAAGTGAATATGTGATGGGTGGGAAGGAAGGGAAGAGAGGATGGGAAGAGGTAACATTTTTACATACCCGACTGCTGGTGTGTAGATGTATATAAGGCACTAGTATATGTGGAGAGGCTCCTATGACAGAATTTTATTTCTATGACCTCTGAGAGAAAGCCAATATAATTAAATTAGTAAAAGGATATAAGGAGAATTTGTGCCATATTAATAAAAGGAAGAGAGAGCGTAAATAACACTAACCGAACAAATGACATAGAAGTATATGTTTTTTATCCACACTGGGTATGTAGATAGTCTAATAGAAAAATGCAAAAATGCATAAGAGGTATAAGTAATGACAAAATGGAGCAATACCCCAGAGATATAAGGAGAAAAGATGGACTCTCACCTATAATGAATGTTTTAGAAAGGAACACTCAGAGAATGCAGGTGCAATAGGAATGAAATCCAAAGGTTTAACTAAACATAGGGAGAGAAAACATACTATAGTAATGTGGCCATAAGAATGAGCGATTCTAAAGGAATACAGATATACTATACTTCTAACCTTAAAGTGCGGTGGTCTAAACCACAAAGAACAGGAGCAGCGATGATTTAATGCACGGAGGTACATGGAGCAGTTGCCATAAAGAGTTGTCAGCGTAGGTGAGCTCCTAGACAGTAGCAAAGTATAAGCGGTGTCCCATTAAAACAGAGAGGCAGAAGAAGATACAGTTAGGGCCAGAAATATTTGGACAGTGACACAATTTTCGCGAGTTGGGCTCTGCATGCCACCACATTGGATTTGAAATGAAACCTCTACAACAGAATTCAAGTGCAGATTGTAACGTTTAATTTGAAGGGTTGAACAAAAATATCTGATAGAAAATGTAGGAATTGTACACATTTCTTTACAAACACTCCACATTTTAGGAGGTCAAAAGTAATTGGACAAATAAACATAACCCAAACAAAATATTTTTATTTTCAATATTTTGTTGCAAATCCTTTGGAGGCAATCACTGCCTTAAGTCTGGAACCCATGGACATCACCAAACGCTGGGTTTCCTCCTTCTTAATGCTTTGCCAGGCCTTTACAGCCGCAGCCTTCAGGTCTTGCTTGTTTGTGGGTCTTTCCGTCTTAAGTCTGGATTTGAACAAGTGAAATGCATGCTCAATTGGGTTTAGATCTGGAGATTGACTTGGCCATTGCAGAATGTTCCACTTTTTGGCACTCATGAACTCCTGGGTAGCTTTGGCTGTATGCTTGGGGTCATTGTCCATCTGTACTATGAAGCGCCGTCCAATCAACTTTGCAGCATTTGGCTGAATCTGGGCTGAAAGTATATCCCGGTACACTTCAGAATTCATCCGGCTACTCTTGTCTGCTCTTATGTCATCAATAAACACAAGTGACCCAGTGCCATTGAAAGCCATGCATGCCCATGCCATCACGTTGCCTCCACCATGTTTTACAGAGGATGTGGTGTGCCTTGGATCATGTGCCGTTCCCTTTCTTCTCCAAACTTTTTTCTTCCCATCATTCTGGTACAGGTTGATCTTTGTCTCATCTGTCCATAGAATACTTTTCCAGAACTGAGCTGGCTTCTTGAGGTGTTTTTCTGCAAATTTAACTCTGGCCTGTCTATTTTTGTTATTGATGAATGGTTTGCATCTAGATGTGAACCCTTTGTATTTACTGTCATGGAGTTTTCTCTTTACTGTTGACTTAGAGACAGATACACCTACTTCACTGAGAGTGTTCTGGACTTCAGTTGATGTTGTGAATGGGTTCTTCTTCACCAAATTAAGTATGCGGCGATCATCCACCACTGTTGTCATCCGTGGACGCCCAGGCCTTTTTGAGTTCCCAAGCTCACCAGTCAATTCCTTTTTTCTCAGAATGTACCCAACTGTTGATTTTGCTACTCCAAGCATGTCTGCTATCTCTCTGATGGATTTTTTCTTTTTTTTCAGCCTCAGGATGTTCTGCTTCACCACAATTGAGAGTTCCTTTGACCGCATGTTGTCTGCTCACAGCAACAGCTTCCAAATGCAAAACCACACACCTGGAATCCACCCCTGACCTTTTAACTACTTCATTGATTACAGGTTAACGAGGGAGACGCCTTCAGAGTTAATTGCAGCCCTTAGAGTCCATTGTCCAATTACTTTTGGTCCCTTGAAAAAGAGGACGCTATGCATTACAGAGCTATGATTCCTAAACCCTTTCTCCGATTTGGATGTGGAAACTATCATATTGCAGCTGGGAGTGTGCACTTTCAGCCCATATTATATATATAATTGTATTTCTGAACATGTTTTTGTAAACAGCTAAAATAACAAAACTTGTGTCACTGTCCAAATATTTCTGGCCCTAACTGTATGTAGCTTACCGGTATTAGATAGGCAGAGGGAGTACATCAACGCGGTATCCACCGCTGGTTGAATACCCCATGCCTAAAATGACCGGCATAAATAGTGACAGGGCGGGACTATCAGCTGGATCGAGAACCGGAAGAAGCGTGTCATACCGGAAGAGGATGGCCTACAAGAGGACGCCGAGTATCTGGGAAATGTAGTTTAGATGGCCGGAAAAACCGGAAGTGCGTCATAGAGAATGACGCGAATCAGCACAGTGGAGGGGCGGGATTACCCGCAGGGCATGGCCTAAGTACACGGCCTACAAAAGGACGCCGAGTGTTCTGGGAATTGTAGTTTAGACGGCCGGAAATACCGGAAGTGCGTCATCGAGAATGACGCGAATCAGCACAGTAGAGGGGCGGGATTGCCCGCAGGGCCAATAGCCAGAATACATGTACTAGGAGGGAATAGCTAGAGAGAATAGCAAAGAACTATAGGAGAAGTAGTTCAGGGAACGGCCCGATGTAAGTGCCTAAGAGATGATAAAGGTCTCATGAATATAACGCTATTGTGGCCATAAATACCGGGGCATAAATACAGAAGCTGATAGGAGGGGGCTATGTGTGCATAGAGCATATGTAAATGTAAATATACACAATACAAATTTGAGAGGGTAGCATATAAATATGAACATCTGTGCAGCCGGGTAGGGAACAAAGGAAGGGAAAAATCCAGGGAGGGGAAGGAGGCAGGCAGTGACTTGCATGATGGGTATCAGTAAAGACGACTCTGTAGAGAGAAATAAACACATTAGTATATGACGTATATAAATAAATCACTGTATGACCCAATGAGTGACCTTAATATGAGATATCAAAGTAATATAGACGGTCTTAAATGAAAGCCAATGAGTCATAATCTCTATTTAAACCTCTAGGAGCCAGGGTTTGCAACTCGTGAATCCAATATGCCTCCTTCTTCTTCAGGAGGTGGATCCTATTACCACCCCGTCTTTGTACTGGGATGTGTTCCAAAATCTGGAACCTAAGTTGTGATATATTATGACCCTTGGCAGAAAAATGGGATGGAAGTGGCAGTAATAAATTTTGACAACGAATAGTAGATTTGTGTTTGGAAATGCGGGATCTAATGGGCTGAGTTGTCTCACCAATATATAGAAGGCCACATGGGCATTTGATAGCATAGATCACAAATGACGATTCGCAGGTGAAGTAACCTTTAATTCTATATCTCTTACCAGAGTGGGGGTGATGAAAGACGTCTCCCTTAATAACACTATTGCATTGATTGCAGTGCAGGCATGGGAAGGTGCCACATCTAGGTTTGTCAAGGAAGCGTTGTGTCTTATCCTTATTTGTCCCCATATCAGCTTTGACTAAGGAATCACGGATGTTTGGGGGACGCTTATAGCATGGCAGGAAGTGTTCCTGGAACTCTGGAATATGTGGATGGGCTGTGCGTAAGAGATTCCAATGTCGTCTGATGCTATGATGTAGGATATGTACGTATGGATGGTATATATGTACAAAGGGAACCCTTTTATTACTCGAGGGACGTGCTGTGGTATTAGGATCAATGGCCTCGGTTAGAAGATCAGGGGCATAACCTCTTTCTCTGAATTTGGAATACATTTCCTCTGTCCTAGTTTTCAGGAGAATAGGATCTGTGACTATCCTTTGTACCCGTTTAAATTGAGACCGAGGGATAGATTTTTTTGTGGCAGTAGGATGTAGACTATGATAGTGTAACAGGCTATTTCTGTCTGTTGGTTTGGTATAGAGGTCGGTCTTAAGGGTGCCCGATTCATCTCTGAAAACCAAGGTGTCTAGAAAGCTAACTCTGTCTGTACTGCTCGTCATAGTGAAAGTTAGCCCTGGCCAAGCTGTATTGAGGGTGTGAAAAAACAAATCCAACGTCTGAGGTGTGCCAGTCCACAGACAAAAAACATCGTCTATATACCGTCTCCAAAAGGGGCAGTAGGCTTGAAACAGAGGATCAGGATATACAATCTCCTCCTCGAATAGGGCCATGTAGCTGTTGGCATAGGGTGGGGCAACATTTGACCCCATAGCGGTACCTTTCGTTTGGAGAAAAAATTGGTCCTCGAACATGAAAATTTTTTTTGTGAGAACAATGGTCAACAGGTCAATACAAAGATTTATAACGTCAGGGTGAAGAGGCGAATTAGTCAGAAGGTGTCTTACGCTGAGAATCCCTTGTGTGTGGGGAATGGAGGTATAAAGATCTTTAACGTCTAAAGAGACTAACAGGAGATCAGATGGAAGTGGGTCTATGTTTCGTAGTTGGCATAGGAAGTCACTTGTGTCAAGAAGAAATGAGGGTAAGTTGCGTATAAGTGGGGTCAAATTTTTTTCCAAGAAGATGGCAAGAGGAGAGAGTATGGACTCAGTAGAGGCCACTATGGGGCGGCCCGGAGGGTGTTCAAGGTTCTTATGGATCTTGGGCAGTATATAGAATACTGGAGTGATGGGAAAGTCCTTAGTCAAATACTCCCGTGTCTTGTGATTAATGACACCCTTTTCAACATAGGGATCAAGGGTATCCCTAATGTGATTCCTGATCATGATTGTGGGGTCAGATGGTAACGGTCTGTAAACAGTATTATCATGTAGTTGTCGGTAAATCTCTTTAGTATAGTCTGATTTATTCATAACCACTATAGCACCGCCTTTATCGGCTGGCTTTATGATGATGTTTTTGTCATTACGTAGTGACTGTAGGGCTTGAAAATCAGGAGCACTGAGGTTAGCAGCGGTATGTAACTTACGTGCCTCAATGTCCTGACGGAGTTTGGAAAAGGACTGTTCGATGAAACCAATAAAGGCTTCAATGGCATGAGAAGTCCTAGGTGGTCTATACGTGCTCTTATTGCGTAGACCTAGGCTATCTGAAGAGATCAGAGGACCGGAGGTGTCAGGAGTGATAACAGGTAACATTTCAGAAGAATCGAAGTGTACAAGTAGTCTCAGACGACGATAGAAACGCTGTAAGTCCATGTCTATGTTGCATTTTTCTATTAGACTATCTACATACCCAGTGTGGATAAAAACATATACTTCTATGTCATTTGTTCGGTTAGTGTTATTTACGCTCTCTCTTCCTTTTATTAATATGGCACAAATTCTCCTTATATCCTTTTACTAATTTAATTATATTGGCTTTCTCTCAGAGGTCATAGAAATAAAATTCTGTCATAGGAGCCTCTCCACATATACTAGTGCCTTATATACATCTACACACCAGCAGTCGGGTATGTAAAAATGTTACCTCTTCCCATCCTCTCTTCCCTTCCTTCCCACCCATCACATATTCACTTTATGAGATTTACCTTGTTATTTATTTTGACATTATATTGTCACATTTTGTTATATTTGTACAGTTTTACTGAAGAAGGTCTGATTGTTTGACCGAAACGTTTATTTTTGCTGGGCTGCTACTCAAGTAATAAAATTGTTTTCTTTATTATCACTATCCACCAAGTTGAGTGCCAAGTTATTTACTTACTATATACTGGTGTGGGAAACCTCTCTTGAGCACCGACACAGCTGTGCCACGTTATACTTTACTACTTGATCCTCCTTTTCGTGAGCACGCTGTCTGATATGTCATCACTGACATTTTCGTATAATCCGGATGAAACTAACAATATACTTTCTAAGTTGAATCTCCCTAGTGACTTTCTCAAAGCACCTCCAAGAGAAACGAGAGGGAGGGATCTGGAGCGTGAACAGCGGCGCCAGATCAATTTGGAACTACATTGTGCCACTCTTACTGAATACCTACGTGTGAAGAGAATCCCGAGGGGGTTACGAGTTCCCCTCCGTCCTACCTTGTTCAGTGACTGTCAGGAATTTTGTCAAAAATATGAACAAATACTAAATAAGTGCTCATTCGATTTAATGACTCTCACAGTGGAACACCTACAAAGGGCCATAGTTTCCAGCAAGGATATTATAAAGAACATAGAGACACAATTGTCTTCCTCCGGCACTGCCGAAGAAATTGAAGCCCTGAAAGTCCGAATAAAAACAGTCACTGACCAACATAGACGAGATACTGAGAGTAGGAAGAGGATAAAATTTCAAAGAGACTCAGACGACTACGAGAACAATCGTGTCTATCGTTGGCAAGATAAACCCTCATTCTATTCTAATACCACTAGATCTGATTTTCATTCCTCCATTGACCTTTCCACTTCAGGTTCGGAAACAGACCGACGTGACAATCCGGGTGGATCCAATAGTTTTTTAGGACAACGCAGACGACGACAGCCACAAAGAAGAAGAGGATCCGGAGGAGCCAACGAAAGAAGAGACGCAGACTTCTACAGAGTGACCCGGTCCCAGGTAAAACACCATTGGTTATAAACATTTCATCAAGGACCCTCAGTATCGCGGAACATAACGTCCTGCAGAAAGGTCTTTCCTTCTGCCCGTCATATAAATTTGACACGTTCAACATGGACATGGACTTACAGCGTTTCTATCGTCGTCTGAGACTACTTGTACACTTCGATTCTTCTGAAATGTTACCTGTTATCACTCCTGACACCTCCGGTCCTCTGATCTCTTCAGATAGCCTAGGTCTACGCAATAAGAGCACGTATAGACCACCTAGGACTTCTCATGCCGTTGAAGCCTTTATTGGTTTCATCGAACAGTCCTTTTCCAAACTCCGTCAGGACATTGAGGCACGTAAGTTACATACCGCTGCTAACCTCAGTGCTCCTGATTTTCAAGCCCTACAGTCACTACGTAATGACAAAAACATCATCATAAAGCCAGCCGATAAAGGCGGTGCTATAGTGGTTATGAATAAATCAGACTATACTAAAGAGATTTACCGACAACTACATGATAATACTGTTTACAGACCGTTACCATCTGACCCCACAATCATGATCAGGAATCACATTAGGGATACCCTTGATCCCTATGTTGAAAAGGGTGTCATTAATCACAAGACATGGGAGTATTTGACTAAGGACTTTCCCATCACTCCAGTATTCTGTATACTGCCCAAGATCCATAAGAACCTTGAACACCCTCCGGGCCGCCCCATAGTGGCCTCTACTGAGTCCATACTCTCTCCTCTTGCCATCTTCTTGGAAAAAAATTTGACCCCACTTATACGCAACTTACCCTCATTTCTTCTTGACACAGGTGACTTCCTATGCCAACTACGAAACATAGACCCACTTCCATCTGATCTCCTGTTAGTCTCTTTAGACGTTAAAGATCTTTATACCTCCATTCCCCACACACAAGGGATTCTCAGCGTAAGACACCTTCTGACTAATTCGCCTCTTCACCCTGACGTTATAAATCTTTGTATTGACCTGTTGACCATTGTTCTCACAAAAAAATTTTTCATGTTCGAGGACCAATTTTTTCTCCAAACGAAAGGTACCGCTATGGGGTCAAATGTTGCCCCACCCTATGCCAACAGCTACATGGCCCTATTCGAGGAGGAGATTGTATATCCTGATCCTCTGTTTCAAGCCTACTGCCCCTTTTGGAGACGGTATATAGACGATGTTTTTTGTCTGTGGACTGGCACACCTCAGACGTTGGATTTGTTTTTTCACACCCTCAATACAGCTTGGCCAGGGCTAACTTTCACTATGACGAGCAGTACAGACAGAGTTAGCTTTCTAGACACCTTGGTTTTCAGAGATGAATCGGGCACCCTTAAGACCGACCTCTATACCAAACCAACAGACAGAAATAGCCTGTTACACTATCATAGTCTACATCCTACTGCCACAAAAAAATCTATCCCTCGGTCTCAATTTAAACGGGTACAAAGGATAGTCACAGATCCTATTCTCCTGAAAACTAGGACAGAGGAAATGTATTCCAAATTCAGAGAAAGAGGTTATCCCCCTGATCTTCTAACCGAGGCCATTGATCCTAATACCACAGCACGTCCCTCGAGTAATAAAAGGGTTCCCTTTGTACATATATACCATCCATACGTACATATCCTACATCATAGCATCAGACGACATTGGAATCTCTTACGCACAGCCCATCCACATATTCCAGAGTTCCAGGAACACTTCCTGCCATGCTATAAGCATCCCCCAAACATCCGTGATTCCTTAGTCAAAGCTGATATGGGGACAAATAAGGATAAGACACAACGCTTCCTTGACAAACCTAGATGTGGCACCTTCCCATGCCTGCACTGCAATCAATGCAATAGTGTTATTAAGGGAGACGTCTTTCATCACCCCCACTCTGGTAAGAGATATAGAATTAAAGGTTACTTCACCTGCGAATCGTCATTTGTGATCTATGCTATCAAATGCCCATGTGGCCTTCTATATATTGGTGAGACAACTCAGCCCATTAGATCCCGCATTTCCAAACACAAATCTACTATTCGTTGTCAAAATTTATTACTGCCACTTCCATCCCATTTTTCTGCCAAGGGTCATAATATATCACAACTTAGGTTCCAGATTTTGGAACACATCCCAGTACAAAGACGGGGTGGTAATAGGATCCACCTCCTGAAGAAGAAGGAGGCATATTGGATTCACGAGTTGCAAACCCTGGCTCCTAGAGGTTTAAATAGAGATTATGACTCATTGGCTTTCATTTAAGACCGTCTATATTACTTTGATATCTCATATTAAGGTCACTCATTGGGTCATACAGTGATTTATTTATATACGTCATATACTAATGTGTTTATTTCTCTCTACAGAGTCGTCTTTACTGATACCCATCATGCAAGTCACTGCCTGCCTCCTTCCCCTCCCTGGATTTTTCCCTTCCTTTGTTCCCTACCCGGCTGCACAGATGTTCATATTTATATGCTACCCTCTCAAATTTGTATTGTGTATATTTACATTTACATATGCTCTATGCACACATAGCCCCCTCCTATCAGCTTCTGTATTTATGCCCCGGTATTTATGGCCACAATAGCGTTATATTCATGAGACCTTTATCATCTCTTAGGCACTTACATCGGGCCGTTCCCTGAACTACTTCTCCTATAGTTCTTTGCTATTCTCTCTAGCTATTCCCTCCTAGTACATGTATTCTGGCTATTGGCCCTGCGGGCAATCCCGCCCCTCTACTGTGCTGATTCGCGTCATTCTCGATGACGCACTTCCGGTATTTCCGGCCGTCTAAACTACAATTCCCAGAACACTCGGCGTCCTTTTGTAGGCCGTGTACTTAGGCCATGCCCTGCGGATAATCCCGCCCCTCCACTGTGCTGATTCGCGTCATTCTCTATGACGCACTTCCGGTTTTTCCGGCCATCTAAACTACATTTCCCAGATACTCGGCGTCCTCTTGTAGGCCATCCTCTTCCGGTATGACACGCTTCTTCCGGTTCTCGATCCAGCTGATAGTCCCGCCCTGTCACTATTTATGCCGGTCATTTTAGGCATGGGGTATTCAACCAGCGGTGGATACCGCGTTGATGTACTCCCTCTGCCTATCTAATACCGGTAAGCTACATATCTTCTTCTGCCTCTCTGTTTTAATGGGACACCGCTTATACTTTGTTACTGTCTAGGAGCTCACCTACGCTGACAACTCTTTATGGCAACTGCTCCATGTACCTCCGTGCATTAAATCATCGCTGCTCCTGTTCTTTGTGGTTTAGACCACCGCACTTTAAGGTTAGAAGTATAGTATATCTGTATTCCTTTAGAATCGCTCATTCTTATGGCCACATTACTATAGTATGTTTTCTCTCCCTATGTTTAGTTAAACCTTTGGATTTCATTCCTATTGCACCTGCATTCTCTGAGTGTTCCTTTCTAAAACATTCATTATAGGTGAGAGTCCATCTTTTCTCCTTATATCTCTGGGGTATTGCTCTATTTTGTCATTACTTATACCTCTTATGCATTTTTGCATTTTTCTATTAGACTATCTACATACCCAGTGTGGATAAAAAACATATACTTCTATGTCATTTGTTCGGTTAGTGTTATTTACGCTCTCTCTTCCTTTTATTAATATGGCACAAATTCTCCTTATATCCTTTTACTAATTTAATTATATTGGCTTTCTCTCAGAGGTCATAGAAATAAAATTCTGTCATAGGAGCCTCTCCACATATACTAGTGCCTTATATACATCTACACACCAGCAGTCGGGTATGTAAAAATGTTACCTCTTCCCATCCTCTCTTCCCTTCCTTCCCACCCATCACATATTCACTTTATGAGATTTACCTTGTTATTTATTTTGACATTATATTGTCACATTTTGATATATTTGTACAGTTTTACTGAAGAAGGTCTGATTGTTTGACCGAAACGTTTATTTTTGCTGGGCTGCTACTCAAGTAATAAAATTGTTTTCTTTATTATCACTATCCACCAAGTTGAGTGCCAAGTTATTTACTTACTATATACTGGTGTGGGAAACCTCTCTTGAGCACCGACACAGCTGTGCCACGTTATACTTTACTACTTGATCCACAGAATTAGGCTCATCATACAACAACCCCAATGCCTGAAAGAACGAATCAACATTAAGCAAAGCAGGATTGCCAGATTCCAGGGAAAATGCCCAATCCTGTGGGTCACCACGCAGCAGAGATATGATTTTAACCTGCTGAATAGGATCACCAGAAGACCGGGGTCTTAATGCAAAAAAACAGTTTACAGTTATTTTTGAAACTCAAAAATTTGGATCTGTCACCAAAGAATAAATCAGGAGTGGGAATCTTAGGCTCTAAGGCAGGAGTCTGAACAATTAAATCTGAAATATCCTGTACCCTAGCAGCAAGCTGATCCACCCGAGAAACTAACTCCTGAACATTCATTTTAATACTAGACTCCGTAGTCACCCAGAGGTAAAGAGAGAGGAACAGACTAAACAGACTAAGGAAAAAAAATGGCTCAAAATCTTTCCACCCTTCTTCTGAGATGCAATTAACTCATTGTTGTCCAGTTGTACTGTTATGATCTGGTGGCCTTGGAGCAGCATGAGACGTAGTCTGGAGAAGGTGGTCAGTGTACTGACCGCAAATCCTGAACCTAGCAGCGCAACTAAAAGTATCCGTGGGGGGTACCTAGCACTCCCTAGACCCCTCGACACAGCCTAAGATCTAACTACCCCTAAAGACAGAAACAGGAAACCTATCTTGCCTCAGAGAAAATCCCCAAAGGATAGATAGCCCCCCACAAATATTGACTGTGAGAGGAGAGGGAAAAAACATACGCAGAAATGAAATCAGATTTTAGCATAGGAGGCCATACTAGCTAAAAAGAAAGAATAGAGCAGAGTACTATGCGGTCAGTATAAAAACACTAGAAAATATCCACCGCAGAAAATACGGATCACCACATCTGACTAAAGACATGGGGGGTATATCTGCATCTCCAGAGAAATAGCTAGGCTGCAAAAAATCCTTCACAGACCAAGCTGGACAAGACAAAAACATGAAAATGCACAGAACTATAAGGTCCACTGCAGGTGGACAGCAAAAACAAAGCCAGTACTTATCTTTGTAGAAAAACACAGCAAACTGGAGAGACCAGCAGGGAAGTGAATCCTTCAAGAACAATGGACAACTGGCACTGACTAAAGGATCCAGCAAAGCTATATACCCCAGTCAGTTTTGCAATTAGTAGATACACCTGTCCACTCCTGCAGTCCAGGCACAACTGCATTACCCTCTACAACCACCGGAGGGAGCCCAAAAGCTGAATTCACAACACATGGAATAGAATGTATGAACAGCTCTGTAAAATGGCCCATCTGTGGTTTCCCACAGTCAATTGGGCGTTTGGAAATTTTTGATGTGGGGGAATCAAGGATGAGTAGGATGCCACCTCTGAGGGTTCTATAGGGGTGATGTTATGTTGGAGGTTAAGGAGGATATAATGGAACTAGAGAGAATACAAAGGAGGGCAACAAAATTAATAAAGGGGATGGGAGAACTACAATACCCAGATAGATTAGCGAAATTAGGATTATTTAGTCTAGAAAAAAGACGACTGAGGGGCGATCTAATAACCATGTATAAGTATATAAGGGGACAATACAATACGCTGAGGATCTGTTTATACCAAGGAAGGTGACGGGCACAAGGGGGCATTCTTTGCGTCTGGAGGAGAGAAGGTTTTTCCACCAACATAGAAGAGGATTCTTTACTGTTACGGCAGTGAGAATCTGGAATTGCTTCCCTGAGGAGGTGGTGATGGCGAACTCAGTCGAGGGGTTCAAGAGAGGCCTGGATGTCTTCCTGGAGCAGAACAATATTGTATCATACAATTATTAGGTTCTGTAGAAGGACGTAGATCTGGGGATTTATTATGATGGAATATAGGCTGAACTGGATGGACAAATGTCTTTTTTCGGCTTTACTAACTATGTTACTATGTTATTATGTTACTATGAGGAGAGGCCACTTGATGCAACGCTTGCCATTCACTGGAGCATATGCTTGTAACGCCCACAGGGTGTGACAAGGTATAGTGGACTCACTAGACAACTGATGGTGCAGTGGCAGCTGTACACCCGATACTCAAAAGGCAGGAGAGTGGATCACATAAACCAAAATATATTTATTAACAAGGTAAAACAAAAAGAGGAAAGGTGTCAGAGGGAGGAACCTCTGGATCACGACACTGTACCACTTGGTGGAGCACCAGGCAAGGTGTACCCCTATACAGGGATTCCCCCATCACAACACCAGGTGGTCTGAATGCCACAAAGCCAGGACCAGAGGACGACCCATATTGACAAACTAGCAATCCTGTGGAATACTTGGACTTGCTGGTGGAGAGAATCCCAGAACCTCCATGAAATCCAGAAAGGTTAATCCCACCGGTAGCAGGGTCTGGACGGTTCCATGAGAAGAGGCAAGACAACTTGGAGTGGGAACTGAAGAGACCAGAGGAGTCCAGAATGGGAAATGTCAGAAGAGGACTCTGTGGAAATAGACATGAAAGTTAAGTGCAGAGCACAGCAGAGCGTGGCCTGAAGCAGAGGCAACAATCCAGAGAATGAACACGTTGCCCAGGCACCTCCCTAAAGGGGAGGATACTTTTTATGCACAGAGCATCATAGCACAGACAGGCCTAATAGCAAACAGGTGCCCTGCTATTTCAAGTATGTGCAGGAAGCGGGGCACGGCTCCTAAAGGCATTTCCAGGAGACCTGCCAAGAGAATGAAGGTTCTTAGCAGAGAAAGGAGCCGCTGATCATCTGGAGCCACGGACAGGGTGAGTAAGGCTGTGTAATAGGCGCCGGTCTCCCTGCGCAGCGGAGACCGAACCTGCGGCTGAGGGCATGACAATGCTCTTAGCCTCATCTACAAGGAGTACCGCTATGCGACTGCCAACGAAATGGAGTCAAGTGGCCTGTCCAGTAACAGATGTTGTCAGTGGTCTTTGGATAGGACGAGACAGAGTTTGTTCAGTTGAGCTTTAATTAACATTAACACCTAACCCATGTACACGTTGAACACCAAGCCTATTCCCCCTTTCACCACGACCTCGCTTTTTTCCACTTACATTGTAGATAGCCTTCTCCTCGTGTAACCTGCTGTTTCACAACCTTAGGCTCACAGCTGTCAGTCACCTGTCACTAAATGAACAATCACTATTTATTAATCATGATTTTTAAGTGGAAATCTGGCCTTCTGATTTGTTACTGAAACACAGCTTTATCACAAATGATTTGGATTAGCTAAATGGACCTCCTCGCTGCACCCCAACATTAGGCCTGACAATTTTTAAGTGGAAATCTGACGATCTGATTTGTCTTTGAAACACAGTTTTTCACAAACCATTTGGATTAGCTAATTGGGCCTCGTAGCTGCACCCAAATATTAATCCTAATGATTTTTAAGTGGAAATCTGGCCTTCTGATTTTCCTCTGAAACACAGTTTTATCACAAATGATTTGGATTGACTAATTGGGCCTCGTGACTGCACCCCAATATTAGGCATAATGATTTTTAAATGGAAATCTGGCCTTCTGATTTGTCACTGAAACAGTTTTATCACAAATGATTTGTATGCAATTCTATCGTGTCGGCATATCAACAGGTCAACCGGTAGTCCAAAAGATCCCTGTAGCGATGCAAGTTGATGACCCGTTGGGTGTGATGGTTGGAAGTGAGCACACAGTGACGCTGCTTTTTTCAGCAGTGCATCCAGACCGGGATAGTGACAAAGAACTTGAGGTTGCCCCTGCATGGGACAGCCACGATTTTGCATTTCTGTGCCATCGCTGCACACATCAAATCGCCGCATGCAGAAGCATCCGCATACAACGCATGTCCCTGTGTACCCAATGATAAAGATAGGTACGCAGGGCAGCGCAGGACGCATGAAGAAGTAGGTAGTGCATAGGCGGGGCTTCGGGAAGGAAGAATGGAGGAAGTACACTGCCATCCGCAGCCCACCCGACCGCAAATGTGAAATCAGCCTGAGATGCCATTTCTTCAATGTAATAGAGCTGATAAACCTTATGAATCCACTCCGAAATGTTCGGGCAGCTCTGCGTGCGCCACTTTGGAAGTATTTAGAGCTTGGCTGCCGCCAATAGAAATAGTAGAAACCCAAAGAAAAATGGACACTTGAGCTAAAATATAGAAATTTATTAGAAACTAGCTGAAGAGCCCGGCGTTGCTTGGGCATAGTAAATATCTGTGGTTAGTTATAGCACCTCACTTCTCTTATTTTCCCATCACGCCTCTCATTTTCCCCCTCACATCTCTCATTTTCTCCCTTACATCTCTCATTTTCCCCCTCCTCTTATTTCCCCCCTCACTCCTCTCATTCCCCCTTAACACTTGTCATTTGACCTCACATCTGTCATTTTCCATTCACTCCACTATTTTTCCTCACTCCTCTCATTTTGCACTCACACCTTTTCGTTTTCACCTCATACCCCTCATTTTTACCTCACACCTCTCATTTTCCTCTCAGTATATACATGTTTGTCATCTCCCTTATATATAGTATACACCTGTATGTCATCTCCTGTATATAGTATATACCTGTATATCATCTCCCCTGTAAATAGTATATACCTGCTGTATGTCATCTCCTCCTGTATATTGTATATATCTATGTGTCATCTCCTCCTGTATATAGTATATACCTGTATGTCATCTCTTCTGTATATACTATATACCTGTATGTCATCTCCTCCTATATATATATATACATGTATGTCATCTCCTGTATATAGTATATACCTGTATGTCATCTCCCCTGTATATATTATATACCTGCTGTATGTCATCTCCTCCTCTTTATATCTGTGTCATCTCCTCCTCTATATATCTATGTGTCATCTCCTCTTTTATATAGTATATACAGTACAGACCAAAAGTTTGGACACACCTTCTCATTTAAAGATTTTTCTGTATTTTCATGACTATGAAAATTGTAAATTCACACTGAAGGCATCAAAACTATGAATTAACACATGTGCAATTATATACTTAACAAAAAAGTGTGAACAACTGAAAATATGTATTATATTCTGGGTTCTTCAAAGTAGCCACCTTTTGCTTTGATGACTGCTTTGCACACTCTGGGCATTCTCTTGATGAGCTTCAAGAGGTAGTCACCGGGACTGGTTTTCACTTCACAGGTGTACACTGTCAGGTTTAATAAGTGGGATTTCTTGCTTTATAAATGGGTTAGGGACCATCAGTTGTGTTGTGCAGAAGTCTGGTGGATACACAGATGATAGTCCTACTGAATAGACTGTTAGAATTTGTATTATGGCAAGAAAAAAGCAGCTAAGTAAAGTAAAACGAGTGGCCATCATTACTTTAAGAAATTAAGGTCAGTCAGTCCGAAAAATTGGGAAAACTTTGAAAGTGTCCCCAAGTGCAGTTGCAAAAACCATCAAACGCTACAAAGAAACTTGCTCACATGAGGACCGCCCCAGGAAAGGAAGATCTCTGCTTCTGAGGAAAAGTTTATCCGAGTCACCAGCCTCAGAATTTGCAGGTTAACAGCAGCTCAGATTAGAGACCAGGTCAATGCCACACAGAGTTCTAGCAGCAGACACATCTCTACAACAACTGTTAAGAGGAGACTTTATGCAGCAGGCCTTCATGGTAAAATAGCTGCTAGGAAAGCACTGATAAGGACAGGCACCAAGCAGAAGATACTTGTTTGGGCTATAGAACAAGGAATGGACATTAGACCAGTAGAAATCTGTGCTTTGGTCTGATGAGTCCAAATTTGAGATCTTTGGTTCCAACCACCATGTCTTTGTGTGATGCAAAGAAGGTGAACGGATGGACTCTACATGCCTGGTTCCCACCGTGAAGCATGGAGGAGGAGGTGTGATGGTGCTTGGCTGGTGACACTTTTGGGGATTTATTCAAAATTGAAGGCATACTGAACCAGCATGGCTACCACAACATCTTGCAGTGGCATGCTATTCCATCCGATTTGCGTTTAGTTGGACCATCATTTATTTTTCAACAGGGCAATGACCCCAAACACACCTCCAGGCTGTGTAAGGGCTATTTGACCAAGAAGGAGAGTGATGGGGTGCTACGCCAGACCTGAACCCAATCGAGATGGTTTGGGGTGAGCTGGACCGCAGAGTGAAGGCAAAAGAGCCAACAAGTGCAAAGCATCTCTGGGAACTCCTTCAAAATTGTTGGAAGACCATTCCTGGTGACTACCTTTTGAAGCTCATCAAGAGAATGCCAAGGGTGTGCAAAGCAGTCATCAAAGCAAAAGGTAGCTACTTTGAAGAACCTAGAATATAAGACATATTTTCAGTTGTTTCACACCTTTTTGTTAAGTATATAATTCCGCATGTGTTAATTCATAGTTTTGATGCCTTCAGTGTGAATGTACAATTTTCGTAGTCATGAAAATACAGAAAAATCATTAAATGAGAAAGTGTGTCCAAACTTTTGGTCTGTACTGTACCTGTATGTCATCTCCTCCTGTATATAGTATATACGTGTGTCATCTCCTCCTGTATATAGTATATACCAGTAAGTCATCTCCTCCTGTATATAGTATATACCTGTGTGTCATCTGCTCCTTTATATAGTATATACCTGTGTGTCATCTCCTCCTGTATATAGTATGTACCTGTATGTCATCTCCTCCTGTACATAGTATATACCTGTGTGTCATCTCCTCCTGTGTATAGTATATACCTGTGTGTCATCTGCTCCTGTATATAGTATATGTCTGTGTGTCATCTCCTCCTGTATATAGTATATACATGTGTCATCTCCCCTGTATATAGTATATACCTGTGTGTCATCTCCTGTATATAGTATATACCTGTGTGTCATCTCCTGTATATAGTATATATCTGTGTGTCATCTCTCCTGTATATAGTATGTACCTGTATGTCATCTCCTCCTGTTTATAGTATGTACCTGTATGTCATCTCCTCCTGTTTATAGTATGTACCTGTATGTCATCTCCTCCTGTATATAGTATATACCTGTGTGTCATCTCCCCTGTATATAGTGTATACCTGTGTGTCATCTCCCCTGTAAATAGTATGTACCTGTATGTCATTGATCAATTGTTTGCTAAATGTCTCATTTTGAAAATACAGTTAGAAATTAATATGTGCATTTGCACTTCATGTATTGCGTCTTAACCTTAGGCTGCGCTGGCTTCTCCCCTTTTTTTGCTCTGTTATTGGTAAGTGGCTGACCACCACTGTTGCCGTGCGCCGCACCTGGTTATGTGCGACATTCTTTCTGTGTCTCAGTGATTGATAGGCTGCTGTCCACACACAGCAGCCCTGCCCTGCCTCAGGCTTTGTTTAATTATGCACCTGTGCCTCAGCCTGTTTCACTCTTCATCTGTGGCTCTGGATGGGCAGTGTGGAGGTTGGATCCGAAATGTCTGTCTGGACCTGGTCAACCTTTATCCTCGCTTGCCTACTCTGGCGCCATGGGGGTGACTCAGTATATGCTCCAGGTACAGCATGTTTTTAATGTGGTCTTGCATTTAGTTCATTTAGGAGGCCTTTATGGCACAGCGAATATAAAAAACGTAGTGTAGGACTGCCCCAATATGAGATTGCCGAGAAGAGGCGGGGTGGCTCAAAGAATTGATCAATTGTTTGCTAAATGTCTCATTTTGAAAATACAGTTAGAAATTAATATGTGCATTTGCACTTCATGTATTGCATCTTAACCTTAGGCTGCGCTGGCTTCTCCCCTTTTTTTGCTCTGTATGTCATCTCCTCCTGTTTATAGTATGTACCTGTATGTCATCTCCTCCTGTTTATAGTATGTACCTGTATGTCATCTCCTCCTGTATATAGTATATACCTGTGTGTCATCTCCCCTGTTATGAAAGGTAATTCAGTACCACAATGGACATAGAGGTCAGCGCACATACAGTGACCTGGCAATAACCCAAAAAACAAGAACGAGCTCTGAGACGTGGGAACTCTGTTGACCGCAATCCCTAATCCTCTCCAACCACACTAAAGGCAGCCGTGGATTGCGCCAAACGCTCCCTATGCAACTCGGCACGGCCTGAGAAACTAGCTAGCCTGAAGATAGAAAATAAGCCTACCTTGCCTCAGAGAAATACCCCAAAGGAAAAGGCAGCCCCCATATATAATGACTGTGAGTTAAGATGAAAAGACAAACGTAGAGATGAAATAGATTTAGCAAAGTGAGGCCCAACTTTCTGAACAGAGCGAGGATAGGAAAGGTAACTTTGCGGTCAACACAAAACCCTACAAAACCCACGCAAAGGGGGCAAAAAGACCCTCCGTACCGAACTAACTGCACGGAGGTACACCCTCTGCGTCCCAGAGCTTCCAGCAAGCAGTAAAAAACAAATTGACAAGCTGGACAGAAAAAAAACAGCAAACAAATAGCAAAGAGGAACTTAGCTATGCAGAGCAGCAGGCCACAGGAACGATCCAGGAGGAAACAGGTCCAATACTAGAACATTGACTGGAGGCCAGGATCAAAGCACTAGGTGGAGTTAAATAGAGCAGCACCTAACGACTTCACCACATCACCTGAGGAAGGAAACTCAGAAGCCGCAGTACCACTTTCCTCCACCAACGGAAGCTCACAGAGAGAACCAGCCGAAGTACCACTTGTGACCACAGGAGGGAGCTCTGCCACAGAATTCACAACAGTACCCCCCCTTGAGGAGGGGTCACCGAACCCTCACCAGAGCTCCCAGGACTACCAGGATGAGCCATATGAAAGGCACGAACAAGATCGGGAGCATGGACATCAGAGGCAAAGACCCAGGAATTATCTTCCTGAGCATAACCCTTCCACTTAACCAGATACTGGAGTTTCCGCCTTGAAACACGAGAATCCAAAATCTTCTCCACAATATACTCCAACTCCCCCTCCACCAAAACCGGGGCAGGAGGATCAACAGATGGAACCATAGGTGTCACGTATCTCCGCAACAATGACCTATGGAATACGTTATGTATGGAAAAAGAATCTGGAAGGGTCAGACGAAAAGACACAGGATTAAGAACCTCAGAAATCCTATACAGACCAATAAAACGAGGTTTAAACTTAGGAGAGGAAACCTTCATAGGAATATGACTAGAAGATAACCAAACCAAGTCCCCAACCCGAAGTCGGGGACCCACACAGCGTCTGCGATTAGCGAAACGTTGAGCCTTCTCCTGGGACAAAGTCAAATTGTCCACTACATGAGTCCAAATCTGCTGCAACCTGTCCACCACAGTATCCACACCAGGACAGTCCGAAGACTCAACCTGCACTGAAGAGAAACGAGGATGGAACCCAGAGTTGCAGAAAAACGGTGAAACCAAGGTAGCCGAGCTGGCCCGATTATTAAGGGCGAACTCAGCCAAAGGCAAAAAGGACACCCAGTCATCCTGATCAGCAGAAACAAAGCATCTCAGATATGTTTCCAAGGTCTGATTGGTTCATTTGGTCTGGCCATTAGTCTGAGGATGGAAAGCCGAGGAAAAAGACAAGTCAATGCCCATCCTACCACAAAAGGCTCGCCAAAACCTCGAAACAAACTGGGAACCTCTGTCAGAAACGATATTCTCTGGAATGCCATGTAAACGAACCACATGCTGGAAAAACAATGGCACCAAATCAGAGGAGGAAGGCAATTTAGACAAGGGTACCAAATGGACCATCTTAGAGAAGCGATCACAGACCACCCAAATGACTGACATCTTTTGAGAGACGGGAAGATCTGAAATAAAATCCATAGAGATATGTGTCCAAGGCCTCTTCGGGACCGGCAAGGGCAAAAGCAACCCACTGGCACGAGAACAGCAGGGCTTAGCCCGAACACAAATCCCACAGGACTGCACAAAAGTACGCACATCCCGCGACAGAGATGGCCACCAAAAGGATCTAGCCACTAACTCTCTGGTACCAAAGATTCCAGGATGACCAGCCAACACCGAACAATGAACCTCAGAGATAACTTTATTCGTCCACCTATCAGGGACAAACAGTTTCTCCGCTGGGCAACGATCAGGTTTATTAGCCTGAAATTTTTGCAGCACCCGCCGCAAATCAGGGGAGATGGCAGACACAATTACTCCCTCTTTGAGGATACCCGCCGGCTCAGATACACCCGGAGAGTCGGGCACAAAACTCCTAGACAGAGCATCCGCCTTCACATTTTTAGAGCCTGGAAGGTATGAAATCACAAAGTCAAAACGGGCAAAAAACAACGACCAACGAGCTTGTCTAGGATTCAACCGCTTGGCGGACTCGAGATAAGTCAAGTTCTTATGATCAGTCAAGACCACCACGCGATGCTTAGCTCCTTCAAGCCAATGACGCCACTCCTCGAATGCCCACTTCATGGCCAGCAACTCTCGATTGCCAACATCATAATTTCGCTCAGCAGGCGAAAACTTCCTGGAAAAGAAGGCGCATGGTTTCATCACCGAGCAATCAGAACTTCTCTGCGACAAAACAGCCCCTGCTCCAATCTCAGAAGCATCAACCTCGACCTGGAATGGAAGCGAAACACAACACAACACAGGGGCAGAAGAAAAACGACGCTTCAACTCTTGAAAAGCTTCCACCGCAGCAGAAGACCAATTGACCAAATCAGCACCTTTCTTGGTCAAATCGGTCAATGGTTTAGCAATACTAGAAAAATTGCAGATGAAGCGACGATAAAAATTAGCAAAGCCCAGGAACTTTTGCAGACTTTTCAGAGATGTCGGCTGAGTCCAATTATGGATGGCTTGGACCTTAACAGGGTCCATCTCGATAGTAGAAGGGGAAAAGATGAACCCCAAAAATGAAACCTTCTGAACACCAAAGAGACACTTTGATCCCTTCACAAACAAAGAATTAGCACGCAGGACCTGAAACACCGTTCTGACCTGCTTCACATGAGACTCCCAATCATCCGAGAAGATCAAAATGTAATCTAAGTACACAATCAGGAATTTATCCAGGTACTCTCGGAAGATGTCATGCATAAAGGACTGAAACACTGATGGAGCATTGGCAAGTCCGAACGGCATTACTAGATACTCAAAATGGCCCTCGGGCGTATTAAATGCAGTTTTCCACTCACCGCCTCGCTTAATACGCACAAGATTATACGCACCACGAAGATCTATCTTGGTGAACCAACTAGCCCCCTTAATCCGAGCAAACAAATCAGATAACAATTGCAAGGGGTACTGAAATTTAACCGTGATCTTATTTAGAAGGCGGTAATCTATACAAGGTCTCAGTGAACCATCCTTCTTGGCTACAAAAAAGAACCCTGCTCCTAATGGCGACGATGACGGGCGAATATGCCCCTACTCCAAAGACTCCTTCACATAACTCCGCATAGCGGCGTGCTCTGGCACAGATAAATTAAACAGTCGACCTTTTGGGAATTTACTACCAGGAATCAAATCGATAGCACAATCACAATCCCTATGCGGAGGTAGGGTATCGGACTTGGGCTCATCAAATAAATCCCGGTAATCAGACAAGAACTCAGGAACCTCAGAAGGGGTGGATGACGAAATAGTCAGAAATGGGACATCACCATGTACCCCCTGACAACCCCAGCTGGATACAGACATGGATTTCCAATCTAATACTGGATTATGGACTTGTAGCCATGGCAACCCCAACACGACCACATCATGCAGATTATGCAACACCAGAAAGCGAATAACCTCCTGATGTGCAGGAGCCATGCACATGGTCAGCTGGGTCCAGTACTGAGGCTTATTCTTGGCCAAAGGCGTAGCATCAATTCCTCTCAATGGAATAGGACACTGCAAGGGCTCCAAGAAAAACCCACAACGCCTAGCATACTCCAAGTCCATCAAATTCAGAGCAGCGCCTGAGTCCACAAATGCCATGACAGAATACGATGACAAAGAGCAGATCAAGGTAACAGACAGAAGAAATTTTGACTGTACCGTACCCATGGTGGCAGACCTAGCGAACCGCTTAGTGCGCTTAGGACAATCAGAGATAGCATGAGTGGAATCACCACAGTAGAAACACAGCCCATTCAGACGTCTGTGTTCTTGCCGTTCAACTCTGGTCAAAGTCCTATCGCACTGCATAGGCTCAGGTTCAAGCTCAGGTAATACCGCCAAATGGTGCACAGATTTATGCTCGCGCAAGCGTCGACCGATCTGAATGGCCAAAGACATAGACTCATTCAGACCAGCAGGCATAGGAAATCCCACCATGACATCCTTAAGGGCTTCAGAGAGACCTTTTCTGAAAATAGCTGCGAGCGCACCTTCATTCCACTGAGTGAGTACGGACCACTTTCTAAATTTCTGACAATATACCTCTATTTCATCCTGACCCTGACACAGAGCCAGCAAATTCTTCTCTGCCTGATCCACAGAATTAGGCTCATCGTACAGCAATCCGAGCGCCAGGAAAAATGCATCGATATTACTTAATGCAGGATCTCCTGACGCAAGAGAAAATGCCCAGTCCTGAGGGTCGCCACGCAAAAAAGAAATAACGATCCTAATTTGTTGAACTGGGTCACCAGAGGAGCGAGGTTTCAAAGCCAGAAATAGTTTACAATTATTTTTGAAACTCAGAAATTTAGTTCTATCTCCAAAAAACAAATCAGGAATAGGAATTCTCGGTTCTAACATAGAATTCTGAACCACAAAGTCTTGAATACTTTGTACTCTTGCCGTGAGCTGATCCACACATGAAGACAGACCTTTAATGTCCATCGCTACACCTGTGTCCTGAACCACCCAAATGTCTAGGGGAAAAAAAAGGCAAAACACAGTGCAAAGAAAAAAAAATGGTCTCAGAGCTTCTTTTTTCCCTCTATTGAGAATCATTAGTACTTTTGGCCTCCAGTACTGTTATGAAAGGTAATTCAGTACCACAATGGACATAGAGGTCAGCGCACATACAGTGACCTGGCAATAACCCAAAAAACAAGAACAAGCTCTGAGACGTGGGAACTCTGTTGACCGCAATCCCTAATCCTCTCCAACCACACTAAAGGCAGCCGTGGATTGCGCCAAACGCTCCCTATGCAACTCGGCACGGCCTGAGAAACTAGCTAGCCTGAAGATAGAAAATAAGCCTACCTTGCCTCAGAGAAATACCCCAAAGGAAAAGGCAGCCCCCACATATAATGACTGTGAGTTAAGATGAAAAGACAAACGTAGAGATGAAATAGATTTAGCAAAGTGAGGCCCAACTTTCTGAACAGAGCGAGGATAGGAAAGGTAACTTTGCGGTCAACACAAAACCCTACAAAAACCACGCAAAGGGGGCAAAAAGACCCTCCGTACCGAACTAACGGCACGGAGGTACACCCTCTGCGTCCCAGAGCTTCCAGCAAGCAGTAAAAAACAAATTGACATGCTGGACAGAAAAAAAACAGCAAACAAATAGCAAAGAGGAACTTAGCTATGCAGAGCAGCAGGCCACAGGAACGATCCAGGAGGAAACAGGTCCAATACTAGAACATTGACTGGAGGCCAGGATCAAAGCACTAGGTGGAGTTAAATAGAGCAGCACCTAACGACTTCACCACATCACCTGAGGAAGGAAACTCAGAAGCCGCAGTACCACTTTCCTCCACCAACGGAAGCTCACAGAGAGAACCAGCCGAAGTACCACTTGTGACCACAGGAGGGAGCTCTGCCACAGAATTCACAACACTCCCCTGTATATAGTATATACCAGTGTGTCATCTCCTGTATATAGTATATACCTGTGTGTAATCTCCCCTGTATATAGTATATATGTGTGTGTCATCTCCTCCTGTATATAGTATATACCTCTGTGTCATCTCCCCTGTATATAGTATGTACCTGTATGTCATCTCCTCCTGTTTATAGTATGTACCTGTATGTCATCTCCTCCTGTATATAGTATATACCTGTGTGTCATCGCCCCTGTATATAGTATATATGTGTGTGTCATCTCCTCCTGTATATAGTATATATCTGTGTGTCATCTCTCCTGTATATAGTATGTACCTTTATGTCATCTGTTTATAGTATGTACCTGTATGTCATCTCCTCCTGTATATAGTATATACCTGTGTGTCATCTCCCCTGTATATAGTATATACCTGTGTGTCATCTCCCCTGTAAATAGTATGTACCTGTATGTCATTTCCCCTGTATATAGTATATACCAGTGTGTCATCTCCTGTATATAGTATATACCTGTGTGTCATCTCCCCTGTATATAGTATATATGTGTGTGTCATCTCCTCTTGTATATAGTATATACCTGTGTGTCATCTCCCCTGTATATAGTATATATGTGTGTGTCATCTCCCCTGTATATAGTATATACCTGTGTGTCATCTCCTGTATATAGTATATATCTGTGTGTCATCTCCTCCTGTATTAGACCTCGTTTACACGTTATTTGCTCAGTATTTTTACCTCAGTATTTGTAAGCTAAATTGGCAGCCTGATAAATCCCAAGCCAACAGGAAGCCCTCCCCCCTGGCAGTATATATTAGCTCACACATACACATAATAGACAGGTCATGTGAGTGACAGCTGCTGTATTTCCTATATGGTACATTTGTTGCTCTTGTAGTTTGTCTGCTTATTAATCAGATTTTTATTTTTGAAGGATAATACCAGACTTGTGTGTGTTTTAGGGCGAGTTTCATGTGTCAAGTTGTGTGTGTTGAGTTGCATATGGCGACATGCATGTAGCGACTTTTGTGAGATGAGTTTTGTGTGGCGACATGCGTGTAGCAACTTTTTGTGTCGAGTTGCATGTGACAGGTTAGTGTAGCAAGTTGTGAGCAGCAAGTTTTGCGCATGGTGAGTTTTGCGCGTGGCGAGTTTTATGTGTGGTGCGTTTTGAGTATGTGCAAGTTTTGTGTGAGGCAACTTTTACATGTGTTGCAACTTTTGTGCATGTGGCAATTTTTCCGCGTGTGGCGAGTTTTCCATGAGGTGAGTTTTGCTTGTGTGGCAAGTTTTGCGTGAGCCTAGTTTTGCATGTGGCGAGTTTTGCGCATGGCGAGTTTTGAGCGGCGACTTTTGTGTTTCAACTTTTATGTGGCGAGGTTGGTGTATGTGTGGTGAAATGTGTGCTGAGGGTGATATGTGTTCAAGCACGTGGTAGTGTGTGGCGCATTTTGTGTGTGTGTTCATATCCCCGTGTGTGGTGAGTATCCCATGTCGGGGCCCCACCTTAGCAACTGTACGTATATACTCTTTGGCGCTATCGCTCTCACTCTTTAACCCCTTCATGACCTTGGGATTTTTCGTTTTTCCGTGTTCGTTTTTCACTCCCCTCCTTCCCAGAGCCATAACTTTTTATTTTTCCGTCAATTTGGCCATGCGAGGGCTTATTTTTTGTGGGACGAGTTGTACTTTTGAATGACATCATTGGTTTTAGCATGTCGTGTACTAGAAAACAAAAAAAAAATTCCAAATGCGGTGAAATTGCAAAAAAAGTGCAATCCTACACTTGTTTTTTGTTTGGCTTTTTTGCTAGGTTCATTAAATGCTAAAACTACCCTGCCATTATGATTCTCCAGGTCAGTACGAGTTCATAGACACCTAACATGACTAGGTTATTTTTTATCTAAGTGGTAAAAAAAATTCCAAACTTTGCTTAAAAAAAAAAAAAAAAATTGCGTCATTTTCCGATACTCGTAGCGTCTCCATTTTTCGTGATCTGGGGTCGGTTGAGGGCTTATTTTTTGCGTGCCGAAATGTCGTTTTTAATGATAGCATTTTGGTGCAGATACGTTTTTTTGATCGCCCATTATTGCATTTTCATGCAATGTCGCGGCGACCTAAAAAACGTAATTCTGGCGTTTCGAATTTTTTTCTCGCTACGCCGTTTAGCGATCAGGTTAATGCTTTTTTTTAATTGATAGATCAGGCGATTCTGAGCGCGGCGATACCAAATATGTGTAGATTTGATTTTTTTTATTGATTTATTTTGATTGGGGCGAAAGGGGGGTGATTTAAACTTTTATATTTTTTATATTTTTTTCACATTTTTTTTTAACTTTTTTTTTTACTTTTGCCATGCTTCAATAGCCTCCATGGGAGGCTAGAAGCAGGCATAACGCGATCGGCTCTGCTACATAACAGCGATCTGCTGATTGCTGCTATGTAGCAGAAATGGAGGTGTGCTGTGAGCGCCGACCACAGGGTGGTGCTCACAGCTGCCGGGGATCAGTAACCATAGAGGTCTCCAGGACCTCTATGGTTACCATCCTGACGCATCGCCGACCCCCGATCATGTGACGGGGGTCGGTGATGACGTCATTTCCGGCCGCCTGGCCGGAAGCGGTAGTTAAATGCCGCTGTCTGCGTTTGACGGCGGCATTTAACTAGTTAATAGGTGCGGGCAGATCGCGATTCTGCCCGCGCCTATTACTGGCACATATCAGCTGTTCAAAACAGCTGACATGTCTTGGCTTTGATGCGGGCTCACCGCGGAGCCCTGCATCAAAGCATGGGATCTGACCTTGGACGTACTATCCCGTCCGAGGTCAGAAAGGGGTTAAGTCCCCCTTGTTCACATCTGGCAGCTGTCCAACACGTTTCATTTGACCTTTTCCCCATTATGTAGATAGGGGCAACATTTTTTGGTGAATTGGAATGCACGGGGTTAAAATTTCGCCTCACAACATAGCCTATGACACTCTCAGGGTCCAGACGTGTGACTGTGCAAAATTTTTTGGCTGTAGCTGCAACGATGCAGATGCCAATCCCGGACATACACACATACACAGATACACATTCACATTCAGCTTTATATATTCGATATTCTAAAAATGTGAAACAACAAAAAATAATAAACAAAAATCAAAACATCACATTAATTCCATAGAGCCAATAATTAAAGAACTAAGTACCAAATACCAATAAAGACTGTAGGGTAACCAGATAGAAAAATTATTATTATGCCATATATAGAATATTATAATCAAGACAGTAAGTACGAAGATATATGGTATGCCGATTACCCCTACAAAGTATAAATCTTATCTGGACTAGTTAAAAAGATAAAGAAGGCTCGTAGACTAGATTGAATCAAAAAAGGGTTCATATATATATAATGAAGTTATGGTAGAATGCAAAATGCAGCCTCTATATATTGGTCACTGGGTGCCATATAATACCATGAAAGTGACACATAGACAGAGATATAAAGGGAAATCCCATATAATAGAAAGACTGCACCTGCAAAAAGTCAAAGTATGAGAACCAATCTGCTGCCGTACGTGGGAGAAAAGGCCCCGACGCGCGTTTCGCAAAATTGCTTCCTCGGGGTTTTAATATTCTATATATGGCGTAATAATCATTTTTCTATCTTGTTACCCTACAATCTTTATTGGTATTTGGTACTTAGTTCTTTAATTATTGGCTCTATGGATTTAATGTGATATTTTCAACTTTTACTATGATTATTTGCAGTAATTTATTCTGTATATCTATTGACTCTATTGGATTATCCTGCCAGAGATTCGTCTCCTGTACGTGGCATTAGAGTGTTGCCTTTCTCTTCCCATTGTGTCTTTTTTACTATTGTTTATTATTTTTTGTTGTTTGACATTTTGGGTTTCTGTATATATATCATGGCGGAGCGTATACTTTGCTTGCCCTCATAGTCGGTTTATCAATAGAAATAGTAGTAAGGTTTTGTGTCTAATTTGTGGTGTGCTGCTGGACCAGTTAATGAAGATAAGGCTCAATTGTGGGGGTTCAGAAAGTGAGCATATCCTAGTAATGATTTTTAAGACATTCCTCCAGAACAGCCCCATCTTCTCACACAACCACCATATATGTAAAAACGTCCCATTACCCAGCCCACATCGCCAGCATGTTGGGGGATGCTAGGAAACCACATGTGTGTTTTGGTGTAGTGTACCATCTTGTGACAATTTTGTAGGAGTTTCCTTGAACTCTAATGCATTTGGATGGGCCAAATTAATTTTTATAGATGTGTTCTATTTCACAGTCCCTCCGTTTAAGACCCAGGTCCTTCTCCCACAATGATATACAGTGGGGCAAAAAAGTATTTAGTCAGTCAGCAATAGTGCAAGTTCCACCACTTAAAAAGATGAGAGGCGTCTGTAATTTACATCATAGGTAGACCTCAACTATGGGAGACAAACTGAGAAAAAAAAATCCAGAAAATCACATTGTCTGTTTTTTTAACATTTTATTTGCATATTATGGTGGAAAATAAGTATTTGGTCAGAAACAAACAATCAAGATTTCTGGCTCTCACAGACCTGTAACTTCTTCTTTAAGAGTCTCCTCTTTCCTCCACTCATTACCTGTAGTAATGGCACCTGTTTAAACTTGTTATCAGTATAAAAAGACACCTGTGCACACCCTCAAACAGTCTGACTCCAAACTCCACTATGGTGAAGACCAAAGAGCTGTCAAAGGACACCAGAAACAAAATTGTAGCCCTGCACCAGGCTGGGAAGACTGAATTTGCAATAGCCAACCAGCTTGGAGTGAAGAAATCAACAGTGGGAGCAATAATTAGAAAATGGAAGACATACAAGACCACTGATAATCTCCCTCGATCTGGGGCTCCACGCAAAATCCCACCCCGTGGGGTCAGAATGATCACAAGAACGGTGAGCAAAAATCCCAGAACCATGCGGGGGGACCTAGTGAATGAACTGCAGAGAGCTGGGACCAATGTAACAAGGCCTACCATAAGTAACACACTACGCCACCATGGACTCAGATCCTGCAGTGCCAGATGTGTCCCACTGCTTAAGCCAGTACATGTCCGGGCCCGTCTGAAGTTTGCTAGAGAGCATTTGGATGATCCAGAGGAGTTTTGGGAGAATGTCCTATGGTCTGATGAAACCAAACTGGAACTGTTTGGTAGAAACACAACTTGTCGTGTTTGGAGGAAAAAGAATACTGAGTTGCATCCATCAAACACCATACCTACTGTAAAGCATAATGGTGGAAACATCATGCTTTGGGGCTGTTTCTTTGCAAAGGGGCCAGGACGACTGATCCGGGTACATGAAAGAATGAATGGGGCCATGTATCGTGAGATTTTGAGTGCAAACCTCCTTCCATCAGCAAGGGCATTGAAGATGAAACGTGGCTGTGTCTTTCAACATGACAATGATCCAAAGCACACCGCCAGGGCAACGAAGGAGTGGCTTCGTAAGAAGCATTTCAAGGTCCTGGAGTGGCCTAGCCAGTCTCCAGATCTCAACCCTATAGAAAACCTTTGGAGGGAGTTGAAAGTCCGTGTTGCCAAGCGAAAAGCCAAAAACATCACTGCTTTAGAGGAGATCTGCAAGGAGGAATGGGCCAACATACCAACAACAGTGTGTGGCAACCTTGTGAAGACTTACAGAAAACGTTTGACCTCTGTCATTGCCAACAAAGGATATATTACAAAGTATTGAGATGAAATTTTGTTTCTGACTAAATACTTATTTTCCACCATAATATGCAAATAAAATGTTAAAAAAACAGACAATGTGATTTTCTGGATTTTTTTTTCTCAGTTTGTCTCCCATAGTTGAGGTCTACCTATGATGTAAATTACAGACGCCTCTCATCTTTTTAAGTGGTGGAACTTGCACTATTGCTGACTGACTAAATACTTTTTTGCCCCACTGTATAGGCTCGCCTCAAAGTAATTGAATTGGTTAAAATTGCTTGGTGCAACTTTGTCAGAACGCATTTGGGTTGTTTAAATTGTGCTAGTAGTGTTTCCAAAACAGTTTCCTAGATGTGATGCCAGCCGGCAAATAGGAGTCTATAGCGTTTTTAAGTCTGGAAAAATGAAGAAAAGTGATCGGATGGTCCATTAGAGTGGTTTGAATTTCCAATAATGATGTCAATGCGCCATCTATAAATAGTGTTTCAACTCTAGTCCTGATCATATGAAGAACGTCCGTTGACCTCGTTCTGGTCTGATCTAGGTAGAGCCCTGGTAAGTTCCTGACTCTAGCTAAAAGAGAAGGGAGGGGCATTAATAAATTAGAGTGTTTAGCCCGAATATGTAGAATGTGCCTGGTATACAGTATGTATTCAGGATTTCTAGTTTATGCATGAACTCTTTAGGTGCATGGAGTGTCGCATTGATCGGTATTGAAATCGAGTTATCTTCTATTTTTGTCCATAGCTTTTCTTTAGGGCCTCTTGCCCAATCAACAATTATAGATAGTTTGGCACCTCTATGTATTTTAGTGGATCTGGTACTCCCATTCCTCCCTTTATTTTAGGTAGTGAGAGGGTATTAAAGCTAAGTCTGGGTTTCAAACCTTTCCATATCTCCCAAATATAGAGCGTGTTTTGTGAATGAATGTAATTGGGACTTTTATGGGGAGCATCCATGAGATATAACTGAATCTGGGTAATATAAAGCTTTTAAGTACCGTATATACTCGAGTATTAGCCGACCCAAGGATAATCTGAGGCACCTACTTTTGCCACGGAAAGCTGGGTAAGCTTATTGACTCGAGTATAAGCTGGGTATGCATTGTTGCCTCATCCTTGTCGTGCTATGCATGGCTCCCCATCCCTGTCCCGGTTTGAATGCCTCCCCATCCCTGTCTGCATGCCTCCCCTGTCATTGTATGCATGTCTCCCTTTTCCCTGTCCTTGTATGAATGCCTCACCATCCCTGTCATTGTATGCATGCCTCCTCCTTCGCTGTCCTAGTATGAATGACTCCCCGTCCCTGCCCCTGTATGCATGCCTCCCCCGTTCCGTCCCTGTATGCATGCCTCACCTGTTCCGTCCCTGTATGCTTGCCTCCTTATCCTCTATTCCTGTGTGCATGTTTCCTATTGAAAAAAACAAAAAACATCATACCTACCTGCGCGCCCTCGGTGCTGGCACTGCATCTCATTCTGGCTGCCGGTGCCTGCCTGCAGCCCTTCTTGCCAAGCGATCCTTGCTCCACACCTATGAATGAATATGCGCTCCACACCTATGGAAGTGAAGACGCGTCCATATTCATTACCTTAATGAGCGGTACCATGTGATCGCTTGTCATGAAGAGCTGCAGGCAGGCGCCGGCGGCCGGAACTAGATGCAATGGCAGCAGCGAAGGCGCGCAGGTAGGTGAGTATGATGTGTGCGCCGGCTCTTGGCACCCGCTGCTCCGCCGGCGTTCTGGATCGTAACTCGTGTATAAGCCAAAGGGGGCGTTTTCAGCACACAAAAATGTGCTGAAAGTCTCAGCTTAAAACTAGTATATACAGTATAGACCAAAAGTTTGGACACACCTTCTCGTTTAAAATTTTTTCTGTATTTTCATGACTATGAAAATTGTACATTCCCACTGATGGCATCAAAACTATGAATTAACACGTGTGGAATTATACACTTAACAAAAAAATGTGAAACAACTGAAATTATGTCTTATATTCTAGGTTCTTCAAAGTAGACACTGTCATGATCCTTTCCAGGGTTTATTAGTGTCTGCCCTTTTTTGGACGGATCATGTCAAGGGTTAACTTTGCTCTGCCTCATTCTGGGTTCAGGTTTGCTATTTAGCTCCCATGAATTTTGCTGGCAGTGTCAGCTATTGTTCTGCCTTCGGCGTGTGAACCTGACCCTGCTGGTAGCTCTTGATTTGCCCTGCTGTGAACCCTGACTTGTCCTGTGTCTGTTAACTCCCTCTGTCTGCCCTTTTCCCAGCATTTCTCTGTCTGTTTATCTGCTTGATTCTCCGGTTCTGACCTCCTGGCTTGGCTATTGACTTCGTTACTGTTTGTCCCTATTGTACCGTATATTGCCCGTTCTGGTTTACTGATCTCTTGCTACGTCCTGACTATCCGTCTGTCTTTTCCTATTATACTTTTGTGCTATAGCGTGCTTTTGACTCGGCTTGTCTGACCACTCTCTCGCCACTTGGTGGCTTCTGTTCTGCTGTCCTGTGTGTGTAGTCTCATTTTCCTCTCAAGCTCCCCCTGATGGAGGTTGCGCTGTACTGCACTGCAGCAGCCTGACAGCCACCTTTTGCTTTGATGACTGCTTTGCACACTCTTGGCATTCTCTTGATGAGCTTCAAGAGGTAGTCACCGGGAATGGTCTTCCAACAATCTTGAAGGAGTTCCCAGAGATGCTTAGCACTTGTTCGCCCTTTTGCCTTCACTCTGTGGTCCAGCTCACCCCAAACCATCTCGATTGGGTTCAGGTCTGGTGACTGTGGAGGCCAGGTCATCTGGCGTAGCAGTCCATCACTCTCCTTCTTGGTCAAATAGCCCTTACACAGCCTGGAGGTGTGATAAATGATGGTCCAACTAAACGCAAACCGGATGGAATAGCATGCCACTGCAAGATGCTGTAGTAGCCATGCTGGTTCAGAATGCCTTCAATTTTGAATAAATCCCGAACAGTGTCACCAGCAAAGCACCCCCACACCATCACACCTCCTCCTCCATGCTTCACGGTGGGAACCAGGCATGTAGCGTTCATCCGTTCACCTTTTCTGCGTCGCACAAAGACACGGTAGTTGGAACCAAAGATCTCAAATTTGGACTCATCAGACCAAAGCACAGATTTCCACTGGTCTAATGTCCATTCCTTGTGTTCTTTAGCCCACTCAAGTCTTTTCTGCTTGTTGCCTGTCCTTAGCAGTCGTTTCCTAGCAGCTATTTTACCATGAAGGCCTTCTGCACAAAGTCTCCTCTTAACAGTTGTTGTAGAGATGTGTCTGCTGATAGAACTCTGTGTGGCATTGACCTGGTCTCTAATCTGAGCTGCTGTTAACCTGCGATTTCTGAGGCTGGTGACTTGGATAAACTTATCCTCAGAAGCAGAGGTGACTCTTGGTCTTCCTTTCCTGGGGCGGTCCTCATGTGAGCCAGTTTCTTTGTAGTGCTTGATGGTTTTAGCCACTGCACTTGGGGACACTTTCAAAGTTTTCCCAATTTTTCGGACTGAATGACCTTCATTTCTTAAGTGTACTGAACTGTAAACTCATGGGAAACTGCTGCGGATCCGCAGCGTTTTCCGCAGCGTGTGCACATACCTTTAGAATTAGGCTATGTGCCGATTTGGCTGCAGATCCGCAGTGGACTTGGCTGGGGATCCGCAGTGGATTGGCCGCTGCGGATTTGCGGCAGTGTTCAATCAGGTTTACAGTACCATGTAAACCTATGGACAACCAAATCCGCTGTGCCGATGGTGCGGAAAATACCGCGCGGAAACGCTGCATTGTATTTTCCGCAGCATGTCAATTCTTTGTGCGGATTCCGCAGCGTTTTACACCTGTTCCTCAATAGGAATCCGCAGGTGAAATACGCACAAAAAACACTGGAAATCCGCGGTAAATCCGCAGGTAAATGCAGTGCCTTTTACCCACGGATTTTTCAAAAATGGTGCTGAAAAATCTCACACGAATCCACAACGTGGGCACATAGCCTTAGGGTTAGGTTTGGAATTAGGGTTGTGATTAAGGTTATGGCTACAGTTGGGATTAGGGTTAGGGGTGTGGGGGGGTTAGTGTTGGAGGTAGAATTGAGGGGTTTCCACTGTTTAGGCACATCAGGGGTCTCTAAACGCAACATGGCGCCACCATTGATTCCAGCCAATCTTGTATTCAAAAAGTCAAATGGTGCTCCCTCACTTCCGAGCCCCGACGTGTGCCCAAACAGTGGTTTACCCCCACATATGGGGTACCAGCGTACTCAGGACAAACTGTGCAACAATTACTGGGGTCCAATTTCTCCTGTTACCCTTGTGAAAATAAAAAATTGCTTGCTAAAACATCATTTTTGAGGAAAGAAAAATGATTTTTTATTTTCACGGCTCTGCGTTGTAAACGTCTGTGAAGCACTTGGGGGATCAAAGTGCTCACCACATATCTAGATAAGTTCCTTTCCGGGTCTAGTTTCCAAAATGGGGTCACTTTTGGGGGGTTTTTACTGTTTAGCCACATCAGGGGCTCTGCAAACGCAATGTGATGCCCGCAGAGCATTCCATCAAAGTCTGCATTTCAAAACGTCACTACTTCACTTCCGAGCCCCGCCATGCGCCCAAACAGTGGTTTACCCCCACATATGGGGTATCAGTGTACTCAGGAGAAACTGGACAACAACTTTTGGGGTCAAATTTCTCCCGTTACCCTTGGGAAAATAAAAAATTGCGTGCTAAATAATCATTTTTGAGAAAATAGTTTTTTTTTTTCATGGCTCTGCGTTATAAACTTCTGTGAAGCAGTTGGGGGTTGAAAGTGCTCACCACACATCTAGATTAGTTCCTTTGGGGGTCTAGTTTCCAAAATGGGGTCATTTGTGGGGGATCTCCAATGTTTAGGCACACAGGGGCTCTCCAAACGTGACATGGTGTCCGCTAATGATTGGAGCTAATTTTCCATTTAAAAAGCCAAATGGCGTGCCTTCCCTTCCGAGCCCTGCCGTGCGTCCAAACAGTGGTTTACCCCCACATATGGGGTATCAGCGTACTCAGGACAAACTGGACACCAACATTTGGGGTCCAATTTCTCCTATTACCCTTGGCAAAATAGGAAATTCCAGGCTAAAAAATCATTTTTGAGGAAAGAAAAATTATTTTTTATTTTTATGGCTCTGCGTTATAAACTTCTGTGAAGCACATGGGGGTTTAAAGTGCTCAATATGCATCTAGATAGGTTCCTTGGGGGTCTAGTTTCCAAAATGGGGTCACTTGTGGGGGATCTCCAATGTTTAGGCACACAGGGGCTCTCCAAACGTGACATGGTGTCTGCTAACAATTGGAGCTAATTTTCCATTCAAAAAGTCAAATGGCGCTGTTGTGAATTCTGTGGCAGAGCTCCCTCCTGTGGTCACAAGTGGTACTTCTGATTCTCTCTGTGAGCTTTCGTTGGTGGAGGGAAGTGGTACTGCGGCTTCTGAGTTTCCTCCCTCAGGTGATGTGGTGAGGTCGTTAGGTGCTGCTCTACTTAACTCCACCTAGTGCTTTGATCCTGGCTTCCTGTCAATGTTCCAGTATTGGACTTGTTTTCCTCCTGGTTCGTTCCTGTGGCCTGCTGCTCTGCATAGCTAAGTTTTCCTTTGCTATTTTGTTTGTTTTTGTTTGCTGTCCAGCTTATCTATTTGTTTGCTGGAAGCTCTGGGACGCAGAGGGTGTACCTCCGTGCCGTTAGTTCGGTACGGAGGGTCTTTTTGCCCCCTTTGCGTGGTTTTTAGGGTTTTGTGTTGACCGCAAAGTTACCTTTCCTATCCTCGCTCTGTTCAGAAAGTCGGGCCTCACTTTGCTAAATCTATTTCATCTCTACGTTTGTCTTTTCATCTTAACTCACAGTCATTATATGTGGGGGGCTGCCTTCTCCTTTGGGGTATTTCTCTGAGGCAAAGTAGGCTTATTTTCTATCTTCAGGCTAGCTAGTTTCTCAGGCTGTGCTGAGTTGCATAGGGAGCGTTAGGCGCAATCCACGGCTGCCTTTAGTGTTTGTTGGAGAGGATTAGGGATTGCGGTCAACAGAGTTCCCACGTCTCAGAGCTCGTTCTATGTTTTTGGGTTATTGTCAGATCACTGTATGTGCTCTGACCTCTATGTCCACTGTGGTACTGAATTGCCTAATCATAACAGTACAGGAAGCCATAAGTACTAATGATTCTCAATAGAGGGAAAAAAGAAGTTCTGAGACCATTTTTTTTCTTTGCACTGTGTTTTGCCTTTTTTTCCCCCTAGACATTTGGGTGTTTCAGGACACAGGTGTAGCAATGGACATTAGAAGTCTGTCTTCATGTGTGGATCAGCTCTCGGCAAGAGTACAAAAGATTCAAGACACTATTGATCAGAAATCTATGTTAGAACCAAGAATTCCTATTCCTGATTTGTTTTTTGGAGATAGAACTAAGTTTCTGAGTTTCAAAAATAATTGTAAACTATTTCTGGCCTTGAAACCTCGCTCCTCTGGTGATCCAGTTCAACAGGTTTTGATCATTATTTCTTTTTTGCGTGGCGACCCTCAGGACTGGGCATTTTCTCTTGCGCCAGGAGATCCTGAATTAAGTAATATCGATGCGTTTTTCCTGGAGCTCGGATTGCTGTACGATGAACCTAATTCAGTGGATCAGGCAGAGAGAAATTTGCTGGCTCTTTGTCAGGGTCAGGATGAGATAGAGTTATATTGTCAGAAATTTAGAAAGTGGTCCGTGCTCACTCTATGGAATGAATCTGCGCTGGCAGCTATGTTCAGAAAGGGTCTCTCTGAAGCCCTTAAGGATGTCATGGTGGGATTTCCTATGCCTGCTGGTTTGAATGAGTCTATGTCCTTGGCCATTCAGATTGGTCGACGCTTGCGTGAGCGTAAATCTGTGCACCATTTGGCGGTATTACCTGAGCTTAAACCTGAGCCTATGCAGTGCGATAGGACTTTGACCAGAGTTGAACGGCAAGAACACAGACATCTGAATGGGCTGTGTTTCTATTGTGGTGATTCCACTCATGCTATCTCTGATTGTCCTAAGCGCACTAAGCGGTTCGCTAGGTCTGCCACCATTGGTACGGTACAGTCAAAATTTCTTCTGTCCGTTACCTTGATCTGCTCTTTGTCATCGTATTCTGTCATGGCATTTGTGGATTCAGGCGCTGCCCTGAATTTGATGGACTTGGAGTATGCTAAGCGTTGTGGGTTTTTCTTGGAGCCCTTGCAGTGTCCTATTCCATTGAGAGGAATTGATGCTACGCCTTTGGCCAAGAATAAGCCTCAGTACTGGACCCAGCTGACCATGTGCATGGCTTCTGCACATCAGGAGGTTATTCGCTTTCTGGTGTTGCATAATCTGCATGATGTGGTCGTGTTGGGGTTGCCATGGCTACAAGTCCATAATCCAGTATTAGATTGGAAATCCATGTCGGTGTCCAGCTGGGGTTGTCAGGGGGTACATGGTGATGTTCCATTTCTGTCAATTTCGTCATCCACCCCTTCTGAGGTTCCAGAGTTCTTGTCTGATTACCGGGATGTATTTGATGAGCCCAAGTCCGATGCCCTACCTCCGCATAGGGATTGTGATTGTGCTATCAATTTGATTCCTGGTAGTAAGTTCCCAAAAGGCCGATTGTTTAATTTATCTGTGCCTGAGCACGCCGCTATGCGCAGTTATGTGAAGGAGTCCCTGGAGAAGGGGCATATTCGCCCGTCATTGTCGCCATTAGGAGCAGGGTTCTTTTTTGTAGCCAAGAAGGATGGTTCGCTGAGACCTTGTATAGATTACCGCCTTCTAAATAAGATCACGGTTAAATTTCAGTACCCCTTGCCGTTGTTATCTGATTTGTTTGCTCGGATTAAGGGGGCTAGTTGGTTCACCAAGATAGATCTTCGTGGTGCGTATAATCTTGTGCGAATTAAGCGAGGCGATGAATGGAAAACTGCATTTAATACGCCCGAGGGTCATTTTGAGTATCTTGTAATGCCATTCGGACTTGCCAATGCTCCATCAGTGTTTCAGTCCTTTATGCATGACATTTTCCGAGAGTACCTGGATAAATTCCTGATTGTGTACTTGGATGACATTTTGATCTTCTCGGATGATTGGGAGTCTCATGTGAAGCAGGTCAGAACTGTTTTTCAGGTCCTGCGTGCTAATTCTTTGTTTGTGAAGGGATCAAAGTGTCTCCTTGGTGTGCAGAAGGTTTAATTTTTGGGGTTCATCTTTTCCCCATCTACTATCGAGATGGATCCTGTTAAGGTCCAAGCCATCCATGATTGGACTCAGCCGACATCTCTGAAAAGTCTGCAAAAGTTCCTGGGCTTTGCTAATTTTTATCGGCGCTTCATCTGCAATTTTTCTAGTATTGCTAAACCATTGACCGATTTGACCAAGAAGGGTGCTGATGTGGTCAATTGGTCTTCTGCTGCTGTGGAAGCTTTTCAAGAGTTGAAGCATCGTTTTTCTTCTGCCCCTGTGTTGTGTCAACCAGATGTTTCGCTTCCGTTCCAGGTCGAGGTTGATGCTTCTGAGATTGGAGCAGGGGCTGTTTTGTCGCAGAGAGGTTCTGATTGCTCAGTGATGAAACCGTGCGCCTTCTTTTCCAGGAAGTTTTCGCCTGCTGAGCGAAATTATGATGTGGGCAACCGAGAGTTGCTGGCCATGAAGTGGGCATTCGAGGAGTGGCGTCATTGGCTTGAAGGAGCTAAGCATCGCGTGGTGGTATTGACTGATCATAAGAACTTGACTTATCTCGAGTCTGCCAAGCGGTTGAATCCTAGACAGGCTCGTTGGTCGCTGTTTTTTGCCCGTTTTGACTTTGTGATTTCGTACCTTCCGGGCTCTAAAAATGTGAAGGCGGATGCTCTGTCTAGGAGTTTTGTGCCCGACTCTCCGGGTTTGTCTGAGCTGGCGGGTATCCTCAAGGAAGGAGTAATTGTGTCTGCCATCTCCCCTGATTTGCGGCGAGTGCTGCAAAAATTTCAGGCTAATAAACCTGATCGTTGTCCAGCGGAGAAACTGTTTGTCCCTGATAGGTGGACGAATAAAGTTATCTCTGAGGTTCATTGTTCGGTCTTGGCTGGTCATCCTGGAATCTTTGGTACCAGAGAGTTAGTGGCTAGATCCTTTTGGTGGCCATCTCTGTCGCGGGATGTGCGTACTTTTGTGCAGTCCTGTGGGATTTGTGCTCGGGCTAAGCCCTGCTGTTCTCGTGCCAGTGGGTTGCTTTTGCCCTTGCCGGTCCCGAAGAGGCCTTGGACACATATCTCTATGGATTTTATTTCAGATCTCCCCGTCTCTCAAAAGATGTCAGTCATTTGGGTGGTCTGTGATCGCTTCTCTAAGATGGTCCATTTGGTACCCTTGTCTAAATTGCCTTCCTCCTCTGATTTGGTGCCATTGTTCTTCCAGCATGTGGTTCGTTTACATGGCATTCCAGAGAATATTGTTTCTGACAGAGGTTCCCAGTTTGTTTCGAGGTTTTGGCAAGCTTTTTGTGGTAGGATGGGCATTGACTTGTCTTTTTCCTCGGCTTTCCATCCTCAGACTAATGGCCAGACTGAACGAACCAATCAGACCTTGGAAACATATCGGAGATGTTTTGTTTCTGCTGATCAGGATGACTGGGTGTCCTTTTTGCCTTTGGCTGAGTTCGCCCTTAATAATCGGGCCAGCTCGGCTACCTTGGTTTCGCCATTTTTCTGCAACTCTGGGTTCCATCCTCGTTTCTCGTCAGGACAGGTTGAGTCTTCGGACTGTCCTGGTGTGGATACTGTGGTGGACAGGTTGCAGCAGATTTGGACTCATGTAGTGGACAATTTGACCTTGTCCCAGGAGAAGGCTCAACGTTTTGCTAATCGCAGACGCTGTGTGGGTCCCCGACTTCGTGTTGGGGATCTGGTTTGGTTATCTTCTCGTCATATTCCTATGAAGGTTTCCTCTCCTAAGTTTAAACCTCATTTCATTGGTCCGTATAGGATTTCTGAGGTTCTTAATCCTGTGTCTTTTCGTCTGACCCTTCCAGATTCTTTTTCCATACATAACGTATTCCATAGGTCATTGTTGCGGAGATACGTGGCACCTATGGTTCCATCTGTTGACCCTCCTGCCCCGGTTTTGGTGGAAGGGGAGTTGGAGTATATTGTGGAGATTTTGGATTCTCGTATTTCTAGACGGAAACTCCAGTATCTGGTTAAGTGGAAGGGTTATGCTCAGGAAGATAATTCCTGGGTCTTTGCCTCTGATGTCCATGCTCCCGATCTTGTTCGTGCCTTTCATGTGGCTCATCCTGGTCGGCCTGGGGGCTCTGGTGAGGATTCGGTGACCCCTCCTCAAGGGGGGGTACTGTTGTGAATTCTGTGGCAGAGCTCCCTCCTGTGGTCACAAGTGGTACTTCTGCTGATTCTCTCTGTGAGCTTCCGTTGGTGGAGGGAAGTGGTACTGCGGCTTCTGAGTTTCCTCCCTCAGGTGATGTGGTGAGGTCGTTAGGTGCTGCTCTACTTAACTCCACCTAGTGCTTTGATCCTGGCTTCCTGTCAATGTTCCAGTATTGGACTTGTTTTCCTCCTGCTTCGTTCCTGTGGCCTGCTGCTCTGCATAGCTAAGTTTTCCTTTGCTATTTTGTTTGTTTTTTTTTGCTGTCCAGCTTATCTATTTGTTTGCTGGAAGCTCTGGGACGCAGAGGGTGTACCTCCGTGCCGTTAGTTCGGTACGGAGGGTCTTTTTGCCCCCTTTGCGTGGTTTTTAGGGTTTTGTGTTGACCGCAAAGTTACCTTTCCTATCCTCGCTCTGTTCAGAAAGTCGGGCCTCACTTTGCTAAATCTATTTCATCTCTACGTTTGTCTTTTCTTCTTAACTCACAGTCATTATATGTGGGGGGCTGCCTTTTCCTTTGGGGTATTTCTCTGAGGCAAGGTAGGCTTATTTTCTATCTTCAGGCTAGCTAGTTTCTCAGGCTGTGCCGAGTTGCATATGGAGCGTTAGGCGCAATCCACGGCTGCCTTTAGTGTTTGTTGGAGAGGATTAGGGATTGCGGTCAACAGAGTTCCCACGTCTCAGAGCTCGTTCTATGTTTTTGGGTTATTGTCAGATCACTGTATGTGCTCTGACCTCTATGTCCACTGTGGTACTGAATTGCCTAATCATAACAGCGCGCCTTCCCTTCCGAGCCCTGCCGTTTGCGCAAACAGTGGTTTACCCCCACATATGAGGTATCGCCGAACTCGGGAGAAATTGCCTAACAAATTTTAGGATCCATTTTATCCTATTACCCATGTGAAAATGAAAAAACTTTTTCATTTTTACAGATCAATTTGTGAAGCACCTGAGGGTTTAAAGTGCTCACTAGGCATCTAGATAAGTTCCTTGGGGGGTCAAGTTTCCAAAATGGGGTCACTTGTGGGGGAGTTCCAATGTTTAGGCACACAGGGGCTCTCCAAACGCGACATGGTGTCCGCTAACGATGGAGATAATTTTTCATTCAAAAAGTCAAATGGCGCTCCTTCTCTTCCGAGCCTTACCATGTGCCCAAACAGTGGTTTACCCCCACATGTGAGGTATCGGTGTACTCAGGAGAAATTGCCCAACAAATTTTAGTATCCATTTTATCCTGCTGCCCATGTGAAAATGAAAAAATTGAGGCTAAAAGAATTTTTTTGTGAAAAAAAGTACTTTTTCATTTTTACGGATCAATTTGTGAAGCACCTGGGGGTTTAAAGTGCTCACTATGTATCTAGATAAGTTCCTTGGGGTGTCTAGTTTCCAAAATGGGGTCACTTGTGGGGGAGCTCCAATTTTTAGGCACACAGGGGCTATCCAAACGTGACATGGTGTCCGCTAAAGAGTGGAGCCAATTTTTCATTCAAAAAGTCAAATGGCGCTCCTTCCCTTCCAAGCCCTGCCGTGCGCCCAAACAGTGGTTTACCCCCACATATGAGGTATCAGCGTACTCAGGACAAATTGGACAACAACTTTCGTGATTCAGTTTCTCATTTTACCTTTGGGAAAATAAAAAAATTGTTGCTAAAAGATCATTTTTGTGACTAAAAAGTTAAATGTTCATTTTTTCCTTCCATGTTGCTTCTGCTGCTGTGAAGCACCTGAAGGGTTAATAAACTTCTTGAAAGTGGTTTTGAGCACCTTGAGGGGTGCAGTTTTTAGAAAGGTGTCACTTTTGGGTATTTTCAGCCATATAGACCCCTCAAACTGACTTCAAATGTGAGGTGGTCCCTAAAAAAATAGTTTTGTAAATTTCGTTGTAAAAATGAGAAATCGCTGGTCAAATTTTAACCCTTATATCTTCCTAGCAAAAAAAATTTTGTTTCCAAAATTGTGCTGATGTAAAGTAGACATGTGGGAAATGTTATTTATTAACTATTTTGTGTCACATAACTCTCTGGTTTAACAGAATAAAAATTAAAAATGTGAAAATTGCGAAATTTTCAAAATTTTCGCCAAATTTCCATTTTTATCACAAATAAACTCAGAATTTATTGACCTAAATTTACCACTATCATGAAGCCCAATATGTCACGAAAAAACAATCTCAGAACCGCTAGGATCCATTGAAGCGTTCCTGAGTTATTACCTCATAAAGGGACACTGGTCAGAATTGCAAAAAACGGCCAGGTCATTAAGGTCAAAATTGTCTGGGTCATGAAGGGGTTAATTCATAGTTTTGATGCCTCCAGTGTGAATGTACAATTTTCATAGTCATGAAAATACAGAAAAATCTTTAACCCCTTAGTGACGGAGCCAAATTTTTTAAATCTGACCAGTGTCAGTGGTAATAACTCTGCAACGCTTCAACAAATCCCAGTGATTTTGAGACTGTTTTTTCATGACACATTATACTTTATGATAATGGTAAATTTAGGTCAATATGTTTTGTGTTTATTTATAAAAAATACAAAAAATGTGAGGAAAATGTTAAAAAATTGCAATTTTCAAAATTTGAATGTTTATCCCTTTAATCCAGATGGTCATACCACAGCAAACCATTAATAAATAACATTTCCCACATGTCGGCTTTACATCAGCACCATTTATAAAATGTTATTTTATTTTGTTAGCATTTTAGGAGGTTTAAAAATGTAGCAGCAATTTTTCATTTTTTCAAGGAAATGTACTAAATTTATTTTTTTAGGGACTTATCCATGTTTGAAGTGACTTTAGGGGTCTCATATATTGGGAAACCCCCAAACATGATACCATTTTAAAAACAGCACCCCCTGACCACACAATCATGATCTGAGAGCACCAATTTGGATAAAGAGGAAGCCCCCCTCAGTCTGTTAACCATTTATAATTATGTAGTCACTATTGACAGCAGCATCTAAGGGGTTAAACAGATTTGGATGGTGCAAACAGTGATCGTGGCTGATGCAGCAAGTTGTCAGCTATAGTGTACAGCCGACAGCTGCTGGATTGTCACCTGTATGGGGAGGCTATTCTCTTATATCTCAGGACAGTTAAAAGACGTATTGGCTGTCCTTAAGGGGTTAAATGAGAAGGTGTGTCCAAACTTTTGGTCTGTACTGAACGGTAAGTTTTTGCGCCCCATCCAAGAGACAATGGTGCTCCCCATGACTTGATTGTCTCTGTTGTGGAATTTAAAAGGGGGAGAAAGTTGAGTGTGAATAGTGAGTGCCATTGATGACTTAGTTTTATGCCCAGATATCTAATATACTGTGAAGCCCATCTGATTGGGAATTTAGTTTTAATTTCCTGTAAAGTCGAGTTCTGGATGTTTAGTCTCATCGCTTCTGATTTTTCTAGATTAATCTTAAAATTCGACATTTCTTTAAATTTTTCAAACAATCCCAATGCTGCTGGTAATTATTTGGGTTAGTTAGCAACAACAGGAGGTCATTCGCGAAGGTTGCTGCAAAATGCGACATTCCTGCTATCTGGATACCCTCTATGTCCGGGTGTTGTCTTATGCTTTGAATTAAAGTTTCCACAGTTAAAATAAATGTGATGGTAACAGTGAGCAGCCCTGCCGAGTACCAGTGCTAATCTCGAAAGATGTGGACAAATCTCCATTTACTTTCACTCTCGCGGTTGGGCATTTATACATTTAAAATATAGCATCTATTATTGAGGGGAAACCAAATTTCTTGAGAGTTTCTCGCATATAGGTCCAGTCTACCCTGTCGAATGCTTTCTCCACGTTCGTTCCCAGCAGAATCAAGGGTCTGTGATGGATTGTCGCATACTGCATCACATGTAATACTTTTAGGCTAGTTTCTCATTTGCAAAAATGCATGCAAACGCAGGGTATTTTAGCCGCATCCACTTATGCATTATGAGAAAAAAACATTGCATTTGCAAGCGTTTTTGGTTTTGCTGCGCATGCGTTCGATAGGAAAAAGATTTTCCAGCAGAATTTCCTTGACACAAGCGACGCCAAATGGGCGTGTCTTATGGGATTTCTATATATAGACCATTGTACTGATGAAATCCTCAGATTTTGCTCCTGTATCTAGCGTCAAGATGGATCTTCGCATGGGCAGTTTCTGTCGGAATCTGGATTTGGATGTCAACTTGTTTCCTGCCTTTGCATTTGCTTGTGAGCAAGAACGGAAAAGAGAAAGACAGAGAAGACGACGTCGGAGATTTCGGCAACACCCCATTGTTGAACTTCGACACAGCCGTGGAGCCTACCACTCTTTATTCAGTGAGCTCCGTGAAAACTCGGAGAAATATTTTGAGTACACGAGGATGTCTCAAGAGAGCTTCAGGGATCTGCTGATTCCTGTACAAGGAGCCATCAGCAGGCAGGACACCCAGCTCCATAGAGTGATTCCTGCTGAGGAACGTCTGCTGATGACACTAAAGTAGGTAATAATTAAAAATAAACACCTGTCATAATTATTGTTCTGCAATGTACTTTTTTTTTCCTTTTTCTGTTTTGCAAAACAACTGCCCTAAATATTATTGTTCTAAAAGCCATGTCCTTGTCCTTTTTTTCTCTCTGTTTTGCAAAACCCCTGCAAAATATTATTTTTCTGATTTTTTGTTTTTTCTCTGCAGATTCCTGACTACCGGAAAGAGCCTATCATTGCTCCATTTCCAGTTCTGTATAGGAATTTCAACAATTTCTGGGATTGTCGCAGACACCTGCGGGGCTTTGTGGGATGTTCTACGTGAGGAATTTATCCCCCTACCCACCACGGAAGTCTGGCAGGAAACTGCAGATAAATTCTTGGAAGTTTGTAATTTCCCCAACGGTTTGGGAGCAGTGGATGGAAAACATATTAGAATTACCAAACCGGCTGGAACTGGATCCGAGTACTTTAATTCTGAAAAATATTTTTCCATACTGCTCATGGCAATTGCAGCTGCAGACTGTAGCTCCCAGACATTTAAAAACTCGGACATGGGCCAATAGTTGTATGGCAATCATTTCAATATCCCCCTGCCATGACCTTTTCCCAACACTCAAGGCCTGCCAATGCCATTTGATGTGGTTGGGGATCAGGCCTTTCAGATGTGTGGAAAACTCCTTAAACCATACTCCAGTTGGGACTTGAGACACACTTTGGTATGCTTGTCTCGAAATGGCGCATTTTAGGGACAGCCATTAATCTCAAAATTGAGACAGTCAAGGAGGTCAAGGCGTGTGTGGTTCTGCACAACTACATAATGGCTAAAGAACGACCCAACGTTGAACTTGATGAACCTGTTTGTAACCCATTGCCAGATTACCATCATCACCCCCATCAGGACAACAATTGAAGTTGCCCAAATGAGGGATACATTTGCGTCCTACTTTGTTTCTGAGAGTGGACATGTGTCCTGGCAAGATGAAATGGTTCAGTAAAATGTTCTTGTAATGTTATGTAATGTTACGTACCTGAAATTATTAAAATGTACCTTTTATGTTTGCTGACAATAAAACACCTGTAGTGAAACACCTGTTCCAAGTGCCCTCTAAATTACAATAATTTTTTTTAAAGTTTAAGAAGGTGATCACCAGTTCACAACTACAGTCTTTATAAAATCCACTCCCAATCTGCATGAGACAGGGATTGGATTATAACCAAATTGGGTTATGTCACCCATGCTTTACACTATACCTCTTCTCTCTGAGGTCAGTGCTATGGTAGGTTACTGTTACGCTTAGGGATCAGGAAAGCGAGAAAAGTGGACCCACTGGACCGAAACAGCGAACCTCCCCAGGACGAGTAGACCAGGTGGACCGCTCCCTATACAGGGGGCATTAGGAGCAGGCCCAGGGGAGACTACTGTACGGCAGCCGGTACCAAAGTAGAAGGAACGGTAAACGGGAAACAGACAAGACCGACAGAAAATGAAAGACAAACCGGAAGACAGTATGAGGACACGAGACCACGGAAGCGCAGGAGACGAGGACGAATGGACAAGGCAGAGGATCAGGAACACCGGGGAGACGGAGGCACAGGAGCACTGGAGCTGCAAGGGAAATACGGAGACAGACAATGAATATACACTGAAACGAAAACTCAGAGACGAGACAAGCAGCAGAGAGAACGCAGAGTACGCTAGGAAGCGAGAGAGCCAGAGGCATTTGCAACGGAAACAAATGACAGACAGGCACAGCCAAAAGGAAGAGGCGGCCTTAAATATAGAGTGGCAGCGTACCTTCCGGGTCACGGTCCTCCAGGACCACAGAGAGGAGGGGAAAGAGCGTCCAGAGAAAAGGGCAGAGTGCGCGTGCGCAGGAGACGCTAGTGCACGCGCGCCCGAAAGGAAGCAGGGACCGAGGGAGCGATCAGAGGAGACGGCGCTGGAGGAAGAACAGGAGCGCGCCGGGACGCCGAGGAACTGTAAGTATCAGCGGACAGCAGGGGCCGCGGCGGTGTTTAACAGCGACCAGTTACATTGGATTAGCTCCATCGTCTCTTCAGTCTGCATTTCTATAGTCCAATAGATTAATGCAGACTGAAGAGATGATGGAGCTAAGCCACCTCATATCTTTACTCACCTGCCCGTGTGTCAGAACTAGTGCACTCAGGATGCAGAAAACCCAGCATCCTGAGTGCACTAGTGCTGACATCTTTGCAGGTGAGCATTACTGACCCCTGACCCTTTGTGCTGTATTAATATATATTTTTGGAGGATTTTTAGTCCTCTTTGTGTTTTTGCCACCTCATAGCTCCATGACAGACACAAGAAGCAAAGTTGCAGTGTAAAGCAAATGAAGAAGAGGGGCAGCAGATTGTGTGTCATGGAGCTATGAGGTGGCAAAAACACAGTGTTTTGTTGACGGCGCACGGTGTGTGTTACCTGCGACGAAAGAGACAAAGAACAAGCAGTGATATGGGAAAAACAACACAAATTTATTTAACAACACAAACAAAAAAAATGATTCACGAGACAATGAGGGGGAAATAATATAGACATGGGGGGTGTGGAGCTGGGAGGATTGGCTAGGTGTGAACGATGAAGGGGTTCCAGGGGAAAGGCCTACTAAGTTTGTGGGGCCTGGGAGGTCAAGGATGGAAGTAGACACATTAGGAGTGGAAGCATGGGATGGGAGAGACACACTGGAAAACAGAGACACATTAGGAGGTGAGGGTGGAGGTAGTTGGACAGTTCTGGTGGCACAACTCTTTTTAGACTTCTGTCCCGTCTTAGGTGGCTGCCTTCTTTTTTTGTGTCTTCTTGGGAGGGTGTGAGTGGTGGAGTCAGCAGAACGTGCAGGATCTGGACCCGGCCTGGTGGTGGCAGTGGACAGCTGTGCAGGATCTGAACCCGGCCTGGTGCTGGCGGTGGACAACTGTGCAGGATCTGGACCTGGCATGGTGGTGGCGGTGGACAGCCGTGCAGGATCTGGACCTGGCATGGTGGTGGCGGTGGACAGCGGTGCAGGATCTGGACCTGGCATGGTGGTAGAGGTGGACAGCCATGCAGGAGCAGGTCTCGGCATGGTGGTGGCGGTGGACTGGTGTTCAGCAGGACCCGGCATAGTAGTGGCGGTATAGTGGTGTGCAGGACTGGGCATGGTGGTGGCCGTACAGTGGTATGCAGCAGAACTCTAAACTGAAGCTGGTTAGTGATGGCACAGGTGGAAATGCCATGTGTGGCTGCTGGAAGTACCAAGTCTGTTTCATAGCCTGAGCGTAAGCAGCATTGCAGGCCTGCATCACATTGAGCTGGAGTTCAGGTGTAAGGTGTTCCAACATGCCCCGCTCTGACTAAAAAATATGGCGTGCCGGTCTCTGGAGGTCGGCTTCCAGAAACTCAAGGAGTTGGTTGACATCCTGGAAAAGTGTGTTAATATGGGTCAGACCACTTTCCAGTCTATCTCCCAGTGCCTTCAGGCCATTCTGGAAGACCGAGGAAGTAAGGGAGTACAGTAAAGAAGAATCCCACAAGAAGGGCAAGTCCTCCCGGCGCCAGAGACGTAAAGGGCGCAAAGAAGTTGAACCAGTTGCACCTGGTGAAGAAAGGAATAAAGGAAAAACAATGTCTTATGCTTTTGTTCAAGATGCGAATTTTCTTCCAGACTGTACAAGGAAGATACAGTGGGGCAAAAAAGTATTTAGTCAGTCAGCAATAGTGCAAGTTCCACCACTTAAAAAGATGAGAGGCGTCTGTAATTTACATCATAGGTAGACCTCAACTATGGGAGACAAACTGAGAAAAAAAAAATCCAGAAAATCACATTGTCTGTTTTTTTAACATTTTATTTGCATATTATGGTGGAAAATAAGTATTTGGTCAGAAACAAAATTTCATCTCAATACTTTGTAATATATCCTTTGTTGGCAATGACAGAGGTCAAACGTTTTCTGTAAGTCTTCACAAGGTTGCCACACACTGTTGTTGGTATGTTGGCCCATTCCTCCATGCAGATCTCCTCTAGAGCAGTGATGTTTTTGGCTTTTCGCTTGGCAACACGGACTTTCAACCCCCTCCAAAGGTTTTCTATAGGGTTGAGATCTGGAAACTGGCTAGGCCACTCCAGGACCTTGAAATGCTTCTTACGAAGCCACTCCTTCGTTGCCCTGGCGGTGTGCTTTGGATCATTGTCATGTTGAAAGACCCAGCCACGTTTCATCTTCAATGCCCTTGCTGATGGAAGGAGGTTTGCACTCAAAATCTCACGATACATGGCCCCATTCATTCTTTCATGTACCCGGATCAGTCGTCCTGGCCCCTTTGCAGAGAAACAGCCCCAAAGCATGATGTTTCCACCACCATGCTTTACAGTAGGTATGGTGTTTGATGGATGCAACTCAGTATTCTTTTTCCTCCAAACACGACAAGTTGTGTTTCTACCAAACAGTTCCAGTTTGGTTTCATCAGACCATAGGACATTCTCCCAAAACTCCTCTGGATCATCCAAATGCTCTCTAGCAAACTTCAGACGGGCCCGGACATGTACTGGCTTAAGCAGTGGGACATGTCTGGCACTGCAGGATCTGAGTCCATGGTGGCGTAGTGTGTTACTTATGGTAGGCCTTGTTACATTGGTCCCAGCTCTCTGCAGTTCATTCACTAGGTCCCCCCGCGTGGTTCTGGGATTTTTGCTCACCGTTCTTGTGATCATTCTGACCCCACGGGGTGGGATTTTGCGTGGAGCCCCAGATCGAGGGAGATTATCAGTGGTCTTGTATGTCTTCCATTTTCTAATTGTTGCTCCCACTGTTGATTTCTTCACTCCAAGCTGGTTGGCTATTGCAGATTCAGTCTTCCCAGCCTGGTGCAGGGCTACAATTTTGTTTCTGGTGTCCTTTGACAGCTCTTTGGTCTTCACCATAGTGGAGTTTGGAGTCAGACTGTTTGAGGGTGTGCACAGGTGTCTTTTTATACTGATAACAATTTTAAACAGGTGCCATTACTACAGGTAATGAGTGGAGGAAAGAGGAGACTCTTAAAGAAGAAGTTACAGGTCTGTGAGAGCCAGAAATCTTGATTGTTTGTTTCTGACCAAATACTTATTTTTCACCATAATATGCAAATAAATTGTTAAAAAAACAGACAATGTGATTTTCTGGATTTTTTTTTCTCAGTTTGTCTCCCATAGTTGAGGTCTACCTATGATGTAAATTACAGACGCCTCTCATCTTTTTAAGTGGTGGAACTTGCACTATTGCTGATTGACTAAATACTTTTTTGCCCCACTGTAGATGCATTCATGTTTCCAGTAGCCACTGCTAGGTTGGAGTCGGATGACCGGCCAGTTGATGGCGGTGTAGGAGATGAAAACCTGGAGAGCGCTGATGGATCGAGTATCTATGACAGTCATGAACAACAGTCCTGTCATAGGCCCGCGTCTGCGGTGACAGGAAAAGGTGAGATGATGGAAGATGGTGAAGGCTCCAAAGGACCTGGTGCGGAGGAGCTGGGATACCCGGTGTGACGGATCCCTTCTCCATGGTGTCACTTACTCGTCTCGTGCCTGCTCTCACACGTGACTTGGGGTTGTGCCTGCAAGTATTAATCTATCTCCCCACTCTCAGTCCAGCATTCAACCTCTGTCCTATGCTGTAATGGGAGCATAAATCACACACCGACCCACACCACGCACCCGCTCATACACGCTGCCACCACTCACCGAATACACGGGCGATGAGTCCCAGAACGTACAGAAATTATCTAACTGGTAGATGCTTTCTGCTCCGAGGGTAGAACAAATGTAGGTTGGATCACACCAGCTTCTCAGGCTGCCCCCATCATGTGAACACAATTCTCTGTTTGCAGCCTAAATTTATAACTTTGGTCTGGAAGTCAGGTTTCTAGACCGGCCCCCCCCCCAGGTTAATATCATAATTGCAGTCTGTTTGATTGGGGCACGGCCGCTCTACTAATGAATATATCTTATTTACCTCTGGAGACACTTGTGAGATGGTTCCCAGGAATAGCTAACCTCAGGCCGCAATTAGCATCTCCCCTCCAAGACCTAGGATGTACCAAATGTTACTTTTCTTCTTGGCCCTAGCTAGACCTCCAGGTGCGATATGGAGACACAATTTCTACTAGTCCCAAGGAAGTACCTATTAACACCTAGGTGCGACTTGCCTTCAGGACAGATGTTACATTATCACTAGTCACACATATAACCCTAGACATATGTCACTACACACATATAGATATATATACACATATTTCACCACACCCGGATACCCAAGAGAGGGCTGAAGATGCCATTACTGAGTCCCAGGTAAAGACTGAGGGTGCAGAAGTAGAGGAAGCTAGCAAAGGAGTGGGGCCTGAAGCAGATACTTCCTCAGGTGATGAAAGCTCAACCAATCCAGAGGATGGAGGGAGCGAGCTAAGAAGGGTCCAGGAGACTGTAGAAGCCCGGTTGAAGCAACAGTAGCTTCGGAGACAGGCTGCTGAGTGCCGTGTAGGTGCCTTAGAGAAAGAGGTGGCGGAGCTCAGAGGTCGCCTGGCAGAAAGCCAGTCAATGAATAAAGCAGCCTGGGAGAAGATGGAGCAACAGGTGTCTATCCTGGCCAAACACGTGGAAGCTAGTGAAATTCAGAGGAAGTTGGCCCTGAGAAGTTGAGTGTCTAATGACAATAAAAGAAAGAGACTTCTCTGTTTAAATGCTTGATAGACTTACCTGAAGACCTGAGAGAGGCATGTGCCAGGGAGTCTATGCATGAAGGGTTCAAGAAGGCTGTGGGGGCATGTAAGGTGAACTGGACCCCGGAAGCTAGTCAGTTGTGATATTGTCCACAACTGATTTCACATGCACTTGAGATATGTGCGTACAAAGTGGATGATTCAATTGAGGAATGAAGATGCTGCTAGGCACCTGGAGCATATGAGGAAAGCTTGGAATCTTCAGGAAGGTGTAATACAGGTACCCGTGTCTATGGTGAAGAAAATCATTGGAAGGAATGGTCAAGCCATGCAAGAGATGGTGGATAAGTCTGGAGTGGTGAGCTTGAGAATACCAGTTGTCCAAGAAGACCAGTTACCCCGGGAAAAGGGTATGGTTCCCTTCTTTGTTGTGGGAACAGAGGAAAGTCTTGGAAATGTACAGACTCTGCTGGAGTACCGTGTGGCGTATCTAAGGGAGATAGAGCAGTTAAAGGGAAGGTGCCATCAAAAAAATTTTTTTTTCAGAAATTGTAAAAATGTAAAGAATTAACCCCTTCCCGACCCATGACGCCACGTAGGCGTCATGAAGGTCGGTGCCAATCCGACCCATGACGCCTATGTGGCGTCATGGAAAGATCGCGTCCCTGCAGATCGGGTGAAAGGGTTAACTCCCATTTCACCCGATCTGCAGGGACAGGGGGAGTGGTAGTTTAGCCCGGGGGGTGGCTTCACCCCCTCGTGGCTACGATCGCTCTGATTGGCTGTTGAAAGTGAAACTGCCAATCAGAGCGATTTGTAATATTTCACCTATTATAACTGGTGAAATATTACAATCCAGCCATGGCCGATGCTGAAATATCATCGGCCATGGCTGGAAATACTAATGTGCCCCCACCCCACCCCACCCCACCGATCGCCCCTTCAGCCCCCCGATCTGGCCGGTACACTGCTCCGGCTCCCCTCCGTCCTGTGCTCTGCTCCCCCTGTGCTCTTGTCCGCTCCCCCGTGCTCCAATCACCCCCCCGTGCTCCAATCACCCCCCCTGCACTCCGATCCACCCCCCCCCCGGTGCTCCGTTCCACCCCCCCGTGCTCCATTCCAGCCCCCCTGTGCTCCGTTCCACCCCTGCCGCGCTCCGATTCCCTCCCCCCATGCTCCGATCCCCCCCCCGTGGACCCCCCCACCCCATCATACTTACCGATCCAGCCGGGGTCCCGTCCGTCTTCTCCCTGGGCGCCGCCATCTTCCAAAATGGCGGGCGCATGCGCAGTGCGCCCGCCGAATCTGCCGGCCGGCAGATTCGTTCCAAAGTGCATTTTGATCACTGAGATATAATCTATCTCAGTGATCAAAATAAAAAAAATAATAAATGACCCCCCCCCCCCCCCCTTTGTCACCCCCATAGGTAGGGACAATAAAAAAATAAAGAAATTTTTTTTTTCCACTAATGTTAGAATAGGGTTAGGGTTAGGGGTAGGGGTAAGGTTAGGGTTAGGGGTAGGGTTAGGGGTAGGGTTAGGGTTAGGGGTAGGGGTAGGGTTAGGGGTAGGGTTAGGGTTAGGGCTAGGGTTAGGGTTTCGGTATGTGCACACGTATTCTGGTCCTCTGCGGATTTTTCCGCTGCGGATTTGATAAATCTGCAGTGCTAAACCGCTGCGGATTTATGGCAGATTTACCGCGTTTTTTTCTGCGCATTTCACTGCGGTTTTACAACTGCGATTTTCTATTGGAGCAGTTGTAAAACCGCTGCGGAATCCGCACAAAATTACTGACATGCTGCGGAATGTAAACCGCTGCGTTTCCGTGCAGTTTTTCCGCAGCATGTGTACAGCGATTTTTGTTTCCCGTAGGTTTACATTGAACTGTAAACTCATGGGAAACTGCTGCGGATCCGCAGCGTTTTCCTCAGCGTGTGCACATACCTTTAGAATTAGGCTATGTGCACACTGTGCGGATTTGGCTGCGGATTGGCCGCTGCGGATTCGCAGCAGTGTTCCATCAGGTTTACAGTACCATGTAAACATATGAAAAACCAAATCCGCTGTGCCCATGGTGCGGAAAATACCGCGCGGAAACGCTGCATTGTATTTTCCGCAGCATGTCAATTCTTTGTGCGGATTCCGCAGCTTTTTACACCTGTTCCTCAATAGGAATCCGCAGGTGAAATCCGCACAAAAAACACTGGAAATCCGCGGAAAATCCGCAGGTAAAACGCAGTGCCTTTTACCCGCGGATTTTTCAAGAATGGTGCGGAAATATCTCACACGAATCCGCAACGTGGGCACATAGCCTTAGGGTTAGGGTTGTGATTAGGGTTATGGCTACAGTTGGGATTAGGGTTAGGGGTGTGGGGGGGTTAGTGTTGGAGTTAGAATTGAGGGGTTTCCACTGTTTAGGCACATCAGGGGGTCTCCAAACGCAACATGGCGCCACCATTGATTCCAGCCAATCTCGTATTCAAAAAGTCAAATGGTGCTCCCTCACTTCCGAGCCCTGACGTGTGCCCAAACAGTGGTTTACCCCCACATATGGGGTACCAGCATACTCAGGACAAACTGCGCAACAATTACTGGGGTCCAATTTCTCCTGTTACCCTTGTGAATCTAAAAAAATGCTTGCTAAAACATAATTTTTGAGGAAAGAAAAATGATTTTTTATTTTCACGGCTCTGCGTTGTAAACGTCTGTGAAGCACTTGGGGGTTCAAAGTGCTCACCACATATCTAGATAAGTTCCTTGGGGGGTCTAGTTTCTAAAATGGGGTCACTTGTGGGGGTTTCTACTGTTTAGGCACACCAGGGGCTCTGCAAACGCAACATGACACCCGCAGACCATTCCATCAAAGTCTGCATTTCAAAAGTCGCTACTTCCCTTCTGAGCCCCGACGTGTGCCCAAACAGTGGTTTACCCCCACTCATGGGGTATCAGCGTACTCAGGAGAAACTGGACAACAACTTTTAAGGTCCAATTTCTCCTGTAACCCTTGGGAAAATAAAAAATTCTGGGCTAAATAATTATTTTTGAGGAAAGAAAACGTATTTATTATTTTCACGGCTCTGCATTATAAACTTCTATGAAGCACTTGGGGGTTCAAAGTGCTCACCACACATCTAGATAAGTTCCTTTCGGGGTCTAGTTTCCAAAATGGGGTCACTTGTGGGGGGTTTCTACTGTTTAGGCACATCAGGGGCTCTGCAAACGCAACATGACGCCCGCAGAGCATTCCATCAAAGTCTGCATTTCAAAACGTCACTACTTCACTTCCGAGCCCCGGCATGTGCCCAAACAGTGATTTACCCCCACATATGGGGTATCAGCGTACTCAGGAGAAACTGGACAACAACTGTTGGGGTCAAATTTCTCCTGTTACCCTTGGGAAAATAAAAAATTGCAGGCTAAAAGATCATTTTTGAGAAAATAATTTTTTTTTTTAATTTTCATGGCTTTGCGTTATAAACTTCTGTGAAGCACTTGGGGGTTCAAAGTCCTCACCACACATCTAGATTAGTTCCTTTGGGGGTCTAGTTTCCAAAATGGTGTCATTTCTGGGGGATATCCAATGTTTAGGCACACAGGGGCTCTCCAAACGTGACATGGTGTCCGCTAATGATTGGAGCTAATTTTCCATTTAAAAAGCCAAATGGCGTGCCTTCCCTTCCGAGCCCTGCCGTGCGCTCAAACAGTGGTTTACCCCCACATATGGGGTATCAGCGTACTCAGGACAAACTGGACAACAATATTTGGGGTCCAATTTCTCCTATTATCCTTGGCAAAATAGGAAATTCCAGGCTAAAAAATCATTTTTGAGGAAAGAAAAATTATTTTTTATTTTCATGGCTCTGCGTTATAAACTTCTGTGAAGCACCTGAGGGTTTAAAGTGCTCACTAGGCATCTAAATAAGTTCCTTGGGGGGTCTAGTTTCCAAAATGGGGTCACTTGTGGGGGAGCTCCAATTTTTAGGCACACGGGGGCTCTCCAAACGTGACATGGTGTCCGCTAAAGAGTGGAGCCAATTTTTGATTCAAAAAGTCAAATGGCGCTCCTTCCCTTCCAAGCCCTGCCGTGCGCCCAAACAGTGGTTTACCCCCACATATGAGGCATCAGCGTACTCAGGACAAATTGGACAACAACTTTCGTGGTTCAGTTTCTCCTTTTACCATTGGGAAAATAAAAAAATTGTTGCTAAAAGATAATTTTTGTGACTAATAATTTAAATGTTCATTTTTTCCTTCCATGTTGCTTCTGCTGCTGTGAAGCACCTGAAGGGTTAATAAACTTCTTGAATGTGGTTTTGTGCACCTTGAGGGGTGCAGTTTTTAGAATGGTGTCACTTTTGGGTATTTTCAGCCATATAGACCCCTCAAACTGACTTCAAATGTGAGGTGGTCCCTAAAAAAAATGGTTTTGTAAATTTCGTTGTAAAAATGACAAATCGCTGGTCAAATTTTAACCCTTATAACTTCCTAACAAAAAAAAAATTTGTTTCCAAAATTGTGCTGATGTAAAGTAAACATGTGGGAAATGTTATTTATTAACTATTTTGTGTCACATATCTCTCTGGTTTAACAGAATAAAAATTCAAAATGTGAAAATTGCGAAATTTTCAAAATTTTCGCCAAATTTCCGTTTTTATCACAAATAAACGCAGAATTTATTGACCTAAATTTACCACTAACATGAAGCCCAATATGTCACGAAAAAACAATCTCAGAACCGCTAGGATCCGTTGAAGCGTTCCTGAGTTATTACCTCATAAAGGGACACTGGTCAGAATTGCAAAAAACGGCAAGGTCTTTAAGGTCAAAATAGGCTGGGTCATGAAGGGGTTAATGATTACATTTTCTTAAAAAATATTATCATTTGTTTATAATTTAGTAAAATATGAAAAATAATTTGAAAAGTTTTGGAATTTCCACTTTTCAACACTAGGGGGAGCAGCTGCTGAAATTTCAGAAAAACCTAGTGTACAAATAGCTCACATTACTGCACTGCAGTAATTATGGGCGGAGTCTGCTGACGTGTGTGATGTCTCCTCTCTTCCCCTTCTGGATGTTTGCTAAGGGATTAGAGAGGATGATATTCAGGAACCCAATGAGCAGCCATTTTGTTGGTGACTGCAGAGTATGGCTGCCGTCACACTAGCAGTATTTGGTCAGTATTTTACCTCAGTATTTGTAAGCCAAAACCAGAAGTGGAACAATTAGAGGAAAAGTATAATAGAAACATCTGCACCACTTCTGCATTTATCACCCACTCCTGGTTTTGGCTTACAAATACTGAGATAAAATACTGACCAAATACTGATAGTGGACGGCAGCCTATACTGACAAGTAGACGGTCACCGAGGATGGCAGGCAGAATGGATTCTGGGAGATATGTGGTGGAGGGAGCAGGGTGACAGCAGCACAGAGTATTTCAGGAGAGCAGTGTGCTGGTCTATGGGGGCCCCCTGTTCGGTGTGCGGAGCAGCCAGGGATTGTACATAGAGCGCTGTCTTTTATACACATGGATGGACCGTCTGCTCCACAGAAATCCTGGAAACATTTCTGCGGATTGATGGCCTGGTCTGATCCAGACTTTGCATACAGACCCCATTCCCCTCCTCAGATCCTGTCTTCTCCATCATGTCTTGGCGATGTGTGAAAGCGAGGCGACAGGCGCAGTCTGGGGTGACGCTGGGAAGGAAATGTAGCCATATAGTAACAATAAAAATGAGACCCCTCTCTTCAGCCGCCTCACCAGCCTTCCCCTGACTGCACCTAACTGGAGGTCATGCTGTCCCCTCTATTACCCCAGACCCGCGTGCAGGTGCTCAGCCAGAACCACCATAGAATGGGTCCGCTTTCTGAAGATAATACTGCCATAGTGTTCTCACATAATACCGCCATATAGATCACACACAATACTATCAAATAGATCACACAATACTGTCATACAGTTCTCACATAATACCACCATATAGATCACACATAAGACCGCCAGTGTTCTCACATACCGCCATATAGATCACACATAATACCGCCAGTGTTCTCACATACCGCCATATAGATCACACATAATACCGTCAGTGTTCTCACATACCGCCATATAGATCACACATAATACCGCCAGTGTTCTCACATACCGCCATATAGATCACACATAATACTGCCATAGTGTTCTCACATAATACCACCATATAGATCACACATAATACCGCCAGTGTTCTCACATACCGCCATATAGATCACACATAATACCGCCAGTGTTCTCACATACCGCCATATAGATCACACATAATACCGCCAGTGTTCTCACATACCGCCATATAGATCACACATAATACCGCCAGTGTTCTCACATACCGCCATATAGATCACACATAATACCGCCAGTGTTCTCACATACCGCCATATAGATCACACATAATACCGCCAGTGTTCTCACATACCGCCATATAGATCACACATAATACTGCCATAGTGTTCTCACATAATACCGCCATATAGATCACACATAATACTGCCATAGTGTTCTCACATAATACCGCCATATAGATCACACATAATACCGCCAGTGTTCTCACATACCACCATATAGATCACACATAATACTGCCATAGTGTTCTCACATAATACCGCCATATAGATCACACATAATACTGCCATAGTGTTCTCACATAATACCGCCATATAGATCACACATAATACTGCCATAGTGTTCACATAATACCGCCATATAGATCACACAATACTGCCATAGTGTTCTCACATACCGCCATATAGATCACACATAATACTGCCATAGTGTTCTCACATAATACCGCCATATAGATCACACATAATACTGCCATAGTGTTCAGATAATACCGCCATATAGATCACACAATACTGCCATAGTGTTCTCACATACCGCCATATAGATCACACATAATACTGCCATAGTGTTCTCACATAATACCGCCATATAGATCACACATAATGCTGCCAGTGTTCTCACATAATACCGCCATATAGATCACACACAATACCACCATATAATTCTCACAATACTGATCAACCATAATACCACCATACAGATCACATAATACCGTCATATATATCTCACATAATGCCATAATACAGCATGACGCCCGCAGCTCCTGTTATCGCACGCATTGAGTTGTGTGTGCAATGGGGAAAGATATGCAGGGGGGAGAGGAGTGCATAGAAGTGGATTAGATACACGGTTCACCAGACAGTATCACACAAGAGAGGATTAGATACACGGTTCACCAGACAGTATCACACAGGAGAGGATTAGATACACGGCTCAGCATAATATCACACAGGATAGGATTAGATACACAGCTCAGCAGTCAGTATCACACAGGAGAGGATTAGATACACGGCTCAGCAGACAGTATTACACAGGAGAGGATTAGATACACGGCTCAGCAGACAGTATTACACAGGAGAGGATTAGATACACGGCTCAGTCAGTATTCCACAGGAGGATTAGATACACAGGTCAGCACAGGATAGGATTAGATACACGGCTCAGCAGTCAGTATTCCACAGGAGGATTAGATACACAGGTCAGCACAGGATAGGATTAGATACACGGCTCAGCAGACAGTATCACACAGGAGAGGATTAGATACACGGCTCAGCAGACAGTATCACACAGGAGAGGATTAGATACACGGCTCAGCATACAGTATCACACAGGAGAGGATTAGATACACGGCTCACCAGACAGTATCACACAGGAGAGGATTAGATACACGGCTCAGCAGTCAGTATTCCACAGGATTAGATACACAGGTCAGCACAGGATAGGATTAGATACACGGCTCAGCAGACACTATCACACAGGAGAGGATTAGATACATGGCTCAGCACAGTATAGTGATAGATGCACGGTCTGATGTCCTGTGAGGAGCTGCAGTGAGAGGTCGAGCAGCACAGAGCCTCCCCCATCCCCCTCTGTTACCTCTCTGCAGCTCCTGATAAGAGAACATCAGACCACAGCACTTCAGACTCTCTAACGATTCTAGAGATTCAGCCACACACCAGGCAGCAGAGGACAGGGAACGGCCGCTGAGTGTGAGGGGAGACAGATGGAGCTGCCCCTCCAACAGCACGGCTCTCAGACACAGTGGAGCTCACAGTCAGGTACACTCCACTGTAGACTGAAGCAAGATGGCGCCGATCTCCTGCCTCTGCTGTGATGTGGAGACAGCCCAGGGGGCGTGGCCACATCAGAGCAGAGAGCAGCTTATAATGCTAGGTATGGGGTCGCCTCCCGACTACAGCTGTCTATGTCCAGGGCTGCCGTATGTGAAGACTGTAAGTGTCGTGCAGCTACACTTACAGTCCTGCAAATGAAAATGGCGGCGCCCAGTGGCAGAAAAAAAAATGAATAAAAAAAAACAATAAATACTATGCACTTGAAAATAACTTATAAAAATAAGGAAATAAAGAGGTTTTTTTTTTTTACAATATTAAAACGCGGCACCTTCCCTTTAAGGCTTGAAAGACAGCGCCTTAGAGGACTGCTGTGCCCAATTGATGGAAGATGGCAGCTAACTTCAACCCAATTTACCGGGAACAGAAGGGGCCCTCTAAAGAATGGAATGGCTGACAGCCAAAGATGTTAAACAAGACTAGGAGGCCGAGAATCTGCATGAGGCAGTTCTATTCCCAGTACGAGACTGAGAGACCTGGACAGTAGCCCCTGTCAAGTGTTAGATTGGCCAGACTCAGACCCAGACCAGACAGCAGGCTCGAGTGTAAATGGGTCTCATGACCACACCAACCGTGGGTGGCAGCCACGGAGAGAAAGGTCGGGTAAAGGGGCGTACTGGAAAAATGTGACTAAAGGTCTAGTGACACAGGCCTACATGTTGAATGTTGGGGGAGGGAAAAACCGAACATGGGTATGATGAGAGATGCTCAATCCCGACTGAGAGGGACCTCTCGACTGGTAGGGCAAGGTGACTTGGGTACCCGGTCTCGAGACCCCTGGTGTGTGACAAATGTACAACTCCACACGATTGAACAGAGGGGGGAGATATGTGATGCAGTGAACCCTGTAACAGGTAGGGGGTGCTGCATGGTCTTCCCATAATACGCATGGAGACGTATTGAGGCCATAGGAATGCATGGCAGTCGCAGGCATAACTGTGGTGATGAGAAAGTTTAGCATTATTGTGAATGGTCGGTATGTGTGTCACAGAGGAAGATACTTTGCGCTGTAAGCCTGAAGTAAGGTTTTTCTGGGACCTGTAGTCCCACAAGTAATTGTGTTGTTTTAGAGGGAGGCTGGCAGGGCTAGTTTGAGAGCTGGGCGGGTCGAACTAGCCACACACACTACCCATCTATGGGAATGGTTACAGCTTGATAATGTGACTGGGGTGTGGGTCACATGGTTTCCAGTGTATGGACCTGAATGGTTCTGGGCTGGAAGGTCCTGTGAGAGGAAAGGCCTGAGTGTTGTGAGGTCCAGAGTGTGGACCGGATCCCTGAAGAGTACCTGGTAAGGCCGTGACTCTGAGTGGCCTGGGTGTTGGGAAGTCCCGAGTGTGGACCGGATCCCTGAAGAGCACCTGGTGAGGCTGTGATCCTGAGTGACCTCTGTGTTGGGAGGTCCTGTGTGTGTGGACCGGATCCCTGAAGAGCACGAGGAGAGGCCAAGGACCTGCAGAGCTGGTGATGTCTACTGTGTTGGGGAAGCTACCATCCTTTGGTGGGTCTGGAACCGACTGGTGTATGCCTGTCATGCAAGTTGGTGATCCCCATAAGGCAGCTTTCCCAGGGAGAGGGGACTGACAAAGAGTCAGAAGGTGGAACAGGAGCTCCCGTAAGGTAATTCCATAGACTGTTGGTTCTTATTATGTTCCATGAACTCTGCGGTCCCTCACGGCAATTAGTCAGAGGAGGACCAGCGTGTTTAGTTGCCAAACTAATGATGTGAAACCTAATGTCATGTCCTGATACAGTGTTTAATGTACAGTTTGTGGTACGGTGTATGACTCTTTAATAAACCGCATAGACTGTTATGTGCAAAAAGTGTTCATGTGTACCTTGAATCCTGTTGCTAAAAGAGTATTCCCCTTCCCGTTAGTGAGCGCTATCTCACAACAGTTAGATTAGCTCGCGCCCCCTCCAGCTCCTCCACTCTGTGGCCTATATGTTGCACATCTTGTTTGATTTCAGTTAGGTCTTTTGATAAAGGAGCAAGAGCGGATGTGAGAATATTTTTAATAAAGCTTCTGGAGATGGGTTCATCAGTGTCCATCAAGTCTTCGTTTCCCTCCTCTAACCTCTCCATTTCTGGTTCGCCAGGTGAGACCCCAGAATGAGACACATCTCGTTTGGACCCTTTGTGTTTTGTAAGAAATTTCTCCATTTCGCTAGTTGATATGGCCTCAGAAGTGTTAATCGCCCCTGACGAGTGTCCGATTATTACCATACTGCTACTTTCTTCAATTAACTATGTTTATTATTGGTTTCCCTGTGTTCAGTAAGATGAGTAGGTTCACATTATATTAGAAAAAAACAAGTGAGAGGAGGAGGGAAGTTGCTGTCTTGGCTAGAGCTTTAGATGTTGTAGTTGTCTACAGTCACTAGGTGGTGTACTTGCTGCAGAAACAATGTGTGTATAGTAGAAGAGACTTGTTCTCAATATGATTTAGGTCTTTGGTGTTCCTGACCTAGAAAAAAAATGGCAAAAAGAAAATGGAAAAAAAAAAAGAAAGAAAAGGAGATCCAGCTATGGAGCGAGGAGCTCAATAGATGTGGGCCGTCAATTAATGGCTCTGAACCTTTCTTTCACTCCTTTAGAGTAAGAGAACGATTGATAATTGAGCAGATAATGTATTCCCCTTTAATAAGTCACTTTCTTGCTTGAATTGCCTTGGGGTTTAAGCCATCTATAACAAAACTGAAGGGCCTTGTCTATAGATGTTAATTGTATGTCTGCTGACTGCAGTCACCTTCCCGCTTCCTCATGGAGAGCTGGCCCCCACTTGTCACCTCAGCTTTGCCACCTTTTCCACGGCACCTCTGTTATTTACTTCTGTGCCAGCTCACTGTCCAAGGCTCCCATCGGCGTCAGTCTTGCAGCGCAGGCCGGTCTTGAGACTTTTGGCCTCAGCTCAGCTAGGCCCAGTTACGGCAGCAGAACACGCCGTGGGGGAAGGGCGCAGTGACCCTCTAACCGCGGATGTTTCCCGCTCGCCACCCGGGGCCACCAGCTGCTGTCTTCCTCCTTGAGTCACCCTTCCAGTGTTCTCTACTCCACCCGGCAAGTTGCGGTCAGTCTAGATGGAAGGCGCCTGAAGCGAGGAGACGTGAGGCGCAGGCGGACCGTGGAGTGTCCTTGCAGGCCCAGCAGCGTCTGTTTCACCAGAGCTCCCTAGAAACCTGGTCTTCTGATTTGTCACTGAAACACAGTTTTTTCACATACTATTTGGATTAGATAATTGGGCCTTGTGGCTGTACCCCAATATTAGATCTAGCGATTTTTAAGTACAAATCTGGCCTTCTGATTTGTCCCTGAAACACAGTTTTAACAAAAACAATTTGAAATAGCTAATTGGGCCTCCTCGCTGCACCCCGATATTAGGCCTAGCAATTTTTAAGTGGAAATCTGGCCTTTTGATTTGTCACTGAAACACAGTTTTATCACAAATGATTTGGATTAGTTAATTGGGCCTCCGCGTTGCAACCCAATATTAGGCCTAATGATTTTTAAGTGGAAATCTGGCCTTCTAGTTTAGCACTGAAACACAGTTTTATCACAAATGATTTGGATTAGCTAATTGGGCCTCGTGGTTGCACTCCAATATTAGGCCTAATGATTTTTAAGTGGAAATCTGGCCTGCTGATTTGTCACTGAAACAGAGTTTTCACAAACGATTTGGATTAGCTAATTGGGCCTCGTGACTGCACCCCAATATTAGGCATAATTATTTTTAAAACTATTCGTATGCAATTCTATTGTATCGGCACAATTCATATCAACAGATTAACTGGTAGACTGTTATGAATTCTGTTGTCGAACTCCCTCCTGTGGTCGTGAATGGTACTTCGGCGAGTTCTGTCTATGGGCTCCCTCTGGTGGCTATGAGTGAAGCTGCTGCATCTGAGGTTCCTTACACAGGTGACGTGGTTTATCCTTTGGTAGGCTTTTCTATTTAACTCTACTCAGATCGTTACTCCATGCCAGCTGTCAATGTTTTAGCATTGGTTCAGTTCGCTCCTGGATCTGCCTGGTGACCTGTCTTCTCCTGCAGAAGCTAAGTTCCTTATTGTTATTTTTGCTCATTGTTTCTTTGTCCAGCTGGTTATCCTGATTTTGTCTTGCTAGCTGGAAGCTCTGGGATGCAGAGTGGCACCCCCCGCACCGTGAGTCGGTGCGGAGGACCCTTTTGCACACTCTGCGTGGTCTTTTGTAGGTTTTTGTGCTGACCGCAAAGATTCCTTTCCTATCCTCTGTCTATTTAGTAAGTCTGGCCTCCCTTTGCTGAAACCTATTTCATTTCTGCGTTTGTGACTTTCATCTTTACTCACAGTCATTATATGTGGGGGGCTGCCTATTCCTTTGGGGAATTTCTCTGAGGCAAGGTAGGCTTTATTTTCTATCTCTAGGGCTAGCTAGCTCTGAGGCTGTGACGAGGCGCCTAGGGAGCGTCAGGAGCGCTCCACGGCTATTTTTAGTGTGTGCGATAGGATTAGGGCTTGCGGTCAGCAGAGCTCCCACATCCCAGAGCTCGTCCAGTATGAGTTTAACTATCAGGTCGGGTGCTCCTAACCACCAGGTCATAACAGTAGACCAAAAGACCCCTGTAGCGATGAAAGTCGATGACTCGTGGATAGCTTTCCACAACTCTTGAGCTGTGTGACTGTGATATCTAAGGCATATTAAGTTAAATACCGCCTGATTGCAGTGAGCTCTAACTGCAGTGGAGGAAGTATTAGATTTCAGAGGTTTGTCCTGCAAGCCTTGGGCATTCCAAGACTTGGTGTCGAGTGACGCCTTGGTGTCTATTGGTTTAGTTTACCATCCCTTGGTGTTTCGTGGTTTAGTTCTCCATCCCCTGGTGTGCAGTGGTTTAGATCTCCAACCCTAGGTTCTTAGTAGTTTAGTTCTCCAAGCCCTGTTGTGTAGTAGTTTAGTTCTCCATTTTCTTGTGTGTAGTGGTTTAGTTCTCCATCCCTTGGTGTCTAGTGGTTTAGTTCACAGTCCCTTCGTGTGTAATGGTTTAGTTATTCAGCCCTAGGTGTTTAGCAGTTTAGTTCTCCAACCCCTGTTGTGTAGTAGTTTAGTTCTCTATCCTCTGGTGTGTAATGGTTTAGTTCTACATCCCAAGCACTCTGCAAACTTTGGGGATTCTAAGACTTGTGGAGCAGACCCTTCATCGCCTGTCCCCACAGCCCCCAGATTCTCCCAGTGCCCAGTTACTGAGATGTATTGCCGCTGGCGATGCTTGCTCTTCCAGGTGTCAGTTTTGAAATGGCAGACAGATTTTTCCAAGGAACAGGTGACGTTGTCTGCGACATGCTGGTGTAGGGCAGGTACATCTTTCTTAGAGAAGTAATGGCGACTGGGCAACTGGTACTGGGGGACTGCAACGACCATCAACTTTTGGAAACCGTCTGTGTCCACCAGGCGGAAAGGAAGTATTTTCTTCGCCAACAGATTGGAGATGGTGAAGTTCAAGTTTTAGTTTGGCATGTGTAGGAGGAAACAATCTTTTACATGACCACAACTGTGGTCTGAGGACTGGCTGCTGTGCTGAGAGAAGGTGGAGTAGAGTGAACATGACAAACTTCTGGACTGTGACTGAGGTGCAGGCGGAGATGGTATGGTGGATTGAGAAAGATGTTGTGTGCTCAGTGTCTGACATTGGACAAAAAGAGCAGGCATGTCCACTTCCTAAACAGCTGATGGGCCCTCACTCCCCCCAACTGTAGTGGGTAAGCAAGTGGATGTTCTGCGTCCGGAGACCTGTGTGAGAAAGCTTGGACCCCACATGATGCTGCGTACAGTATAATGGCCCCACATGATGCTGCATACTGTATAATGGCTCCACATGATGCTGGATACAGTACAATGGCCCCACATGTTGCTCCATACAGTATAATGGGCCCACATGATGCTGCATACTGTATATTGGCTCCATATGATGCTAGGTACAGTATAATGGCCCCACATGATGCTGGGTACAGTATAATGGCCCCACATGATGCTGGGTACAGTGTAATGGCCCCACATAGTTATCCCACCCCCATCATTGCCTTCTCCCCAACCCCCATCATTGCCTTCTACATCACACTGTCACACCCTCAGATACTTACCTGTCTGTCTGGCGACTCCCGCTGTCCTCCATCGCTGTATTCTGCCCGACTTCTCGGGCTCTCGTTGCTTCGGCGGTTCGCGCATGCACCGTAGCGCTTCTTCCGCTGCCAGGGGTTCTGGGAGGTCGTGACCCGGTGGCTCCGCCCCAGTATGGCGGCGCCCACTGGGTATTTCTGTTCGGCGCTTATACAGATAAGACGCCTGTGTATCTTCATTGTAGTGGCTCCTGCCTAGCCCAGGAGTCCCTTTTCATTCCCAGGTCCCTGTCTCTGCTGCCACTTGCTAGCCCATGGCCTTTTCCTTTTTGCTCGTCCGTTAGTAGCCTTGTCTTTAGTAGTCTTGTCCCTGGTAGTCTTGTCCCCTCCGTTCCTTTTCCTTGTCCTTTCCTTGTCTCGGTAGTCCATTAGTCTAACCACCATTTTCCTTTTGTTTTTTTTTCCCTTCCTTTTCAGCTCCCAGCTTCCAGCCACCCTCAGTTCCAGTTTCTTCTTTGTTCTTCCCGTTTTTCACCCCAGTCGTCCCTTTGGCTCCAGCAGTTGTGGTTCCATCCCCCATGGGCCTGCTCCTAGCGCTCCCTGTATAGGGGGTGGTTCTATCTGGTCCCCGCTCGTCCTTGGGGGCTCTGGAGCCGCTACCCAGAGGGTCCACTTTCGTGTTTTTCTCCCTTAGTTTCCAATCCGTGATACACCTACACACACCTCTCACCGCGCTCCCTCCCAGCAGCCGGCAGCTTCCTCTATCGCTGAATAATATCATCAAGCCGCGTCGCTGACTGCTCACATCACTGTTATGATCAGGTGACCTTGGAGCAGCATGAAAACTTTAACTGGAGTAGGTGGTAACTATACTGACCGCAAACCCTGATCTTATCACCGCAACTAGAAGTAGCCGTGGGGTGTGCCTAACAAAACCTAGACACCTCGAGACAGCCGGAGAACTAAATATCCCTAAAGATGGAAATAGGAATACTATCTTGCCTCAGAGCAGATCCCCAAAGGATAGGCAGCCCCCCACAAATAATGACTGTGAGTAGTAGAGGAAAAGACAAAATCAGGCAGAAAACAGGATCTAGCAAAAGAGGCCACTTCTAGCTAAATAGGAAAGGATAGGACAGGACACTAAGCGGTCAGCATTAAAATCCTTCCAAAATATCCACAGCAGAAAATACAAAAATAAACTCCACCACCTAACTAAAGGTGTGGAGCGTATATCTGCAACTCCAGAGAATCCAAACAGACTGAGAAAACACTGACACAGTCTAAGCTGGACAATAGAAAAACAAACAAAAAGCACTGAAAATAAGCACACTGCAAGTGTGCCACAGGAAAAGAAACAGACACTTATCTTTGCTGAACTGGCAGCTAGGCAGGAGAGGCCAGGAGAGATCCAACACTTCCCAAGAAACATTGACAACTGGCCAGGAGTAAAGAGTCCAGCAAACCTAAATACCCCAGTCAGAATTGCAATCAGTGGATACACCTGTGCAAGACTGCAGCCCAGGGACAACTGCATTACCATTTACAACCACCGGAGGGAGCCCAAAAGCAGAATTCACAACACATCACTGCAGCTCCGGTACGCCACTGATAAAGACGCCTCTCTATGTCTCCTGTGCCAGTGAGTGTCAGAGCGATGAGCAATATCTGCTCTGATCCGACACAGCTAGCAATCGCGCTAGCAGTTTAAAGCGGCGGTACATTTGTCTGAGGCCATGCAGGAAAAGAAGGATCCTGGCCGGGAAAGCAGGACAGAGTCTCAAAATCGGGACTGTCTGGCTGGATCCGGGATGGTTGGGAATTATGCACATGCGACTTTGCGCTGTACACCTCATACACACACAGCTCCGCTCCGTACACCTCATACACACGCGGCTCTGCTCTATACAACTCATACACGGCTCTGCTACATTCACACTGGAAACCCCTCCTGACCCCACACATAAACTTAGCCTCATCCAGCACCATGACAACCAGCACAGCAGAGTCCTGCATACACTGAAGCCCCTGATCATGTGACCCCTTGACTCCTGTGACCTCATCTTAGGTCCTGTGCGCACAGAGCAGCCATATATGTGGTGTGTGACTCTGCGGGTGGAGGTATGAGGCTTTTCTCACGTTTGTGTTCATTCCCAATCCCATAAACATTGAGTCGCTTTTCCATACTCGTGAGTGACCAGTTTTCATCCATTTACATTTCATGTTTTGGTTCGTTACTCTCCGGATGTTGTACAAAAGCTGTAGAGGAAGTTTCCTGACGTCTCTTAGCAACCAGTCTGAGAATAATGGATCACAGTGCAGTGCGGGACAGAGTCTCAAAATCGGGACTGTCCTGCTGGATCCGGGACGGTTGGGAGGTCTGCTCGCTGCACTACACTCCACATAAGAAATATGCCGTAGCCTACCTTGATGACATTGTCGTCTTCAGCCTTGACTGGAGTACTCATCTGCCAAAGGTGCGGGCGATCCTCGATACATTGAGAAAAGCTGAAAAGCTGGATTCACCGCAAATCCAAAGAAGTGTGCCATAGGGAAGGCAGAGGCCTGGTACTTGGGCTATATCGTCGGGAGAAACGAAATCAAGCCACAGTTAAATAAGATCGAGGCAATTCAGAAGTGACCACAACGGCTCTCCAAGAAGCAAGTGAGGGCCTTTCTTGGAATTGTAGGATATTACCGGCGATTTATCCAAAATTTCGCCATAATTTCTGTGCCGTTAACAGATCTCCTTTTCCATCGGGTAAGGAAAGGGTGAATCAAACACCCAAAAACCCCTCCTCCATGGCTGAAGATTGTTCCCTCCAAATTAAGGTGACAGTGTCCCTTTAACTAGCTTGACTTGAGAGTCAGTGTGTGCTGTAGTTTTGGAGAGAGCAAGTCTCCAAAAGATGGCTCCAGGCAGAGCTAAATACATCTGGTGGTCTGGAAAGGCGAATCCCTCAGACAATTGCACTTTGTCGTATGTTATCTTTTTGTTTTATCATTATGCCAGAAAGGCTCTTTTTATTTTGCTGAACCCTGCTATGGTCTATGTTGTCCATAATAAACCAGCAGGTGATTTACTACAAGAAATGTTCCTGTGTCTACCTTGAAAAGCAGCTGAATGAGTCAACCCCTCCACATTTTTTTTTAATGTGAGTAGTGTTCCAGGAACATGCACAGAGGCTGTGGATAACTGCATGTCCTGGGTAAAAGCCGCCATCCAGCATGAGACATCTGGCAGCATAAAGGAGCTTGTGAAGCATCTCGTCCAGGTACAACAGCAGTACCACCTCGTCAGTGAACAGCTGCAATAGGGGCAACAGGAGACAAAAACTGCTAGCACAGTAGCTCCACCAGCAGCAGTAACGACAACAGGAGGCGCTAACATGGTAAATGGAACTCCTATCAGAGGCGACTCATGGGAGGCCGGCAGTCTTCTCCCCATCTCTAGGTGATGATTCATATGTCCAGAAGACAGTAAGATGAGCCATGCAGAAAATGACTCCTAGGGATGATGTGGAAGCCTTCCTGACTATTTTCGAAAGGGTAGCTGAATGGGAGAAACTTCCGCCAGAGAAATGGGCAGAGGTGTTGGCACCATATCTGTAGGGGGGACCTCAAAAAGCATATTATGACTTAGCCCTCCAGGATGACAAGGAATACGCTAAATTAAAAACTGAAATTCTGGCACGCCTGGGGGTAACGATGTCCGAGAGACCTCAGCAAGTCCACCACTGTGCATATGCTGACGAAAAAAACCTCGATCACAAATGTTTGATTTGTTGCACCTGGTCCAAAAGTGGCTGCAGCTAGAGACTTCCACTCCAGCTCAGATGGCGGAGTGTGTGGTGATGGACAGGTTCATCCATTCCCTTCACAGGTCAATGCAGACCTAGGTTGCCCATGGCGACCCTCGGAATGTGGTCGACCTGGTTAGCTTGGTTGAGAGATACCAGGTTGTTGAGAAGTCCTTCGGGAAACCAGACATCGCTGCTTCCCTGTACTGGGATACCCAAAAGGAGGCGGGCTCACCACGGTGGTTGGCTAGACCCACAAATGAGGGGGTGTCCCAATCCTGCTGAGGTGTCCCCTAAGGCTGTTATGAAGGACGTGGTCTGTTGGCCATGTCACAATGCTGGAAACATAGCTGCCCGGGGTCATACTTCCCATGAACCAATGGACTGCCTACTAGGCAGGCGCTGCTCCTATTATGCCTATCCGTCCTGCAGTGTGAAGTGTCAACACGGCAATGGGCCGCAGTTGTGTACCATATCCATCAATGGGGTAATGGTTCTTGGACTTTTTGACTCTGGAAGTCTAATGACCCTAATCAGTGATACACTGCCCCACCAGTTAATTCCTAACAGGTTTGTGGGAGTCTGCTCCATACATGGAGATGCCAAAGACTACCCTATAGCCAGAATAACCTTGGGAACAAACTGTGGTTCTAAGTCCCATGAGTTTGGGGTAGTAAAAGACTTAATTCATCCTGTCATACCGGGGCAGGATTTTTCACTATTTTGGTGAACTTCCACTATTTTGGAACTTGTGTAAAAGGGGGCTGTACAGAGTGTCCCGGACAAAAGCCAGGTCCCTCTGGAAGAGGCTCTGTCAAAAGTAAAAATGGAGGTGTTTCCCCTATGTGTCCTCGCTGTAGAGGAGGATGAGATGGTGACAGAGGAATCCATCTTCTCTGAATTAGAAGTACCTGAAGAGAACTTTGGGACTGCTCAACTTACAGGTTTGTGGGAGTCTGCTCCATACATGGAGATGCCAAAGACTACCCTATAGCCAGAATAACCTTGGGAACAAACTGTGGTTCTAAGTCCCATGAGTTTGGGGTAGTAAAAGACTTAATTCATCCTGTCATACCGGGGCAGGATTTTTCACTATTTTGGAACTTGTGTAAAAGGGGGCTGTACAGAGTGTCCCGGACAAAAGCCAGGTCCCTCTGGAAGAGGCTCTGTCAAAAGTAAAAATGGAGGTGTTTCCCCTATGTGTCCTCGCTGTAGAGGAGGATGAGATGGTGACAGAGGAATCCATCTTCTCTGAATTAGAAGTACCTGAAGAGAACTTTGGGACTGCTCAACTTACATTGAAGGGGGCACGTGATAATGTTACCATATGTAATGGGGTTGCTCAAAGCAGGGGGCTGACACAAGGTTCCCTCACTTTGCAGTCAATGCCGATTCAGTCAATGCCGATTTATTGTATTGGGTGACCAAACTGAGCGGAGGTGAGATATCCTATCAGCAGAGGGTTTTAGACATGGCCCATTCACATATTTTCAGGGGGACATCTGGGCGAGGAGAAAACTCAGGAGAGAGTAATGCGGAGGTTCTAATGGCCAGGATGTTACAGAGAGATCCTAAATTATTGTAGGTCCTGCCCCACCTGTCAGATAACCGCTCCTACTTCTCACTTCTGAAGTCCCTTAGTTCCGTTGCCACTTGGCACTTAGAAGCTCTGTATATGGAGTCCGCAACTATTCTATGAAAATTTGTGCTCCAGGAGTCGAATAGCGCTTCGTCTCCACCCCCAAGTTTTGCTCTGTGGCTAAGCAGTACTGTACAGTGTGATGCAGTGACCCATGCTGCAGCTATGGGGTGCTGTATGTGCGCCTCAGGATATGCAGGGAGGCGTAACTGTAATGGTGATGATGAGATAGTGACTGGCATGATTGTAAATGGCCGGTATGTGTCGTAGAGGGAGTTGGTGCTGTAAGCCATTAATGTTGTTGTTCTGGGACCTATAGTCCCACAAGTATTTGTATAGTTTGTAAAGGGAGGCTTGCAGGGTTAGTTGGAAAGCTGGGCGGGTCTGACTAACCACACACACCTCCCATCTATGGGAGTGGCTACAACTACATAATGTCACCATGGTGTGGTCACATTGGGGAGAGTGTGTAAGTCCTGAAGGCTTGTGTGTTGGGAGCTCCTGTATGTGGACCGGATCCCTGAATAGCATATTGAGAGGACATGGACCTGAAGGCTTGTGTGTTGGGAGATCCTGGGAGTATGATTGGATCCCTGAATAGCACACTGAGAGGCCGTGGACCTGGAGGCTTGTGTGTTGGGAGATCCTGGGAATAGGATCGGATCCCTGAATAGCGCACTGAGAGGCCGTGGACCTGACTGGCCTGTGTTGGAAGATCCTGGGGAGTAGGACTTCCTGAATAGCACATCCTGTGTTGAAGATACTGGGAGTAGGACTTCCTGAATAGTGCATGGAGTGACCATGTATGGAGAGTCTGTGATGGCACTGTATTGGGGGAGCTACCGTCCATCTGAGGATCTGGACTGTCAGGTGGCCTGGTGAGCAAGGCTTTGTCCGGGATACCAGTTCGGCAGCTTCCCTGGGAGAGAAAGCACTGACAGGAGTCAGCGTGTGGAGCAGGAGCTCCTGGAAGGTAACCCAGAGTATGGGGATCTGTGTGCACTGACAGGGGGTCAGTTAATGAACTGTATGGTCACCCATGGTAACTGGATGGAGTAAGGTCCAGTATGTTTAGAGACTGCAACCTAATGTTGTGTGTTGGTGCCTGTTGTGTTCCATGAAGTATATAATGAACTGTGTATGACCCGGTTTATGACTGCATAATAAACCGCATGTACTGTTTAATAGAGAAAACTGTGCCTGTCTACGTTTATCCCGTTGCCCAGCGAGTGTCCCCCAACAGAATCAGTAAGCGCTATCGTACAACAGCAACATATCAAAATTCTGCAGAAATTGTGAGACACCTTTTGGTTAAATATTTACCCATTTCCCAGTGTGAAAATGTAAAGTCTGGGGCCAAAACAAAATTTATAAGTTAAAAATGTAATTATTTTTTCTTCATTGCCCAATAGTATAAAATTATGATCAAAAAATAGCACAAAAGCCATCCCACCATTTACTTTTTTCTCTTGTAGGTTTTAATGTTTTGTGGCCAATGTGAACATGCGTTTAACCTCTAGCTCAATTTGGTGTTTTTTTTTTTTTCTTAGTATAAAATTATGTATATGATCACTGCATTCCTAGAGTAATTCATTGAGAGGTGTAGTTTGTAAAATGGAGTCACTCAGAGGCTCTTTTAAGACAGAAAAAAAAAAAGAGTAGGAAGTCAAACTCAACATAAGGCCGGGAACAGACATGCGAGAAATACATCCGAGTTTCGCATGGCAATACCCGGCATTCCCACCGTCACTCAGGAGCGGAGCATGAGGCCGCATAGCAATACATGCAGCCTCACGCTCCGCTCCTGAGTGACGGGGGCAATGCCGGGTATTACCATGCGAGACTCGGACGTATTTCTCGCATGACTGATTCCGGCCTAATACAAAAACAAATAAAGGGAAAGGAGGAAGAGACATGTAAATAAAGAAAGGGAAGACTGTCAGTCAAAGATAGGACTTGGGCAAGCAGAAATAGAAAGTGAACGCAATAAGGTGCGCAAAAGTGCACAAAAATAGCACTTACAGATGGATGTTGTAGTGGATTATATGATGTACCTTGTAAGATTGTAGTAGCATCGTACGCAGTGAAGAGGCAGTGACCCACAAAATTCCAACACAAAAGTCTCTTTAATGTGTTTCCTCACAGCATTAAAGTCCAATTTACACAAATACATATAACTTCAGTGTATATTATCAGTGTTCAGTTCACACCAGTTCATAGCAATACATATCACATGGCTTTAGATTTGCGGTCTCTGAACAGGCCAGACTTCACTTGTCCAGTTTCCCTGGGCGACAGCACGCCATATTACAGTCTCCATATACACAGCCTCATATGTTGCAGACACTACACACGCCAGCCCCCTCTGACTAGTTCCCGTGGGTGTCCTGTATCACAGTCTCTTACAGTCTCTTTACTCACACAGCCGTACACACACACACAGCCGTACACAGCACAGGATAGCAGCCGGGCATGTTAGTCCTCTTTCGGGCACAGGACATCCACCTCTGGCACAGGACTGTCCACATCCGACTCGGGCACAGGACATCCACCTCCGGCCACACGACTGTCCACATCTGACTCCTTCGGGCACAGGACAGTCCACATCCAACTCCTTCGGGCACAGGACATCCACCTCCGAGCACAGGACTGTCCACATCTGAGACGAGTACCATGGACAACTTGCATTGCTGCATATGCTGCGGCTGCCAGGCTATTCAGCTGCCCTGGGTACTGGCTCCGCTGGCGTGTGCCTCCATGCACTCAGCCAGCGCTCTGCAGGCCTCTGCTCTGCACACCAGCACACACCAGAGTGACACTGACGTGCACCTCACACACGTGACACCTGACACACCCATACCCCTTACTGCAGGGCTTTTAAACACAAACAAACCTGTGGCCTTCAGCCACATGGAAAACCTGGATTGGAAATCAGTGACTCCCATGCACACCTATGGACTTAATCCGCCTGCATGCACAACCTGGGGAGAAGACACAGAGACCCCTACCTGTGACATGAGTCACTGCCTCACATTGCAATCACAGCTACACCTGTGACTGCCATGCCCACCTATGGACTTCATCCGTCTGCATGCACAAACAGCGCCCCCTAGCTGTAACAGGGGTCACTGCCTCACAACCTATATTCCGCCCAGCTGTAAAGTTCCAAAATGGCATGTCTGCTTACCCATCGTAAGCCAGGACCTTAGACAGCCTTCCTGCGACCCTTGACACGCGTTTCGCGTGCTCTCTTTGATAACGCATTGCAGGGTCACACTGTCAGATGTCAGCGTGATCCTGCAGCTGTGACTGTGACCCCGCAGAGATACTGTGACCCCGGGTACCGCAGGTCAGCAAGCATCGGCTCACTTATTCATCCAACAATATGTTTCTAGGATATGTCTATTCACATTTATATTATAACTATCACATAACTATACTGTAAAATCCACTTTCATTCATCCAGTAATATTTTTCTTGGATATGTTTGTTTACTTTTTATACTTTACTCATTTATGCAGATCATGGCACTATTTTAATCTACAGTCATCTTGTCTAGTGAATTTCACTATGAATACCCTATTGCCACTTACACCTACGGTTTATGATGTATTAAAGTATGATTTATTATATCACATTTTTATACTTGGCACATTCTTATTATTTGGGCACTTTATGGCAAATGCACTTTATATCTATTCCTGTTTCATGTGATATTATCTATATACAGATTTAGAAGTGTCTACGTACTATCTATTTGTATAATTCTTTACATTATCTTACACTTTTCACTACAGTGTTAATTATATATATTAATATTTATGGGATAATTATGTTTTCTAATTAATTTTGTTTAATCATGTCCTATGGGTAGGGGATTCCATTAAGGATTCTAACAGATCCACTCATCCATTCTTTAAGCTGCCTCATAGTGATTGCCTTTGGTATATGGAAACATTTGGGATGTTGTATGCATACCTATAGCCACCAAATCTCCATATGATACCTGCATACTTGCTGGTGCGCATGAGCGCTTATGCGCCGGATCCGATGCATCTGATGGTGTCTAATCACATTGGCGCTCTGCCTGACGCCTGTCTGCTCCACTCACGTGTCGTGGGTGTTGTAAGATGACATTGTGACCGGTCCGCCCCTGTTGATGCCTTCGGGTGCGTCTGGATTCAGGATGAAGTCGGTACTTAATGCTCTGCCACTACAGCAAGAAACAACACACCCCCATGACGTGAACAAATTAAATCGCCCAGACACATATAGTAAAAACAGCTGTGACTACCCCTGATGAAGGCACGTCGCTGAAATGAGCATTGAGGAAGTGGCACTATCACTGTTACACAATTAATTATGCATTCTGACTTTGCAGCATGGCGATATGCAGCAAAATATTCAGGCTTTCCCTGGTGCTTATGTAAGGCTAGTTTCACATTTGCGTTAGAATCCGCAGCGTTTAATCCGCATCCGCAAGTGCAGGAAAAAACGCATATAAACGCGTACAAACGCGGCGCTTTTTAGACACATGCGTGAATGCATGCGGTTAAAAAACCACCGTGTTTGTATGCGTTTATATGCGTTTTTTCCTGCGTTTGCGTTTTTGGAACACATGGTGACAAATTTTACAGGAGAAAAATCTAGATAACCAGACACCGCCAATGTGACTACAGAGGGCGTGTATTATGGGATATCTTTATATAGACCCTTGAACAGCTGAAATCTTCAGATTTTGCTCCTGTATCCTGTGTCATGATGGATCTTCGCATGGAGAGCTTTTATTTCAACCTGGATTTAAGCATCAAGCTGTTTCTTGCCTGTGCGTTTGCTTGGGAGCAAGACAGAAATCACGAAAGATGGAGGAGATGTCGTAGGCGTTTTTGGAGACACCTCATTATTGAATTACGTGAGAGACGTGGAGCCTATCACATGCTGTATGGTGAGCTTAATACCAACCCGTACAAATTCCCGGAATATACAAGGATGTCGCAAGACTCGTTCCGGGATTTGCTTGCTCGTGTCCAAGGAGCCATATGGAGACAGGACACCCAGCTCCGTAGAGCGATTCCACCAGAGGAACGTCTGCTGGTTACATTAAGGTACGTAACAAATCTATACCAATGCCACTGCTAATGTGTGTTCAGACATGTTTTTTTGGGGGTATTTTCCTTTATGTCTTTAGCATGACAACACCATAAATATAATTGATTGTAATTGTTTTTTATTTCTTTTTTTCTTCCAGATTTCTGGCAACCGAAGAGAGTTTATCATCCCTCCACTTACAATACCGGCTTGGAATATCCACCCTGTCCGAAATAGTTGCGGACACCTGCCGGGCTCTGTGGAATGTATTCCAGGATGAGTTTATACCCCTACCCACCTTGGACATGTGGATTGGAATTTGGAGTGTGTGTGATTTTCCCAACTGTTTGGGAGCGGTGGATGGAAAGCACATCCGCATTATCAAACCAGCCAGAATAGGATCGGAGTACTTCAATTATAAGAAATATTTTTCAGTTATGCTCATGGAAATAGCCGATGCGGACTGTCACTTCATCGCCGTGGATATTGGAGCTTTTGGCCATGGCAACGATTCCCAGACTATTAAGAACTCTGATATGGGCCAACGTGTGTATGGCAAAAATTTTAATTTTCCATGGCCACGACCTGTCCCCAACACTCAAGGTCCACCAATGCCATTTGTTATGGTTGGGGATGAGGCCTTTCAGATGTGTGAAAACCTACTGAAGCCATATTCCAGTCGGGACTTGAACCACACTAAAAGGATTTTTAACTACAGACTGACCAGGGCCCGAAGAACAATTGAGTGTACCTTTGGTATTCTAGTCTCAAAATGGCACATTCTTGCATTTGCCATTAATCTAAAAATGGAGACAGTCGACGAAGTGGTCAAAGCCTGTGTGGTTCTGCACAATTACATAATGGCTAAGGAGCGACCCAACATTGAACTGGATGAACCAGTTGCACACCCATTGCCCAATTACCAGCATCACCCACTGCGGTCAACAGCTGAAGTTGGCCACATGCGGGACCAATTTGCTGCCTTTTTTGATTCGGATATTGGACGTGTGTCATGGCAGGACAATGTTGTGTACATGTCCCGTTGTGATTTTATCTGTACCAGTTATTTTCTTAAGGCCCCTTCACATTAAGCGACGCTGCAGCGATACCGACAACAATCCGGATCGCTGCAGCGTCGCTGTTTGGTCGCTGGAGAGCTGTCACACAGACCGCTCTCCAGCGACCAACGATGCCGGTAACCAGGGTAAACATCGGGTAACTAAGCGCAGGGTCGCGCTTAGTAACCCGATGTTTACCCTGGTTACCATCCTAAAAGTAAAAAAAACAAACAGTACATACTTACCTAACGCTGTCTGTCCTCCAGCGCTGTGCTCTGCACTCCTCCTGTACTGTCTGTGTGAGCACAGCGGCCGGAAAGCAGAGCGGTGACGTCACCGCTCTGCTTTCCGGCTGACCGACGCTCACAGCCAGTACAGGAGGAGTGCAGAGCACAGCGCTGGAGGACAGACAGCGTTAGGTAAGTATGTACTGTTTGTTTTTTTTACTTTTAGGATGGTAACCAGGGTGAACATCGGGTTACTAAGCGCGGCCCTGCGCTTAGTTACCCGATGTTTACCCTGGTTACCAGTGAAGACATCGCTGGATCGGTGTCACACACGCCGATCCAGCGATGTCAGCAGGGAGTCCAGCGACGAAATAAAGTTCTGGACTTTCTTCAGCGACCAACGATCTCCCAGCAGGGGCCTGATCGTTGGTCGCTGTCACACATAACGATTTTATTAACGATATCGTTGCTACGTCACAAAAAGCAACGATATAGTTAACAATATCGTTATGTGTGAAGGTACCTTTAATGTTACTAAGATTTTTCGGTAATAAACTATAATTTTTGGTGTCTTGACCGTGTCGCCTATGTATTTCCTTTACAAACCAAGGCTGTCCTCACACTAGCAGTATTTGGTCTGTATTTAATATCAGTATTTGTAATCCAAAACCAGGAGTGGGTGATAAAGGCTGAGGTGCTAGATATGTAAATATTACAATTTTCCTCTAATTGTTCCACTCCTTGTTTTGGCTTACAAATACTAATATAAAATACTGACCACATACTGCTAGTGTGACGGCAGCCATGTTGCTTTAGTGGTAAGGTTGTTGAAGTCATTGCGTCCCGATTCTGTTCTGCAGTATCCATTGGACAGACTGAAGAGACATTGGCTGTCATACAAAACAGATCTATACTCATCAAGTCAGGTTTCAGAAATAATGAATTCATGATGTACATATACCAGCCTCATGAATTCACTATTTTTGACACATGTCCAGGTGACTATTGATATGACGTGTATGACCGCCATCGTCCCTTCACTTTGTGTCAAATAGATTACGTACACAGAAAAGAAAATGGAGGTTATACAAGGCAGTTCTCTACTCACTAGGTCAGGTGTCCTAACTAATTAGTTTTTGGACACATGACCTGTTGAGTATAGTTCTGCATTGTATTGCCACCATTTTCTCTTCAGTCTGCAACACTAGTCACAGACTAAGCAGAAGGAAGTGATTATGGAGAAAATACAAGTATACATTTTTTGGCCCACCTCATATCTCTATACTAAAGACACACAAATCTGCAGTGCTGTATTTGCAAACTACTGGAGCTATGATGTGGCCAAAAAATAAAGTATGCGGCGCAGTTTTTTATTTGGCGCACGGTGTGTGTTGCCGGCAGCGAAATACACAATTAACCAAACCTTTTTAAGGGCAAAAAGCATTTATTTTTTTAACAACTATAAAAAAAATTAACTGCGCCTGCTTGGGTTAGAGTGATGGAGACGGGGGGTATGTAGCTGTGAAGCTTGACTCACTGTGGACGACGCAGGGGTGGCAGGAGAAGGGGCAATTAAGTTACTGGGGTCTGGCAGATCGGGGAAGGGGCTGGGGAGAATCGGCGGGCTCTTTTCTTGCAGCCTTGTCATAGTGGCTGAACTGTCAGTCTCTTTGTCCCGCTGCTGCTGCAGCTGCATGGTTGCAGTTGGCGGTTGAAAGGTCATGCCAAGGTCCTGCTGCTGCTTTGTGGTGGTGGCGGTACGGAAGGCCACGCCAGGGTCCTGCTGCTGCATCGTGATGGTGGCGGTACGGAAGGCCATGCCAGGGTCCTGCTGCCGCATCGTGGTGGCGGTACGGAAGGCCATGCAAGGGTCCTGCTGCTGCATTGTGGTGTCAGTGGAGGAGGTCCAAGCAGGAGCAGTGGTTGTCATGGTGGTGGTGGTGGGCTGTCCTACAGCACTCGGCATGGAGGTGGAGCTGTACTGGTGTCCGGCAGTGCTAGGAATAGAGGTGGCCGTGCAGTGGTATGCAGCAGAGGTCGGCATTGAGGTTAATCGTGACAGTGAAGGCACAGGTGGATATGCCGCCACTGTCTGCTGAAAATACCGACTCTGCTGCATAGCCTGCACGTAAGTAGCATTGCAGGCCTGCATGACACTAAGCTGGAGATCAGGAGTAAGGTGTTCCGAAATGTCCTGCTCAATTTGGTTAAAAAAATGATGTGCTGGCCTCTGGAGGTCGGCTTTTACTTGGTCGAGGCTTTTGGTGACCTCCTGGATACGTGTATTCATGTGACTAAGGGAAATATCCATTCGGTCACCCAAAGCCTTGAGTCCTTCGTGAAAAACCGAGCTCAAGTGCAAAAACTCGGGCATGAGGGACCTGTCCGATGCCCTCTGCCGCTGCTGGGAGGAGCCCCCCAAAAAAGGGACAGAGGCAGAGAACTGGGAAAGGGGAACACCTGATGGACCAGGTTCCTGGTCTCCAGGTAGTGTGGCAAGTCCACTTGCTGCAGCGCTGAAGGATGGCTGGGACGGGTCCGTGGTTGTCTGATGAAGGACCGCTCCAGAACCTGGACCAATAGTGCTGCTTTATGTGCTGTGAAAAAAGGAAAAAAAAATAATACCAAAAATTAACCAGACGCCAAATCCTGTGGAATAGAAACATACAGATTATGGCAATACAACACAACCTAATGCACGGGATAAATACTTACGTTCTCTGGGCAAGGACCGGACTTAAAAATGCCAGAATGCGATGGTATTTGTACTTTAAGATCCTTGCTCCTGAACCACTGGGAACTTGGCTCTCTTGTTGAAGCGGTCCTTCATCAAACGCCAACGTGTTTTGACTTTCTGCACTGTTCAAAAAACTAAAAATTATGGTTACACAATGTACTTTTGGCCATGCTCACACAACTGTGTGTGATGAGAGAAACTCCTGAGAGTTTCTCTCATCACATACAGTTCTGTGAGCACGGACAAGGTCTCTGCTGCTTCACTGCATTGCAATACTTACAAAATGCATTTTGGACCCGAGTAGGGGCATTGTCCCAGCCATCCCACATTGCTTTGGCCACCTCATTCCATAGGCGCCGGATCGTCACATTGTCCGAGTGCTGTGGAACCCGGGTGTCCACAACGGGACTCGCTCCTGGACCAGGGAGATGAGGAGGTCATTTTCTATGAGGTCTTCATCCCGTTCTGGAACCTAAAAATTAAATAAAGACATTAATGTTGGATACATTAACATAAGGAAAAGAAAGAAAAAAGACGATGAGAAATGGCATGAATAAGGAATTTCAAGATACAAAAGGAGTCCAGAAGAAAAATGTAAAGAAAGAGGAAAGTAAAGAAAGGAAGATTCAAGAATACTAATGTGAGGATACAGTAAACAGTCAGCCTTGTATACGTACCGCTGCCGCCTTGGCACGCGACCGTGACTCCACTGCTCCTGTCCAGCCTCTGCCGCAGTAGAAGAAGTGCTCTAAAGAAATAAAAAAAAAAAATTTCATATGTGTAGATGTGACAGTGAATACTTACCAATCTGACGAGGTGAGTAATAATAATAATCTTTATTTTTATATATATGTTATATTCCGCAGCGCTTTACAGTTTGCACACATTATCATCACTGTCCCCGATTGGGCTCACAATCTAGAATTCCTATCAGTATGTCTTTGGAATGTGGGAGGAAACCCACGCAAACACGGAGAGAACATACAAACTCTTTGCAGATGTTGTCCTGGGTGGGATTAGAACCCAGGACCCCAGCGCTGCAAGGCTGTAGTGCTAACCACTGCGCCACCGTGAGTACTCACTTCACTGACATGTTCTACTTCAGAAGGCCCAGGACGTTGCTCCTCATCAGAAGAAGACATTCTGATGCATGCAGAAAGAAAGAAATGGCAGAAATTAGGACATATAGAGACAGAAAATAGAAAATAAAGGCATTGGCTAGGATATACTCACATTTTTCTCAGGCTTGTTTCCTCCATGGTGCTTTGGTCTGTCTGCTCTGCTTCTCTGTCTGGTGCGTAGTGACCTGCAACTGTCCACTCCCTCCCTTTATCACCTTGTATGTGGGGGGTGGCTTATCAGTGTCTAGACATGTTTTTCTCTGGTGCAACGCATGCATTCACGAATGCAAGCAAACGCATGTGCTTGCGGCCGCATGCGTTCACATAGACAGCAATGCGGTTTTTTTTTGCGCATTTGTGCCAACAACCGCATACGTTTCTAGGTGGGAAATTGACTCCTCCAAAATTACTACATGCAGCGTTTACCGCGCCAAACCGCAGACTACGAAACGACGCATGCGTCGTCAAACGCGGCCAAACGCAATCAAACACAGACCCTTGTGTTCCTAATTTTAAACATAGGAATACACAACGCATGCGGATTTTTGCGGATGAAACGCTGCAGACACAACCGCAAATGTGAAACCGGCCTAAGCAGGTTGCAGGATGCAGTGACGCCAGGGAGACAGAGCAGGGGTTAACAATTTAACAATTTAATTAACACAAAGGAGAAAACTCCTCGCAAGGAGATAAACAGTTAAATTTGATAAAAGAGCAAATATAAGATGACAGCAGTCCAATTATCAAACTTATCGTGTCCTTATGGTTCTCCATCGCAGATGATTCGTTGAGGGTTGTAGTACTGGCAGCGGCTGGAGTAGTGTCCATAGATGGGGCCCCACAGACGGTGATCCAGTTTCTGGCGGCAGCAGGCAGTCTACAGTTTTACCCGTTGAGCCCCTAGTCCATGATCCTGTGCAGCCAAAGCAATGAGAGCTGCACCAATCCCGGAATCAAACGTGAGCTCAGGCATGCTGTCCGGCATATGGTACCGCGGCCTAATGTCATGCAACCATCCCACACTTCTTTGCACGTGCACGGCCTTCACTGCTTCTGGGCTTGCAGTGCTCTCTACACGCACTGTCCTGTTGACATCACCCTACTGCCTTCTCCCTGACGGCGAGAAACTGCTGACCACTTTGTGCCCTTTTCCCTTAACTTCCGGTTCACAAGCACCCTCCCTTTCCAGGTCATGGGACCTGTCCAGTCCCCTATTCCTTCCCCCAGGCAACATGGGACGCAGCCTAGACAGTTCTGGAGCTGGCTCACCGCAGGTACCCGCAGCCCGGTCTTCCTCTTTACCCTTCCCCTCTCCTTTAGCTCACCATTCCACAGGCGAGAGTTCCTTCATTAGACGTTCACAATCCTTCATCTTCTGAACAATCCGTTGCCAAATAAACTGGTCTTGTTCATAACGAGTGGGAGGTCTTCCGGCTGTTGCCTGCTCAGTACGCCGGGGTTCAGATTGAATGGTAAAGCTAGGTGGAGTAGTGGAATCAGGTGGAGCGGTAGATGATGGGAGCACATCCGAGTCCAGCCGCGGGAGCGTTTTGGTGGGGCTTGAGTCCCTCTCCTCTTCTTCAGGGTCCCGTGACAGGCAAGGACGCAACATGCTCCGATGGACTATTAGGGTAGGCACCTCCTGCTTCCCTTCGGATTGTACTTCATATACTGTACCATAAGCTCCAACTTGATTTTTTTCCATCGATGATCTAACTTGCCTCGAGGCCTCTTGTCTCGGACCAGCACCCGGTCTCCTACCTTTAGAGCTGTCCCTCAAAGGGGCAGGACTCCATGGTGCTCGAGTTCTCGAAACTTGGTCTGCACCAACCGATGAAGAGACTGCAACCGATGTTCATGTTCTCGGACCCACTAAGACTCCCCCGTCCGTGGTAAGTCTTCTTCTGGATCCAGCACCAGCTTCATGATCTCCCGTCCGCTCCGCCCGAACAGCAAGGTATACGGGGTGTATCCTTTGGTACTATGCACTTGGTTGTTGTGCACCCAGACTAATTCAGCTACGTACTCAGGCCAGCGGACTTTCCAATCTTATTCCAATGTTCTCAACATCTGAATCAGCGTCCGGTTGAAGCGTTCACAGGCTCCATTCCCCCGAGGATGGTAAGGCGTCGTTCTTGACTTCTCAATCTGGCACCCCCGATGTAACTCTTCCATCACTCGGCCTTGGAAACAAGCAGCTTCATCAGAATGAATTATCTTCAGGCAACCATACACCCGTATGAAGCTTCGACAGATAGCTTGCGCAGCTGACTCAGCAGTCTGATCCCGGGTCGGAGTCACCACAGCGAATTTGGTAAAGTGGTCGGTCATCACCAGACAATGTTGATATCCAAAATAAGCTGGACCCATGGTCAAGTAGTTGATCATCAACTCTAAGTGGGCCGACGTCTCAATGGTCTGTGTGGGGGCTCTCTGTTCCAGAGATTTAGCCAGTTCGCAGCTCCGACATTGCTGGCAGGCCTCCTCTACTGCAGTCTTCAATCAAGGGTGATAGACCAGCTTTTGTAACACTGGAATGTCTTCTCTGGTCCAAAGTGAGCCCCTCTCTCATGGGACTCCATGGCCAATATGCTGATCAACTTCTCTGGGAGCACCACTTGCCAGGTGATCCCCAACTCTTGTACTAACTGTACTTTTTGATACAGCAAGCTGTCTTTCAGTTGGAGCCTCTCCCGCTGCCTGAGAATTTGCAGAGTCCCCGGAGACAGAGCGCCTCTTTCACTTTGACTGGGAAGTCGCTTCAAAGCCACCCACTGTCTCAACTAGACAAGCTCCCTATCTTCCTGCTGTAATTGCACCCAGTCATTCCGAGGTAATCCCAGCACTTGTTCTCCCGACGCCTCTCCGATCTGTCCTGCGTTGCTGCCAATTACCTGCCGAGGTCCCGGAAGTCAGGAATCTCTTCTGCCTCCAACTCTTTGTGTCGGTCATGTCCCGGTCGCTCATGAGTCACTCCAGACAGAGCGTCAGCATGCGTATTCTTTCCGATATGTGATCTTGTATCAATACTTCGCCATACGGACCATCCATTTTTGCTCCAGGGCCCCCAGTTTTGCATTTTCTAGGTGAGCTAGGGGATTGTTATCGATGCGCACCAAGACTTCAGACATTGACAAGTATTCAGCTAATTTTTCAGTCATTGCCCACACTAACGCCAGCAATTCCAACTTGAAGGAACTGTAATTGTCTGGGTTCCATTCCAAATCATGGAGGGACCAGCTCTCGTAGGCAATCACTCGCTCTTTCCCTTCCTGCATTTGCGATAGCACAAACCCCAGACCATGAAGACTTCCATCGATATGTAGAATGAAGGGCTCGGAGAAGTCTGCGTAGGTGATTATTGGGGCCTCAGTCAAGGCCATCTTCAAGGCTCGGAAGGCTTCCTCTTGGCTATCTCCCCACTGAATGATCTGATTCCTTGCACTAGACGGCACTCCTTTCAATAGTTCCAGTAGCAGATTAGCAATGCGAGTGACATTCTTTAGGAACCTTCGATAGTATCCGGTAAGCCCCAGAAAGGCATGGACATCCTTCACTGTCTTCGGGGTGGGCCAGTCCTGTACTGCTGCGATCTTCTTACGTGCACGTCTCACTCCTTCAGCGGATACAATGTGTCCCTGGTAGTCAATTTGCTTACGGAAGAGGTGACATTTTTTGGGTTTCACTTTCAGGGCGTGCTTCTGTTGTCGACTCAACACTTGCTCCAGCCGCCGATGGTGTTCTTCAAAAGTGGCCAGGTAGACGATATCATCCAAATAGATGAGGGTAGGTTCAAAGTTCAGAACCCCCAAGCATCTTTCCATCAGTCGTGCAAATGTTCCAGGGGCGTTAGTGATGCCAAATGGCATCCGTTTGAATTCAAACAGTTCCATGGGCAGTATAAATGCTGTCTTCGGCCGATCATACTCAGCCATGGGCACCTGCCAATAACCGCTGGCCAGATCTAAGGAAGAGAAATACTTTGCCTTCCCCAAGGCAGATAGTGACTCCTTAACCCCTTCGCGCCATGTGCCGTACTAGTACTGCGCTGCCGGCACTGCATTTGTGCCAGCAGCAGTACTAGTACGGCGCACCGATCACCGCGGTCTCGCGCTGAGCGCCGCGGTGATCGGGTGCGGGTGTCAGCTGTATATGACAGCTGACACCCCGCAGCAATGCCCACGATCGGCGCTATCGCCGATCGCGGGCATTTAACCCCTCTGATGCCGCTGTCAGTAGTGACAGCGGCATAGAGGGGGATCGCGCAGGGACGGGGGCTCCCTGCGCTCTCCCACCGGAGCAACGCAATGAGATCGCGTTGCTCCGGTTGACCCGGAAAGAGTCCCCGGATCCAAGATGGCCGCTGGACTCCTTCCGGGTCATGAAATGACCTGGCTAGCCGGCGCCTGCTGAGAGCAGGCGCTGGAAAGCCAGCTAAACTGCCTGTCAGATCGTTGATCTGACAATGTGCTATGCACATTGTCAGATCAACGATCTGATCTAATACAGAGATGTACCACCCTGGGACAATGTTAGAAAGTTAAAAAAAAAAAAAATCCCCAAATAAAAAAAAAAAAAATTTCCCAATAAATCCATTTATTTATGTAAATAAAAAAAAAAACAATAAATGTACACATATTTGGTATCGCCGCATCCGTAACGACCCGCTCTATAAAACTATCCCACTAGTTAACCCCTTCAGTGAACACCGCAAAAAATAAAAAACAAGGCAAAAAACATTGCTTTATTATCATACAGGCGAACAAAAAGTGGAATAACACGCGATCAAAACGACGGATATAAATAACCATGGTACTGCTGAAAACGTCATCTTGTCCCACAAAAAAAAAGCCGCAATACAGTATCATCAGCAGAAAAATAAAAAAGTTATAACTCTCAGAATAATGCGATGCAAAAACAATTATTTTTTATATAAAATAGTTTTTGTGTAAAAGCGCCAAAACATAAAAAAAATTACATAAATGAGGTATCGCTGTAATCGTACTGACCTGAAGAATAAAACAGCTTTATCCATTTTACCACACGTGGAACGGTATAAACGCCCCCCCCTAAAAGAAATTCAGGAATTGCTGGTTTTTGTTCATTCCGCCTCCCAAAAATCGGAATAAAAAGCGATCAAAAAATGTCATCTGCCCGAAAATGTTACCAATAAAAACGTCAACTCGTCCCGCAAAAAACAAGACCTCATATGACTCTGTGGGCCAAAATATGGATAAATTATAGCTCTCAAAATGTGGTGATGCAAAAACTATTTTTTGCAATAAAAAGCGTCTTTTAGTGTGTGACAGCTGCCAATCATAAAAATCCGCCAAAAAAACACTATAAAAGTAAATCAAACCCCCCTTCATCACCCCCTTAGTTAGGGAAAAATAATAAAATGTAAAAAAATGTATTTATTTCCATTTTCCCGTTAGGGCTAGGGTTAGGGCTAGGGTTAGGGCTAGGGTTAGGGCTAGGGCTAGGGTTAGGGCTAGGGTTAGGGTTAGGGCTAGGGTTAGGGTTGGGGTTAGGGTTTCAGTTATAATTGGGGGTTTCCACTGTTTAGGCACATCAGGGGCTCTCCAAACGCGACATGGCGTCCGATCTCAATTCCAGCCAATTCTGCTTTGAAAACGTGAAACAGGGCTCCTTCCCTTCCGAGTTCTCCTGTGCACCCAAACAGTGGTTCCCCCCAACATATGGGGTATCAGCGTTCTCAGGACAAGCTGGACAACAACTTTTGGGGTCCAATTTGTCCTGTTACCCTTGGGAAAATAAAAACATAGGGGATAAAGTATCATTTTCGTGAAAAAAAAAATATTTTTTATTTTCACGGCTCTGCGTTATAAACTGTAGTGAAACACTTGTTGGTTCAAAGCTCTCACAACACATCTAGATAAGTTCCTTGGGGGGTCTAGTTTCCAATATGGGGTCACTTGTGGTGGGTTTCTACTGTTTAGGTACATCAGGGGCTCTGCAAATGCAACATGACACCTGCAGTCCATTCTATCTAAGTCTGCATTTCAAACGGTGCTCCTTCCCTTCCGAGCTCTGCCATGCACTCAAACGGTGGTTCCCCCCCACATGTGGGGTATCAGCGTACTCAGGACAAATTGGACAATAACATTTGTGGTCCAATTTCTCCTGTTACCCTTGGGGAAAAAAAAATTGCGGGCTAAAACATAATTTTGTGGAAAGAAAAAATGTTTTTTTTTAATTTTCACAATGCTACATTCTAAACTTTAGTGAAACAATTGGGGGTTAAAAGTGCTCACCACACATCTAGATAAGTTCCTTAGGGGGTCTTCTTTCCAAAATGGGGTCACTTGTGGGGGGTTTCCACTGTTAAGGCACTGTAAATGCGACATGGCGTCCGATCTCAATTCCAGCCAATTTTGCATTGAAAAGTCAAATGGCACTCCTTCCCTTCCGAGCTCTGCCATGCGCTCAAACAGTGGTTTATCCCCATATATGAAGTATCGACGTACTCAGGACAAATTGCACAACAACTTTTGGGGTCCAATTTATCTTGTTACCCTTGGGAAAATAAAAAATTTGGGGCAAAAAGATAATTTTTTGTGAAAATTAATATAATTTGTTTTTACGGCTCTACATTATAAACTTCTGTGAAGCACTTGGAGGTTCAAAGTGCTCACCACACATCTAGATTAGTTCCTTAGGGGGTCTACTTTCCAAAATGGTGTCACTTGTGGGGGTTTCCACTGTTTAGGCACATCAGGGGCTCTCCAATCGTGACATGGGCTCCAATCTCAATTCCAGCAAATCTTGCATTGAAAAGTCAAATGGCGCTCCTTCCCTTCCGAGCTCTGCCATGTGCCCAAACAGTGGTTTACCCCCACATATGGGGTATCGGCATACTCAGGACAAATTGTACAACGACTTTTGTGGTCCAATTTCTCCTGTTACCCTTGGTAAAATGAAACAAATTGGACCTGAAGTAAAAATTTTGTGAAAAAAAAGTTAAATGTTCAATTTTTTTAAACATTCAAAAAATTCCTGTGAAGCACCTGAAGGGTTAATAAACTTTTTGAATGTGGTTTTGAGTACCTTGAGGGGTGCAGTTTTTAGAATGGTGTCACTTTTTGGCATTTTCTGTCATATAGACCCCTCAAAGTCACTTCAAGTGTGAGGTGGTCCGTAAAAAAATTGTTTTGCAAATTTTGTTGCAAAAATGAGAAATCGTTGGTCAACTTTTAACCCTTATAACGTCCTAACAAAAAAAAATTATGTTTCCAAAATTGTGCTGATGTAAAGCAGACATGTGGGAAATGTTGTTTATTAACTATATTATGTGATATAACTCTCTAATTTAAGGGCATAAAAACTAAGAGTTTGAAAATTGCTAAATTTTCATAATTTCCGACAAATTTTTGTTTTTTTCACAAATAAATGCAAGTCATATCGAAGAAGTTTTACCACTATCATGAAGTACAATATGTCACGAGAAAACAGTGTCAGAATCACCAGGATCCGTTGAAGCGTTTCAGAGTTATGACCTCATAAAGTGACAGTGGTCAGAATTGTAAAAATTGGCCCTGTCACTTAGGTGAAAACAGGCTTTGGGGTGAAGGGGTTAATTCTGGGTAAGCGGTAAGAGTCCTGCACTGTACAGGCATTCAGTCGCCTATAGTTGACACAAAAACGCAGGGTGCCGTCTTCTGAACTAGGACAATGGGAGCTGCCCACGGGCTCTGGCTCTCCCGCATGACTTCACTCTGAAGCATGTGTGCTAATATTTCTTTCACCTCCTTGTACATCTGTGGCAGTATCTGCTGGTACCTCTCCCGGATCGGTGCGGCACTTCGGTGGGTATTTCATTCCACCTGCTGCAGTGAGAACCCCGTCAATTCAGCCTGCATCTGCTCTATGATCCGGCACCCCTCCTTCATGCTTTCTGGCGAATGTCCCGGGGTCATTGTAATGGCTACAGTCCAGGGGTCTCCCTGTTTTACTGCCAACTGGACAGCCTCCAATTGCATCAATTCTTCCGGTATGCCCAACACTTGAGCCACTTCACTCTTGGGTAGGAGAGTAAGGCTGTCCTCCCCCAGATTGACACACAGCATCACTACGTTACCGTCACGGGCGATAGCTAACGTCCGAGCAATGAGAAGTCCCAGGGGTATTTGGTCCATGTTGTCTCGATCTGGACTTCCACCCCCTCAAGGGGTGTGCATGCTCGTACAGGTAATGTGAGCACAGTCTGCCCAGTCGGTAGGACAAGTTTAGCAGCGGCATGGACTATTACCTTCCCTGAAACGTTTCCTTCCCTCGACGTTTCTTGAGCCTGTGCAACTTGAATCAGCTGTTGAAACGCCTTCCTTTGGAAGGTTTGTTGGCTCTATCGGTCCAGAAAAGCATCCGGTGACTCGCTGATCAAAAGAGTACTGAGCTCTGTCAGCACATTCATCCCCAAAATTACTGCAGGACCATTGCCGGGGTCCCCAGCAGTCAACACGACCGGCCCACATCTTTGCTGCACACTGTAATTTGCATCCAGACCACCCCTGCGACTGGGATGGACAGCTGGTTGGCTTCTGTTAAGTTGATCACTGGGCCCCACTCTGGCCGTGTTGCCTCAGAAAAATTATGTCGAAAATACGTTTCTGGCATGATGGTTACCTAGGAGCCGGTATTGACTAGACAGCGGATGGCTCGACCATCCATTTCAGTCCACATGAGGGGGCTCAGGGAGATTAAACTTTTGTCACTACCTTCTCTCCTTCTTGGCTGTTCAGGCCCCGGGTGACATCCCCCAGCCACGGAGTCCACTAGTTTTACGGCTGCCAGGTAAGTGGCCGCCTCCAACTGGCACACACTCGGGCATAGTGTCCAACGTCCCCACACTTGAAACAGGTTGGTTGTCTCTCTGTCCGGGGCGGCCCCAATTCTGGGCGCTACGCAAGGGACAATTGAGGCCCGTGGTCGGTCCTGTCTCTGGATGGATTCTGAGCCCCAGGGGGGGCCTTCTGAGGCCAGACCACTCTTCTCGCATTTCCTATATTTCCTTCTGGATCCCGCTGGCTCAGATACAGGCGGGGTGAGTACCTCCCTGCTCTGCACCGTCCCTGCCGAGGCCACCATTCCATGCTCCTGTTCTCGCACACGTGCTTCCACCCCGACCTTTAGGAAAGTCATTTAGTCAGGATTAACACGCAGGCGCTCTTGCAAGGCTTGCTTAAGCAGCGCGTCCTTAAGGCCTGCTACAAGTTGATCTCTCAAGATCATATTGGGGGTTCCTGCGCCCACATCATCCTGCTTATTGATTGCTGTGTGCACCTCTTGCAGCACATTCATATATTGGGTCACGGATTTACCCTCCTTTTGGACACGGCTAAACAATCGCATCCGCAATTCTCCAACATCAGTGGGGTCTCCATGCATCTCTTCCAAAATTTGTAACACTTTGGTGAAGGTGTTCAGCTCATGGGGGGCTGAAACATACTAGCTTCCCTGTCCAGGGCCATCACAGCAATCTCCGCTTGCATAGTGGGGGTCATAGGGTGCATCCTCAGCATGACCTTAACCCGCTGAGTCCAGTCCCACAGCAGTGAATTGCTCACTGTAAAGTTTTGGAGATTGGTGGGTACGGCCCCTAGCGGCAAGCTGGCCCTTGGGGCACCCATGACCACCTGGTCTGCTGTCTCTGAGCCCGTAGACTGCATCCTGCTGACTACACCAAATGTAAGCAGGTTGCGGGATGCAGTGACGCAAGGAAGACAGAATAGGGGTTAACAATATAACAATTTAATTAATACAAAAGGAGAAAACTCCTCGCAGGGAGATAAACAATTTGAAAAAAGAGCAAATGTAAGTTGACAGCAGTCCAATTATCAAACTTATCGTGTCCTTATGGTCCTACACCGCAGATGATTCATTGGGGGTGTTAGTACTGGCAGCGGCCGGAGGAGTGTCCACAGATGGGGTCCCACAGATGGCGATCCAGCTTCTTGCGGCAACGGGCGGTCTCCAGTTTTACCCATTGAGCCCCTAGTCCATTAAGAGCTGCACCAATCCCGGAATCAAACGTGAGCTCAGGTGTGCTGTCCGGCATACGGTACCACGGCCTAATGTCCTGCAACCGGCCCACACTTCTTTGCAACCTCTTGGCGCGCAGCGCTCTCTACATGCACTGTCCCGCTGACATTACTCAGAGGTGTCGGCTGCCGTACGTCATAGCGCTGGGACTTGGGATGCGGAGTGTGCTTCTCACGATGCTGCGCTGTCCCTGACGGCGGGAAACTGCTCACCACTTCGCAAGCTTTTCCCTTAACTTCCGGTTCACACGCACCCTCCCTTTCCGGGTCATGGGACCTGTCTGATCCCCTATTTCTTCCCCTGGGCAACATGGGTCGCGGCCTTGACAGTTCCGGAGCTGGCTCACCGCAGGTACCCGCAGCCCGGTCTTCCTCTTTACACTTATAGTATATGCACTTTTGCAATTTGGTATCTAATTGGTATTACAATGCTTACACTAGGTTTATAATGTCCTGAAATGTTACCTGTTCATATCACATTATAATGTGCATGCTGCTCCTGTAACGAAACTTTCTTGTAAAGCGGTGGTGCCACATTTCTGGCCCACCATTTGAATATTTTTGGTTCTCCTGCTTTTTAATGATTTTATTCTCTGTTTTTGTATGATATTTCAGTAAAGTATCCCCTTTTTGAATAGTTCCTGGTGTGCCTTCTTTTTTCCCCATATGTTTCTCATTGTCCCTTTGGTGCTGAACTGTATACGTACAGCGGTCCTAACACTACTCCCTATGTGATATATTTTACATAGACTGTACTTATAATTATGGTCATAGGGTAGCTAAGATTTTAAGGGGTTAATTTGTGCTCTGTTGGCTGATGGGAGACTACTCCTCCCATCAGGCTACGTCTGCTGTCACTGACAACACTAATAGCTGGAGCCGCTGATGGGAGAAGTAGTCTCTCGATAGACGGCGCCTGTGGTCAAACTAAAAAAAAAAAGTAAAATAATTAAATACATATTCAAATAAAAATAAAAAACACATTATACTCACCTAACACCAAATCCCCGATGCCCTTGTCTCCTATAAAAAATGTAAAATAAAAAAAACAACATATACTCACCTTAACGCCCAGTCCCCGATGCCCAGGTCTCCTGTAAACAACCAATATCCATGGTCCCTTCCTAGGCTATTAATATCAGCCAGCAGCTGTATACCTAGCCTTTGCTGATTAGATTTTATAGGGGTCAACTTTTTTTTTAGGTCCCCCTGCAAACTAGCCAGTAAAGGCTAAGCAAACAGCTATGAGCTGATATTAAAAGCCTGGGAACCTTTATGGCTGTTGTCTACTTCACAGAATATTAACATCAGCTCTCAGCCGTTGGCTTTCCCTTTGCTGGTTAGGAAAATTACTCAGGAGCCCATGCAATTTTTTTTAATTTAAATTAACAGTTGCTGTTTGGTTACAGCCTATGTAGGTTCTTTCTGTTAATGCTCCTACATGTGTGTCTTTCATTACTAAGCCTAGGGCTTAGTGTCAATCACAGCTGCTGACACCAAGCCCTATTCCATTACCCTGATGCTACTGAATCAGAATGAAAAAGGTGGTGATGAACCAAGAAATTACATCACAAAACTTAAAAAAAAAAAAAAAAAAAAAATAGAATTAGTCTTACCGATAATTCGGTTTCTAGGAACCTTCCATGACAGCATAGGAGGTTGTCTCCACGCCCTAATAGGGGACAGGAAGCACAAGAGGTTAAAAGACTCTCCCACCTCCTATTCCCCAGTGACTTATAACGAATCCCATAGCACTGGTTATTTTAAAATTCCAAGTATTAACCAAGGAACATAGGGAGGGAAATTAGCCCTGTCGTGGAAGGTTCCTAGAAACCGAATTACCGGTAAGACTAATTCTATTTTCTCTAGTCACCTTCTACGACAGCATAAGAGGAATACCAACCTATTTTGTAGTTGGGGGGGACAACAGCCTGGAGAACCTTACGGCCGAAGGCTAAGTCCTTGTTGAATAGTAGGTCCAGCCTATAATGTTTCGTAAAGGTATGGATGGATGACCATGTGGCGGCCCTATAAATCTGCTCTGTCGATGCGCCAGCTCTTTCTTGCCCAGGAGTTTGAAGTAGATCTTGTAGAGTGAGCCCTATTGCCTTCTGGTGGAGTTATACCTTGAGCAAGGTATGATTCAGAAATCGCTCTTTTAATCCATCCTGCGATAGTACTTTTCGCTACTTTCCTACCTTAATTTTTCCCTGAAGGGTTGACAAATAGATTTGAGTCAATCCTCCATGATTTGGTCTGCTCTATGTAATATAATATTGTCCGACGGACATCGAGAGTATGGAATTCTCTTTCTCCTGCATTTTTTGGATTTTGGCAGAAGGAGGGTAGCAGTATCTCCTGTGAGCAGTGGAAATCCGATACGACTTTTGGCAGAAAAGATGGATCAAGTCGCAGAACTAAGCTATCATCCCTAATAGTGAAGTAGGGGTCTCTTATGGACAATGCTTGAAGTTCTCCCACACGTCTTGCCGTGGTAATGGCTACCAAAAAGGCAGCTTTAAAAGAAACATCACCACTCCACATTTTAAGCCATAAGGCTCTCCTAGCAGAATTGGATTGAGCCATTGTTGTGGCGGCTATACGAACCGACTCGGCTGCGGCGTCAGCTAGGAACCCTGAGGAATTTTTTAATAACTGGAGAAAATCCAATAGCTGCCCTCTAGAAGTACTCTGTGATACATGGGTCTCTAGCTGATCCATCCACCAGCAGAGGGATCTAGCTACACATGTGGAGGCGATATTCGTTTTAAGTGAAGAGGCAGAGGTCTCCCAAGACTTTCTCAAGAGACTCTCCACCTTAATATCCATTGGGTCTTTTAATTGTGATGAATCTTAAAAGGGAAGAGAGGTTCTCTTAGCCACTCTTGCAACTTGTACGTCCACCTTGGGGATCTCCCAATTAACGTATTCTCCCTCTAAGGGAAACCTATACATTAATTCAGAGGGAATATTTAGGCGTTTCTCTGGAGATTCCCACTCCTGGGAAATCATGCTTAGGACATTTTCATGGACTGGAAAACCTATCTGTTTTTCCGCCTTTAGACCACCAAATAAATCATCCTGGATTGATTTTGGGGTTTGTTTTTCTTCAAAACCCATGGTATTACGAACAGCAGAAACTAGATCCTCCATAAATTCCATAGAGAAAAAATATTTTCTCTTTTCGGAAGATCTTCTTGGTGAAGATTCCTCCCATCTCAGTGAGGCCGAGCTAAAGGATTCTTTTGAGTCAGATTCAGAGGGTTCAACATATATTTTCCTTTTTTTAGGAGCTGACGGGCCTGGAGACGGTGGAGTAGCGGAAGTAGGTGTTAAGGTGGCAAGAGAGGACTGGACCTCATTTTTCACAATGGTTCTTATCTCTTCAATCGTGGAGGGATGTTCAGCCCTAATTACTGTGTCAGTACAACCGCGGCACAACTTCTTGTCCCATTTGGATAGGAGTTTTTTGAAGCAAATTGCACATTTGGGAACTGACTTAGAGGATCTGTGTGTAGACTTGTCTCCCTATAAAAGAGAAGAGAGAGTAGTGACACACAGGAACTGAACCTATAGTGTTTCCACACTGAGACCCCCCCTGTTGTGAATTCTGTTGTTATGAATGGTACTTCGGCTGGTTCTGTCCATGGACTTCCTCTGGTGGGTGTTTCTGAGTTTCACAGGTGACGAGGTTAATTCGTTAGCTGCTGCTCTATTTAACTCCACTTAGATCTTTGCTCCATGCCACCTGTCAATGTTCCAGTATTGGTCTGTTCACTCCTGGATCGTTCTTGTGACCTGTCTTCCCATCAGAAGCTAAGTTCCAGCTTGTATTTCTTTGGTTTGCTATTTTTCTGTTCAGCTTGCTATTTAATTTGTTGTCTTGCTTGCTGGAAGCTCTGGGACGCAGAGGGAGCGCCTCCGCACCGTGAGTCGGTGCAGAGGGTCTTTTTGCGCCCTCTGCGTGGTCTTTTTGTAGGTTTTTGTGCTGACCGCAAAGTAACCTTTCCTATCCTCGGTCTGTTCAGTAAGTCGGGCCTCACTTTGCTAAATCTATTTCATCTCTGTGTTTGTATTTTCATCTTTACTCACAGTCATTATATGTGGGGGGCTGCCTTTTCCTTTGGGGAATTTCTCTGAGGCAAGGTAGGCTTTATTTTTCTATCTTCAGGGCTAGCTAGTTTCTTAGGCTGTGCCGAGTTGCATAGGGAGCGTTAGGCGCAATCCACGGCTATTTCTAGTGTGTTTGATAGGTTTAGGGATTGCGGTCAGCAGAGTTCCCACGTCCCAGAGCTCGTCCTTATTATCAGTAACTATCAGGTCATTCCGTGTGCTCTTAACCACCAGGTCCATTATTGTCCTGACCACCAGGTCATAACAGTACAGGTGGCCCAAAGTACTAATGCATCTCAATAGAGGGATAAGAGAAGTTCTGAGACCATTTTTTTTTCTTTGCAGTGTGTTTTGTCTCTATTTTCCCCTTTACCTCTGGGTGGTTCAGGACACTGGTGTAAACATGGACATTCAAGGTCTGTCCTCTTGGATGGATAATCTCACTACAAGGATACAAAACATTCAAGATTTTGTGGTTCAGAATCCGATGTCAGAGCCTAGGATTCCAATTCCTGATTTGTTTTTTGGTGATAGATCTAAGTTCTTGAATTTCAAAAATAATTGTAAATTGTTTCTTGCCTTGAAACCTCGCTCCTCAGGTGACCCTGTTCAACAAGTAAAGATCATTATTTCTTTGTTACGTGGTGACCCTCAAGACTGGGCATTTTCCCTTGCGCCAGGAGATCCGGCATTGCGTGATGTTGATGCGTTTTTCCTGGCGCTTGGATTGCTTTATGACGAACCTAATTCAGTGGATCAGGCAGAGAAAATCTTGCTGGCTCTGTGTCAGGATGAAGCGGAGATATATTGTCAGAAGTTTAGAAAGTGGTCTGTGCTCACTCAGTTGAATGAATGTGCCCTGGCAGCAATCTTCAGAAAGGGTCTCTCTGAAGCCCTTAAGGATGTCATGGTGGGGTTTCCCATGCCTGCTGGTCTGAATGAGTCTATGTCCTTGGCCATTCAGATCGATCGACGCTTGCGTGAGCGTAAAGCTGTGTACCATTTGGCGGTACTATCTGAGCATGGGCCTGAGCCTATGCAATGTGATAGGACTTTGACCAGAGCTGAACGGCAAGAACACAAACGTTGGAATGGGCTATGTTTTTACTGTGGTGATTCCACTCATGCTATCTCCGATTGTCCTAAGCGCACTAAGCGGTTCGCTAGGTCTGCCACCATTGGTACGGTACAGTCTACATTTCTATTGTCTGTTACTCTGATTTGCTCTTTGTCATCCTATTCTGTAATGGCATTTGTGGATTCAGGCGCTGCCCTGAATTTGATGGACTTGGAGTATGCTAGGCGCTGTGGTTTTTTCTTGGAGCCCTTGCAGTATCCTATTCCATTGAGAGGAATTGATGCTACGCCTTTGGCCAAGAATAAGCCTCAGTATTGGACCCAATTGACCATGTGCATGGCTCCTGCACATCAGGAGGATATCCGCTTTCTGGTGTTGCATAATCTGCATGATGTGGTCGTTTTGGGGTTGCCATGGCTACAGGTTCATAATCCAGTATTGGACTGGAAATCTATGTCTGTGTCCAGCTGGGGTTGCCAGGGGGTACATGGTGATGTTCCATTTTTGTCTATTTAGTCTTCCACTCCTTCTGAAGTTCCAGAGTTTTTGTCGGATTATCGGGATGTATTTGATGAGCCCAAAGCCAGTGCCCTACCTCCTCATAGGGATTGCGATTGTGCAATTAATTTGATTCCTGGTAGTAAGTTTCCTAAGGGCCGATTGTTCAATTTATCTGTGCCAGAACACGCCGCTATGCGGAGTTATATAAAGGAATCCTTGGAGAAAGGCCATATTCGCCCGTCGTCATCACCGTTAGGAGCAGGGTTCTTTTTTGTGGCCAAGAAGGATGGTTCTTTGAGACCTTGTATTGATTACCGCCTTCTTAATAAAATTACAGTCAAATTTCAGTATCCTTTGCCGTTGCTGTCTGATTTGTTTGCTCATATTAAAGGGGCTAGTTGGTTCACCGAGATAGATCTTCGAGGGGCGTATAATCTTGTGCGTATTAAACAAGGCGATGAATGGAAAACAGCATTTAATAAGCCCGAGGGCCATTTTGAGTACCTGGTTATGCCATTCGGGCTTTCCAATGCTCCATCAGTATTTCAGTCCTTTATGCATGACATCTTCCGAGAGTACCTGGATAAATTCCTGATTGTGTATTTGGATGATATTTTGGTCTTTTCGGATGATTGGGAGTCTCATGTGAAGCAGGTCAGAATGGCATTCCAGGTCCTTCGTGCGAATTCCTTGTTTGTGAAGGGGTCAAAGTGTCTCTTTGGAGTTCAGAAGGTTTCATTTTTGGGGTTCATTTTTTCCCCTTCTACTATCGAGATGGACCCTGTTAAAGTCCAGGCCATTTACGATTGGACTCAGCCGACATCTGTGAAGAGCCTGCAAAAGTTCCTGGGCTTTGCTAATTTTTATCGGCGCTTCATCGCTAATTTTTCTACTGTTGCTAAACCGTTGACTGATTTGACCAAGAAGGGTGCTGATGTGGTCAATTGGTCTTTTGCGGCTGTAGAGGCTTTTCAGGAGTTGAAGCGTCGTTTTTCTTCTGCCCCTGTGTTGTGCCAGCCAGATGTTTCGCTTCCGTTTCAGGTTGAGGTTGATGCTTCTGAGATTGGAGCAGGGGCTGTTTTGTCGCAAAGAAGTTCTGAGGGCTCGGTGATGAAGCCATGTGCTTTCTTTTCTAGAAAGTTTTCGCCTGCTGAGCGTAACTATGATGTTGGTAATCGTGAATTGTTGGCCATGAAGTGGGCAATCGAGGAGTGGTGTCATTGGCTGGAAGGAGCCAAGCATCGCGTGGTGGTCTTGACAGATCACAAGAATTTGACTTATCTTGAGTCTGCCAAACGGTTGAATCCGAGACAGGCTCGATGGTCATTATTTTTCTCCCGTTTTGATTTTGTGGTTTCGTACCTTCCGGCTCTAAGAATGTGAAGGCTGATGCCCTGTCAAGGAGTTTTGTGCCTGACTCTCCGGGTGTTCCTGAGCCGGCGGGTATTCTCAAAGAGGGGTAATTTTGTCTGCCATCTCCCCTGATTTGCGGCGGGTGCTGCAAAAATTTCAGGCTGATAGACCTGACCGTTGCCCAGCGGAGAAACTGTTTGTCCCTGATAGATGGACTAGTAGAGTTATCTCTGAGATTCATTGTTCAGTGTTGGCTGGGCATCCTGGAATCTTTGGTACCAGAGATTTGGTGGCTAGATCCTTCTGGTGGCCATCTCTGTTGCGGGATGTGCGTACTTTTGTGCAGTCCTGTGGGATTTGTGCTCGGGCTAAGCCCTGCTGTTCTCGTGCCAGTGGGTTGCTTTTGCCCTTGCCGGTCCCGAAGAGGCCTTGGACGCATATCTCTATGGATTTTATTTCAGATCTTGCCATCTCTCAAAAGATGTCAGTCATTTGGGTGGTCTGTGATCGCTTCTCTAAGATGGTCCATTTGGTACCCTTGTCTAAATTGCCTTCTTCCTCTGATTTGGTGCCATTGTTTTTCCAGCATGTGGTTCGTTTACATGGCATTCCAGAGAATATCGTTTCTGACAGAGGTTCCCAGTTTGTTTCGAGGTTTTGGCGAGCCTTTTGTGGTAGGATGGGCATTGACTTGTCTTTTTCCTCGGCTTTCCATCCTCAGACTAATGGCCAGACCGAACGAACCAATCAGACCTTGGAAACATATCTGAGATGCTTTGTTTCTGCTGATCAGGATGACTGGGTGTCCTTTTTGCCTTTGGCTGAGTTCGCCCTTAATAATCGGGCCAGCTCGGCTACCTTGGTTTCACCGTTTTTCTGCAACTCTGGGTTCCATCCTCGTTTCTCTTCAGGGCAGGTTGAGTCTTCGGACTGTCCTGGTGTGGATACTGTGGTGGACAGGTTGCAGCAGATTTGGACTCATGTAGTGGACAATTTGACTTCGTCCCAGGAGAAGGCTCAACGTTTCGCTAATCGCAGACGCTGTGTGGGTCCCCGACTTCGGGTTGGGGACTTGGTTTGGTTATCTTCTCGTCATATTCCTATGAAGGTTTCCTCTCCTAAGTTTAAACCTCGTTTTATTGGTCCGTATAGGATTTCTGAGGTTCTTAATCCTGTGTCTTTTCGTCTGACCCTTCCAGATTCTTTTTCCATACATAACGTATTCCATAGGTCATTGTTGCGGAGATACGTGGCACCTATGGTTCCATCTGTTGATCCTCCTGCTCCGGTTTTGGTGGAGGGGGAGTTGGAGTATATTGTGGAGAAGATTTTGGATTCTCGTGTTTCAAGGCGGAAACTCCAGTATCTGGTTAAGTGGAAGGGTTATGCTCAGGAAGATAATTCCTGGGTCTTTGCCTCTGATGTCCATGCTCCCGATCTTGTTCGTGCCTTTCATATGGCTCATCCTGGTCGTCCTGGGAGCTCTGGTGAGGGTTCGGTGACCCCTCCTCAAGGGGGGGGTACTGTTGTGAATTCTGTGGCAGAGCTCCCTCCTGTGGTCACAAGTGGTACTTCGGCTGGTTCTCTCTGTGAGCTTCCGTTGGTGGAGGAAAGTGGTACTGCGGCTTCTGAGTTTCCTTCCTCAGGTGATGTGGTGAAGTCGTTAGGTGCTGCTCTATTTAACTCCACCTAGTGCTTTGATCCTGGCCTCCAGTCAATGTTCTAGTATTGGACCTGTTTCCTCCTGGATCGTTCCTGTGGCCTGCTGCTCTGCATAGCTAAGTTCCTCTTTGCTATTTGTTTGCTGTTTTTTTCTGTCCAGCTTGTCAATTTGTTTTTTACTGCTTGCTGGAAGCTCTGGGACGCAGAGGGTGTACCTCCGTGCCGTTAGTTCGGTACGGAGGGTATTTTTTGCCCCCTTTGCGTGGTTTTTGTAGGGTTTTGTGTTGACTGCAAAGTTACCTTTCCTATCCTCGCTCTGTTCAGAAAGTTGGGCCTCACTTTGCTAAATCTATTTCATCTCTACGTTTGTCTTTTCATCTTAACTCACAGTCATTATATGTGGGGGCTGCCTTTTCCTTTGGGGTATTTCTCTGAGGCAAGGTAGGCTTATTTTCTATCTTCAGGCTAGCTAGTTTCTCAGGCCGTGCCGAGTTGCATAGGGAGCGTTAGGCGCAATCCACGGCTGCCTTTAGTGTGGTTGGAGAGGATTAGGGATTGCGGTCAACAGAGTTCCCACGTCTCAGAGCTTGTTCTTGTTTTTTGGGTTATTGCCAGGTCACTGTATGTGCGCTGACCTCTATGTCCATTGTGGTACTGAATTACCTTTCATAACAGGGGGGTACTGTTGTGAATTCTGTTGTCGGGCTCCCTCCTGTGGTCATGAATGGTACTTCGGCTGGTTCTGTCCATGGACTTCCTCTGGTGGTTGTTTCTGAGTTTCACAGGTGACGAGGTTAATTCGTTAGGTGCTGCTCTATTTAACTCCACTTAGATCTTTGCTCCATGCCACCTGTCAATGTTCCAGTATTGGTCTGTTCACTCCTGGATCGTTCTTGTGACCTGTCTTCCCATCAGAAGCTAAGTTCCAGCTTGTATTTCTTTGGTTTGCTATTTTTCTGTCCAGCTTGCTATTTAATTTGTTGTCTTGCTTGCTGGAAGCTCTGGGACGCAGAGGGAGCGCCTCCGCACCGTGAGTCGGTGCGGAGGGTCTTTTTGCGCCCTCTGCGTGGTCTTTTTGTAGGTTTTTGTGCTGACCGCAAAGTAACCTTTCCTATCCTCGGTCTGTTCAGTAAGTCGGGCCTCACTTTGCTAAATCTATTTCATCTCTGTGTTTGTATTTTCATCTTTACTCACAGTCATTATATGTGGGGGGCTGCCTTTTCCTTTGGGGAATTTCTCTGAGGCAAGGTAGGCTTTGTTTTTCTATCTTCGGTGCTAGCTAGTTTCTTAGGCTGTGCCGAGTTGCATAGGGAGCGTTAGGCGCAATCCACGGCTATTTCTAGTGTGTTTGATAGGTTTAGGGATTGCGGTCAGCAGAGTTCCCACGTCCCAGAGCTCGTCCTTATTATCAGTAACTATCAGGTCATTCCGTGTGCTCTTAACCACCAGGTCCATTATTGTCCTGACCACCAGGTCATAACACCCCCCATTCCCGTGCTCCGCATGCTGCTCGGTCCTCCAGATGCCATGACAGCCGCAAACCGGAAGTGAGTGTGCTCCAGAGTGGAACGCGAGAACCGGAAGTGTTCTGACCTCACATCCGGCTTAGCCGAACAGCGCGCGCGAGAGAAGGAGAAGCCGGAGGGCTGCTGGAGGCCTCCGGCCGGGGGTCACTGGCCCACTTTACCCCAGAAGAGGATCGGGAGGGCCAAGACAGGTCCCTGAATCCACTGACACTGGGGAGACAGGAGCAGCTTCACTACGGAGAAGACCCGACCGCCGCTGCCTGGCCGATACTGAGAAGGTAATAACGTAGTCACCGGCCACACAGCATACCTGTTAACCTCTCCATGCCCCATGGGGGACAGGAAAGACACTGGGGAATAGGAGGTGGGCGGGTCTTTTAACCTCTTGTGCTTCCTGTCCCCTATTAATGCGTGGAGACAACCTCCTATGCTGTCGTGGAAGGTGACTAGAGAAAATATTTAGGTAAAAAAGCCTTAATTGCTGTACAAAAACGCATACAAAACCAAAGAAAGTGTCAAAACGCGTTGCTTTGCTGCAGCATTTTTGCTGCCAAAGGATGCAGATACCTTGCAGAAATGTCGGCAAGCAAATACTCAACTTGCGCACATACCCTTAAAGGGAACCTGTCCGCCCCCAAAATCGAAGGTGAGCTAAGCCCACCAGCATCAGGGGCTTATTTACAGCATTCTGAAATTCTGTAGATAAGCCCCCGATGTATCCTAAAAGATGAGAAAAAGAGGTTAGATTATACTCACCCAGGGGCGGTCCCAGTACGATGGGCGTCACGGTCCGGTCTGGGGCCTTCCATCTTCTTAGGATGACGTCCTCTTCTTGTATTCACGCTGCGGCTCCGGCGCAGGTGTACTTTGCCCTGTTGAGGGCAGAGCAAAGTACTGCAGTGCGCAGGGAAAGGTCAGAGAGGCCCAACGCCTGCGCACTGCAGTACTTTCCTCTGCCCTCAACAGGGCAAAGTACGCCTGCGCTGGAGCCGCAGCGTGAAGACAAGAAGAGGACGTCATCCTAAGAAGATGGAAGGCCCCAGACCGGACCGTGACGCCCATCATACTGGGACCGCCCCTGGGTGAGTATAATCTACCCTCTTTTTCTTATCTTTTAGGATATATTGGGGGGCTTATCTACAGCATTCCAGAATGCTGTAGATAAGCCCCTGATGCCGGTGGGCTTAGCTCACCTTCGATTTTGGGGGTGACCGATTCCCTTAAGGTATGTGCAGATGATAAGTAAACGCTTCATACTTGAGCAGGATCCAGATGTTACAGCATAGTGCATGGGATATCAAGAAATCCTATGCCCACTATACGTCCACAGACACCCACGGCTCACCCGCAGAGATGGAAATGCGGCGCGCCTTTCCTGACCGCAGCATGTCTATTTAGCTTGCGGAGACGGGATTAATGTCATCCATATAATGTATTGGATGCAGTGAATCCGCACGGTTCTGTGAACACGTGCCACATCACCTGCGTTCAATTGCCGGCAGCGCTTTGGAGAGGGCGAACATGGGCTGTGTCCAAAACATTGCCAATTCCTGAAAGTGTGCACCTACCCTCATACAGTACTTCATTAGTTAAAATGCACTAAAGAAACTTGTAGAAAAAAAAAATATGGAGTATTTAGCAAGAAAAAACTGCAAAACCTCCCTTTTCCCTTAAAAAGAAGAGTCCTGTCAGCAGCTGGACTTAAGGCGGGAGGGAGGCAGTCCTGGCTGAGGACACATTAGTAAAGACAATAATCTAGGGAATTGTGCGCGGAATAGTGAATGTCCATACATGGCACCCAGGTGGCACTCTCGCCACACAGGGCCGCTCTCCTCCCCCTCCCTCGCTCTGCCCTGTGCAGCCGGCTCCGTGTGCTGCAGCCAATCGCCTCAGTGCAGCCAGGACTCCGGCGCGGCTCGTGTGGCGCACACGGCTCGTCCCCTCCTGGCCGCCGGGGAGCCCGTCTCTGACGCCCGCACTAGCACCGCGCGAGACACGGGGCCCCAGGCCGAGCAGCAGCATGTCGGGCCCCGGGCTGCACGGGGAGGATTCGGGGCTGCTGCGGGAGCTGCTGGGAGAGAAGCTGGTGACGGCGGAGCGGGAGGAGGTGGACGTCCAGGCTCTGGGCTCCAGGGTGGCTCTGGTCGGGCTGCTCTTCGGCTGCGGGGTGAGCGCTCCCTGCCTGCAGCTGCTGCCCAGCCTCAGCGACTTCTACTGCAAGACCCGGGACCGCCTGGAGATTGTATTCATCTCTTCGGACCCCGAGCAGAAGAAATGGCAGCTCTTCCTCAAGGACATGCCCTGGCTGGCACTGCCGTACCAGGAGAAGCACAAGAAGGTGAGGGGAGGGTGGCCACCGTGCCAGGGCATTGGGTACCGAGAAACTTGCCAATTCCTGCTCACACCACCAGTATCTGTCCCTAGCCCGTACGCTTCAGTCTATGTGCACACGTTGCGTTTTTGCTGCATTTTTTTAAATGCAAATTAAAAGCCTAGTTTTACAGCAGCGCCAAAGGCTATGATTTCCGAAATCTCATGCACCTATTATTTTTTTTTTCCCTGACTGAATTGGAAAACTGCTGTGTTTTAAAAACTGGGGCATGTCGCTTTCAGCGTTTTTGCAGCATTTCTTCACCCATGGAAAGCAATGAATGAGTCGGCGCAAAAAGCAGCAAAATGCAGGTGTCAGGTTTTGCTGCATTAGGCTATGTGCGCACGTTGCCGGCGGAATTTTCTGTGCGGATTCTGCATCTCTTTGACAGAAAACACAGTTGAAAATCTGCACGTTTTTATGCGGATTTTGTGCGTTTTTACCCCCGCGGATTTCTATTATGGAATGGGTGCAGAAACGCTGCAGATCCGCACAAATAAATGACATGCTCCTTCTTTTAATCGGCATTTTTTTTTGTCATTGATTTACATTGTACTGTAAATCACTTGCGGATCTGCAACGTTTTTGCGTGGAAAAAAACCCGCTGCACAGGAAATCTGCAACGCGTGCACATATCCTTATGGTGCAGAAAACTCGGGAATAACACACTAAACTGTATCAGCATGAAAAACACAGCAAAATCTGCCTTTTTTTTGTAAGCCATTTCTTTACTACCAAGAGCAGGTTTTGCCTGCAGAAAAAAAACGCAACTTGTGAACATAGCTTAAGATGCCATCACAAATATTCTTTTGGCCAGTGGCATATAGAGCCGGTGTGATGTGATGGCATATGCCGGGATATCTCCACGTGCCAGTGACATGGAGCAACGCTTCAGGAGTTGGTGGCCCCGTGTGAAGGTTGCTTTACGCAAACCTCCAGGCGGCACTCAATAACTACCGATCAGATAATGTAAATGGACCACTATGCTTTTGCACTGAGGCCCAGGACCTACAAGCTACACTCCAATATATTGGAGTTTGTAATTCACCTATTATTGGGTCAGTCATATTTTTTTTTTTTTTTTTGCATTTGCTTGATAAATTGGGTTGGCAGCCGAGCTCCGAATGTCAATGAGTACACTGGTTTGCAGCCACACTTCTAGGCTACATAGCTTGAAAGAAGACATTTGATCCATCACATTAAAATTTTCTGGGCAGTTATCTTTCTGTAATCTATATATATATATATAATTGTCTAAGGGTTTTTCCGTCTGTCTGTCTGTCTTGGAAATCCCGCGTCTCTGATTGGTCGAGGCCGCCAGGCTTCGACCAATCAGCAACGGGCACAGCGACGATGATGTCATAAAGGACGTAGAAATCCCACGTTTCTGATTCAGCGACGGGCACAGCATCGATGTAGATGTCATAATGGTTGCCATGGCGACGATGATGTCATAAAGGTTGCCTCGACCAATCAGCGACGAGCACAGTCTGCCGCGAATTCTGGAATCATCATTGTCCATATGCTACGGGGACATGCATATTCTAGAATACCCGATGCGTTAGAAACAGGCCACAATCTAGTATATTTATAACCTACAATGCCATTGGTTATTAGAAATGAAGCCAGCCCTTAGTTTAAATCGGGGTGGGGAACCTCAGGCCCATTTACGGCCCTCGATGACCTTTTACGAGGCCCTCGAGCAGATTCTCAGGGACAGCATTCTTGGGCAGGGAGGTGTCTTCTGATTTCCCAACCTCATTAATTTCTTCTTGCTCTGTTATCACACACACATATGCAGTGTTCACTGCTGAACATTGAAGGGCATGCAATGAAAGATTACATCCTGACACCAGTGGCAGAGTCAGGATGTACTTTGTGGGTGGAGTTTGTACGGCCCCCGAATTATGGCATAAATATCCAAATAGCCCTTGGCAGAAAAAAGATTCCCCACCCCCGTTTTAAATGATTGTGTACTATCTGCTGCAGTGCAATCCACGGTCTGCCTACTCTAACTATAAAGACCAAGATTGTCCAGCCGTAGGCTACAAGTCTGCAGTCACTTTGTGTGACTGCAGACTTGTGAATCTTCACATCGCACACTATGAGGATTCTCCAGTGCCAGCAGCTGGTAGTGATGTGACTGCAAATTTGTGATTTGCATGCTTACGGCCACACTCCAACTGGACTGGGAACGGCCTCTCTCAGTACACTTACAGTGAGCGAGGCCGCACCCATCTTTTCGGCACTTGACAGCATGTATGCAAAGTGCATACTTGAGGTCACTCACCTGCTGCTCCCTGCATTGAAGAATCCTCTCTGCAATGTGCGCGTTATGTGAGGATTTACAAGTCTGCAGTCAAACAAAGTGAATGCAAACTTGTAGTCTAAGGCTACTTTCACACTAGTGTTTTTTTGCAATCCGTCGTTTTTGGCAAAAACGGATCCTGCAAATGTGGCCACATGATGCGTTTTTTGCCCATAGACTTTTATTGCCGACTGATCGCGACATATGACCATACGTCGCGTCCGTCATGCACTGGATCTGTCTTGTTTTGGCGGACCGTCTGCACGAAAAAACGTTCAAGAGAACTCACCCATGGGCGGTCCCGGTTCAGCTCGGGTCCAATGGGTGTCGCAGGTCGGGGTCCAGCGCCTCCCATCTTCATGCGATGATGTCCTCTTCCTTGCTTCAGTTGCGGCTCCTGCGGAGGCGTAATTCTGGGGCAAAGTACTACAGTGGGCAGGAGACTGGAAGCAGTACTTTATGTTGCCCTCAACAAGGCAAATCAGTACGCCTGCGCCGGAGTTGCAACAGAAGCAAGGAGGATGACGACATCGTATGAAGATAGGAGGCGCCGGACCTGCGACGCTCATCGGACCGCCCCTGGGTGAGCATAATCTAACTTGTTTTTCTTATCTTTCAGGTTACATTGGGGCTTATCTACAGCATTAGGGTATGTGCACACGTCAGGATTTCTTGCAGAAATTTTCCTGACAAAAACCGGACATTTCTGCCAGAAATCCGCATGCGTTTTTTTCGCGTTTTTTCATGCATTTTTGACACGTTTTTGGTGTGTTTTTTCCCAAATGCATAGAATAGCGGGAAAAACGCAGAAAATCCGCAAAAGTAATGAACATGCTGCTTTTTTTACCGCAATGCGTTTTTTCGCGGAAAAAAACGCATCATGTGCACAAAACATGCAGAATGCATTCTAAATGATAGGATGCATAATATATGCGTTTTTAATGAGTTTTTATAGCGTTTTTACCGCGAAAAAAAAAACGAGAAAAAGCCTGCACATGTGCACATAGCCTTTCAGAATGCTATAGATAAGCCCCTGATGGCGGTGGCCGCAGCTTATATGGCCAAAATTAGATGACAGATTCCCTTTAAATCAGAGTGAGTGAATTATTCAAGGGGTTTTTGCATCTCTTAAATTTATGACATATCAATCAGATGTTCCAATAGTTTTAGTATCTATGAGTGTTAAAGGGGTTGCCCACTACTAGGGCAACCCCTCCTTGATCCAAATGTTTGTCCCCCATAAAATAATATAGCTTATACTTGCCTCCCATGTCGGCGTCGTTACCGCGGTCTCGAGGTTTCAGTGCTGCTGGCATCACTGTCCCGCCTTCGGACAAATCAAACATGAAGAGGAAGTCCAGGCTGCAGCTAATCTCGGACTTCCTCTTCCTGCTCAATTCGACAGGAGGTGGGGGACAGTGACAACAACAGCGCGGGAACCCCGGGAGATGGAGTGCTGACATCACGGGAGCAGTGCCAGTGCAGGAGATAAGTATAAGCCTTTTTATTTTATGGGGGCCAAGCGAGGGATATGATAAGATGTCCAACAGATCCTGAGAATAAAGAGTGACTTTGTAAAGTGCTCTTCCCAGCAACCCACTTTGCAGTGAAACTGCTGGCGATCCAATTCGGCTGCAGTTTCTCTGCACAGCTGGTGGCCAGGGTACTACTGTGTAGGGAAAGGCAGTCGAGGGGCCGCTTCTCTCATCAGGAAGGTTCCTACAGACCGTTCTCCCTGACAAAATCATCTGTTGGATTGTGGTGCCAGGAACCAGACACGTGGCTGAGTTTAGTGGCTTCTATCTGAAATAGACTGATCTATCATCCAAATATGCTGCTCTAGGTAAAGACAGTATAGTATTGGGGGGCGATCTGCTCCATGTTTACCCAACCCATTGTACGATTTGCTAAAAGGAAGCGTAATAGAATACAGACTAACTAATTAATTTATACCTATAGTTATAATTCCAGTATACTCATGAGTGCATGCCCTCTGCTTCGGTTGTCCTCTCTAAGGGTAAAGGTACCGTCACATTTAGCGACGCTGCAGCGATATAGACAACGATGCCGATCGCTGCAGCGTCGCTGTTTGGTCGCTGGAAAGCTGTCACACAGACAGCTCTCCAGCGACCAACGATGCCGAGGTCCCCGGGTAACCAGGGTAAACATCGGGTTACTAAGCACAGGGCCGTGCTTAGTAACCCGATGTTTACCCTGGTTACCATTGTAAATGTAAAAAAAAAAAAAACACTACATACTTAAATTCCGGTGTATGTCACGTCCCTCGCCTTCAGCTTCCCGCACTGACTGTGAGTGCTGGCCGTAAAGCAGAGCGGTGACGTCATCGCTGTGCTCTGCTTTACGGCCGGCGCTCAAAGTCAGTGCGGGAAGCTGAAGGCGAGGGACGCGACAGACACCGGAATGTAAGTATGTAGTGTTTTTTTTTTTTTTTTACATTTACAATGGTAACCAGGGTAAACATCGGGTTACTAAACGCGGCCCTTCGTTTAGTAACCCGATATTTACCCTGGTTACCAGTGAACACATCGCTGGATCGGCGATGTCAGCGGGTGATCCAGCGACGAAATAAAGTTCTGGAATTTCAGCTCCGACCAGCGATGTCACAGCAGGATCCTGATCGCTGCTGCGTGTCAAACACAACGATATCGCTATCCAGGACGCTGCAACGTCACGGATCGCTATCGTTCAAAAGTTGCTGAGTGTGACGGTACCTTAAGTTAAGGCTGCCGTCACACTAGCAGTATTTGGTCAGTATTTTACATCAGTATTTGTAGCCAAAACCAGGAGTGGGTGATAAATGCAGAAGTGGTGCATATGTTTCTATTATACTTTTCCTCTAATTGTTCCACTCCTGGTTTTGGCTACAAATACTGATGTAAAATACTGACCAGATACTGCTAGTGTGACGGCAGCCTAACACAGGGCATTTTTGCTGCTTTTTTATGCTAATTTTCAGCTGCTTTTTACAGTACCAGCAAAGACTATGAGATTTCAGAAATCTCGTGCACACACATTTGGTTTTTTTTGTGTCAGTATTTTGTGCTTTTCTGTGTTTTTTTGGACATAGAGCATGTCACTTCTTTCAGCGTTTTTGCTGCATTTTTTTCAGCGTTTTTCACCCATTGACTCGAATGGGTGTTGAAAACAAACGCAGCAAAAACGTAGGTATAATTATTTGCTGAGGTTTTGCTGTTGAAAATTCAAGCACATTAGCATGGACAAAGAAAAAAACGCACCAAAACCTGCGTTTTTGATGCAGCTTCTTTCGTACCAAGAAAATCAGGTTTTGCTGCAGAAAAAAAGCCGCAAAAACGCCCTGTGTTAACTTACCCTAAACCTAGTGCTTAGTAGTGGTGAGCGAACGTGCTAGGGTAAGGTGCTGTCTGAGCATACTAGTGTGCTAACCGTTAGTGTGCTAACTAGTGTGTCTTCAGCGTGCTCGAAAAATATGTTCGACTCCCCGCCGCTGCATGTTTCGTGGCTGTTTGACAGCCGTAACACAAGCTGGGATTGCGTGTTGTTGCGGCTGTTGAAGATCCGCAAGACATGCAGCCGTGAAGACTCAAACATATTTTTTGAGAGCACCGAAGACATTCAGTTAGCACACTAGCATGCTCGGACAACACCTTATGAGTAGGGTTGAGCGAAACGGGTCGAACATTTTCAAAAGTCGCCGACTTTTGGCTAAGTCGGGGTTTCATGAAACCCGATCCGACCCCTGTGCGGGGTCGGCCATGCGGTACGCGACTTTCGCGCCAAAGTCGCGTTTCAATGACGCGAAAAGCGCCATTTCTCAGCCAATGAAGGTAAACGCAGAGTGTGGGCAGCGTGATGACATAGGTCCTGGTCCCCACCATCTTAGAGAAGGGCATTGCAGTGATTGGCTTGCTGTCTGCGACGTCACAGGGGCTATAAAGAGGCGTTCCCGCCGACCGCCATCTTACTGCTGCTGATCTGAGCTTAGGGAGAGGTTGCTGCCGCTTTGTCAGAAGCAGGGATAGCGTTAGGCAGGGTCCATTAACCACAAAACCGCTTGTGCTGCAGCGATTTGCACTGTCCAACACCACCCTCGGTGTGCAGGGACAGTGGAAGTTTTTTTTTTTTTTTTTTCCCCTCAGCGCTGTAGCTCATTGGGCTGCCCTAGAAGGCTCCCTGATAGCTGCATTGCTGTGTGTACGCCGCTGTGCAAACCAACTGCTTTTTTCAAAGCACAAATCCTCTTGTTCCTTCCTTTCTGCACAGCTATCTTTTTTGTTTGTCCACACTTTTTATTTCATTTGTGCATCAGTCCACTCCTTATTGCTGCCTGCCATACCTGGCTGAGATTACTGCAGGCAGGGAGATAGTAGCTGCCTGCCATACCTGGCTGAGATTACTGCAGGCAGGGAGATAGTAATTGTAGGACATTCCCTGTGTTTTTTTTTTTTTGGTGGGAGATTAAGATTGGCAATTTGGCATTTCTGCTAGAGTGCCATCCCTGTGTGTGCCATCTCTCTCACATAGTGGGCCATAGAAAGCCTTTTCATTTTTCTGTATTTTTTTTTGTGGGGTGTATAAATTCTCCCTGATAAAAATACAGTGGGAGATTAATATTGGCCTTTGGGCTTGTGTGCCAGTTGTGAGCGTGCCATCTGTGCCAGTCCTGAGCGTGCCATCTCTCTCACAAATAGTGGGCCATAGAAAGCCTATTTTATTTTTTTTGGGGTTTTATAAATTCTCCCTGAAAAAAAGGGAGATTAATATTGGCCTCTGGGCTTGTGTGCCAGTCCTGAGCGTGCCATCTGTGCCAGCCCTGAGCGTGCCATCTCTCTCACAAATAGTGGGCCATAGAAAGCCTATTTAATTTTTTTTTTGGTTTTATAAATTCTCCCTGAAAAAAAGGGAGATTAATATTGGCCTCTGGGCTTGTGTGCCAGTTGTGAGCGTGCCATCTGTGCCAGTCCTGAGCGTGCCATCTCTCTCACAAATAGTGGGCCATAGAAAGCCTATTTAATTTTTTTTTTTTGTTTTATAAATTTTCCCTGAAAAAAGGGAGATTAATATTGGCCTCTGGGCTTGTGTGCCAGTTGTGAGCGTGCCATCTGTGCCAGTCCTGAGCGTGCCATCTCTCTCACAAATAGTGGGCCATAGAAAGCCTATTTAAATATTTTTTTGGTTTTATAAATTCTCCCAGAAAAAAAGGGAGATTAATATTGGCCTCTGGGCTTCTGTGCCAGTCCTGAGCGTGCCATCTGTGCCAGTCCTGAGCGTCCCATCTCTCTCACAAATAGTGGGCCATAGAAAGCCTATTTTTTTTTTTTTGGGGGTTTTAGAAATTCTCCCTGGAAAAAAAAGGGAGATTAATATTGCCCTTTGGGCTTGTGTGCCAGTACTAAGCGTTCCATCTCTCTCTCTCTCTCTTAGTCAGTGGGCTATAGAACGCCTATTTTTGGTTTTATTTGTTTTCTAAATTCTCCCTGAAAAAATCATTTTATTTTATTTGGTTTCTAAATTCTTCCTGACAAAATCATATTTTTTTTATTATTTTTTTTTCTAAAGTCTCCCTGAAAAAAAAAAAAAAAACAGTGGGAGATTAATATTGGCCTTTCTGCTTGTGTGCCAGTCTTGACTCCTGGGTGCGTCATCTCTCAGTCAGTGGGCCATAGAACGCCTATTTTTGGTTTTATTTGTTTTATAAATTCTCCCTGAAAAAATCATTTTATTTTATTTGGTTTCTAAATTCTTCCTGATAAAATCATATTTTTTTTATTATTTTTTTTTCTAAAGTCTCCCTGAAAAAAAAAAAAAAAAAACAACCAAAAAAAACAGTGGGAGATTAATATTGGCCTTTCTGCTTGTGTGCCAGTCTTGACTCCTGGGTGTGCCATCTCTCTCTCTCTCTCTCTCTCTCTCTCTCTCTCTCCAATTGTGGTCCATAGAAAGCCTATATTTTTTTTCCTTGATTTGGGTTCCAAAATCTACCAGAGAAAATAACTCCATCAATCATTGGTAGAAAAATATTGGCCTCTGGGCTTGTGTGCCACTCCTGATTCCTGTGTGCGTCATCTCTCAGTCAGTGGGCCATAGAACGCCTATTTTTGGTTTTATTTGTTTTATAAATTCTCCCTGAAAAAATCATTTTATTTTATTTGGTTTCTAAATTCTTCCTGATAAAATCATATTTTTTTTATTATTTTTTTTTCTAAAGTCTCCCTGAAAAAAAAAAAAAAAACAGTGGGAGATTAATATTGGCCTTTCTGCTTGTGTGCCAGTCTTGACTCCTGGGTGTGCCATCTCTCTCTCTCTCTCTCTCTCCAATTGTGGTCCATAGAAAGCCTATATTTTTTTTCCTTGATTTGGGTTCCAAAATCTACCAGAGAAAATAACTCCATCAATCATTGGTAGAAAAATATTGGCCTCTGGGCTTGTGTGCCACTCCTGATTCCTGTGTGCGTCATCTCTCAGTCAGTGGGCCATAGAACGCCTATTTTTGGTTTTATTTGTTTTATAAATTCTCCCTGAAAAAATCATTTTATTTTATTTGGTTTCTAAATTCTTCCTGATAAAATCATATTTTTTTTATTATTTTTTTTTCTAAAGTCTCCCTGAAAAAAAAAAAAAAAAAAAAACAAAACAGTGGGAGATTAATATTGGCCTTTCTGCTTGTGTGCCAGTCTTGACTCCTGGGTGCGTCATCTCTCAGTCAGTGGGCCATAGAACGCCTATTTTTGGTTTTATTTGTTTTATAAATTCTCCCTGAAAAAATCATTTTATTTTATTTGGTTTCTAAATTCTTCCTGATAAAATCATATTTTTTTTATTATTTTTTTTTCTAAAGTCTCCCTGAAAAAAAAAAAAAAAAAAAAAAAAAAACAGTGGGAGATTAATATTGGCCTTTCTGCTTGTGTGCCAGTCTTGACTCCTGGGTGTGCCATCTCTCTCTCTCTCTCTCTCTCTCTCCAATTGTGGTCCATAGAAAGCCTATATTTTTTTTCCTTGATTTGGGTTCCAAAATCTACCAGAGAAAATAACTCCATCAATCATTGGTAGAAAAATATTGGCCTCTGGGCTTGTGTGCCACTCCTGATTCCTGTGTGCGTCATCTCTCACTCAGTGGCCCATAGAAAGCATATAGTTTGTTACATTTGTTTTCTAAATTCTCCCTGCAAAAATCAATGTTTTTTTTTTGGGGGGGTTTCTAAAGTGTTCCTGAAAAAAATAAAAATAAAAAAAAAATAATAGTGTGACATTAATATTAACATTTGTGCTTCAGTGACAGTCCTGCGTGTGGGGCATCTCTCTAATTTGCAGCCACCAAAAAAAGAGTGTGTAACATTGGGCCTGATTTTCGCTGTGGTCTCACCAACCTGTAAAGGGGTAGCTAAATCATACTGAAGTTATAGCTCACCGTGTAAGTTGTGTGACTGCAACAAATAACGTTAGTTTGGTTACGTTTTTAAAACAATGAGGAAGTCTAGTGGAAGAGGTCGTGGCCGGGGGCGTTCATTGTCAGCTGGTAATGAGGGTAGTGGTAGTGGTGGAGCATCAGGTGGTCGCGGGGAAAAAAATATTGCACCTAAGTCTGGAGCTGTGGAGCCAGGTTCGTCGTCCGGCTACACAAGGCCTCGAACGCTCCCTTTTCTGGGATTAGGAAAACCGCTTTTAAAGCCGGAGCAGCAAGAGCAAGTTTTGGCTTATCTTGCTGACTCAGCCTCTAGCTCTTTTGCCTCCTCTCGTGAAACTGGTAAAAGTAAAAGCAGCGCGTCGTTAGTGGATGTTCACGGTCAGGGACAAGTCACTTCCTTGTCCTCTTCAGCAAAAACAACAACAGAGAAGAATGCAGCAGGCGACACAACGGGTTACTCCATGGAGCTCTTTACACATACCGTCCCTGGCTTAGAAAGTGAAGCAGTTAACAGTCCATGCCCATTACAAATTGAATCTGACATGGAGTGCACTGACGCACAGCCACAGCCAGACTACTATGCTGGTCCTTTGACTCAGACCACAACATTGCCCTCGCAGGGTGCTGATCAAGAATCAGACCCTGATGAGACTATGTTGCCCCATCACGAACGCTATACCACCGAACGACACGGTGACACAGACGAAGTTGCGCAGGAGGTACAAGAAGAGTTATTAGATGACCCAGTTCTTGACCCCGATTGGCAGCCATTGGGGGAACAGGGTGCAGGCGGCAGCAGTTCTGAAGCAGAGGAGGAGGAGGGGCCGCAGCAGGCATCAACATCGCCACAGGTTCCATCTGCCGGGCCCGTATCTTGCCCAAAACGCGTGGCAAAGCCAAAACCTGGTGGAGGACAGCGTGGCCATCCGGTTAAAGCTCAGTCTGCAATGCCTGAAAAGGTATCCGATGCTAGAAAGAGTGCAGTCTGGCATTTTTTTAAACAACATCCAATTGATCAGCGCAAAGTCATCTGTCAAAAATGTTCTACTTCCTTAAGCAGAGGTCAGAATCTGAAAAGTCTCAATACTAGTTGCATGCATAGACATTTAACCACCATGCATTTGAAAGCTTGGACTAACTACCAAACGTCCCTTAAGGTTGTTGCACCCTCGGCCAATGAAGCTAGTCATCAACGCAACATCCCTTCCGGCAGTGTAGGACCACCATTTAGCGCACCACCTGCTGTATCTGTGCAGGTATCTTTGCCAGGCCAAAGCAGTCAGGGTCAGGGAATCACCAGTTTCGTAGTAGGAAACACTGCATCTAGGGCACCGGCGGCAACAATACCATCTCCCACCGTCTCTCAGTCTGCCATGTCCACCGGCACCCCCGCTAGTTCCACGATCTCCATCTCTCCAGTCCAGCTCACCCTACATGAGACTATGGTTAGAAAAAGGAAATACTTAGCCTCGCATCCGCGTACACAGGGTTTGAACGCCCACATAGCTAGACTAATCTCGTTAGAGATGATGCCCTACCGGTTAGTTGAAAGCGAAGCTTTCAAAGACCTGATGGACTACGCTGTACCACGCTACGAGCTACCCAGTCGACACTTTTTTTCCAGAAAAGCCATCCCAGCCCTCCACCAGCATGTTAAAGAGCGCATCGTCCATGCACTCAGGCAATCTGTGAGCACAAAGGTGCACCTGACAACAGATGCATGGACCAGTAGGCATGGCCAGGGACGTTACGTGTCCATCACGGCACACTGGGTAAATGTGGTGGATTCAGGGTCCACAGGGGACAGCAAGTTTGGGACAGTTCTGCCTAGCCCACGGTCTAGTAAACAGTTGTCTGTAGCCGTTCGCACCCCCTCCTCCTCCTCCTCCTCCTCGTCCTCCTGCAGAAGCAAGAGCTCGTCCACAGACCGCAGTCGCACAAACACTCCATCCGCACCTGCCACTGTTGCACACCAGGTCTCCCATTATGGGGCAGCTACTGGCATACGTCAGCAGGCTGTATTGGCTATGAAGTGTTTGGGCGACAATAGACACACCGCGGAAGTTCTGTCCGAGTTCTTGCAGCAAGAAACGCAGTCGTGGCTGGGCACTGTAGATCTTGAGGCAGGCAAGGTAGTGAGTGATAACGGAAGGAATTTCATGGCTGCCATCTCCCTTTCCCAACTGAAACACATTCCTTGCCTGGCTCACACCTTAAACCTGGTGGTGCAGTGCTTCCTGAAAAGTTATCCGGGGTTATCCGACCTGCTCCTCAAAGTGCGTGGACTTTGCGCACATATCCGCCGTTCGCCTGTACACTCCAGCCGTATGCAGACCTATCAGCGTTCTTTGAACCTTCCCCAGCATCGCCTAATCATAGACGTTGCAACAAGGTGGAACTCAACACTGCACATGCTTCAGAGACTGTGCGAACAGAGGCGGGCTGTTATGTTTTTGTGGGAGGATACACATACACGGGCAGGCAGTAGGATGGCAGACATGGAGTTGTCAGGTGTGCAGTGGTCGAAGATTCAAGACATGTGTCAAGTCCTTCAGTGTTTTGAGGAATGCACACGGCTGGTTAGTGCAGACAACGCCATAATAAGCATGAGCATCCCCCTAATGCGTCTGCTGATGCAAAGTTTGACGCACATAAAGGATCAGGCGTCTGCACCAGAGGAAGAGGAAAGCCTTGATGACAGTCAGCGATTGTCTGGTCAGGGCAGTGTACATGACGAGGTACCGGGCGAAGAGGAGGTGGAGGATGAGGAGGATGATGGGGATGAGTATATTTTTAATGAGGAAGCTTTCCCGGGGGCACGGGAAATTGGTGGCGTGGCAAGGCCGGGTTCTGGTTTTTTGAGGGACACAAGTGACGTAGATTTGCCTGCAACTGCCCCTCAACCAAGCACAACCGCAGATTTGACAACGGGAACTTTGGCCCACATGGCGGATTATGCCTTGCGTATCCTCAAAAGGGACACACGCATTACAAAAATGATGAACGATGACGATTACTGGTTGGCCTGCCTCCTTGATCCTCGCTATAAAGGCAAATTGCAAAATATTATGCCACATGAGAACTTGGAACTAATATTAGCAACAAAACAATCAACTCTTGTTGACCGTTTGCTTCTGGCATTCCCTGCACACAGCGCCCGTGATCGTTCTCACACGAGCTCCAGGGGCCAGCAGACCAGAGGTGTTAGAGGGGCAGAAATCAGAAGTGGCGTTGGCCAGAGGGGTTTTCTGACCAGGTTGTGGAGTGATTTTTCTATGACCGCAGACAGGACAGGTACTGCAGCATCAATTCAAAGTGACAGGAGACAACATTTGTCCAGTATGGTTACAAACTATTTTTCATCCCTTATCGACGTTCTCCCTCAACCGTCATTCCCATTTGATTACTGGGCATCCAAATTAGACACCTGGCCAGAATTGGCAGAATATGCATTGCAGGAGCTTGCTTGCCCGGCAGCTAGTGTCCTATCAGAAAGTGTATTCAGTGCTGCAGGTTCAATACTAACAGAAAAAAGGACTCGTCTGGCTACCCAAAATGTAGATGATCTAACCTTCATTAAAATGAACCACAACTGGATTTCAAAATCTTTTGCCCCACCCTGCCCGGCTGACACCTAGCTTTCCTATGAAAAGGTCTTGCCTGTGGACTATTCTGAATGACTTTTCCAATCTCGTAATTTTCTTCACCTGATTGTCCAGCATACGACATGTTTCCACCTCACGAAATGGCCAAACTCCCCACACGGGGCCGTGCTATCGCCACTTTGCGCTTGGACCCTTGAGAGTGCTGTTTGTCTGAAGAGGTGGGTGTGGCCGCTTTTGGTCGACGGCACTGCCACTGGGTCCCTCATAGTACAATAAAGTGTCTCTGGCGGTGGTGGTGCGCACCCAACGTCAGACACACCGTTGTAATATGAAGGGCCCTGTGCCTGTACCGCCGGCCACAAGCCAGTTCCCCCCCCAGCTCAAACAGTGCTCTACCACTAGCAAAATTATCTCTCACAGCTTCACCAATGTGTAGTCTAGGCGCTGACATCCTTCAATGCCTGGCACTGACAATACCATTGTTTTGACATTTTTGTTATGTTAGGCCTTCGAAGCCTGTCTGCGGTCCCTTCTTTCTACAACTACTACACTGACCAGGCCACTGCTGGCCGTGTTACCCTGGAACCAATTTAAAAGTGCCTATAGTCAGCCCAATTTTGTTATGTTAGGCCTTCGAAGACTGTCTGCCGTCACTCCTTCCACTAGACTTCCACTGACCATACACTGCTGCCCATGTACCCCTGGAACCAATTTAAAGTGCCTACAGCCAGCCCAATTTTGTTATGTTAGGCCTTGGAAGCCTGTCTGCGGTCACTCCTTCCACTAGACTTCCACTGACCAGACCACTGCTGCCCATGTACCCCTGGAACCAATTTAAAAGTGCCTACAGCCAGCCCAAGTTTGTTATGTTAGGCCTTCGAAGCCTGTCTGCGGTCACTCCTTCCACTAGACTTCCACTGACCAGACCACTGCTGCCCGTGTACCCCTGGAACCAATTTAAAAGTGCCTACAGCCAGCCCAAGTTTGTTATGTTAGGCCTTGGAAGCCTGTCTGCGGTCACTCCTTCCACTAGACTTCCACTGACCAGACCACTGCTGCCCGTGTACCCCTGGAACCAATTTAAAAGTGCCTACAGCCAGCCCAAGTTTGTTATGTTAGGCCTTGGAAGCCTGTCTGCGGTCACTCCTTCCACTAGACTTCCACTGACCATACACTGCTGCCCATGTACCCCTGGAACCAATTTAAAAGTGCCTACAGCCAGCCCAAGTTTGTTATGTTAGGCCTTCGAAGCCTGTCTGCGGTCACTCCTTCCACTAGACTTCCACTGACCAGACCACTGCTGCCCGTGTACCCCTGGAACCAATTTAAAAGTGCCTACAGCCAGCCCAAGTTTGTTATGTTAGGCCTTGGAAGCCTGTCTGCGGTCACTCCTTCCACTAGACTTCCACTGACCAGACCACTGCTGCCCATGTACCCCTGGAACCAATTTAAAAGTGCCTACAGCCAGCCCAAGTTTGTTATGTTAGGCCTTCGAAGCCTGTCTGCGGTCACTCCTTCCACTAGACTTCCACTGACCAGACCACTGCTGCCCGTGTACCCCTGGAACCAATTTAAAAGTGCCTACAGCCAGCCCAAGTTTGTTATGTTAGGCCTTGGAAGCCTGTCTGCGGTCACTCCTTCCACTAGACTTCCACTGACCATACACTGCTGCCCATGTACCCCTGGAACCAATTTAAAAGTGCCTACAGCCAGCCCAAGTTTGTTATGTTAGGCCTTGGAAGCCTGTCTGCGGTCACTCCTTCCACTAGACTTCCACTGACCAGACCACTGCTGCCCGTGTACCCCTGGAACCAATTTAAAAGTGCCTACAGCCAGCCCAAGTTTGTTATGTTAGGCCTTGGAAGCCTGTCTGCGGTCACTCCTTCCACTAGACTTCCACTGACCAGACCACTGCTGCCCGTGTACCCCTGGAACCAATTTAAAAGTGCCTACAGCCAGCCCAAGTTTGTTATGTTAGGCCTTGGAAGCCTGTCTGCGGTCACTCCTTCCACTAGACTTCCACTGACCATACACTGCTGCCCATGTACCCCTGGAACCAATTTAAAAGTGCCTACAGCCAGCCCAAGTTTGTTATGTTAGGCCTTCGAAGCCTGTCTGCGGTCACTCCTTCCACTAGACTTCCACTGACCAGACCACTGCTGCCCGTGTACCCCTGGAACCAATTTAAAATTGCCTACAGCCATGTTTTATTATTTTAGGCCTTCGATGCCTGTCTGCGGTCACTCCTTCCACTAGGCCTCCACTGACCACACCACTGCTGCCCGTGTACCCCTGGAACCAATTTAAAATTGCCTACAGCCAGCCCAATTTTTTTATTTTAGGCCTTCGATGCCTGTCTGCGGTCCATTCTTTCAACTACTACTACACTGACCAGGGCACTGCTGCCCAAGTACCCCTGGAACCAATTTAAAATTGACTACAGCCATGTGTTAATATTTTAGGCCTTCGATGCCTGTCTGTGGTCACTCCTTCCACTAGGCCTCCACTGACCACACCACTGCTGCCCGTGTACCCCTGGAACCAATTTAAAATTGCCTACAGCCAGCCCAATTTTTTTATTTTAGGCCTTCGATGCCTGTCTGCGGTCCATTCTTTCAACTACTACTACACTGACCAGGGCACTGCTGCCCGTGTACCCCTGGAACCAATTTAAAATTGCCTACAGCCATGTGTTATTATTTTAGGCCTTCGATGCCTGTCTGTGGTCCCTCCTTCCACTAGGCCTCCACTGACCTGTCTACTGCGGCCCGTGTACCCCTTGAACCAACCTAATAAAATATTTAAAAAATTAATTTGATTATAAAAAATAAGATCGTGTTGAGATCTCCAATGCAGACATTTTAACAATCAAAACAAACACACAACAAATATCTGGAACTGTACTACAAAGGTCCAACAGCTACAATTTCTTTCTCCTGCAAGAAGTTAACTGAAAGTTTTTTGGAGTTGTTAACACAGATATGGCATCCACCGAGTGTTGTCCTGTCGCGTCTCCTTTAAATTATTTCCAATAAGATGTTAAACTATTAATTTAATAAAATCAATAATTAAAAAAATAATTGAGTAAGTCAAAAGCACATTGCAAATAAACATTAATTACAAATCAAGAAGCATGGCGCGTCCGAGGGTGAGTAGATACCGAATAAGAATATAATCACCCTCGGACGCGCAATGCTTATTTACAACAGCCTTCCTTCCTAAGAATCAGCCCTTCCGTGGTGTAGAGAGAGGTTGTGTTACACTCCAAGGTGTTCCCCAGGTTGCCTTTCCTGAGCTTCGATCTTCCGGCTCTCGTTTAGTAGCTGTTGGAAACTACGCTGCATTAGGCCTACTAATTGTGTATGGGGTGTAGAGACAGGTTGTGTTACACTCCAAGGTTTTCACCAGGTTGCCTTTCCTGAGCTTCGATCTTCATGCTCTCGTTTAGTAGGTGTCGGAAAGTAGGCTGCATTAGGCCTACAAATTGGGTATGGGGTGGAGAGAGATGGTGTGTTACACTCCAAGGTGTTCCCCAGGTTTCCTTGCCATTGCTTCGGTCTTCCAACTCTCGTTTAGTAGTTGTAGAAAAGTACACAGCATTAGGCCTACAAAATGGGTATGGGGTGGAGAGAGATGGTGTGTTACACTCCAAGGTGTTCCCCAGGTTGCCTTTCCTGAGCTTCGATCTTCATGCTCTCGTTTAGTAGGTGTCGGAAAGTAGGCTGCATTAGGCCTAAAAAATGGGGAATGGGGTGGAGAGAGATGGTGTGTTACACTCCAAGGTGTTCCCCAGGTTTCCTTGCCATTGCTTCGGTCTTCCGACTCTCGTTTAGTAGTTGTAGAAAAGTACACTGCATTAGGCCTAAAAAATGGGTATGGGGTGGAGAGAGATGGTGTGTTACACTCCAAGGTGTTCCCCAGGTTGCCTTTCCTGAGCTTCGATCTTCATGCTCTCGTTTAGTAGGTGTCGGAAAGTAGGCTGCATTAGGCCTACAAATTGGGTATGGGGTGGAGAGAGATGGTGTGTTACACTCCAAGGTGTTCCCCAGGTTTCCTTGCCATTGCTTCGGTCTTCCGACTCTCGTTTAGTAGTTGTAGAAAAGTACACAGCATTAGGCCTACAAAATGGGTATGGGGTGGAGAGAGATGGTGTGTTACACTCCAAGGTGTTCCCCAGGTTGCCTTTCCTGAGCTTCTATCTTCAGGCTCTCATTAAATTGTGGTTAAATGGAACAACTGCATTTGGCGTACTAGTTGGTTTGGGGCCTACTATCGGTGTCTGCCACTCCTTGCTGTTCTCCTGGTTTCCTGTCCTGAAATTCCATTTTCAGCCTCTCGTTAAGTAGTTGTTAATGTTAGACTGCATTTGGCCTACTAGTTGGGTTGGGGCCTACTATCGGTGTCTGCCACTCCTTGCTGTTCTCCTCCACTGAACAAAGCTGTGCCGCCTGTTTACTACGGTTGCCAATTTTGAACTGCATTTCGACTACTTACTGATTTGGCCCTACTCTCTGTGTCAGCCTCTCATTCCAGTTGTCCTCCACTGCAATGCCCCCTGGTTATTCCTGTGTTACCAATTTTGAACTGCATTTAGCCCACTTTCTTCTTTGGGCCTATATCTGTGTTTCCACTTCATCGTGCCCATTGCCCAGCCAGTGATAGATGAGTCTGCTGGTACATTGACCCATAACGCAACATTCCCCGTGCACGCTACACAACAACATTGTGACCCTGCTGAAAGTCAGGTTGCTCTTCCCGCATACCATACCACCTTACACGGGGACAAAGAGGAAGGTGCAGATGAAAGTGCAGGTTCCTTCATCAGGTGGGGGGAGGAATACTAGTTGGCGACGTCACTGGCACAGGGCCTCTCATAGTACGCAAAAGTGTTGCTGCCGGTGGGAGGCGCCCCCGCCGTGCAAACACACCGCTGTACTTTGAGGGGCCCTGTGCCAGTGCCAATGCCAACGAGTGGGCCCCCCCCTGCTTGCTCAGGATCACAGCACTTGCAAAGTTGAAATACTTACCTCTCCCTGCTCCACTGCCGTGACGTGGTCCAGATTTACTGGGCCCACTAATTACTTGAACCAGCCCTACCCCCCACAACTTTAGCCAAATGACCCCCAATTTCAAATGCCTTCCAATTATTTTAAGGTAAATTACGCTTGACAAGCTTCATTAAGAAGAATGGATGGTTTTGACATTAAAATGGGCACTCTAGGTGTTTTCCTGGCCCCCACTCACTGCCGACTATGCTGCCCCATTGACTTGCATTGGGTTTCGTGTTTCGGTCGATCCCGACTTTACGTCATAATCGGCCGATTTCACTCGACCCGACTTTGGACATAGTCGGGTTTCGCAAAACCCGGCTCGACTCTAAAAAGGTCAAGGTCGCTCAACTCTACTTATGAGCACATTCGCTCTTCACTAGTGCTTAGTTATTTGCTGAAGTGTTTGTTGTAGTTGTGATGTCACCATTGCAGCCATGTCAGCAGGACTGGGGGCAGTAACGGAATGGAAGCTCTGATACAGCCAGCATGTGGTAAGGCTGATTGTTTTAATTTAACAATGGACAAGACTAAAAAAATTAAGTGTAAAAGCCCTTTATTATACAGAAGTTCTGATTATACTTGAATTTTGCAGCTTTAATAGGGGAGGTCTAATTATACTTGGTGTCTGCAGCTTTCTAATGTTTATTAGCTTGGCACACTGCGAGGGGTGTAATTTTGCTTGCGGAGGTTTTCCACTTTGGCTAAAAGAAAGTTACCGTACTGTTCCTTCTGTGCATTTAGCAAATCATCACTTGAGTCTTCACTACTTCACAAGGAGTAAGGGATTTTCTCCTCCTATACTGTGGCTATACAATTTTTACCTCTGACATAAGAGGGATTGGTAATGTATTTACATCAAATGGCAATATGGTTTAGAATAATGATCATTGGAAGTACAAAAATACATGTAGGGTTCCAGATTGTAGGAATAGAAAATGCCATTAGCAGGGCGGTGTAAATTGTGGTTCTGTTACTGGATATTAGAATTTAATGTTTGCCCTTGATATTTATGCTGTCAGTGCTTGGAACAAGAAGCATTTACATCTCGGCACCGACACAACTGACAGTTGCCATACACAGAATATTGCACGGCCTGTTTACACATCAGATTTTTTTTTTTTTAGTCTCTCTATGTCATCTAGAACTTAAAACATACTTCATGCCCCTAGGATAAGTGAGGACCTTGGGTGGCTGACTTTAATTTGGTTTAGAAATATTAAGTTTGATTTTTAGTACTGGGAGTAAGTTTCAGTCTAAAACCATTTTTTTGCTCATTCTGACATTGAGCTTGGACAACTTAAAGGCAACCTGTCGTGTAAAATATTGACCTGCTGATATGGCGTTAATGTGCAGGTCAATAATAGCATTATGAATTCATGTGCACGACACAGAGCAAATTAAAGGGAACCTGTCACCCCCAAAATCGTGGATGAGGTAAGCCCATCGGCATCGGGGGCTTATCTACAGCATTCTGGAATCCTGTAGATAAGCCCCCGATGTATCCTAAGGGTACCGTCACACAGTGCCATTTTGATCGCTACGACGGTACGATTCGTGATGTTCCAGCAATATCCATACGATATCGCTGTGTCTGACACGCAGCAGCGATCAGGGATCCTGCTGAGAATCGTACGTCGTAACAGATCGTTTGGAACATTCTTTCGTCGCTGGATCTCCTGCTGTCATCTCTAGATCGGTGTGTGTGACACCGATCTAGCGATGCGTTCGCTTGTAACCAGGATAAACATCGGGTTACTAAGCGCAAGACCGCGCTTAGTAACCCGATGTTTACCCTGGTTACCAGCGTAAATGTAAAAAAAAACAAACAGTACATACTTACATTCCGGTGTCCGTCAGGTCCTTTGCCGTCTGCTTCCCGCACTCACTGACTGCTGGCCGTAAAGGCAGTCAGTGAGTGCGGGAAGCAGACGGCAAGGGACAGACACCGGAATGTAAGTATGTAGTGTTGTTTTTTTTTTTTTTTTTTTACGCTGGTAACCAGGGTAAACATCGGGTTACTAAGCGCGGTCCTGCGCTTAGTAACCCGATGTCTACCCTGGTTACCCGGGGACTTCGGCATCGTTGGTCGCTGGAGAGCTGTCTGTGTGACAGCTCTCCAGCGACCACACTACGACTTACCACGACTTACCAACGATCATGGCCAGGTCGTATCGCTGGTCGTGATCGTTGGTAAATCGTATAGTGTGACGGTACCCTAAAAGATGAGAAAAAGATGTTAGATTATACTCACCCAGGGGCGGTCGCGCTGTCTTCATCAGATGACGTCCACTTCTGGTCTTCACGCTGCTGCTCCAGCGCAGGTGTACTTTGTCTGCCCTGTTGAGGGCAGAGCAAAGTACTGCAGTGCGCAGGGCCTCTCTGACCTTTCCGGCGCCTGCGCACTGCAGTACTTTGCTCTGCCCTCAACAGGGCAGACAAAGTATGCCTGCGCTGGAGCTGCAGCGTGAAGACCAGAAGAGGACGTCATCTGATGAAGATGGGAGGCGCCGGACCAACAGCGGCAACGCCCCTGGGTGAGTATAATCTAACGTCTTTTTCTCATCTTTTAGGATGCATCGGGGGCTTATCTACAGCATTACAGAATGCTGTAGATAAGCCCCCGATGCCGTTGGGCTTACTTCACCCGCGATTTTGGGGGTGACAGGTTCCCTTTAACTTTATTCCCCCGGTAGCATTCTGCCTCCATTCATAGGCATGGCACCAGCTAATTTTGACCTTAATGACCAATCCAATTTTTTTTTAAGTCTGACCAGTGTCCCTTTATGTGGTAATAACTCTGGAACACTTCAACATAACCATTTATTTTGAGATTTTTTTTTTTAGTAACACATTGTACTTTGTTAGGCTATGTGCACACGTTCAGGAATTCATGCAGAAAATTCCTGTGGAAATCCGGACATTTCTGCCAGATTTCCGCATGAAATCCGCATGCGTTTTTGACTCGTTTTTGAACGGTTTTTCCCAGACCTTTCCCAATGCATTAGACAGTGGGAAATCCGTAAAAAAAAACGCAAAATTAATGAACAGGTTCATTATTTTTCCGCAATGCGTTTTTCATGCGGAAAAACGTACATCATGTGCACAGAAATTGCGGATTCCATTATAAATGATGGGATGCTTAATGTATGCAGATTATTTGCGGTTTTATAGCGTTTTTATAGCGCAAAAATGCTAAAAAACAGCAAATAATCTGCAACGTGTGCACATAGCCTTAGTGGTAGATTTTCAAACTTTACATTTTTATATCTTCAAACCTGTTTATTCATGTGGTGCAAAATAATAAATATCATTTCCCATATATGTACAGTACTTTTTATCTGCATCATTTTTCAACTGTAATTTTATTTTGTTAGGATGTTAGAAGGGTTAAAAGTTTAGCAGCAATTTTTTTTTTTTACATGAAATTTACAAATTCTGGTTCTTAATGGACTTTGAGGGGCCTATATATTGGAAACTCCCCAAAATTGATAACCTTTTAAAAACCACACCCCTCAAATACTTCAAAACTGCTGTCAGGAAATGTTAACCCTTCAGATGCTACACAAATTAGTGGGATGAAAAAAAAATAACATTTGACCTCTAAAATGTTGCTTTAACTCCATTTTTTTTTCACCTTAACAAGGCATAGCACAACAAAATGAACATCAAAATTTCGTACCCAGTTTCTTCTGAGGTTGCAGATACCTGACATTTGGATAGAATCCTTTCCTTGGACAAACAGCAGGACTCGGAAGAGAAGGAGCACTATTTAAATTTTGGAAATTTGTCTGAAATAGATTGCGGGCGCCGTGTTGCATCTGCAGGGCACCTGATAAGGTACCTAAGCAGCCAAAAAAAACCACAAGTGACCCCATTTTGGAAATTTCACCCCTCAAGGATCTTATCTAGAGTTATAGTGATCATTTTGAACCCATAGGTACTATACAGAATTTGATAACATTAGGTCGTCATATTGTAAATTTTCATCTTGTTTACAAAAAATTAGCCCCAAATCTATCTCTTTTGCAAGAAGTAACGCCAGAAAGTAGACCCTACAGTTTGTGACCCACTTATGAGCGCGGTGATACCCACATTTAGTAAAAAAAAGTTCTGTTTAGACAAACAGCAGGGCGTGGAAGGGCACTATTTGAATTTCGGGACTCAAATTTGGCTCTATTTGTAATTGTCACGTTTGCAGATCTCGGGTGGTACAAGAATAACAGATAACCTCCATAAATGTCTTTTTGGTAGGTTATACCCTTAAATATTTTTATCTAGGGAGGTAGTGAGTAGTTTGATACCACCATTTTTTTGGTAGTTGATGCAACAATTTTTTTTTTACTGTCACTTTTATGAATCTTTTTTGTACTTTTTGAGAAACACGCCTCAAATGTTATTGCACTGGTTTTTCGGCGTTCTAAAATACATCCACTATGGCACCAATGTGAGTACTGGACACACGGCTGTGCTTGGTTGGGATACCACAATGGATGGGGTACTGCGGAACTTGGCCCTGCCTCTGACATTTCAGGTGATGACTGAAAACAGTTCTGCTTCAAAGACAGACCCTGTCCCAGAACTGCAGAGGCAAGCAGGGTGTACGCTTGCTCCACTGTAAACGTTCTGCGGACCATTATTTTATTTTATGCCTGCCTATCTATAAGAACCTAAACCTAATCTAACCTGTTTTTTTATTACTGAACTCTAAGGTGGATGATCAGGTGGTTGATTTGGAAATCGGGGAAGGATTTATTGAAATTTATTTAAAAAAAAAAAAAAAAAAAAATTACTGACAGGATAGCCCATATGGAAGAAGAGGAGGGCTGCCGGGGGATGGCGTCCCTGGTACCGATGTACCGTGGGGGGCATGGGGATGCCATTTCTCTCTTCTGAGAACAGGTCAGAAAAGAGAAAAAATATTTTTTACTGCAAATCTTACTTTTTTTTTTACATGACTGCTATTATTCATTGAATAATGGCGATCACATGATCCGGGACTGTAAAGACTTCCAGGGTCTTAGCTTTCCTCGGTAGCTGACACCAAGGAAATTTTTCAAATCTGGGGGGCTGTACACTTGTTTCTCTCCCCATTTTAAAACGACAGTGAGGAATAAGGTCTGTAGCGACTGTTGTTTTAATACATATTGGCAGTCATTAAGAGGTTAAAACGCTTACAGAACAACTCCCAGAAACATATTTGTTCCTTAATCTGTTTGCAGTGTGCAAGTGTTCAAATACTTATCAATTTCTGCTTTCTTCCATTCTCGGTGACATTCCGATCATCCTGGCAACAGCGCAGGAATGGGAGATGGCAATCTGTAGACATATGAACACATGCACAGATTGTACATACATTTTATGGGTTTAGGAATAATAAAAAAAAAAATAATCAAAATCTTTCTTTATCTTGAACGTTTTTCACATTAGAAAGAAAAAAGTTTGTGTGAATCTGTCTTTATTCTGTAAAATCCCCAAGCTTGACCTCAGCTGGTATTCTTTGGAATGTGTGGTCAGTAAATATAGGCCGGTCTAAGGGTACCATCACACAGTGCCATTTTGATCGCTACGACGGTACGATTCGTGACGTTCCAGCGATATCGTTACGATATCGCTGTGTGTGACACGCAGCAGCGATCAGGGATCCTGCTGAGAATCGTACGTCGTAGCAGATCGTTTGGAACATTCTTTCGTCGCTGGATCTCCCGCTGTCATCGCTAGATCGGTGTGTGTGACACCGATCTAGCGATGCGTTCGCTTGTAACCAGGGTAAACATCGGGTTACTAAGCGCAAGACCGCGCTTAGTAACCCGATGTTTACCCTGGTTACCAGCGTAAATGTAAAAAAAACCAAACAGTACATACTTACATTCCGGTGTCCGTCAGGTCCCTTGCCGTCTGCTTCCCGCACTCACTGACTGCCGGCCGTAAAGTGAAAGCAGAGCACAGCGGTGACGTCACAGCTGTGCTCTGCTTTCACTTTACGGCCGGCAGTCAGTGAGTGCGGGAAGCAGACGGCAAGGGACAGACACCGGAATATAAGTATGTACTGTTTGTTTTTTATTACGCTGGTAACCAGGGTAAACGTCGGGTTACTAAGCGCGGTCCTGCGCTTAGTAACCCTATGTTTACCCTGGTTACCCGGGGACCTCGGCATCGTTGGTCGCTGGAGAGCTGTCTGTGTGACAGCTCTCCAGCGACCACACTACGACTTACCACGACTTACCAACGATCACGGCCAGGTCGTATCGCTGGTCGTGATCGTTGGTAAATCGTATAGTGTGACGGTACCCTAAAGCAATACATCATTGACACTGGCAAGTTATTGTCACAGGCGCTCGTTTTAAAGATAAGAATTCAAGGCATACAAATTAAGAAAACCAATAGGATGCATCACTTTGTTTTCTAATTAATTTGAACGTTTTGGAAGAAATGTGTATCAATTTATACTGTAGCATGTGAATTCTTTTGGCGTTTTTGCTGCAGATTTCGCCCATACTAATGAGTGGGGAAAATCTGCATCAAACATGCAAGTAAAAAAACAAACAAAAAAACGCTGTTTTTTTCCTGCCATGAAATGCAAGAATTTCTGCACCAAATACTTAACTTGTGCATGTACCCTTAAGCCACTTTCACACATTGAATATTTGGCAAGTTGTTTACCTCAGTATCTGTAAGCCAAAACCAGGAGTGGGTGATAAATACAGAAGCGGTGCATATGTTTCTATTATACTTTTCCTCTGATTGTTCCACTCCCGGTTTTGACTTTTAAATACTGAGGTAAAAAACTCCCCAAATACCTAACGTGTTCACATGGCCTAAGGCTATGTGCCCACGATCCGGAACTAGCAGCACTTTGGATGCAGTGTATCTTCGCTGCGTCCAAAGCGCTGCCTTCTATTGAACGCAGGTAAATTTGCGTGTGCTCACTAAACCATGCGGATATACCGCATCCAGTACATTCTATTGATGTCATAGTAACATAGTAACATAGTAACATAGTAACATAGTTAGTAAGGCCGAAAAAAGACATTTGTCCATCCAGTTCAGCCTATATTCCATCATAATAAATACCCAGATCTACGTCCTTCTACAGAACCTAATAATTGTATGATACAATATTGTTCTGCTCCAGGAAGACATCCAGGCCTCTCTTGAACCCCTCGACTGAGTTCGCCATCACCACCTCCTCAGGCAAGCAATTCCAGATTCTCACTGCCCTAACAGTAAAGAATCCTCTTCTATGTTGGTGGAAAAACCTTCTCTCCTCCAGACGCAAAGAATGCCCCCTTGTGCCCGTCACCTTCCTTGGTATAAACAGATCCTCAGCGAGATATTTGTATTGTCCCCTTATATACTTATACATGGTTATTAGATCGCCCCTCAATCGTCTTTTTTCTAGACTAAATAATCCTAATTTCGCTAATCTATCTGGGTATTGTAGTTCTCCCATCCCCTTTATTAATTTTGTTGCCCTCCTTTGTACTCTCTCTAGTTCCATTATATCCTTCCTGAGCACCGGTGCCCAAAACTGGACACAGTACTCCATGTGCGGTCTAACTAGGGATTTGTACAGAGGCAGTATAATGCTCTCATCATGTGTATCCAGACCTCTTTTAATGCACCCCATGATCCTGTTTGCCTTGGCAGCTGCTGCCTGGCACTGGCTGCTCCAGGTAAGTTTATCATTAACTAGGATCCCCAAGTCCTTCTCCCTGTCAGATTTACCCAGTGGTTTCCCGTTCAGTGTGTAATGGTGATATTGATTCCCTCTTCCCATGTGTATAACCTTACATTTATCATTGTTAAACCTCATCTGCCACCTTTCAGCCCAAGTTTCCAACTTATCCAGATCCATCTGTAGCAGAATACTATCTTCTCTTGTATTAACTGCTTTACATAGTTTTGTATCATCTGCAAATATCGATATTTTACTGTGTAAACCTTCTACCAGATCATTAATGAATATGTTGAAGAGAACAGGTCCCAATACTGACCCCTGCGGTACCCCACTGGTCACAGCGACCCAGTTAGAGTCAGTTCTGTTGTGGAGACTAGCCTCTGGAAAGACGCCGCCTCATGTCAGTCTCTGCGGGTGAGCTGCCAGGCATCTGTGGACAAATAGTTAAGGGAAAGCTCAAAAGAATTGAGATATGGAAATTGTGTCCAGTTTACCAAAAAATCCTCTAGTCAGCATAAACTATCACCTGGCAATTATAAAATGGGCTACATTTATCATAGCAGGTCTTGCTTTGTAATAGATTTTGAGTACTTCATGACATCTCTAAATTTTACACAATTATAACTAAATGAGTGAGCCCTAAGGCAGGGTCACAGTGTAAGCTTTGACAGATCATACAGTAGAATAGAAATGATTCTGTAGTGATATACAATTCAGCCAGTGCTGCATTAGATCTACTTGGCACCAACCTGTTATGATAAATTAGTCTGGCTTGTCTATCTAAATCAAAGACTGTCTGACGAAAAATTGCAATCAGTAAGAACAATATTTTATTTAACCAGAGAGCATGGTGCAGTTATTTTCCTCTCAATTTGCCATACCTTTTTGTGAAGAAAAATAAAGCATGCCTCAGGATTAACTCCTGTATTAACTTTTCTGCACTGAAATTCTGTGTTCACATACTCTGTCACATATTTGGAATTTCTTTCATGTCTAGTAGGCCTCTCCAATATAAACAGAGGCAGTGTACAGTAGCCATGGTGAAGCAAGTCTCCCTATGTGATTGCTGAACTGAAATCTATTGTCATCCACATTACTACAGACACATAAAATAATAAGCAGCATCACAAATACTCTTAATAAAAAATGTAACTACCTCTTGAAGCTCATCAAGAGAATGCCAAGAGTGTGCAAAGCAGTCATCAAAGCAAAAGGTGGCTATTTTGAAGAACCTAGAATATAAGACATATTTTCAGTTGTTTCACACTTTTTTGTCAAGTATATAATTCCACATGTGTTAATTCATAGTTTTGATGCCTTCAGTGTGAATGTACAATTTTCATAGTCATGAAAATACAGAAAAATTTTAAATGAAAAGGTGTGTCCAAACTTTTGGTCTGTACTGTGTGTGTGTGTAATATATATATATATATATATATATATATATATATATATATATATATATATATATATATATATATATATATATATATAATTATAATTTTTTTTTTTTTTGTGATTCTCATAAGGGTAATGGAGACCTGAATGGCGAGTTAGTATCTCTCCTTGATGTGGTGGCTATGGCACTAGGCAGGACAGTAGTCACTGGCGTATTGGAGACAGGGCAAGGGCAGGTTCAAGAGGAAGGACTGACATTCATCAGATATTTACGGCATATCACTTTTGAACACTTTATTTAAAGGAGATGTCCAGTCTTGTAGTGACAGTAACTGCAGGCTTCTAAACCTTTAGGCTATGTTCACACTTTGCGCTTTTTTTTTTTTTTTTTTCAATGCAAAGTTTAAGCTGCTTACAAAAGGCAGGTTTTGCTTAGTTTTTGCTGTGTTTTAATTGCTGCGTTTTTGTCAGGGTACATTTGTCTCTTGTGCATAAAAAAATATGATTCAACTTCATCATTTTTTTGGCACCCAAAACGTGATACCTGCGTTTTCAATGGTTGAAAAGCGCTGAAAAATGTGACATATTGCATTTTGCAAAAATGCAGCTTTTTGACTAAACAGTTAAAAAAAAAAAAAACAAGGTGTGTGCATGAAATTTTTGAAATATTGTAGACTTTGCTAGTACTATGAAAAGCAGCTGAAAATCTGCAAAAAAACACATGTGAACATAGCCTTATAGCACATGCGCAACTCCCATGCCAATTCATGCTTACACAGTCATTTGTCTGCCAATGACTTGAATCGCCATCCATTTTTTTTTTTTAAATTCTTTCTTTTCTAAGGTTTCCAAAGCAGTAACGTGAATGTATACATACTTTGCAGGCAGTGCTTAACGTAATGCCAAATTTTATGCGAACTTGCTGAAGTAAAGGAGGCTATGCTCTAGCTTGTCTCCATCCTGACCATACAATTTGCTCATATCTGCTATATACAGTTGCATCTCAGAAAATTTGAATATCATCAAAAAAGTTAATTTCAGTTTATTTCAGTTCCTCAATATAAAAAGTGAAACTCATATATTAGTCATTACAAACAGTAATCTATTTCAAGTGTTTATTTCTGAACAAACACAAAAAAATACCGCGCTATAACCGCCCCTCTAAGGAGGCTACTAGTGCATGAATACCCTATTGGTATATGTAAGACCAACTGGCTGCGGGCCCAAAGTGAAAGTGAAAGTACAAATAAAGTGCAAGCTTATATTATGCCCCTAATTGGCACCTGGTTCCACAGCACAATCTAGCTCCAACAGTATTAATATTTACTCACATCTACCTGCTTAAGGGTAGAGAATTACCTACTTCAACCGCCGGGTTGATGAGGCTGGCGTGCAGGGGTCCCGTGGCGTTCCTATACAGCGGGTGGGGCGGAAGAAATGCTTTGGCCGCAGGGTGGATGTGACCGGCGTGCAGGGTTGCTGCGCCGCTCCGGATCAGCGGGTAGGACGGAGGAGGTGTGGGCAGTGCAGAGCCAGCGGCGCCCCGGCCGGTAGCGATACTGGATGCACGCAAGAAACAGGACGGTGGCCGATACCAGTCGGCCACTCGACCTGGCAGTGACGTCACTAGCTATGGAAGCAGCGAAGGGTCAGTTTCAACCAACGCGTTTCGAGGTGGGACGCACCTCTTCGTCAGGGTTACGGACCCTTCCCTGTGAAGCCACATATATTGATGTAAACTAATTACCTCCGCCCCCTCACCTTAACCCTTTGCAAGCCTGATTAACCTATCGGTATATTGTGAGCTGTCCTTCATAGATACTCTTTCCTATTAATGAGGTCAATCGGTCCTTTTTATTAATCTAATAATATATATAAAAAAGAGAGCTAAATTTTATTACCATACATTTAAGACTACAAATAGACAACAATAAATAATAATAGCTATAAATACTATAAATACTAAAAATACTATAAAAATGCACATACGTGCAATTGGTTGAGTGAACAGTAATTCATTAAAAAGACAACAAACTGCTATGATATTGATATAAACACTAGAAAAAAATATATATATATATGAATAAAGATAAAAATAAAGATACAAATAAAAATAAACATGTATAGAAGTAGGAGAACTGGGGTGCAAAAATTACTGTAACTTAGTGTGCGCACATCTGTAAATATATATATATACACACATTTTCTATCGGATATGCATCCCAGGAATACCAGATCTACATACTTGAATGTGGTTAAAAGGCATATAGCTCTAGCTCATGATTGAGGCCATTAGGGGCCAAACTATCCAACATAAAAATCCATTCGGATTCCTTCCTGGACATCTGCTTGATAAAATCACCCCCTCTCCAATTAGGATGGACTATCTGGATGCCACAAAAACTCATACTTTTAAGAGATTGTTTATGCTTTTCTTTAAAGTGGCGCGAGAGTGGATGCCCCATAAAACCTTTTAAGATGTTCTTACAATGCTCCTTTAAACGGATACTAAGATGCCGTTTAGTGCGGCCCACATACAATTTATTGCATGCACATTGTATGATGTAAATTACCCCCTTTGAATTGCATGATATATCATCTCTAATAGTGAACACTCTTGTTCCATAAGCATTGGAGAAGGCAGACTGCTTATCTTTTTTGAAAGTGGTATGCGTGCAGGCGAAGCACGTTCCACAGGGAAAAAAGCCTGTTTTAGTTGTTGCTGCACTAGAATGGTTACCTCGTCCATTTGAACCTATCATTTTGGTTGTAGGGGCTATAAGCTGACCTAATGATTGAGATTTTCTATATATAAATTTGGGAATAGTAGGTAGAAAATCTCCTATTACCTTATCTTGCCTCAAAATTGACCAGTGTTTCCGTATAATTCCCACAAATTTTTTATGATTAGCATGGTATCGTGTGATGAAGGGTAAATTAGAAATCTGGTCCTTCAGGTCTACCTCCTTAATATTATTTACGTTCTTATTATTTGCCTTTTTCAACAGAGATTCCCTTGGTAGGATAGCCACGTCGTATTGTGCTTTTTCCAGCAAGGATTTTGTGTAACCCTTATCCATAAATTGCTGAGTTAAATGATTGGCTTCTTGATTGTAGTCTACCATATTAGAGCAATTCCGTCTAATTCTAGTATATTGGCTCTTAGGTACGTTAGCTAGCCACACTGGTAGATGACAACTAGTAATGTGAATAAAGCTATTAGAGTCTACCTCTTTGCGGTGACATTTAGTGTGCAATTGGTTATTGTCCACATAGATATTTAAATCCAAGAAATTTATGTTAGTTGTACTAATGTTTGGGGTAAATTCCAGGCCATACTGGTTGCTGTTGAGGCCTGCAATGAATTTGTCCAGATCAGATTGCAGGCCATCCCAGATAAAAAGGATGTCATCTATAAAGCGGCGCCATATAACTAGGCCTGGATGTAATAGGCCTTCTGACATAATATGTGACTCCTCCCATTTGGCAACGTATATATTTGCATAACTTGGTGCGAAGCGCGTCCCCATGGCGGTCCCCCATGTTTGTAAATAGTGTTGGTCCTCATACACAAAGAAATTGTGTTGCAGTATAAATTTAATGCAATCCAAGATGTATTGAATTTGGGTTTGGGTGTAAGTGCCTAAGGAGCCAAGAAAATATTCCGCTGCCTCGCAACCTTTCTCCTGATTGATAACTGTGTACAGAGATTTGATGTCCAGGGTTCCCAGTATGTACCTCTTATTCCATTTAATTTCCTTCAAAATTTCCAAAGTATGTCCTGTGTCTTTTAGGTATGCTGGAATAAGTTGCATACATTTTTGTAAATGTACATCCACATATCGTGATAAGTTGGCGGTCAAGTTGTTAATTCCGGATATAATCGGCCTGCCAGGTGGATGTGTTTGATCCTTATGTATCTTTGGAATATGGTAGAACACCGCCTTACTGGGATTCTTGTTTAAAATGTAATGATACTCCTTTGTGTTCAGGATGCCTCTTGATTTACCTTTATACGCCAATGCACTTAGTTTAATAATATACTGGGTAGTTGGGTCATATCTTAATTTCTTATATGTAATGGGATCACTTAGGAGTCGTAACGACTCCTGATGGTACATGGAGTGATCCAAAATTACAATGCCCCCACCCTTGTCAGCTGGTCTGACAACAATGTTATTATTCGTTTGTAGATCTTTTATTGCTTTTCTTTCCTGTGAATTCAAATTATTCGGTAGATATTGCATGTTTTTAGTGTTATATTTCCTTATATCTCTTGAGACCAACATGTCAAAGGAATGAAAAGCTTTGGAATACTCCTGTATTGGGTGAAAGGTAGATGCATTGGCCAGAGACGTATGTACATATTCAGTAGTATTACACAGTCTAACATCCGTAGATATATGCTCCTTTTTCAAGAAGTACTTTTTGAGGGCCAGATTGCGGAGGTATTTTTTCATGCTAATATATAGCTCAAAGGGTTTGGCCTGTTTGGTTGGGGCAAATTTTAGCCCCTTCTGCAGCAGTGAAATCTCATTCCCAGATAGTTGGTGTGAGCTGAGATTATACACATGCTGGGGATTATTAATTACTTTATCTGATTTCTTTTTGGAGAGTTTGCCCCCTCTTTTCCCTCTTTTTGCCTTTGTTTTGGAAATTTGGCCTGGAAAAAATCCCGATTAATTTGTGATTGAGTGAATGTGGTTTTATTTTTGGTATGGTAATAAAATTTAGCTCTCTTTTTTATATATATTATTAGATTAATAAAAAGGACCGATTGACCTCATTAATAGGAAAGAGTATCTATGAAGGACAGCTCACAATATACCGATAGGTTAATCAGGCTTGCAAAGGGTTAAGGTGAGGGGGCGGAGGTAATTAGTTTACATCAATATATGTGGCTTCACAGGGAAGGGTCCGTAACCCTGACGAAGAGGTGCGTCCCACCTCGAAACGCGTTGGTTGAAACTGACCCTTCGCTGCTTCCATAGCTAGTGACGTCACTGCCAGGTCGAGTGGCCGACTGGTATCGGCCACCGTCCTGTTTCTTGCGTGCATCCAGTATCGCTACCGGCCGGGGCGCCGCTGGCTCTGCACTGCCCACACCTCCTCCGTCCTACCCGCTGATCCGGAGCGGCGCAGCAACCCTGCACGCCGGTCACATCCACCCTGCGGCCAAAGCATTTCTTCCGCCCCACCCGCTGTATAGGAACGCCACGGGACCCCTGCACGCCAGCCTCATCAACCCGGCGGTTGAAGTAGGTAATTCTCTACCCTTAAGCAGGTAGATGTGAGTAAATATTAATACTGTTGGAGCTAGATTGTGCTGTGGAACCAGGTGCCAATTAGGGGCATAATATAAGCTTGCACTTTATTTGTACTTTCACTTTGGGCCCGCAGCCAGTTGGTCTTACATATACCAATAGGGTATTCATGCACTAGTAGCCTCCTTAGAGGGGCGGTTATAGCGCGGTATTTTTTTGTGTTTGTTCATTGCTATTTAGTTTATTGACAGAGGTCGGCACAACCCCTGCCTAAGTACCAGCTGCTTTCCTGTAATTTTTATTTATTTGTTCTTTCCCTCTCTCCTCTTGGATTCATAGCAGTGCAGCGCCAGTGTGGTCATTGGTTGAGTAAGTGTTTATTTCTGTTAATGTTGATGATTACGGCTTACAGCCAATGAAAACCCAAAAGTGATTACCTCAGTAAATTAGAATACTTTATAACACCAGCTTGAAAAAATGATTTTAACATCCAAAATGTTGGTCTACTGAAATGTATGTTCAGTAAATGCACTCAATACTTGGTCGGAGCTCCTTTTGCATCAACTACTGCATCGTGGCATGGTGGCGATCAGCCTGTGGCACTGCTGAGGTGTTATGGAAGCCCAGGTTGCTTTGATAGCAGCCTTCAGCTCATCTGCATTGTTGGGTCTGGTGTCTCTCATCTTCCTCTTGACATTGCCCCATAGATTCTCTATGGGGTTAAGGTCAGGCGAGTTTGCTGGCCAATAAAGCACAGTGATACTGTTGTTTTAAACCAGGTGTTGGTACTTTTGGCAATGTGGACAGGTGCCAATTTACTTCTGGAGAATGAATTTTCCATCTCCAAAAAGCCTGTCGGCAGAGGGAAGCATGAAGTGCTCTAAAATTTCCTGGTAGACGGCTGCGCTGACTTTGGTTTTGATAAAACACAGTGGACCTACACCAGCGGATGACGTGGCTCCCAAAACCATAATTGATTTTGATTGAGAAATTTAATGAATTAAAATATTTCCCATTCATTTGATTTGGGTTATTTCCTATGTTTGGGACAGTTGCAGAAGTGTCTGCAACAAAATCTGTAGCATATGCGTTCTCCCTTAATACAAGGTCAGGAAAATGCTCTACATGTCAGTTAGTCTGGTAATAGCTTCCAAAGTCTTGACAAACTGACAGCTAGACTGGCAAACTTAAGAAAACGTTTTAATTCTGCAGAACAAAGATAAAGATTAATTTAAAGTCTGAGTAGCCAAACACTTATATGATCTAAAGATATGTTGCAACACTGTCAATATATTCATTATACTTCACAATTGTATGATGTTTGATAATGGTAGCTTTGGTAGGAAATACTCAGTTTGTGGACGGAGATTAACCTTTTTTGTTTCTTAGCCTATTTTGATTTAAAAAAATGGAAGGCATCTTAAAGAAATAAGTTATGCTACTAGAATTCAAAAGTGTGTACTTTTCATAGATTATGCCCCTTCTTCATGGTGGTGGAATTTTCCGCTTGACTTTTTGATAACACTATGGTGGCTGGCCATAGTTTCTCTAGTCATCTTCCGCGACAGTCACCTTGGAGGATGTCTCACCGCCCTAGTGGGTGACAGGAAACACAGAGGTTAAATAACCCTCCCCTTCCTGTTATCTCCAGTGTTTTTCCTGTCCCACAGTGGGGCATGAAGAGGTTCCTCCAGGTGCTGCTGTGGCCGGTGAACGGAGCACCTGGAAAAGTTCTTACCAGCTGGGCAGCCGAGGTTGGGCGGTGCTACCTCTCCTCCTCCATGGGGCTGCTCCTGTCTCCATCTGCTATGGACTCGGGACCCCCTTTCTCTCGCGCCTCCACGGAGGTAAAGCGGGGCGGTGATGTGCTGCTGGGGTCCTCTGAGCTCCCCAGAATCCTCCCAGCGGCATGTAGTAGAGTTCTGGGTTCACGCGCGCCGGATGTGACATCAGCGGCTCACTTCCGATTCGCGGCCTGGGGCTCCACGCTTGAACGCTCACCATCTCCTGCGTTCCATGTGGGGCTAAATCGCCTGCATTATAGGGTCGTCATGGGCTTCCCTACAGACCAAGTGGAGGAGGAGCACACGATTGACGCTGTACCTCGATACCTTCATATCCTGGTCAGGAGCCTCCAGGTAAGACGCTGTGTCTCTGTCTCTGTGTGACTGTGACAGTTTGACCATGGACGGCGACAAACCCTCTGCTACATCTGCTACATCTACTCCTACCGTGAGTAGCTGGGCTGGTCCCTTCACTGTTCAGACGTGTTAGTATGGGTCATTTAGTAAACCTCTCTCATTTAGGGAGAAAAGGTCTCTGCCCCAAAGAACAAACCCAAGTGTGGTGTTTGTGGCTCCCGGTTACCTTCCGCATACAAGAAGACCCTGTGTCAACACTGTACGGATGACATATTACGTGCTGAACAGCCATCCCTCCTGGACAGCATTAAAACTCTGATTAAACAGGAGGTACAAACCTCCATGGAAGCCTTTTCCCAGCCCCAGGTGTCGCTTCCCCCCCCCCCCCCCCCCCCTAAAAAGAGGAAAATGGCACCGGTTGAATCTGATTCTGACTCTGGTGAGGTTCATACCTCAGAGCCAGACAATAATTGGGAAAATGAGGGTTCTACATCCACCCCTGACGGAAAAAATATTATTTTTCTTCTGAGGATATGGATGAGCTTGTTTCTATAGTAAGAAGCACCATGGGGGTTGAGAAAGTGGAGGAAAAACATTCCGTTCATGATGAAATGTTTGGGGGTCTGAAACCCAAAAGCAAAAAAGGGTTTCCTATTCATGAAAATGTTCAGAACCTTATTTTTCCAGAGTGGGCTTCCCCAGAGAAGGGCTTCAGATTTTAAGAACCGTTTTCCCCTAGAAGGTGACAATTCTATTTGGGAGGTCCCCAGGGTAGACGCCCAGGTCTCTAAAGTTAGGCCGCCGTCACACTTGCGAGTTTTACGGACGTAAGAGCGCAGAAAATACGTCCGTAAAACTCGCAAAACAAACGACACAATTATTCTCTATTCCACTGCTCCTATCTGCCGTATTTTACTGATCTGTATTATACGGCTTTCTACGGCCGTAGAAAATCGCAGCATGCTGCGTTTGTCACCGTATTGTGCAAAAAAAACGCCAATGAAAGTCTATGGAAGCCCCAAAAATACGGATTACACACGGACCAGCAGTGTGACTTGCGAGAAATACGCAGCGGTGTTAGAGGGAAAAGCCGGCAATTCAGTGCGGTGTACAGTAAAATCACACTGACAGCTTACATTAGAATAGGTAGAATAAATGTGTACACATAGAATAGATATATGTATATATATATAGTCAGTGAGACACATATATGTATATATATTATTTCATACAGTGCTAGATAGCTTTATAGCCGGTAATTCAATTGCCGGCTTTTGCTATCTCCTTCCTAAACCCGACATGATATGAGACCTGGTTTACATACAGTAAACCATCTCATATCACCTTTTTTTTGCATACTCCACACTACTAATGTTAGTAGTGTGTATATGCAAAATTTGGCCATTCTAGCTATTAAATTAAAGGGTTAAATGGCGGAAAAAATTGGCGTGGGCTCCCGCGCAATTTTCTCCGCCAGAGTAGTAAAGCCAATGACTGAGGGCAGATATTAATAGCCTGGAGAGGGTCCATGGTTATTGTCCCCCCCCCCCCCCCTGGCTAAAAACATCTGCCCCCAGCCACCCCAGAAAAGGCACATCTGGAAGATGCGCCTATTCTGGCACTTGGCCACTCTCTTCCCATTCCCAATAAAGCGACAGTTTACACAGTTAAATTATTTAACAAAAACTCAGCCACAATCCATAGTGCTGCTAATCAAAGGACCTTGATTAACAAACTTTTTGATTCACCAAATTTATGTATATGTACTGTATGTTCGAGTTCAGCGAATATGTTCGGAATCTGTCGCCGAATCTGAATTTGCCATATTCGTGCCATATTAGAACTTTATTCGTGCCGAGTTTGTTTGACTAGATGGTGGCCCGATTCTAATGCATCGGGTATTCTAGAATATGCATGTTAACATAGTATATTGCACAGCCCACGTAGTATATTGCACAGCCCACGTAGTATATTGCACAGCCCACGTAGTATATTGCACAGCCCACGTAGTATATTGCACAGCCCACGTAGTATATTGCACAGCCCACGTAGTATATTGCACAGCCCACGTAGTATATTGCACAGCCCACGTAGTATATTGCACAGCCCACGTAGTATATTGCCCAGCCACGTAGTATATTGCCCAGCCACGTAGTATATTGCACAGCCAACGTAGTATATTGCACAGCCAACGTAGTATATTGCCCAGTGATGTAGTATATTGCCCAGCCACGTAGTATATTGCCCAGTGACGTAGTATACAGCACAGAGTCACGTAGTATATTGGCCAGTCACATAGTATATTGCCCAGCAAGGTTTGTCACAGGTTAAAAAATAAAAAATAAACATACTCACCTTTCCGAGGGCCCCTTGTAGTCCACGGCAGCTTCCGGTCCCAGGGTTGGTATGAGCGCAGGACCTGTGATGACGTCGCGGTCACATGACCGTGAAGTCATGGCAGGTCCTTCTCCCATACCATCTTTGCCACCGGAACCTGCAACGGAAGATGGCGGCCGGCGCGAGCGACTACGGAGGGTGAGTATAGCAGGTTTTTAAAAAAATTATTTTTAACATTACATTTTTTACTATTGATGCCGCATAGGCAGCGTCAATAGTAAAAAGTTGAGGACACACAGGGTTAATAGCGGCGGTAACGGAGTGCGTTACCTGCGGCATAACGCGGTTCATTACCTCCGGCATTAACCCTGTGTTAGCGGTGACCAGAGGGGAGTATGCGCTCGACAGGCACTGACTAAGGGGAGTAAGGAGCGGCCATTTTCTTCTGGACTGTGCCCGTCGCCATGACATGCAGCTGCCGAGACCAATCAGCGAATGAATATCCGTGACAGAAAGAAAGAAGGACAGACGGAAGTGACCCTTAGACAATTATATATATAGATGATCGGATCTGAACATATTCTTTAATTTCTACTCCCATTGACTCAAAGATGTTCAGCGAGTATTGAAAATACAATATTCGCCACCGATCATAATCGGAACCGAATTTTGAAAAATTCGCTCAACTCTAGTTAATATATTCAACTACCGCTGTCTTCTCTGGTATCCAGCTCCGCTCTTGTCCTCTTCTGAGTGACTTTCAGGGGTAGACAACTGAAAGGGAATCTGTCACCAGGTTTTTGCTACTTAGTCTGAAAGCAGCCTAATGTAGAGATAGTCTCCAATTTCAGAGACGTGTCTTTTACTGGTTGCTAAGGCTACATTCACACATCAGGCTTTTGCTGTCAGGCACAATCCGTCAAATGTTGAAAAAAAAACAAAAAACTAGCATATCCAGATAATTGGATTAAAAAAAATTGGAGCATGCTCATTTAAAAAAAAAATTATGGAATCCGGTGCCGGAATCCTTCATTTTCCGGATGCAGCACCTTCCAGCTCCCATAGGCTTCCATTCTAGCAAAAAGCCGGAAGCGTCGGATCCGGCACTTCCGGCTTTTTCGCCGGAGACAAAAAAACGTTACTGTGTACGTTTTTACCAGACGCCGGAAACAACATGTTTGCCAGATCCGGCGAAAACCGGATGAAACTTAAGGTCATCCGGCATGAATACAAGTCTATGGGAAAAAAAACGGATCCGGCGGCATCTTTCACCGGATCCAGTTTTTTCAAAATTTGCCTTATTGAGCCTGACGGCGAAAGACGGATGTGTGAAAGTAGCCTTAAGGTACCGTCACACTCTTGCAATGAGAACGACAACGATCCGTGACGTTGCAGCGTCCTGGATAGTGATCTCGTTGTGTTTGACACGCAGCAGCGATCTGGATCCCGCTGTGACATCGCTGGTCGGATCTAGAAGTCCAGAACTTTATTTCGTCGTCAGGTCGGCGTGTATCATCATGTTTGACATCAAAAGCAACGATACCTGCAATGTTTTACATGGAGCTAACAACCAGCGAGAACGATAAGTACGTCACTGGATCGCTCCTGCATCGTTCTGGACATCTCTACAGCGACCTAAACAGCGACGCTCCAGCGATTGGCTCGTTGTCTATATCACTGCAGCGTCGCTGAGTGTGAAGGTACCTTTAGTATAGTCTTGATAAAATCACTTTATCAGCTTGATTGTCAAGCATATTCATGAACTTTGTATAGCCCTACCGCCTTCCCATGATTGACAGCTTTCTGTGTATACTGTACATAGGCAGAAAGCTGACAATTGAGATTTTGGGGTCGTGGTTTTACAGAGCTCATCGTTAAAGAACTGCTAGATCTGCAGCAGATGAAACACTGATTTTTATCAAATTGACAGCAAGTATTAAGTAATATATCATTGGAATTGGGGTCTTTGTATCTACATTATGCTGGTCACAGATTAAGCGGCAAAAACGTGGTGACCAATTCCCTTTAAGTGTGCATATGTTGTGTGTTTCTGCTGTTCTCTGCAATGTAGGTCCAGGTTCTTAGTCAATGTGCTGGCTACAATGGTGATCCTTAGGCAATTCAAAAGATCATTTCACTTAAAGACGTTGGCCAAGCACGGAATCCAATTTTTTTTAAGCTAATCTGTGCAGTATTGTAATATATATTACCCCTATGAATTTTGTATCTACTGTACCTTTCATTTATCCTGAATTTCACTTAACCCCTTAACGACCATGGGTACTTTTGGTTTTGCATTTTTTGCTCCCCTTCTTCCCGGAGCCTTAACTTTTTTTATTTTCTTTTTGTCAAAATGGCCATGTGAGGGCTTGGTTTTTTTTGCAAGATGAGTTGTACTTTTGAATGACACCATTGGTTTTACCATATCGTGTACTGGAAAATGGGAAAAAAATTCCAAGTGCGTTGAAATTGCAATAAAAGTGCAATCCCACTTTGGCTTTTTTTTTTTACTAGGTTCTCTAAATGCTAAAACTGACCTACCTTTATGATTTTACAGGTCATTACAAGTTCATAGATTAAAAAAAACCTAGACATGTTTGATGTCTTAAGTGGTGAAAAGAAAATCATTTCAGCTTCTGCATAACCACGTAATACACACCTAAGCTGTTGCAGAACCTCATAATTCACGTCTCAACTGCTGCCGAACCTCATAATTCATGCCTCAACTGCTGCAGAATCTCATAATTCACGTTGCAGCTACTGCAGAACGTCATATTTCATTCCCTAGCTGCTCCAGAACTTTATTATAGACACCCCTGCTGCTACAGAATCTCACAATACATGTACGTGTGAAAGTGTGGCATGGTCCATTTTACCATCTGTGTATGCCGTTTGTGTGACACTTACCAGAATAAAATGCATTCAAGAAATTACTGATTTTTATGTGTTAAAGAAGTGCAAAAATAATACATAGCGACATATAAAGATCGATAAGATCTCCGGAAGATCTATAACTTCACAACCACACAAGACATAATAAAATTGCACCCTTTAATTCCTGGCATGTGGAGCTTATTGTCCAGCTTTTAATTCAGCAACTAAATAAATAGAAAAAACAATGTGGGGTCCCCTCCATCCTTGGTAGTTAGCAAAGGTAAAGCAGACAGCTGAGAGCTGATATTATCAGGCTGGGAAGGTCCCTTGTTATTGAGCGCGTCCCAGCCTAAAAATACGAGCCCTCAGCCACCCTAGAAGAGGGAGCATCACATGAGACGCTCCAATTCTGACACTTTGCTCCGCTCTTCTCGATTGCCTGGTGCTTTGGGGGTAATAGTTTTTGGGGTTGATGTCAGCTGACATCAACACCTGGATTAGTAATGGAGAGCCATATATCAGACACCCCCATCACTAGCCTAGTAATAAAAAGGAAAAACACACATACAACAATACTTTATTGAAATAAGCACTCCCTAACTGTCACAATACTGTAGCTGAGTTTCTGGGGCAATTGGCTCCTTCCCTGTCCCTCATGCTAGGAGGACACTAGGCTATCACTTTATCCCAGATTACCCCTGAAGGTGGAGAAGCTGGGGTCTCCTACTTTGCTATTCTCCTATATGCACACTGATCTGCTTCCTCTCCCAACCCAGGGAGGTATGGAACAGAAGTGTGTAGGATAATGCATACCTGACAGACAGTGATAAAAAAAAACTACAGTCATAGGCTGCCGTCACACTAGCAGTATTTGGCCAGTATTTTACATCCGTATTTGTACGTCGTCCACCTAATATACCGTCGTCCACCTAATCTGACGTAGCACAGCGATCTGACATAGTCTATGGAGCCTTTTTCTTTTCAAATGTTTTTATTGGGGTTTTAACTTTTAACTGGGAAGGTAAAGTTAGGAAGGGATGGAGGGGAAAGGGAGGGATATGAAGGTAGGGAAAGTAGACCCATATAGCAATAGGGGAGACAGGCGATCATATAGTAGTTTAGTATAAACATAATGGCTTAAAATGTATTAACGCAGTAGGTTATAAAAATGACATAGGTAATGCTATGTGCAGATTCGCTGAGTAACCTCTAAAACTATATTAAATAACCAGTAGGTAATAGAATACGAAGGCCTGTCATGTACTTTAAGCTTAATGAATGATATATAGTAGCTTGTCGTGTCCGGGGACACCCTTGGGTGACCCTGCGACTATGTGGGCAGTGAAGATATCTGGCTCATTATCAAAGCTAATTCAATATGTGCAGAACAGAACTACAAGTCAAGTAGGACCATTGTTGGTTCTAGAAGGTTTCAGACCATGCTGCTGCAGGAAGGATAAACCCTCTATGGGGGTTGCAATATGTACAATTCCAGACAGGAGTTTTACCAAAAGAGTAGAGGAAGGAGACCATGAAAGAGCAAAGTGGGACCTTCGGAGCTCCCGTGTAACTGATGAAAAATCTCGTTGCTTTTTCAAAGTGTCTTTAGACAAGTTTCTGAAGAATGTTAGGTGACCATATGGGGAGAGCAGGAAGTTTTTTTTCGGAAGAGAGGTCTGGAGACTTCTTTTATGTGAATCTGCAGCGTTTTTGTACCCATTCCATTACAGAAAACCGCAGGGGTAAAAAACGCAAGAAAAACGCACAAAAAACGGGACAAATCCGCAGGTGCGTTTTCTGCCAGGAGAGGCAGAATCCGCACCAGAAATTCCTAAGCCTAATCTGCAACGTGTGCACATAGCCTAAGGGTATATGCACACGTTGCAGATTTGACTGTGGCATTTTCTGTGCAGATTCCGCATTTCTTGGCCGAAAACGCAGGTCAGAATCTGCACCTCATTTTGGTCTGTGCACACGTTGCAGATTTTTGTGCGTATTTCTTCCTTTTTATTTTATACCTCTGCAGATTTCTGTTATGGAGTGGGTGCAGAAACGCAGCAGATCTGCACAAAGAATTGACATGGTCCTTTTTTGAATCTGCTGCGTTTTCCGTGCAGATTTTTCCACACCATCAGCACAGCATTTTTTTTTCATTGTGCACATACCAAAAAAAGGCGCAGATTCTGACCTGCGTTTTCTGCCAAGAAATGCAAAATCTGCACAGAAAATTCCACAGTCAAATCTGCAACGTGTGCACATATCCTAATGCAGAATCCGCACCAAAAATTCCGAAGCCTAATCCGCAACATGTGCACATAGCCTTACCCCTGCAGATTTCTATTATAGAATGGGTGCAGAAACGCTGCAGATCTGCACAAAGAATTGACATGGTCATTTTTTGAATCTGCTGCGTTTTCTGTGCAGAATTTTCCGCACCATTAGCACAGAATTTTTTTGCCATTAATTTACATTGTACTGTGAATCACTTGCAGATCTGCAGCGTTTCTGCGCGGAAAAAAAGAAGTGGTGGTACATTGAAATGATAGGGGATAACTTGCTGATAGGTGGGTGTCTGACCTGCGGCATCCCGAGAACAGGGCTCTGTAGTCCTTTCCTGAATGGTTCTGAAGTCTCGGTCTTGCTGGGGGTCCCAGCGGTTAGACCCCAATTAGCAAGATATCCCCATCAATGGTGAATATTTTTTTTCTTTTTGGGTTGGGGGAATAAACATTTAAGAAACATTTTAAAGAGTTGCCCAAAATTTCTCCAGAACAGTATGTGTGTAATATATCATATGTTATGTATTTAACATCATGACGTATGGTGGTCAAAGGCTGAATAGACTTCAAGCAGCAGCATATCTGAATAATACAACTCAACGTTTTTGAAAAGGGAAAGGAAATCTTTTCTCCCACTGCAGCATCTCAAAATAAATTATTTTATTTGATTCCTTTTTTGAAGATAAATATTACTACTTGAAATAATAGCATGTTACACTACACCACAAGTGGTTGTATGTTCTTTCTGATGTAAAATGAAGAGTAAATGGGTGCAATTTGTACTTGTGGTTGAAAATTGCACTTAAATATATTTTATTTCAGATTCCTGGTAATCTAAAAGGAGCTCATGTCTTGTTTCGTTTCAATCCAGCTAACCCCTTGATTTCTGAGACAAATGACTGAGAAGCATGGTAAAAGCATTACTAGTGCTAGGAAACTAAGAAGAGCAGTCACAACCCATTTGTAATGGCTGAAGAACTCATCATGACTTGTTCAGCATTTTTTCTTTGGATTATTTTTTCACTGACCGAAACTGCATGTGAAACAAATTGCAGCATGCACAAGTTTTTTTCCATAGTATTCCATTTTTACAGACACATTGCAATTCTATAGCATAGGAAACTGTAAATGGTCTTGCAAATGATTAATAGCGGCTGGTGTTAAAAAACAAAACAAAAACAAAAACCAAAAAAAAAAAAAACAACTGTATATGGACTGCATACAGATGACAAGTGGGAAACAAATCGTCCCACTTTTCTGGATGAAACTCTGAATGATTTTTATACAGTCCTGTGAACCTACACTTATACTGAGCTTTGTTCTATGAGAATAAGCCATGTTTATGACTAAATATGACTAAATGAATTGGGTATATATAAAAAAAAAGCTTTTTTACTAAATACAAGGTCAGTACAGCAAGAGGCTTGATACATAAAAAGGCGACCGGTTTGATTATTACTCTTCATGCGGGCACACTAACGTTGCCACAATGGTCTTGTGGCTGCAGAGAGGTCAAGTGTACATTTTGCAGACCTGAAAGTGGACATCATCCATCCATCCATCCAGACTTGTTGCTTTATTGCTTCCGATGTGCTATTAATCATCTTTGTAACTGGTTTATGTGCCTCCGTATTGCCTTATTATAAGAGCACATTTCTGTTTAATGAGCAGGAATGTATTTATCACAGTGTGTTGAGCACAAAGAGCGCCATGCATTCTTCTTTCCCATTGACTAGCCGTGACAGGAGTTAATGCTGTTGACTGTAAGATGACCTATCCCATCACTCTGACTTGGGGACAGCTGTCCAATCTGGAACTTTTGGCCAGGCAGTTGACTTCATTTTCTTCTCAGCTCGGAGAACAACAGATGGCTACCTTATAAAGATCTGGTGCCCATCTGAAACAGGCCATATGTTTTACAGTAGTTCGTTTTTGTGCGTGCTGTCACCAAAATAGACAGTTTTCATTGCTTTAAAACATGAAGCAGAGAACTTTTTAATCATACATATACTAATAAAGCACAGCCCGGTAAACGTGGTTAGTGGCTCACTTGTGGATTTTGTCCCATTAATTTTATACGAATAAGTTCTGGGCGTCTTTAGTCGTTTTTTTTTTTTTTCTTCAGAGAGGAAAGAAGCAGATGCTATCATTAGCATACCCTGCTTTTACTCCTGCAAATAGCTTGAAGTGTATTGGTCCTTCTTGCTGTACCCAAGATGTGCTCGTAGAGATGATGATTCTACTGTTGCTAGCTGTGTGATTTGTTTGCACGTTCATCTGTCTTTTAGTTTGTTGTATGTGTCTCAGTGCTTCCCTGTATCCAGCACTTTTTTTATGTGTGGAAAATAACTATGGTGAAATGGTATAATATGACATCGTCTTTGTGCCTCATGGGACAGACACTCTTGCTTTACTGCCTGCACATCGCTATTACTAAGTCCATTTTGTGTTACAACTATTTTAATTTTTTTTTCTTTTCCAAATAGTCTTTATTATAATTTTTAGACATTGAAACAAGACGGAATAGAGAAAAGGGTAACATAGTGGAAAAAGGAGAAGGAAGATAACAGACTAAAAATATAGAGAAGTCTATTACAATAATGTCTAAGGTAGCAAAAGCCATATATTACAGACATAAAGAATCAATAAGAGAAAAAACAGCTTTAACCTAAAACAATAATCTAAAATGCTGGTATCAAATGCCAAATCTCAACCGTCTTTTAATTTTTTTTTCAACATTTTATTTTGCCCTGAAAAAACATGGTATAGAATTAACTTTTACTGAACAAGTGTTGGTGTATTAAAGGGAACCTGTCTGCAGGATTGTGCTCAATAACCAACGACCTTGTCAGGTCGGCGCTGTTATACTGATTACAATGATACCTTGGTTGATGAAATCTGTCTTGTGGTTGTTTGTTTGATCTTTATTTTCAGTTTTGAGTTAAAGGGAAGGTGCCACCAGTTTTTTTTGTAGTTTTTTTTTTTGTGAGATTAAGCTTAAAATAGTAAATAAAATGTATTAATGCAATGTTTGCACTGTTTGCAAACATTTCTATATGAAAAATATTATATATTTTCTTACAAATATATATATTGACCACTAGGGGGAGCATTTTCCGTTTTAGACCTCAAGCAGCTATAGTAAGACTTACCATCTTTACTCTTTGCTGGAAAATTGGGGCAGTAACTGCTGACATCACCATTTCCCTCCCCTTTTGGGTGGTCTAATATCCCTGGGGCAGAATGAAGAGCAGCATCACAGGGCAGAGCCATTTTGTGTGTGATTGCCCTGTGACCTGCTATCACCAGCAGTTACTGCATCAGAAACACCGCTACAGAGTTTACAAAAAAGCAGAACACAGTGGGCTCAGCAGCATGGTGGACTGGAGGAAAAGTGATGGAGATAAATGGAGCTAAATCACCCGCACTCCCCATCCTCCGGTTCCAGTGAGTGCTTCTCTCCTGCGATAGAAAGTAAGTGGAGCTCGGCAGATAGCACTGGGCTATTATAAAATGGCGGCCAGTCACACTTACAGCAGTGAGTTGTGCAGCCCACAGAGGCGTGCCCAGCTCACTGCTAAAGCAGCTACAATGTTAGAAATGGGGTCAGCGCCGGTCTATTATCTCCTATGTCCATGGGGTGCCGTAAAATGACACTGATAGTGTCGTGAACTGCTGTGAAACCAAGATGTCAGCCCCCAGTGCATTCTTTAAACTCATATTACACACGTAATCTGTTTCACATGCATTTAAAACTTGGTTATAGCAGCATGTTATGCTACATTACAGTGATTTATTAATGATCTACAAACGCCGTACCTTCCCTTTAATGATATGCTCGTGCTCTGATTAGGTATTCATCTGCATGGCTTCTGACAGGTCACTGATCCCTCACTGACCTGCCCCCTAGTTTACATAATGAATGTTCTATGTTCTCTGGATGGGATCATGCTGTGCCTGCCTGCAGGTGTTTCTTTCACAATATTTTTATATTTAAAAAAAAATAAATAAGTAAACCCCTTCTGCAGGCAGGTGCATCACTGTATGACCCCAATAACAAGGCGATTTCATAAAGAGAGGTCGAGTATGTGCGCTGCTGCTTCATTTGGTGTTAACTGGGTTTGTGGAACCAGTGAGCAGGTGTTTGGTGCAGTGGATGAGCATGTGTGTTGTTTCACCCAGTGTCCATTGGGATTCCTTGAGGCCGCTGAGCATTTTACTCTCACCTATTAGTCCCTTTAAAAAATAGAATGGTCATGCGGTATGGAGGAATAAGGGGCTGGGGACATCCGTTCTAGTTGTGGTGGTGCCCACAGCAATCCTGTTACTAGGTGATAATTGTCATTTTTGGATATAACTCTTTTTAGGGCAGATGCAGACCAGGGGTATCTTTGGTGTAAGTGAGATCCAACAAAACATCGGATCGCACTCTGATCAATGTTATGCTATGGGGCTATGCACATGTCTGATGTTTTTTCTTGGACAGAGCTGGTTCAGGGAAAAAATTGCAGCATGGCCACGTTTCATTCAGCATTTGGATTGCATTAGGCCATGTAAGTCAATGAGTCTGTGGAAAACATGAGACTGCACTTGAATGACATCAGAGTGGAGTCAGCTTTTCATGGACTAAGGCTACGTTCACATTTGCGTTGTGCGCTGTTGCGTCGGCGACGCAATGCACAACGCAAACAAGAACGCACGCTAAAACGCATAGTTTTGCGACGCATGCGTCCTTTTTTTGCCGGATTTTGGACGCAAAAAAAATGCATCTTGCTGCGTCCTCTGCGCCCTAACGCTTGCGGCAAAAAAGACGCATGCATCGCAAAACGCATGCAAACGCATCTCCATGCGCCCCCATGTTAAATATAGGGGCGCATGGCGCAAGCGTCGCCACGTCTGCGCCCGACGCAGCCCGGCAGAACGCAAATGTGAACGTAGCCTAACACAATAGAGAACATGGATTCATTTATACTCCATATACTTATCTTCCGAGAGAATCGGATCACAATCTTCTCACACTCTGCTATAGTGTGATTTTCACAATTGGCCCAAATCTCTTGGTCGGATGAGAGAATACATGATCGTCTGCACCTGCCCTCAGACCTGTTCATCTGCAGATCTACCTTTGCTTAACCCCTTAATGACAGCCAATACGTCTTTTAACTGACCTCACATATAAGAGAATAGCCTCCCCATACAGGTGACAATACAGCATCTGTCGGTTGTGCACTATAGCTGACAACTTTCTGCATCAGCCACAATCAGTGTTTGCACCATCCAAATCTGTTTAACCCCTTAGATGGTTAACCGAGTGTGGGGGCTTCCTCTTTATCCCAATTGGCACCCTCAGATCATGATTGTGTGGGCCTGATGTTTGCCATGGCAATTCATGACCAAATAGCGGCCTTGGAGTCTGACGGCTGTAGTAATCTGTTCAGAAGTTGGAGGCATTTAGGTGGTAAAAATACACATTTTCACTTCTGTCATACCACTTTGCATTAATTCCTGTAAAGCAACTGAAGGGTTAATAAACTACCTGACAGCAGTTTTCGATATGTCAGGGGGTGCTGTCTTTAAAATGGTATCACGTTTGGGGAGGTTTCCCATTATATGAGACCCCTAAAGTCACTTCAAACCTGGATAAGTCCACAAGAAAATAAATTAAGTAAATTTCCTTGAAAAAATGAAAAATTACTGCTACATTTTTAAACCTCCTAAAATGCTAACAAAATAAAATAACATTTTACAAATGGTGCTGATGTAAAGCCGACATGTGGGGAATGTTATTTATTAATGGTTTGCTGTGGTATGATCATCTGGATTAAAGGGATAATCATTCAAATTTTGAAAATTGCTAATATTTTAACATTTTTCTCAAATTTTTGATATTTTTTATAAATAAACACAAAACATATTGACCTAAACTTACCATTATCATAAAGTATAATGTGTCACGAAAAAACAATCTCAAAAGTACTGGGATTTGTTCAAGCATTGCAGAGTTATTACCGTATATACTCGAGTATAAGCTGACCCGAGTATAAGCCGACTTCCCCCTAATTTTGCCACAAAAAACTGGGAAAACTTATGGACCCGAGTATAAGCCTAGGGTGGAAAATGCAGCAGCTACCGGTGAATTTCAGAAATAAAAACAGATGCTCCATACCATTCATTATGGCCCCATAGATGCTCCATATAAAACTGTGCCACATATAATGCTCTGCACCGTTCATTATTGCCCCATAGATGTGCCATATAAAGCTGTGCCATATAGAATGCTCTGCACCGTTCATTATTGCCCCATAGATGTGCCATATAAAGCTGTGCCATATAATGCTCTGCACCGTTCATTATTGCCCCATAGATGTGCCATAGAAAGCTGTGCCATATAGTGCTCTGCCATATAGAATGCTCTGCACCGTTGATTATTGCCCCATAGATGTGCCATATAAAACTGTGCCATATATAATGCTGCTGCTGCAATAAAAGAAATAAAAATGACATACTCCCCTTTCTTGCTTGTAGCTCCTCAGCGTCCCGTCTCTCCGCACTGACTGTTCAGGCAGAGGGCGGCGCACACTAGTACGTCATCGCGCCCTCTGACCTGCACAGTCACTGCAAGAGGACGCGGAAGACGGAGCGGCGCCCGGCGGGTGGAACTCGGACAGGTGAATATGACATACTTACCTGCTCCCGGCGTCCCTGGCTCCTTCTCCCGGACAGCTGGTCTTCGGGTGCCGCAGCCTCTTCCTCTGTCAGCGGTCACTGGCACCGCTCATTAGAGAAATGAATATGCGGCTCCACCCCTATGGGAGTGGAGTCAATATTCATAACTTTAATGAGCGGTCCCACGTGACCGCTGAACAGGGGAAGAGCTCGGGCACCCAGAGACCGTGGGACTGCAGGGACAGCGCCAGGAGCCCCGGAAGCAGGTGAGTATGCCTCAGACCTCTCTCCCCCTCACCCGCCGACCCCACCTCCGACCGTGACTCTAGTATAAGCCGAGAGGGGCACTTTCAGCCCAAAAATTTGGGCTGAAAATCTCGGCTTATACTCGAGTATATACGGTACCACATAAAGTGACACTAGTCAGACTTCAAAAATTTGGCTCTGTCACTAGTCTCTTCATAGAGGTGTTTTGTCTATCCAAATTACCATCCTATCTGTGAGCACAGATAATGTAAATCTATGCATCTGTTACATGTTGGATAGTATGTAGGGACTGATGTGACGGGTGATTTTTAAATCACCTAAAAGATAAATTTCATATGTCAAGTAAGGCTGTGTGCACACCGCATACAATAAGCATCCCATCATTTAGAATGAATTCCGCGTGTTTTGTGCACATGATGCGGTTTTTTCCAACGAAAAAACGCATCGCGGTAAAAACCGCAGCATGTTCATTAATTTTGTGTTTTTTTTTGCGGATTTCCCACTACAGAATGCATTGGGAAGTGTCCGGAAAAAAACGCGTAAAAAACGCGGCAAAAACGCATGTGTTTTTCTTGCGGATTTCTTGCAGAAAATGTCCAGTTTTTCTCAGGAATTTTCTGCTAGAAATCCTGAACGTGTGCACATAGCCTTAGTGTTATAGGAAGGCTCCTGCTATACACTTTATACGTGCTGGACCAGACATTGAAAACTCAGAAATAGTAAGTTACCGTAGCTATTAAAACAATTTCCTTGTAAACTCTAGTCTATATTTTTTTCTTCTAGGAGCTCTTTAAAAATTTTTTTATGGAATGCAAGACCTGTTTCTTTTGTGTTTTTATATTGTCAGATGGAATAATCTGAGTGTGGTCTCTCTGTTAATTATTGTCTTCTATTTCTAATAACGTGTACCACTAGAGAGATACCAATGTGCTTCCACCTCTGCCATGAAACTGTGCTTAGCTTCCTGAAGAGTAAAACTAATTTACATAGATTAACAAATCAGTATTCCTTTTTTTTTGTTAGGGTACCGTCACACTATACGATTTACCAACGATCACGACCAGCGATACGACCTGGCCGTGATCGTTGGTAAGTCGTAGTGTGGTCGCTGGAGAGCTGTCACACAGACAGCTCTCTCCAGCAACCAACGATGCCGAGGTCCCCGGGTAACCAGGGTAAACATCGGGTTACTAAGCGCAGGGCCGCGCTTAGTAACCCGATGTTTACCCTGGTTACCAGCGTAAAAAAAAAAACAGTACATACTTACATTCCGGTGTCTGTCCCTTGCCGTCTGCTTCCCGCACTCACTGACTGCCGGCCGTAAAGTGAAAGCACAGCACAGCGGTGACGTCACCGCTGTGCTCTGCTTTCACTTTACGGCCGGCAGTCAGTGACCTGACGGACACCGGAATGTAAGTATGTACTGTTTTTTTGTTTTTTTTACATTTACGCTGGTAACCAGGGTAAACATCGGGTTACTAAGCGCGGCCCTGCACTTAGTAACCCGATGTTTACCCTGGTTACAAGCGAACGCATCGCTAGATCGGTGTCACACACACCGATCTAGCGATGACAGCGGGAGATCCAGCGACGAAAGAATGTTCCAAACGATCTGCTACGACGTACGATTCTCAGCGGGGTCCCTGATCGCTGCTGCGTGTCAGACAAAGCGATATCGTATGGATATCGCTGGAACGTCACGAATCGTACCGTCGTAGCGACAAAAGTGCCACTGTGTGACGGTACCCTTAGGTTTAGTACTAAAAACAAAACAAAACAAACTTAACACTCGTACTTAAGTTATAGTAAAACGTCTAACAAAAAAACCTATTAAGCATGGACATTAAAAAAATAAATAAAACAAACCTCTTTGTCATGCCCTATTCTTTATATGATTCTATAGTTGTCTTGAGACCAGATCTTGCTGTGAAAATCCTCTTTACAGGCTTATGGCGATGGTCAGGAATTTGGGACCACAGTGAAGGTTGTGAACTGGGCTTACAGATGGAACACTTGCTCATCATATCGGGGTTTGGTTAGCAGTGATTTTTACCTATGTTTCGTGTTGGCCTACGGCTTGAATGCAATTCTTTTGAATAATCACTTTATAAAAACATCTGTTTGTCTGCAATCTACTATCGGGTGCCTATTTTATGTGACTTGCTGCATTTTACTTCCTTGGCAAGTGAGTCAATTGCGGCAGACAATCAAAGGTATAAACATTTGCGATCCTATGTCGAAAGTGACGATATGTCGCCATGGGGATCATTAGATGTGAAGTCACAATGCGTCATTTCATCATGCAGTCCTAGTCTTACTGAAAGTATGTATTTGTGGTTTAGAGTTCTGGATTACGATTTGTACTGCCATCTTTGAATCCACTTTTTGAGTGTTTTTATGTTCATTATTTGCTATGCTACAGTGTTTGTGTTTAAAGATGGAAAAGTCTTCTTGAAACAGTACACTGCGAAGTGCTTCAGCCATTAGTGTGAATAAGAAACTGAATTTGTGAGGCAGTAAGGTTGTGATTCACATTAGATTACATGGCTCTATTTGGCGCATATATGGGAAAAATCTTCTGACGTATATATTGAATGGAGATCTCAGATTTATCCTATGCTGTCATCCATCACCCATAACTCCAATATTTAAAATAAAAAGTGCTGATCTGTATACATTTTTTTTCTTTACTGGATATCATTGTATGCTATCCCATAGGATACTGGCTGGAGACAAGAAAGACAAAAGTTTTGCCTCTGTCAGATTAAAGCAGTTGTCCAGGCATGGGGCTCCAGTCTGCAGTCACTTTCTTTTTGTCCTTTGTGGTCTCTGTGAGACCTGTCTGGAAATTCGGTATTACATAGTGACTGCAGACTTGTGTTGAGAATCCTCACAGTGTGCACGCCTGTCTGGATATCCGGTATTGCATAGTGACTGCAGACTTGTGTTGTGAATCCTCAGTGTGCACGCCTGTCTGGAAATTCGGTATCACATAGTGACTGCAGACTTGCTTTGAGAATCCTCACAGTGTGCATGCCTGTCTGGATATCCGGTATTGCATAGTGACTGCAGACTTGTGTTGTGAATCCACAGTGTGCACGCCTGTCAGGATACTCCGGTATCACATAGTGACTTCACACTTGTGTTGTGAATCCTCAGTGTGCACACCTGTCTGGATACTCCGGTATCACATAGTGACTGCAGACTTGTGTTTAGAATCCTCACAGTGTGCACACCTGTCTGGATATCCGGTATCGCATAGTGACTGCAGACTTGTGTTGTAAATCCTCACAGTGTGCACACCTGTCTGCATACTCTGGTATCACATAGAGTGACTGCAGACTTGAGCCCTTAGCCTGGATAACCCCTTTGAGGCTGTCTTCAACCATCTGTATTTTTTTTAATGAATGCTTGGACAGAACATGTGTATAAAAATCAGATGTGTGAATAGGGCCTAGTGGAGCCCTGTTGATACTCTTGCCTTGTATGCTGTTGTTCCTGCATAAAGGTTATTCTGACATCGTAAACCATGATGTGAACAAGGGACTAAGTTATTTGCTTTGTAGGGCTACTGTGCTAAATAGATAGTGAGCATAGCTGTAAAAGACACTTGACCTCTTGTCATTAGTTAAGCTGCTTAACATTTCATAGTGTGAACTTGCAAATGACCCCAAATTCTGACGTCAGTAAAAGAGAAGTATTGCAATATATTTACAAGGCTTTTGAGATGTTTGTAGATTATAGATGTAGGTATTGCGCATAATGTAGTATTATTTTATGTTGTATTTTCAGGCTAGTATGAAGAAACTGCTTTTGTTTCCAAAGTTTTTTTGGGCTGGAAATATTTTTTGGGTTTATAATTCAATATGTTTAAATAATGTAAATTATGGTAATCCAGTCACATATTTCTGTTCTAAATAAAGTCACATGTCCTATTTACCATGGTGTAAGGTGTATCCAGTCCACGCATGAAAAAGTTCCAGGTATTTCAGCTACTAAAAATTGGATTTTATTTTTTAGCTGAATGAGGTTGCACATAGATTTCTGTAGTCCACAATCAAAGAGACCTGTCTGCAACCAAACTAGTATGTGATTATTCCATTAGGGTAGTTTCACAAAGTGTAAAAATTACCCAATGATCTTGGACTTGATTTTGGTCCAAAATCCAAACAAGCTTTTACTACTAAAATAAGCTTTTTAGATCAATGAGAAAACACTTGAAGTGCACATGTGGTGGTGGTGGGGGGGGGGGGGGAAGTTTCATTTTTATTTAGCATGAAAAAAGCAACTTGTTAATTTTTGAGGCGTGCAAGATAAATAGACATGCTGCAGTCTGGAAAGACGCACCGCATGTTCGTCTCCGCAGGTAAGCCGCGGGCGCCGGTGCACGCATAGTGGACATGGGATTTCTTGAAATCCCAGCCACTATGCTGTAACATCTGGCCCGCAGCATTTACTGACCATGGGAACGTACCCTTATAGTTAATGTGAAATAATTGAGTGCATTCTTTGTGTATAAATCAATGTGATTCTCTAAACATGTGGACAACTCAGTTGTGCGTGCAAAATGTGTGTGTGACATTTTAGATGGTTCCACCTTAGGCTACTTTCACACTAGCGTTAACTGCAATCCGTCACAATGCGTCGTTTTGCAGAAAAAACGCATCCTGCAAAAGTGTTTGCAGGATGCGTTTTTTCTCCATTGACTAACATTACGCGACGCATTGCGACGGATTGCCACACGTCGCAACCGTCGCGCGACGGTTGCGCCGTTTTTCGGCCGACCGTCGGCCGCAAAAAACGTTCCATGTAACATTTTTTGCAGCCGACGGACCGTCTTTTCCGACCGCGCATGCGCGGCCGGAACTCCTCCCCCACCTCCCCGCACCTCACAATGGGGCAGCGGATGCGCTGAAAAGCAGCATCCGCTGCACCCGTTGTGCGGCGGAGGCAACGCTAGCGTCGGTAACCTCGGCCCGACGCACTGCGACGGGCCGGGCCCGACGCTAGTGTGAAAGAAGCCTTACCTGCTGGAACACTTACATTTTAATTCCGGGCTTTACGTTGCAGTCATAGGAGAGAAGCTCATTACATTGAAAACTGTTCAGTGTAACTCTGGGCTCAAACGAAGACAGATGTTCTACTACATTGGAACATTGTTTCAGGATATCCTCCTCAGTTCAGAACTCAAATTTGTATCCTTCTATCTTGGCTTGCTCCTAAATGCTTACAATGACATGTGAACTAACTTATTTTTGTGATTTTTTTTTTTTTTTTTTTTTTTTTTTTTTTTAAATTTTTTTTAATTTTCCTAAACTTGCAAAATAAGTTATAGGTCAGATTACTAGAGGAGATATAGTAGAAAACCAAACAAAAAAGGCATTTATGGTATGTGTCACAAAAAAGAGAAACAGTAGTTATTGGAGCATTAGGTGGAACAAATGCAGCTGTTGTCCAGGTCCGTGTATCTCCAGTAGCCATGCTTCGTTAAGGAAGAAATATAAATGAGATTTTCTGAAAAGAGCTCCGCAGACTGATAGTGGACTTCAGATAGAGGCACAAATGGATCCCATATGGAGGATAATGGTGGCCAGGAAAATAAGTCTCAAACTATGTGTTTTGTGGCTCAAAGATAAGCAGAATAAAGATGAAAATCTTGATGTTTTGTCTCGTTCCCAAATTTATGCAATTACTATGTTCTCTAGCTTATTTTTGTGAGGTTTTTTGTTTGACTTCCTTTTTATTGTCATCAGCAAAACAAGCAAAATGAAAATCTGTCAGCAATCCTTGACGTGGCCAGTTAGTGACAAAAATGCAGCAATAATTCTCGCACAAACCCTTCAGCACCTTGGCCATGATCCTGCAGATTTCTATGTACGAGTAAATCGTTTGTAGATATAGAATAAAATGCCATTAAACATTTGCTCTAAACCTGAAACAGGAGTTTCAGCCAACGGTACCTTTTAACAATTCACCAGAATGGAAAGGTCTTAGAAGACATCATCGGCAGGAAAGCTGTAGACAGTCTTCCCATTCTGGTTTCAGGAACTGGCATTGATAAGTTAGTGGCTTGGAGTTCCAAAGCTTGCCGTATCAAAAATTGAAAATATAATTATTTGCTTGCGTTAAGGACCACCCTAATGCAGTAGGATCATCATACTGTGTATGTGTGTGTGGGAATTCACTGTGTGGGTATCATATTGTTTTTAAAGGGCCTCTGTAACCCCCTCCAGCCGTTATAAACTAAAAGAGCCACCGTTTTATAATTTTGCCAAAATACCTTTCTTTAGCCAGGGAGGCAGGTCTTAACCCCCCTGCTGGAAACGCCACACTGCCGTCACTCAAATCTTCAGGGGCGCCGCCCCCTCCGCGCTGTTTTCCCATGAAATCCGGTGCCTGCACTGTTTAGTACTGGCCTTCACCAGCCAGTACTAAACAGCGCAGGCGCCGGATTTCATGGGAAAACAGCGCGGAGGGGGCGGCGCCCCTGAAGATTTGAGTGACGGCAGTGTGGTGTTTCCAGCAGGGGGGTTAAGACCTGCCTCCCTGGCTAAAGAAAGGTATTTTGGCAAAATTATAAAACTCTTTATTTTGGCAATAACTGCACCAAAAACTAAAAGAGCCACCTTGTTAGAATGCAGCATTACTGCTGCACAAAGTGGCTCTTTTAGTTTATAACGGCTGGAGGGGGTGACAGAGGCCCTTTAAAGCGAACCTGTCACCAGGTTTGGCCGATACAAGTTATGGCCACCGCCTTTTAGGGCTTATATGCAACATTCTATAATGCTGTATATAAGCCACCGATCCCACCTGCAAGAGAAGAAAAATTACTGTTATTATACTCACCTGGTGGGCGGTCCGGTCTAATGGGTGTCCTAGGTCCTGGTCCAGCGCCTCCCATCTTCTTGCGATGCCACCTTCCTTCTTACTTCATGTGGATGACGCATCCATGCGCTGACATACTTCTCTGACCTGTTGAGGGCAGATCAAAGTACTGCAGTGCGCAGGTGCCGGGAAAGGTCAGAGGCCCAGTGCCTGCGCACTGCAGTACTTTTCTCTGCCCTCAACAGGTCAGAGCGTGATGCCGGGGGAGCCTGTGAAGCAAGCAGGAGGGCGGCATCGCAAGAAGATGGGAGGCGCTGGACCAGGATCTGCGATACCACTCAGACCGTACCCGCCCCCAGGTGAGTATAATAAGTTATTTTTCTTCTCTTTCAGGTCAGATCGGGCGCTTATCTACCTGAAAGGTGATGGCATGTATCGGCCAAACCTAATGACAGGTTTCCTTTAACCCATTAACGACTGCCAATAGGTCTTTTAACGGCATGAATTAAGGGTATTTATGCCTCAGTGTTGCTTTTTAACGGCGCTGAGAAATAAGCGTATAGCACCCTCCAGAGTCGGAATTTTTCCAGGGTCTCAGCTACCGGGGGCAGCTGAGACCCCAGAGAACATGATTCGGGTTTTAGCGACCCCAGTGTTGCAATCGCCCTTATTAACCAAATAACAGCGACTGCAAAAAAAAAGTTTGAATTACCATTTATTTTTTCTCCTTTGATGTGATCGCACATCAGATGAGAGAGAAATGTGGTCCCCCGATCCTCCCCCCCCCCCCCCCTCAGTACCTCCGGTGTCCCTGCATCCCTCCCGTGAAGTCCCCATGCTGCAGGCGTCTTCCAGGAAGAAAATGGCTGGCGTATGCTCAGTACGCCCATCGAGATCTGCCTGCCGGCACCCGGTAACAATAGGGAATTTTTCCTATTGGTTCATTATGATAGACCCTATCACAGTGATCAAAATAAAAAAAAAGGAAATCAAACCCCCCTTTATCACCCCCTTAGTTAGATAAAAATATTAAAATGTATTTCTTTACATTTTTCCGTTAGGGTTGGGCCAAAGTTAGGTGTACGATTAGGGTTAGGTTTGTGGTTAGGGTTGGAGTTAGAATTGGGGTGGTTCCACTGTTTAGGTAGATCAGGGGGTCTCACGACATGGCGCCACCATTGATTTCAGCCAATTTTGCATTCAGAAAATCAAACGTTGCTCACTCCCTTTTGAGCCCTGCCATGCGCCCAAACAGTGGCTTTCCCCCACATATGGAGTATCGGCGTACTCAGGAGAAATTGCACAACACATTTGTGGTCCATTTTCTCCTAATACCTTGTGAAAATAAAAAAAATTTGGTTCCAAAGTAAACATTTTTGTGAATAAAAAGTTCTTGTGAAGCACCTGAAGGGTTAATAAACTACTCGAGTGTGGTTTTGTGCATGTTGAGGAGTGCAGATTTTAAAATGGTGTCACTTTTGGATATTTTCTGTCATATTGACCCCCCAAACTCACTTCAAATGTGAGGTGGTCCCTAAAAAAAATTGTTCTTTAAATTTTTGTTGGAAAAATTAGAAATCGCTGATCAACTTTTAACCCTTATAACATCCTAAGAAAAATTGTTTCCAAAATTGTGCTGATGTAAAGTAGACATGTGGTAAATGTTATTTATTAACTATTTTGTGTGATACCACTCTTTAAGGGTACAAAATTTAAAAGTTTGAAAATTTCCAAATTTTCAAACTTTTTGCCAAATTTCCGTTTTTCTCATAAATAAATGCAACTTATATTGTGAAGAAATTTTACCACTAACGTGAAGTACAACATGTCATGAGATAAGTCAGTCAGTGGGATAGGTTGTAGCGTTCTAGAGCTATAATTTCATAAAGTGACAGTGGTCAGAATTGTAAAAATTGTCTCTGTCACTAAGGTGTTAAGGGCACTTTTGTTTGCATCATACTTTAATATCTGTATTATTCAAGGTTTGTTTTACTCTTTTTTTTTTTTTTTTTTTTTTAAACTACTAAATTCGGCCATTGGGCCATATGCTCTTTAGTGCTCTTACATAACACTATATTATTCCAATATTTTATACTACTATCCTTTAATTACAATGTACTTTGTTTCCATATGAAAAAGTTGATTGTTATATTTGATGAGCAGTAAAAACTTCCTCAATTGTAGACCTTTTTATAACAAATATCAGGGTTGGGCCTGGATTTCCTACTATCTTTTAACCCCTTCCCGACCTTTGACGCATACGCTGCGTCATGAAAGTCGGTGCCATTCCGACCCATGACGCAGCATATGCATCATGGAAAGATCGCGTCCCTGCAGATCGGGTGAAAAGGTTAACTCCCATTTCACCCGATCTGCAGGGACAGGGGGAGTGGTAGTTTAGCCCAGGGGGGGTGGCTTCACCCCCTCGTGGCTACGATCGCTCTGATTGGCAGTTTCACTTTCAACAGCCAATCAGAGCGATTTGTAATATTTCACCTAAAAAAAATGGTGAAATATTACAATCCAGCCATGGCCGATGCTGCAATATCATCGGCCATGGCTGGAAACACTAATGTGCACCCACCCCACCCCTCCGATCGCCCCCCCAGCCCCCCGATCTGTGGTCCGCTCCCCTCGGTCCTGTGCTCCGCTCCCCCGTCCTCCTGCCCGCTCCCCCGTGCTCCAATCAAACCCGCCCGCACTCCGATCCCCCCCGCACAGCGATCACCCCCCCGCACAGCGATCCCACCCCCGCACAGCGATCACCCCCCCGCACAGCGATCCCCCCCCGCACAGCGATCCCCCACCCCGTGCTCCGATCCACCCGCCCGCACAGCGATCCCCCACTCCATGCTCCAATCCACCCCCCCGTGTTCCGACGCCCCCTCCCCCCCCCGTGCCCTGATTCCCCCCCCCCTTATACTTACCTGGCTTCCCGGGGACCGTCCGTCTTCTTTCCTGGGCGCCGCCATCTTCCAAAATGGCGGGCGCATGTGCAGTGCGCCCGCCGAATCTGCCGGCCGGCAGATTCGTTCCAGAGTGAATTTTGATCACTGAGATAGGTTATATCTCAGTGATCAAAATAAAAAAAAAAGTAAATGACCCCCCCCCCCCCATTTGTCACCCCCATAGGTAGGGACAATAAAAAAAATAATTTTTTTTTTTCCACTAAGGTTGGGGTAAGAACTAGGGGTAGGGTTAGGGGTAGGGTTAGGGTTTCGGTATGTGCACACGTATTCTGGTCCTCTGCGGATTTTTCCGCTGCGGATTTGATAAATCCGCAGTGCTAAACCGCTGCGGATTTATGGCGGATTTACCGCGTTTTTTCTGCGCATTTCAATGCGGTTTTACAACAGCGATTTTCTATTTGAGCAGTTGTAAAACCGCTGCGGAATCCGCAGAAAGAAGTGACATGCTGCGGAATGTAAACCGCTGTGTTTCCGTGCAGTTTTTCTGCAGCATGTGTACAGCGATTTTTGTTTCCCATAGGTTTGCATTGAACTGTAAACTCATGGGAAACTGCTGCGGATCCGCAGCGTTTTCCGCAGCAAGTGCACAAACCTTTAGAATTAGGCTTTGTACACACGGTGCGGATTGGCCACTGCGGATCCGCAGCAGAGTTCCATCAGGTTTACAGTACCATGTAAACATATGGAAAGCCAAATCCGCTGTGCCCATGGTGCAGAAAATACCGCGCGGGAACGCTGCGTTGTATTTTCCGCAGCATGTCAATTCTTTGTGCGGATTCCGCAGCGTTTTACACCTGTTCCTCAATAGGAATCCGCAGGTGAAATCCGGACAAAAAACACTGGAAATCCGCGGTAAATCCGCAGGTAAAACGCAGTGCCTTTTACCCGTGGATTTTTCAAAAATGGTGCGGAAAAATCTCACACGAATCCGCAACGTGGGCACATAGCCTTAGGGCTAGGGTTGGGTTGGAATTAGGGTTGTGGTTAGGGTTAGGGGTGTGTTGGGGTTAGGGTTGTGATTAGGGTTATGGCTACAGTTGGGATTAGAGTTAGGGGTGTGTTGGGGTTAGTGTTGGAGTTAGAATTGAGGGGTTTCCACTGTTTAGGCACATCAGGGGGTCTCCAAATGCAACATGGCGCCACCATTGATTCCAGCCAATCTTGTATTCAAAAAGTCAAATGGTGCTCCCTCACTTCCGAGCCCCGACGTGTGCCCAAACAGTGGTTTACCCCCACATATGGGGTACCAGCATACTCAGGACAAACTGCGCAACAATTACTGGGGTCCAATTTCTCCTGTTACCCTTGAGAAAATAAAAAATTGCTTGCTAAAACATCATTTTTGAGGAAAGAAAAATGATTTATTATTTTCACGGCTCTGTGTTATAAACTTCTGTAAAGCACTTGGGGGTTGAAAGTGCTCACCACACATCTAGATAAGCTCCTTTGGGGGTCTAGTTTCCAAAATGGGGTCACTTGTGTGGGGTTTCTACTGTTTAGGCACACCAGGGGCTCTGCAAACGCAATGTGACGCCCGCAGACCATTCCATCAAAGTCTGCATTTCAAAAGTCACTACTTCCCTTCTGAGCCCCGACGTGTGCCCAAACAGTGGTTTACCCCCACACATGGGGTATCAGCGTACTCAGGAGAAACTGGACAACAACATTTGTGGTCCAATTTCTCCTGTAACCCTTGGGAAAATAAAAAATTCTGGGCTAAAAAATTATTTTTGAGGAAAGAAAACGTATTTATTATTTTCACGGCTCTGTGTTATGAACTTCTGTTAAGCACTTGGGGGTTCAAAGTGCTCACCGCGCATCTAGATAAGTTCCTTTCGGGGTCTAGTTTCCAAAATGGGGTCACTTTTGGGGGGTTTCTACTGTTTAGCCACATCAGGGGCTCTGCAAACGCAACGTGACGCCCGCAGAACATTCCATCAAAGTCTGCATTTCAAAACGTCACTACTTCACTTCCGAGCCCCAGCATGTGCCTAAACAGTGGTTTACCCCCACATATTGGGTATCAGCGTACTCAGGAGAAACAGGACAACAACTTTTGGGGTCAAATTTCTCCTGTTACCCTTGGGAAAATAAAAAATTGCGGGCTAAAAAATCATTTTTGAGAGAAGAATTTTTTTATTTTTGTTTCATGGCTCTGCGTTATAAACTTCTGTGAAGCACTTGAGGGTTCAAAGTGCTCACCACACATCTAGATTAGTTCCTTTGGGGGTCTAGTTTCCAAAATGGGGTCATTTGTGGGGGATCTCTAATGTTTAGGCACACAGGGGCTCTCCAAACGCGACATGGTGTCCGCTAATGATTGGAGCTAATTTTCCATTTAAAAAGCCAAATGGCGTGCCTTCCCTTCTGAGCCCTGCCGTGCGCCCAAACAGTGGTTTACCCCCACATATGGGGTATCTGCGTACTCAGGACAAGCTGGACAACAACATTTGTGGTCCAATTTCTCCTATTACCATTGGCAAAATAGGAAATTCCAGGCTAAAAAATCATTTTTGAGAAAAGAAAAATTATTTTTTATTTTCATGGCCCTGCATTCTAAACTTCTGTGAAGCACCTGGGGGTTTAAAGTGCTCAGTATGCATCTAGATAAGTTCCTTGGGGGGTCTAGTTTCCAAAATGGGGTCACTTGTGGGGAGCTCCATTGCATAGGCACACAGGGGCTCTCCAAATGCGACATGGTGTCCGCTAACAAATGGAGCTAATTTTCCATTCAGAAAGTCAAAAGGCGCGCCTTCCCTTCTGAGCCCTGCCGTGTGCCCAAACAGTGGTTTACCCCCACATATGAGGTATCGGCGTACTCGGGAGAAATTGCTCAAAAAATTTTAGGATCCATTTTATCCTATTGCCCATGTGAAAATGAAAAAATTGAGGCGAAAAGAAATTTTTTGTGAAAAAAAAGTACTTTTTCATTTTTACGGATCAATTTGTGAAGCACCTGAGGGTTTAAAGTGCTCACTAGGCATCTAGATAAGTTCCTTGGGGGGTCCAGTTTCCAAAATGGGGTCACTTGTGGGGGAGCTCCAATGTTTAAGCACACAGGGTCTCTCCAAACGCGACATGGTGTCCGCTAACGATGGAGATAATTTTTCATTCAAATAGTCAAATGGCGCTCCTTCCCTTCCAAGCCTTACCATGTGCCCAAACAGTGGTTTACCCCCACATGTGAGGTATCGGTGTGCTCAGGAGAAATTGCCAAATAAATTTTAGGATCCATTTTATCCTGTTGTCCATGTGAAAATGAAAAAATTGAGGCTAAAAGAATTTTTTTTGTGAAAAAATAGTACTTTTTCATTTTTACGGATCAATTTGTGAAGCAGCTGGGGGTTTAAAGGGCTCACTATGCATCTAGATAAGTTCCTTGGGGCGTCTAGTTTCCAAAATGGGGTCACTTGTGGGGGAGCTCCAATTTTTAGGCACACGGGGGCTCTCCAAACTTGACATGGTGTCCGCTAAAGAGTGCAGCCAATTTTTCATTCAAAAAGTCAAATGGCGCTCCTTCCCTTCCAAGCCCTGCCGTGCGCCCAAACAGTGGTTTACCCCCACATATGAGGTATCAGCGTACTCAGGACAAATTGGACAACAACTTTCATGGTTCAGTTTCTCCTTTTACCATTGGGAAAATACAAAAATTGTTGCTGAAAAATCATTTTTGTGACTAAAAAGTTAAATGTTCATTTTTTCCTTCCATGTTGCTTCTGCTGCTGTGAAGCACCTGAAGGGTTAATAAACTTCTGGAATGTGGTTTTGTGCACCTTGAGGAGTGCAGTTTTTAGAATGGTGTCACTTTTGGGTATTTTCAGCCATATAGACCCCTCAAACTGACTTCAAATGTGAGGTGGTCCCTAAAAAAATGGTTTTGTAAATTTCGTTGTAAAAATGAGAAATCGCTGGTCAAATTTTAACCCTTATAACTTCCTAGCAAAAAAAAAATTTTGTTTCCAAAATTGTGCTGATGTAAAGTAGACGTGTGGGAAATGTTATTTATTAACTATGTTGTGTCACATACCTCTCTGGTTTAACAGAATAAAAATTCAAAATGTGAAAATTGCGAAATTTTCAAAATTTTCGCCAAATTTCCGTTTTTATCACAAATAAACACAGAATTTATTGACCTAAATTTACCACTAACATGAAGCCCAATATGTCACGAAAAAACAATCTCAGAACCGCTAGGATCCATTGAAGCGTTCCTGAGTTATTACCTCATAAAGGGACACTGGTCAGAATTGCAAAAAACGGCAAGGTCTTTAAGGTCAAAATAGGCTGGGTCATGAAGGGGTTAATACATTTTATTTGCTATTTTAAGCTTAATTTCACAAAAAAACAAATTACAAAAACTGGTGGCACCTTCCCTTTAAGTCCATCTAGTTCAACCCATAGCCTAACCTAACATGCCCTAACATGTTGATCCAGAGGAAGGCAAAAAAAACCCATGTGGCAAAGTGTAAGCTCCACATTGTGGAAAAAAATTCCTTCCTGACTCCACATACGGCAATCAGACTAGTTCCCTGGATCAACGCCCTATCAAGGAGTCTAGTATATATACCCTGTAACATTATACTTTTCCAGAAAGGCATCCAGTCCCCTCTTAAATTTTAGTAATGAATCACTCATTACAACATCATACGGCAGAGAGTTCCATAGTCTCACTTCTCTTACAGTAAAGAATCTGCGTCTGTTATTATGCTTAAACCTTCTTTCCTCCAGACGTAGAGGATGCCCCCTTGTCCCTGTTTCAGGTCTATGATTAAAAAGATCATCAGAAGGGTCTTTGTACTGTCCCCTCATATATTTATACATTAAAATAAGATCACCCCTTAGTCTTCGTTTTTCCAAACTAAATAGCCCCAAGTGTAATAACCTATCTTGGTATTGCAGACCCCCCAGTCCTCTAATAACCTTGGTCACTCTTCTCTGCACCCGCTCTAGTTCAGCTATGTCTTTCTTATACACCGGAGACCAGAACTATACACAGTATTCTAAGTGTGGTCGAACTAGTGACTTGTATAGAGGTAAAATTATGTTCTCCTCATGAGCATCTATGCCTCTTTTAATGCATCCCATTATTTTATTTGCCTTTGTAGCAGCTGCCTTACACTGGCCACTGAACATGAGTTTGTCATCCACCCATACACCCAGGTCTTTTTCATTGACGGTGTTGCCCAGAGTTTTAGAATTAAGCGCATAGTTATTCATCTTATTACTTCTACCCAAGTGCATGACCTTACATTTATCCCCATTAAAGCTCATTTGCCATTTATCAGCCCAAGCTTCTAGTTTACATAAATCATCCTGTAATATAAAATTGTCCTCCTCTATATTGATTACCCTGCAGAGTTTAGTGTCGTCTGCAAATATTGAAATTCTGCTCTGAATGCCCCCTACAAGGTCATTAATAATTACCGTATATACTCGAGTATAAGCCGAGATTTTCAGCCCAAATTTTTGGGCTGAAAGTGCCCCCCTCGGCTTATACTCGAGTCACGGTAGCGGTGGGGTCGGCGGGTGAGGGGGAGAGGGCGCTGAGGTATACTTACCTAGTCCCAGCGATCCTCGCGCTGTCCCTGCCGTCCCACGGGCTTCGGCGCTGCAGTTTCTTCCTCTCTTCAGCGGTCACGTGGGACCGCTCATTACAGAAATGAATAAGCGGCTCCACCTCCCATAGGGGCGGAGCCGCTTATTCATTTCTCTAATCAGCGGTGCCGGTGACCGCTGATAGAGGAAGAAGCTGCGGCACCGAAGACAGGAGGGGACAGCGCGAGGATCGCCAGGACTAGGTGAGTATAGCATATTCACCTGTCCTCGTTCCAGCCGCCGGGCGCCGATCCATCTTCCCGGCCGGCGCCTCCATCTTCCCGGCGTCTCTGCTCTCTGACTGTTCAGGTCAGAGGGCGCGATGACGCATATAGTGTGCGCGGCGCCCTCTGCCTGATCAGTCAGAGCAGAGACGCCGGGAAGATGGAGGCGCCGGAACGAGACGCCGGGAGCTGCAATCAAGGGAGGTGAGTATGTGTTTTTTTTTCTTTATTGCGGCAGCGGCGGCACAAATTTATGTGGAACATCTATGGGGCACAGTGAACGGTGCAGAGCACCGTATATGGCACAGCACAGCTATGGGGCACAGTGAACGGTGCAGAGCACCGTATATGGCACAGCACAGCTATGGGGCACAGTGAACGGTGCAGAGCACCGTATATGGCACAGCACAGCTATGTATGGGGCACAGTGAACGGTGCAGAGCACCGTATATGGCACAGCACAGCTATGGGGCACAGTGAACGGTGCAGAGCACCGTATATGGCACAGCACAGCTATGTATGGGGCACAGTGAACGGTGCAGAGCACCGTATATGGCACAGCACAGCTATGGGGCACAGTGAACGGTGCAGAGCACCGTATATGGCACAGCACAGCTATGTATGGGGCACAGTGAACGGTGCAGAGCACCGTATATGGCACAGCACAGCTATGGGGCACAGTGAACGGTGCAGAGCACCGTATATGGCACAGCTATGGGGCACAGTGAACGGTGCAGAGCACCGTATATGGCACAGCACAGCTATGGGGCACAGTGAACGGTGCAGAGCACCGTATATGGCACAGCTATGGGGCACAGTGAACGGTGCAGAGCACCGTATATGGCACATCTATGGGGCACAATGAACGGTGCAGAGCACCGTATATGGCACAGCTAGGGGGCACAATGAACGGTGCAGAGCACTATATGGTTCACACCTATGGGGAAATATGAACGGTGCAGAGCACTATATGGCACAGCTATGGGGAAATAATGATCTATTTTTATTTTTGAAATTCACCGGTAAATGCTGCATTTCCACCCTAGGCTTATACTCCAGTCAATAAGTTTTCCCAGTTTTTTGTGGCAAAATTAGGGGGGTCGGCTTATACTCGGGTCGGCTTATACTCGAGTATATACGGTATGTTAAAAAGAAGAGGGCCCAATACTGACCCCTGTGGTACCCCACTGCTAACCGCGACCCAGTCCGAGTGTGTTCCATTAATAACCACCCTTTGTTTCCTATCCCTGAGCAAGCTCTCAACCCACTTACACATATTTTCCCCTATCCCCATTATTCTCATTTTATGTATCAACCTTTTGTGTGGCATATGCTGCTTTATCTTTTCCTTGCAGATTTGAAGCTTCAACATGTTTTTTCAGATCTGCAGTTTGTCAATTCTTTCAGCGTTTTTGCAGCATTTTTCACCCATTCAATTGAATAGGGCAAACATGCAAGTAAATTTTCTGATACATTTTCCTGCCAACACTGTTTATTTGCAGCAGAAAAATCTGCAAATCCTAAGTGTGTGCACACCCTTCTGTGTACAGTTTGGTTGTATACAAAAACACTGTAGATGTAAAAATGTGTAACTATTTTAAGGGTATGTGCCCACGCTGCGTCCTGGTGTGCGGATTTTTCTGCACTGATTTTGATAAATTCGCAGGGCAAAATCACTGCGTTTTTTCCTGCGGATTTATCGCGGATTTTCTGCGGATTTTCCGCGGTTTTTGTGCGGATTCTACTGCGGTTTTACACCTCCGGTTTTTTAATATGGAGCAGGTGCTAAACCGCTGTGGATTCCGCACAAAGAATTGACCTGCTGCGGAAAATAAACCGCAGCGTTTCCGCACGTTTTTTTCCGCAGCATGTGCACAGCGGTTTTGGTTTTCCATAGGTTAACATCGTACTGTACACCGCATGAAAAACTGCTGCGGATCCACAGCGTCAGAAACGCTGCGGATCCGCGGTAAAAACCGCAATGTGTGCACATAGCCTAATGGGATTTTTTTTGCAAGATCTACCCCTCATCCCCGAAGCGGATTATATGATTGTTGCGCTCTGAATTTTTTAATTTATATGCAAATGAGGCTTAAAGTGATTGTCCAGGCAAAACCAATGTAATTTCTCTTGCGGAGACTTACATCTACGCACATGAAATTGACATGCTGCGGGATTGAAACACGCACCAAAGGTCAGTTTACTCAGAGTAAAAAAAAATACCAATGTCCAAGAGACTTCTAAACCTCCCATCCACTGTGTTGGAGCTGCTAGACGCTGTCTTTCTGAGTCTGTGACTATACGCATAATGATAAACCTTATCGTTGCCACACAGTATTAATATGCTTTCACATTGCGTTCTGTGTCCCCATACATTGAAAATCCCCCACAAAGGGGGTCTGGACGTATGCGTATACGGGGCCATACACTGCGAACGTGTTCTCTGACGTGCATCGTTTTTGGGAGTGTTCGCCTACAGGAGGCGAACACTCAGTCTACTACATCTTAGTGGCCACCTCCACTTCAGAAAATTGTGCAAGTCACAGTTCACGTTCGCTGTGCCATCGCCATTCCAGTCTATTTCCCTGGCAGCGCATGCGTCTAGACCCCATTTTGCTGCAGATTTCTTACGTAAGCCCCAATGGGGACACCGAACACAATGTGAAAGCACCCTAGAGTTTTCTTCATCTCCTTCATCTCTCCCTTAAAGATGCTGATTGGCGTTGTGTTGGAGGAAAGGGTGAAAGAAGCATACACCCCAGAGAAAACTGAAGAAATGACAAGTTGCACAACAAGCAGAGGTTTCACATATTGCAATCCGAAAGCAACAAATATGAGTAACTTTGCAATGGAGTAAAACGTAAAGTAGTGTTAGAATCAGGGGAATTCATGGATTTATGCAAGGTACATGCCTACAATTTTTTTCAATCAAGTGACGGGTCCTCGTTAAATATTAGTAATAGCAGAAATTAAAATGACCTGGAAGACTTTACATTATAGGGGTTGTTTGGGCTCAAAAACCCGTCCCCCAGCCGCAGTATAAAGGAAGAAAAAAAGCTAGGGTTTTATTCTTACTCACACTCCTCAGGGTACGTGCCCACGATCAGGAATAACAGCTGTTGGGACGCAGCACAGTTGCGCTGCATTCAAAACACATTCTACATTAGAGGTTTAGTGGATGGGACTTACCAAAATCCCATGTCCACTGTGCTTCTATTTGATGCTGCGTAAACTCACCGCAGCAGAAATGTCCACATTAGGAATGTATTGGATGCTGTAAATCCACATTGTTCAGTGAACACATATGCGGATTTACCTGCGTGATAGATCTCTGCACTTTATACTCAGCGAAAATACCAAAGCTGATCTTTCCTGATCGTGGGTACGTAGCCTCAGGCCCCGCGCTAGTCTCTAGCGTGGTTCCCGATGTCTTTTGGTGTTTGCAGCACTGCAGCCAATAACTGAGCTCAGCGACTTTTGCCCAAGTTGACAGCACAAGCTGCTCACAGCCACTTCTACGCTGGACCTGGGGAGAATGAGTGAAGGTTTTTTTTTCCCCCCCCTAAAATAAACTGTAGCTGGGGACCAGAGGTAGTAGAGGTAAAGTAGGACATTTGTTAGTTTAGTAAAAACAAAATCTAAATTGAGGTACATCACCCTAAAATGTAAGATATTCGGTGTAATCTTTTTTAATGACTAATGTTCTCTGAATACAGTGTAATATCTTACAGGAATAAAACATTTGTAAAAAATGATCTAAATGGGGAGCAAGTGATCATCACCGATTTACTTTTTCTCCAATGTAACTCTTGTGCTTGTAAATGCAGCATTTCCGTCCACTTTCTGAGGTATATTGCGCTTCCAAAGAATGCCATTTTGTTTTGCTCACTGACCTCTCTGTGGAGGTCAAGGTTTATTCACACAGCATTTGCAGTATGCATCCAATATAGACTGTGCTCACAGTGGTACTGCCTGACAACACTACCCGGAGAGCGAACGACACGGCTCTTGTGGTTTGTTGTCAAGCAAACGGATGGTTGTGGAACACACTGAAGAATGCATCGCCAACCTTTTACTTTCCACTGTGAAAATAATTTTCAGAATAAAACTGCTTTTTGGAGGAAACTAAGCCACAATCACGTCATAGAAAATGCCTCTTGTTAAGCTCTGGTTTTCCAGAGGCTCAGCGTGAGATCTCGGGTCTAACTTTGGCAGCAAAAGAGTTAAGCCCCAGGAAATCTTTCCTCTTCCATATTTTATTTTCTTAAATAAAAATATCTTGTTCTGACATGTAAAAAAAGCAACATTGATGGTTTTAATTAGGCGGCTGCAGCTGTGCGGCATTTAACAGTGAAGAAGGGAGAGCGGTAGATTCTGCTGTATATAGCTGCATGGTAATGAAGGGAGTTTAGAAGAAAACCCAAAGACCCATGATAAAAACTAGAGACGAGCAAATTTGATCGGGTTGCTATAGCGTTTACCGAGGAAACGCAGCTTCCTGGATCTCTCTGGCTGATCAGCTGTTCGGGTTCCTTCTGCAGCTTCTTCTGTAAGCGCTATAACTTGCCGAGTAAGCCCTGACCCGATCAAATTCACTCATCTCTAATAAAAATGTGTATGTGTATATATTATAGTATTGTGGCCAGTCACAGAAAATTAGCCTTGATCACGCCACATTTATGTTCATTTGATGTACCATATCCCCCCTAGAGAAGCTGGAGCTTTTCCTGAAGTGCACGCTAAACCTAAACATCATTTCCACTTGTGTTACATGTGGCTTTTGTAGTGAATTCACATTATGCTTTGCAAAGGGTGAATAGCTATGAAAATTTGCATAAAGAATTGTTATGCTACAGATGTAAAAATCCACGCCTCATCCCAATTTACCCATTGAACATATCTGCAACATACCAATGTACTGTATTTGTCTGTGAATTATCCTTGCAGAAAATGTGCATCAAGTATGCACTGAAGGAATTTAAAGGGAACCTGTCACCATGAAAAAGCAGTCCAATCTGCAGGCATCTTGTCATAGAGCAGGGGGAGCTGAGCAGATTGATAAATAGTTTTGTGAGAAAAGATTCAGTATAACCTGGCTTTTAGTGATTTAATTCTCTGCCCTTTCTAGGATTTTTGGTCCTATCAGTGACTGACATCTGTCTGTGTTCACACTAATACAAAGACCGCAGTAAGGCAATGTTAGGACTGCGGATTGAAAAATCCCACAAAGCACAGAGGTGTAAATGACTGAAACACAGGTATTGAATCTTTTCTCACAAAACAAAATTTCAGTCTACCCAGCCCTATAACACGGTGCCTTCAGATTGGGCTGCATTTTTATTGGTGACTGGTTCCCTTTAAGAGGATCAAAATAATTTCCATCTTAGTGTTCCTATGAGCAGTTACCTTCCACCTGCTGTTGATCTGAGTGCATGCAAGTTAGGGTTTAGGTCATCCCTTGTAGATTGTGAGCCTTCGCGGGCAGGGTCCTCATTCCTCCTGTACCAGTTATGACTTGTATTGTTTAAGATTACTGTACCTGTTTTTATTATGTATACCCCTCCTCACATGTAAATCGCCATGGAATAAATGGCGCTATAACAATAAATAATAATAATAATAATAATTACTGCCACGCTGCAGGGACTGTCCTTTCTGCATTCTCTGTAGCTCAGTCTCTAAGATCAGACCAATGAATGACAAAATGTCTGCCTTTAAGAACTGTATATGACACACAATATATACAAAACAGAAGCCAAAAGTAATGGACGGGATACAGAGGAATGAATGGCACAAGTGCAGCAGAGCTAGCATTGGAGAATTATGTCGCAGATGCACAAAGTCAGAAATGGTGAGTCTTCTTACAGGTATGAGGATTTGGGGGCAAATCCGAGCATTACTGCTGGTGGAGTTTAGTGTGGTTTACCATATACTGTCAAGACTTTCTGGGAATTCGGAAGTATTGTATGTGAAGGTATTTATGAATCCATCATGCTGAAGGATTGCACATTGACACCAAAAGATTCCCTTTCTCAACAGCCCTTACAAATAAACTGATTATGTTTATGCCTTAGTTCATTGTACAAAGCAAGGTCCCACATTACTTATTCATCCCACAAAAATGTGTTTATACCCCCTTTAGGCATTCCTTTGTTCTCTGATTCTGGACAGCCCTGGTCAGTTCTCTGCATTCGAAAACATTTAAAGGGGATGTTCACGGACTATAATACCCATAGAGAGGAAGAGGGGGGGTTGTGGGAATTTTTACCATTCAGTTCATTTTGCCTCCAGTATACTATATTTTCATCATAAAACACATTTTATGCCACTCTGAGAAATTTGTTCTCGTTTAGTGGGTAGTTTTGTTTTTTGCCACTTATTCGCTAATTTGTTACAGTTACAACAGGGACTCAAAAGTAGTCATTATGTTTGATAAGGTAATTATCATACATCATATGTAAGGAGTTACAGATGTGGGCCATGTTTTCTTGGAATGTCCTTCTTACAATTCATGGGAACGAGGACGTTAATATTCTCCAGCTCTTTGCCTAATACAGGAGGGAATGATATAGAAATTACTTGATTGATGTATACAGTTAGGTCCAGAAATATTTGGACAGTGACTGAATCTTCATGGTTTAAGCTCTGCATGGTGTTTTCTTGGATTTAAAATGAAACAACTGAGATGCAATTGAAGTGCAGACTTCCAGGTTTAACCCCTTCACTTCTTTGGACGTATAGGTATGTCCAAAGTCGTCTCTCTGTTTGCTGCGGGCTCCGGCGATGAGTCCACAAGCCAAAATATTCTATGCAGTGTGTAAAATAGGGGGCAAGTCGCTAAAGGAGTAGTGACCCGATCATAAGCTCATACGGATGAATATGTAAGCAGAGCACCACATAAAGCCCGGCATCCCTGAAGCACGAGAATCTCATTAAGGCTACGTTCACATTTGCGTTGTTGTGTGTTGCGTCGGCGATGCAACGCACAACGCATGCAAAAACGCATTGTTTTGTGACGCATGCGTCCATTTTTGGCTTGATTTTTGATGCAAAAAAAAAAAAATGTAACTTGCTGCGTCCTCTGCGCCCTGACGCTTGCGCCAAAAATGCAGCATGCGTCACAAAACGCAAGACAACGCATGTCCATGCGCCCCCATGTTAAATATAGGGGCGTATGACGCATGCGTCGCCGCGGCTGTGCCCGACGCAACGCTAATGTGAACGTAGCCTAACTGAAAACTACAAATAAAGATTAAAAAACTACAAGACGGATTTAATCAACCAAGGTATCATTTTAATCAGTACAACAGCACTGACCTTAGTGTGTGTAGGTTACTGTGCACAATCCTGCTGACAGGTTCACTTGAACATGATCGCACCCCGTAAGTATGTCACAAACCTAGGCCATCAGCGCGTGTGTTGGATGACCGTGGGTCGCTGATGGGTTGGCATGACAACCCAGGGTCTGCAACAAGGCTAGCTCCAGGTTTTTGTGGGACCTGGGCAAAAGAGTCTCAATGGGCCCCTTTAACACATACCACAATTCATGATGCACAGATACAGCAGAGAAAAATATTGATAGTGCAATGCCAAAGATTTCTCCTACTTCTTACAATACATGAGTGATATCAATAGCTCAGAAACTGGACAGTATAGTCCTCCATACAGTATTATGGGCACCACATAGTGCACTATACAGAATTATAGACCCCATATAATGCTCCATACAGAATGGGCCCCATATATTTATCCATAGAGTATAATGAGCCCCATATAATGTTCTATACAGTATAATGAGAACCATATAATGCTCCATACAATGTATGATGGGCCCCATATATTGCTCCATAGAGAATGGGCCCCATATAATTCTCCATAAAGAATGTTTTCTATATAATGCTTCATACAGTATATGGTGGGCACCATATAATGCTCCAGTATATAATGGGCCCCATATGATGCTCCAGTATATAATGGGCCCCATATGATGCTCCATATGTAATTTGCCCCATAAGATGCTCCATGTGTAATTGGCCCCATAAGATGATCCAAACATTAAAAAAACAAAACAAAAAAGAAACAGATACTCGCCTCTCACCGACTGTGAGTTGGCCCTCCTACCTGCTCAGAGCCCTGCCGGCCTTGGTCTGCAGGAGACATCTGTGGTTGTCATTGCCAGATAGCTATGAGCGCCGCCCAGTATAGCACAGGCAATTTGGATGATCGCAGCTTCTAGTCCATTGTGACCATTAAAGCTAGTTAAAAATAAAAAAAAAGGTTTTAAAAAAATACAAAAGTTTAAATCGCCCTCCCCACGTTCGCCCCATTCAAAATAAAACAAACAAACAAACAAAAAAATACACATATTTGGTTTCACCAAGTTCAGAATTGCCCGATCTATCAATATAAAAAAGTAATTAATCTGATCAGTAAACGACGTAACGAGAAAGAAATTAGACCGCCAGAATTAGGTTTTTTTGGTCTCCGCAACATTGCATTAAAATGCAAGAACAGGCGATCAAAATATTGTATGTACAGCAATATGGTATAAATAAAAACGTCAGCTCAGTGTGCAAAAAGAAGCCATCACCCAGCCCCAGATCACAAAAAATGAAAATGCTACGGGTCATGGAACATGGCATTTTTTTTTGTGACAAATTTTGGATTTGTGTCGCTATCTCACAATCCACTGTGGCCGGAAGCTGTGACAAAAATTGCACAGCTACTCCGTAGGGAGATCAGCGGCGCTAGTCAAATCTCCCGCCAAAGCCGCGCGGCACCATTGAGCGGGGTGCAATTCAAATCCCCCACCACGCCGGCTGAGCCATTGAGCGGTGCCGAGTGGGATTTGAATCCCCCCGCCAACGCCGCGCGGCCAGGGGCGGTTCAGCCAATGAACGGCGTGGGATTGAAATCCTCCGCTGGCTGAGCCAATGAGCTATGCCGCACGGGATTTGAATCCCCCGTCAAAGCCACTCATTGGCTGCTGGGTCTGCCGGGGCGTCTGCCGGGGATGTCGGCCGCCTGCCAGGGGTCTCCCAGGGCGTGTGTCGGGGCTGTGTGTGTGCGTGCTTGTGTTGACACATTAGCCAATGATGGGACAGTAGTAGTCCCATTATCCGGCTAATGTATTGAATGTAAACAATAAAACAAATACAACATACAGTACATACAACACAGTACATACACACATACAGTACATACAAGAGTACATACTCACCAATCACCTTGATCCCGAAGCCATCGATCACCTGTAAAAAATATTAAAATAATAAACCAACAATATACTCCCTCATCCGCAGAAATCCAATTAATGCGAGTGTCCCACAACGATCTCCCGTGGAGAGCTGCCACATCAGCTGATGCGACCGCTCTCCAGGGGCTGCGGCGATACAATGACAGAAGGTATCCTTCCGAACTGTATCCCTCCGCCGCTGTGAATATAGTTCATACTCTCACTTGCGGCACTGCTGGGTGGGAAAATTCCCACGCATTCCCATAAAGTGAGAGCCTGAACTTCGGTTACCTCTTCAGTGATGCACTGCATCAGCCATTGTCTCCTGTCAGTGTCACTGGTGGCCCTTTAGAGCAGTGACATCACCCGATGTCACTGTTCTATAAGGGAGATCGTCGTGGGACATTCGTTATTAATTGGACGACGGCGGAAAGGAAGTATATGGTTGGTTTATTATTTTTTATTTTTTGCAGGCGATCGAGGGCGTCGCAGGAATTAGGCGTTTTATAAGTATGGTGAAATTCTAGGGGGGACTCCAAGTCAATTTTTTTGGGGGGTCCCCCTATTTTAATAGCCAATAAAGGCTACGCAAACAGCTGTGGGCTGATATTCATAGCCTCGGAAAGGGCCATGGGTATTACCCCCTTCCCAGGCTACAAATATAAGGCCGTCGGCTTCCCCCCTTTTCTGCCAAGAGATGCGGATTCCGTGCCGAACAATCCGCAGACAAATCGGAAACGTGTGCACTTAGCCTTAGTCCCGTGCCGCTCAAAGCCTCGCGGCACCGCTCATTGGCTGAGCTGCCTCCGGCTGAGGCAGTGAGTGACGCAGGGTTCAAATCCCCTGCCAAAGCCGCGCGGCACCGCTCATTGGCTCAACAAGGAAGAGACAGTGCACAGGTGTGAAAGAAGTTAAATGATGCCATAAATACAATACACAAATGCGGAAGGATGACATTGAACAGGTATGTTGGAAAGCGCAAATGGTGTGACACATGTCCACTGCTCGTTAGCACCACTAAGGATACACACATGTTCATTTCACCGCACTCCCGATGCGATAGCATCGGGCGTATTTCTAGTGTTTCTATATCTTCTTCATCCTCATCACTCTCACCATCTTGCTCTGTTTCAGAATCAATTTCACATACTTCCAACTCATCATGAAAATCAATCTCACTTTCTTCAACTAAATCCTTATGTAAATACCCTCAAATTAAAACTGAGTCTGCATTTTAAGCCCACATCTACTATATGATCGTCTAAGGGTCACTTCCATCTTTCTGTCTGTCCTTCTGTCTTTCTGTCACGGATATTCATTGGTCGCGGACTCTGTCTGTCATGGAATCCAGGTCACTGATTGGTCGTGGCAAAACGCCCACGACCATTGCCACGGCCAATCAGCGACGGGCGCAGTCCGGGGGCAACATGGCCACTCCTTCCTCCCCGCAGTCAGTGCCCGCTCCATACTCCCCTCCAGTCAGCGCTCACACAGGGTTAATGGCAGCGCTAATGGACCGCGGTGTAACGCACTCCATTAACGCTGCTATTAACCCCGTGTGACCAAATTTTTTACTATTGAGGCTGCCTATGCAGCCTCAATAGTAAAAAGATCTAATGTTAAAAATAATAATAAAAAAAAACATCATATACTCACCTTCCGGCGCCTGTCCTGCTCCTCGCGACGCTCCGGTAACCGGCCCATTGCGATCTCGCAAGATGATGACATAGCGGTCTCGCGAGACCGCTACGTCGTCATCTCGCGAGACCGCAATGCTCTCTTGTGACCGGAGCGCGCGAGGAGCTTCGGTAAACGCTTCCTGGATCCAGGGGCCAACAGAAGGTGAGTGTATATAACTATTTTTTATTTATTTGTTTTTTAACAGGGATATGATGCCCACATTGCTATATACTACATGGGCTGTGCAATATAGTATGTGACTAAGCAATAGAGTACGTGACTGGGCAATATACTACGCGGGCTTTGCAATATACTATGCGGCTGTGCAATATACTATGCGGGCTGTGCAATATACTAAGCGGGCTGTGCAATATACTACGCGGGCTGTGCAATATACTACGCGGGCTGTGCAATATACTACGCGGGCTGTGCAATATACTACGCGGGCTGTGCAATATACTACGCGGGCTGTGCAATATACTACGCGGGCTGTGCAATATACTACGCGGGCTGTGCAATATACTACGCGGGCTGTGCAATATACTACGCGGGCTGTGCAATATACTACGCGGGCTGTGCAATATACTACGCGGGCTGTGCAATATACTACGCGGGCTGTGCAATATACTACGCGGGCTGTGCAATATACTACGCGGGCTGTGCAATATACTACGCGGGCTGTGCAATGTAGTACGTGGCTGGGCAATATAGTACGTGGCTGGGCAATATACTGTGTGGACATGCATATTCTAGAATACCCGATGCGTTAGAATCGGGCCACCATCTAGTTGATTATATTACTGTGTCTTGAATGTTTTGGTACACAGCTAAAATGCCAAAACTTATGTTACTGTTCAAATATTTCTGGACCCATAGCTGTAGATGGTTAATCACTGCAGTCCTTACTTTGAGTGTCTTGAAGTCACAAAAGCTACTAGCTGTAAAAGTCAGCAATTAGAAGCACATGGCTTCTGTGGGGTCATTGTGGAGAGCCTGGTGGTATACAATCTAGCATGGTAACATTATATGAGAAGTCTTCTCCATTTTCCCTGGAGATTAATTTTACTGTCCATAATATAGGTTGGCATTTGCTTCCTGACGCAGCAGTACTTGCTTTGCCTCTGGACACTAATAAATAACTGGATTTAATGACTTGCAATTTGCACCTAGAAGAGCTGCATTCTTCCCTGCTGGTATTACTTTTGTGCATTCCATTCCTACTGTTATTGAGGCAAAATGAACATGCCTGTTCTATTTGTAAATGAGAAAAATGATTTTTTAACCTCTTCATGCTGCAGCCCTTTTTCGTTTTTGCATTTGTTTTACCCTCCCCTTCTTCCTAGAGCCATAACTTTTTATATTTTTCCATCAATATGGCCGTGTGAAGGCTTGTTTTTTTGCAGGACGAGTTGTACTTTTGATCAACACCATTGGTTTTACCATATCGTGTACTGGATAACGGGAAAAAAATTCCAAGTGCAGTGAAATTGCAAAATAAGTGTAATTCCACAACTGTTTTTTGAAATGTGTTTTTTTTTTACCATATTCACCAAGTGCTAAAACTTACCTGCCATTATGATTCTCAAGGTCATTATCACAAGTTCGTAGATGTCAAACATGTGCAAGCTGTTTTTTATTTAAATGGTGAAAAAAAAATCCAAAGTTTGTTAAAAAAGAAATTGCGTCATTTTCCGAGACCCGTAGCGTCTCCATTTTTCGTGATCTGGGACTGCTTGAGGGCTTTTTTTTTTGTCCTTGCCGAGCTGACAATTTTAATGATACCATATTGGTGTGGATACAATCTTTTGTTCGGCCGTTATTGCATTTTAATGCAATGTTACGGCGGCCAAAAACCGTAATTCTAGGGTTTTGACTTTTTTCGCCGTGCCGTTTACTGATCAGATTCATTATAATTATAGCTTGATAGATCGGGCGATTCTGAACACGGCAATACCAAATATGTTTTTTTTTTCTTTTGAATTGGGGGTTATTTGAACTTTCATTTACTTTTTTTTTTTATCTTATGTTTTTTACGTTTTGCATGCCTCAATGGTCTCCATGGGAGACTAGAAGCTGCAGTTGTTTAATCAGATCGCCTGTGTGTAGCAGAAATGCTCACTTGCTATGAGTGCCGACTGCTGGTCGGTGCTCATAGCAATCCGGCAATGACAACGACAGGGGTCTCCTGCTGACCCCGGGTTGTCATGCCAAACCATTGGCGACCCACGGCCATGTGGCACAGGTGCAATGAACGGGATTAGTGACGCGCAATCACATTAAATACCGCTGTCAGAGATTGACAGCGACATTCAACGGGTTATGGGCAGCACGGTGACTTAGTGGTTAGCACTGCAGCCTTGCAGCTCTGGAGTCCTGGGTTCAAATCCCACCAAGGACAACATCTGCAAGGAGTTTATATGTTCTCCCCGTGTTTGCGTGGGTTTCCTCCGCGCACTCCGGTTTCCTCCCACATGCCAAAGACATACTGATAGGGAATTTAGATTGTGAGCCCCATCGGGGACAACTATGATAATGTGTGCAGAACTGTAAAGCGCTGCAGAATTTGTTGGTGCTATATAAATAAAAAGATTATGTTAACAGCCGCAGATGGATCATGATTCCACCCACGGCTGTTAAGGGCACATGTTGCCTATTCAGAACAGTTAACATGTGCTGGGAAAGATGTGGGCTTAGTGCTCAAAGGGAGGGACACGATGCGTTTTTCCGCATGCGTTTTTGATGCATTTTTTCATTGCATGCATTTTTTTGTCAGTTGAAATAAAGCTAATTCAAAGTTGGCTTCTGGGAAGGAAAAAAAAAAGTGATTGCAGATATATTGGGGTATGTTCCCATGGTCAGTAAACTCTGCGTGTTGAACGCTGCGTACATCCACAGCGTCCAACCTGCAGGGTTCAGCTGTTACAGCATAGTGGATGGGATTTCACAAAATCCCGTGCCCACTATGTGTGTGCAGCGCCCCAGAGTCCTGGTCGTTGCAGTAATGTCGTTCTTCCACCAGGGGGAGCGATGTTATGTCTGATGGCACCAAAGGAGTTCACCCTGCCAGGTATCACAGCCACACACACACTTCACACGCCGGCCACCAGGGGGAGAGAAAGGTTCTATCTATTAGGCCACTCCTCACACTTGGGTAAAACTGGGGGTTGGTTAGGAAGTCAGTTAGTTAGAAGTCGGAGTTGGAGCCAGGAGGAGGAGAGGAGCAGACTGGGCTCGCCCAGGAAAGAAGGACACGGAGCTGCGCCTGCAACCCATGCGGCAGCCTCCTAAGAAAGGATAAGAAAGGAAGTGTGCCGTAGTGAGTGAGCACAGAAGTCGTAGCAACAGGAGTGAAACACCAGTGGGAAACCAGCTATAAGCAAGCTGCCTCCCACTGAGCGCAGATCCGGTGGCCGGAACACCGAGGGAGTAATAGACTCTACGCTTTACTTCAGAGACCGGCAGGGCAGTTGATTCCAAGTTGGCTGTCCGTCCTAAGAACCTAAGCAGACAAGGTGGCAACGCGGAGGAGGGGCGACGCTAGGGTCCCTATTAAATAGCCTCAGGCCACCACCGTTATACGGGTTTGTCCTATCCATCTGGGGGACACAGAGATGAGTAACAAGAGTGAGGACCTTATGGTAGCTAATGCAAGTAAGGACCTACTACGTTACTGTGCGCAAGGGGAAGGCTACTGATTTCCACCTGGATAAGGGGACTCTGGAATTGCCATCAGACCGGCCGGACTCTGCCTACCCTGTCATCCGGCACCCTGGACTGTGGATGCTGAAGCCTTCAGTAAAGGTAAAGAGACTGCACCCATTGTGTCCTCGTTATTTACCGCACCTTACACCATCCACCATCAACATCTACATTTCTGGGAAGCCCTGGGGATACACTTCACCTGTGGGAAGGTATACCATCTAGCTGCCATTCCATCACCCCAGCGGACCCCTAAGCAGCATCGGTCACCCTGACCGAATACCACAGGTGGCGTCATGAACACTACCGTTATCTACGAACTCTCTTTTATTGGGCACCCCTCATAAGGCCACGGTCCGGGTCGGGCCACCGTGACATCCCAGCTGAGGGAACTGAAGGACCCGGTACCGAGTACCCCATTGCCCTTACGTGGGGGCGGTCCATGTGCACTGATGCTCGCAACTCACCCACAGAGACGGACATGAGAAGCGTCTTTCCAGATCGCAACATGTCAATTTATGTAGCGGAGACGCTCAGTCTCTGCTGCGTAAATTACTTATAGACTTTCATTAGATTCGGTAAAACCGTATTATCTTACTAATCACATGCGTATTAAGTGCGGGAACGCAGCTTACTACGCATGTGTCCTAATTTTACTAATGGTGAATCTTGTGACACAGCTAGAAGTACATGAAACAGGAAGTGGAGGAAAGCACAAAGAGAGGTCCCCTCCTTTTTTTAAATAAATAAATAATAATTAAAAAAAAATAGCATGGCGTCCCCCTGTATTTGTTAACCTGCCAGAGTAAAGCAGACTACTGAGACTGGTATTTCAAGCTGGAAAGGATCCATTATCCATGAACCTTACCAGCCTTATAATACCAGGCCGCAGCAGTCTGCTTACCTTGGATGGTTACTAAAATTAGTTGGATCCCCTCCAAAAAAAATAGCATGAATCCCCCATTTTTGTTAACCAGTCAAGGAAAAAGCAGACAGCTGCGGCCTGGTATTCTCAGGTTGGTGAGGTCGACGGACTTTGGCACTCACCAGCCTAAAAATAGCAGCCGGCAGCCACCCCACAATTGGCACATCCAAAGATGCGCCAATTATGGCACTTTACCCGGCTCATCCCACTTGCCCTGTAGCGGTGGCAAGTAGGGTTCATTTTTGTGGGGTTGATGTGACCTTTGTATTATCAGGCGACATCAAGCCCACGGCTTAGTAATGGAGAGGCGACTATAAGACATTTATCCAATACTAATCCTATAGTTATATGGTAAAATAACATGCAGGCACCCAGAATACAGTATTTTAATTGAAATAATGACAGACTCTTTTAATAGATCTTGATTAAACCATACTTAATGCATCACCTATTCCACCGATGCCCTTGTCTCATGGAAGAGAATTAAAATAAAAAAGCAACAATATTCTTACCTGTCCACCGAGAAGATACACATAGAATCCCACGATGAGTCCAGCTTTGCTACATCTGGATGCCTTTGGCTGAACGGTGGTATTATGCAGTCACGTGCACTGCAGTTCTCGCCACCATTATCTGTACACCATTATTTAAATTAGTACACATGTGTTGTTAGCTGCGTTCCTGCACTTAATTCGCATATGACTAGGAAGATAATGCGGTTTTACCGCATCTAATGAAAGTCTATGGGTAAGACTGAGCGTCTCCGCTACATAAATTGACATGCTGTGGTCTGGAAAGTCATGATGCATGTCCTCCTCCGCAGGTGAGCCGGAGGTCTCTCAGCGAGCATAGTGGGCATGGGATTTCTTCAAATCCCATCCACTATGCTGTAACATCTGGCCGCTGTGGATGTATGCAGCGTCCAACCCGCTGCGTTTAATGACCATGGGAACATACCCTTACATTTGAGTTGCTGTAACTAGTGCAATACTGTAGATGCTGCTACACACATCAGAAAAAGTCTCCACGTGTGGCGATATTTGTATGAAAGCATCAGGGGGACATTTGTTGGGTGCAGTAACACCTACTTACATGGTCAAAATTGTTGGTACCCGTCGTTTAATGACAGAAAAACCTACAATGGTCACAGAAATATCTTGAATCTGACAAAAGTAATAATAAATAAAAAAAAATTATGAAAATGAACAAAAGAAAGTCACATTGCTTTTCAACCATGCTTCCACAGAATAAAAAAATAAATAAAATACAACTCATGAAATAGGCCTGGACAGTAATGCTGGTAAACCCCAAAAATGTGACAAAAGGGACATGGTAATCAAGGTGTGTTCACTAGCTAGCATCACAGGTGTCTACAATCTTGGAATCAGTGAGTGGGCCTGTATATAGGGCTACAGATACTCACTGTGCTGTTTGGTGACATGGTGTGTATCACACTCAACATGGACCAGAGGAAGCCAAGGAAAGAGTCTCGGGAGATTAGAAAGAATATTATAGACAAACATGTTAAAGGTAAAAGTTATAAGACCATCTCCAAGCAGCTTGATGTTCCTGTGACTACAGTTGCACATATTAATCAGAAATTTAAGTTCCTTGGGACTGTAGCCAACCTCCCTAGACGTGGCCGCAGGAGGAAAATTGATGACAAATCAGAGATGGATAATACGAATGGTAACAAAAGAGCCCAGTAAGACTTCTAAACAGATTAAAGATGAACTTCAAGCTCAAGGAATATCCGTGTCAGATCGTACCATCCGTCGTTGTATGAGCCAAAGTGGACGTCATGGGAGACGACAAAGGAGGAATCCATTGTTGAAAAAACCCATAAAAAAGCCAGACTGGAATTTGCAAACCTACATGTTGACAAGCCACAAAGCTTCTGGGAGAATGTCATATGGACAGATGAGACAAATGTGAAACTTTTTGGCAAGGCACATCAGCAATATGTTCACAGACTGAAAAATGAAGCATATCAAGAAAAGAACACTGTCCCTACTGTGAAACATGGAGGAGGTTCTTATATTTTCTGGGGCTGCTTTTCTGCAGCTGGCACAGGGTGTCTAGCATCTGTGCAGGGTACAATGAAATTTCAAGAGTATCAATGGATTCTAGAGAGAATTCTGCTGCCCAGTGTCAGAAAGCTTGGTCTCAGTCGAAGGTCAGGGGTCTCAACAGGATAGTGACCCAAAACACACAGGTAAAAACACCGAAGAATGGCTAAGAGGAAAACCTTGGACTATTCTGAAGTGGCCTTCTATGAGCCCTGACCTAAATCCTATTGAGCATCTTTGGAAAGAGCTGAAACATGCTGTCTGCAAAAGTCGACCTTCAAACAGGAGACAACTAGAGCAGTTTGCTATTGAGAAGTGGACCAAAATACCTGTCTAGAAGTCTCATTGACAGTTAAAGGAATCGTTTGATTGCAGTGATTGCCTCAAAAGGTTGTGCATCAAATATTAAGTTAAGGGTGCCATCATTTCTGTCCAGACCTATTTCATGAGTTTTATTTTTTTCATGGTTGAAAAGCAATGTCTGACTTTCATTTGTTCATTTTCATAGATCTTTTATTTATTATTACTTTTGTCAGATTCAAGTTACCATTGTGGGTTTTTCGGTCATTAAACGAGGGGTACCAACAGTTTTGACCACGTGTGTATATGGTTATATTTGATTGGGAATCTTAGAATGCCTTACAGTGGGTCAAAGATATCTGGTAACAAATGCCCTTTAGGTAAGGACTCAATTTGCTTTGATCTTGGGATATTGAATTTCTTTAAAAAAAAAAAAAAAAAGTTAAGCAGCTTAGGCCTCTTTCACACTTCCGTCATTTAGGGGCCATCGCAATGCGTCGTTCTGTGCAAAAAACGTATCCTGCAAAGTTGCCCGCAGGATGCGTTTTTTGCACGTAGACTTGTATTACCGACGCATCGCGACGTATGGACACACATTCCATACGTCATGCACTGGATGCTTTGGTATTTGGCAGACCGTCCTAGCGAAAAAACGTTCAAGGGAACGTTTTTTCGTACGTCGGGCCCTGCAATTCCTACTGCGCATGCGCGGCTGGAACTCTGCCCCCTCCTCCCAGGGACTATACAGTGGGCAGCGGGCTCGTTCAAACACTGCGTCCGCTGCCCACGTTGCACAGAATTTTCACAACGTCCGTCGGTACGTCGTGCCAATGCTTAGTGTCGCCCCCGTTCTGACGGAAGTGTGAAAGAGGCCTTAAAGTGTATAGGGAAGTTGGGAGAGATGTCTGTCAGTCGACAGCTATATCTAATGTGAGCTTACAGTAAAGGCTCATTCAGAAGTCTAATTTTTTGCGTACGAATGCTATCCGTGTTTTTCTCAGATGGCACTTGTACCTGTAATAGTCTATGGGGCCATTCAAAAGTATACAGTAAGCAATGCACAAAAAAAATCGGATGTCTGAGTGAGCTCAGTGTGTGTCTTGGAATAGCTTGTGTACCTCTGACTTGTCAAATATCTGCGGATTTGTTTCATCTATTAAATATTTTTGGATTGTCTTTAATTGAACCAGTGAAAAAAACCCCCTACTTTCTAACACTTTATATGTAGGGTAATTTGCCAGATAGTTCTATAATTTGGTTCCAAAGTAAGTAAAATAGAATACTCTCATTTAACGTTGGACCCTAATGAATTTGTTGAACACGTGTTCTGGCTTGGCTGTATTTTAACTGGAGCTTAGAAAGTTATTTTAAATACTTATTTGACCTAGTCATGCCAGAAACTAATCTTTTGTTGAATAATGCAGTTCAGGCCATTTTTGGACTGAAGTTTTTACATTGTGCTTTTTATGAGCTATTTTAGTTATGTGATTGATTTTTTTTTTTTTTTTTTTTTTCTTTTGGACCTGACTTTGCTAAAAATGGTGAATCAGTCTATTTTTATAGCTGGCTAACATATTAAAGGGAACCTGTCACCCCCAAAATTCTGTAATGCTGTAGATAAGCCGCCGATGTTACCTGAAAGAGTAGAAAAAGACGTTAGATTATACTCACCCAGGGGAGGTCCCGCTGTGGTCTGGTCAAATGGGTGTTTCAGGTCCGCTCCGGCGCCTCCCATCTTCATTTCATGACGTCCTCTTCTGGTCTTCACGCCGCGGCTCTGGCGCAGGCGTACTTTGTCTGCCCTGTTGAGGGCAGAGGAAAGTACTGCAGTGCACAGGCGCCGGACAGGTTTCCTCTTTCAGGTTACATCGGGGGCTTATCTACAGCATTACAGAATGCTGTAGGTAAGCCCCTGATGACAGTGAGCTTACCTCACCATCGATTTTGGGGGTGACAGGTTCCCTTTAATACAGAACTTTGTGGTTTAGGATCCTATTATATATATCAATCTCCCAATTATGTATAAATGGTAAATTGATTCAAAATGATTATTTTGGGAGAATTGTTTACGTCATTACGGAAATTGACTGGTTGCTTTGGAATGTAAATCTGTAGCACGTCAATTTGAATGAGCCCTTAAAAAAAAATCTGCAAAGTGTACATTTACCCTAAGCATTTTCACTGTATTTTTGCATCAAATGTGCAGTTTGTTGAGCATTATAAATACATTATTTAAACTCTAAAATAAAACTGGCTGGATATTTAACTTCCTCCAGCCACACCTTGGAGATGGAGATAAGGTGGGTAGGCGCCCCGACCATCTCTGACCTACCCACCATGAATGCCAGGCCAATATAGCAACTGTATTGCTCTCAGCAAATATCATGCTGGAGAAAACACTTATGGCTTTCACATCTCGCAGGAAAGCAACTTTGAGACCCATATCTCCCCTTATGTACTGCACTAGTGACCCTGTCACATATCCCCCCTCTGCCAAAATTCGGGGGCTTTGGCACCTTCGGACACCAAACTGGGAATTCGGGAGAGGCAATCTGCATTCCCGTGTAGCTTCCCGGGCCTATGTTCTAAGTGGAACCTCAAATCCTGGAGGCCTAAGAACCACCAAGTCACCCATTCATACCCTGTTTCTCCCTTAACCATCTCAGAGGGGCATGATCAGACACTAATTTGAACCTTCTGCCTAGTAGATAATACCGCAATGTATCTACTGCCAAATTTATGGCTAGATATTATTTCTCAATGTCGTAATTTTTCTCTCAAGCCGAGAGCTTCTGGCTCAGATAGAAGATGGGATGCTCTTCCCCATTCATCTGCTGAGACAGCACGGCTCCCAACCCGACTTCTGAGACATCCGTCTGGACCACAAACTCCCTGCTGAAGTCTGATGGGACCAGAACCGGATGTTTATACAGAGCCTCCTTCAGCTCATAGAATGCCATCTTTGAGTCAGCAGTCCATTCAACTATGGTCGACTTGGTACCTTTAAGAAGATCTGTCAATGGTGCAGCGATTATAGGAAAACTGATGAACTGCCGGTAATAGCCCACAATTCCAAGAAATGGCCTCACTTGCTTCGTGGAAAGCGTTGGCGGCCACTTCTGCATCGCCTCAATCTTATTTATCTGCGGTTTAATTTTGCACCTTCCGACGACATAGCCTAGTACTTGGCCTCTTCTTTCCCTATAGCATTCAGATTTATGGTGAACCCCGCACTTCTTAAATCATTGAGAACCAACTGTACCTTTGGCAGATGACTAGCCCAGTCAGGGCTAAAGACCACAATGTCATCGAGGTACATTGCGGCATACTACTTAGGCGGAGCCAGGATCCGTTCCATCCCCCTCTGGAAGGTGGTCGGGGCTCCCTGCAGACCGAAAGGCATCCTGGTGTATTGAAAACACCCATCAGGCGACGAGAAGGCTGTCCTCTCTGGGACATGGGTATCTGCCAATAGCCCTTCGTTGGGTCCAGGGTTGTAATGTACCTCGCGGGTCCCAGTCTCAATGAGTTCGTCCACACGAGTCATCGGGTAAGAATCAAAACTTGAGACTTCATTCAGCCTGTGGTTGTCGATAGAAAACCACCACTCCCTGTCGGGCTTTGACACGAGGATGATGGGACTCGGACCATCCACTTTTCGACTCTTCTGTCATCCCCGGGGTCTAGCAAACTCTTCAACCTATTTGATAACACCTCTCTTCGTGCTTGAGGTTCAGCCTTACATGTGGTTCTGTCAACACGTCATGCTCCACCACCTGCGTATGCCCTGGCAATTCTGAGAATAGGTCACGGTTCTGCTGCCACAGCTCTTTACACTATTGTCTCTAGGCTAGCATCAGAGTCTCTGCAATAAAGACATCGTCCACTGTGACTTTGGGACTGGCTCTCAGGCAAAGGGTTTTTTGAGATTCTCGGTCTGGCCAGAATTTGAGCAAATTCACATGATAGACCTGGTGCGGCTTCCTTCGCCCCGGCTGGTGTACCTTGTAATTAACTTTGCCCAGTTTTTCCACCACCTCATATAGGCCTTGCCACTAGACTATGAACTTGCTTTCCAACCTGGGGAAAAGCATTAGCACACGGTCCCTGGGATGCAACTACCTCAACCTCGCTGATCGGTTATACATACTTGCCTGTGCCTCCTTTGCATGGAGAAGATGCTCCTTCACGATAGGCATCACTTTCGCCATTCTCCTGCAGCTGGGCAACATGCTCTATGTTGCTCTGATGTGGCATGACCTCCGCTTCCCACGCTTCCTTGGCAATGTCCAGGAGCTCTCGCGGATGTCGATCATAAGCTCGAATGGAGACCTGAGGTACTTCCCTGATGGAGAAGAGCAAATACGGAAGCAGCTAGTCCCAGTCTCGACCGTCCTTCTCAATGACTCTTTTGAGCATGGCTTTCAAGGTTTTTTATTAAAGCGTTCTACTATGCCGTCGGTCTGTGGATGGTACACTAAGGTTCGCAGCAGGGCAATCTGGAGGATCCTACACACTTCCTACCCACTTCTTTCATTACCGTGCTCATGAAGGGGGTTCCCTGATCTGTCAAAATCTCCTTTGGCAGGCCTGTCCTAGCAAAAATATGGCCAAGTTCCCGGGCAATACTGTTAGCCGAAGAGTTCCTTAGGGGTACTGCTTCAGGGTACTGGATCTCGTAGTCCATTACCACTAGAATATATTTGTGCCATCGTGCAGATTTAACTAAAGGACCTGCTAGGTCCATGACAATTCGCTTAAGCGGGGTCTGTATTACCAGTAACGGGACTAGAGGACTTCGGAAGTGGGAGCGTGGGGCAGGACCTACAATAATTCATTATCTCCCGGTAACATCTCAGCCAATAGAACCTCTGCAATATTATCTCCTGCATTTTCTCCAACCCATATGTCCCCCTAAAACATGCGAATGGGCCATGTCTACAACCCTACGCCGGTATGGCCCTGGAACCAACAGCTGCTCCACTATTTCACCTCCCCTCAATGTAGTTACCCAATACAACAATTCGCTATTGACTGCAAAGTGTGGGTACCTGGTGTCAGCTGTCAATCACAGCCATATTTTCAAAGGCCCCTTTTGTACGCAGCATCCAATCCGCAGCAAATATGCCATGTGGAAACATACCCTGAAGGAAGTGATGTGCTGCAGTTTTTAATAACGCAGTGGTTTTCCAAATCAGTCGGGAAAGAAGAAAGTGTATGTGCATGAGTCTCATAGATATTACTGGTACTGTAAAATACAGCTTAAAATTTGCACTAAAAAAACACAACAAAAACAGTGTGTGAACTGTGAACATAGCCCCATGCCAGTTTTTGCTTACAATAGGAAGCTTTGTCCAAAACCCAGAAAAAAAAGTATGGTTAGAGTATGCTAGTCTATAGAATAGTATCCAATATCTGTCTGTCACAGATATTCATTGGTCGCGGGCTCTATCTGTCATGGAATCCAAGTCGCTGATTGGTCTCGCCAGCTGCATGTCATGGCTGCCGCAAGCAATCCGTGACGGCCACAGTCCGATTAGTCCCTCCCTTGCAGTCGGCGCCCGCTCCATACTCCCCGCAGTCACCGCTCACACAGGGTTAATGCCAGCGGTAACGGACCGCGTTATGCCGCGGATAACTCACTCCGTTACCGCCGCTATTAACCCTGTGTGACCAAGTTTTTACTATTGATGCTGCCTATGCAGCGTCAATAGTAAAAACATCTAATGTTAAAAATAATAATAAAAAAAAATAAAAAATCATTATATGCTCACCTTTCACGACGCTCTGGTGACCGCTCCATGCAAGCAGCAGGTTCCGGTGCCAAGGATGGTATGGGAGAAGGACCTGCCATGACTACCCTCGGACGCAGTCTGCAGCGTTTTTGGGTCCGTCACCGCTATCAAAGATAGAGCATCTGCGCTAGCGCGATCGCATAAACGCGATCTTTTTCGGCACTTGCGTTAACGCAGTCCGTTAGCGTATGCGCTGAATGGACTGCAATTAACGCAATGTGAACCCAACCCAACCCATGTGCTGCCTTCTTCCACAGAACTCTCCCTTCTTGGGCTGACAGACATTGATAAGTTTGTGATTTTACATCCCCTTTCTTTCCCTGCAGAGATTGTCATGGGTGCTCTGCATTTTTGCAATTTCCTCACAGCCTGTGCGTGTTCCCTCCATCCACTGTAAAGTGCTAGTGTGTCCTTTCCTCCCTATCTCCTACACCTGTGTTGTATCCTCACCCTGATTGCTTGGGTGTTTTCCTCATTCTCCATGTTTAGATTAGCCATGTACAAGCTCCTATTTCTGAAGACAGTATTTAGAAACAGAGTGCTGTCAAATCTAAGTCTGGAGCAGCAGGACAGCAAACTGTGAAATAATTACACAGACTATGGCAGTAAAATATTATGCTTTTTCTATGCGACATTTAGAAAATTGCTTTATTTTGCATATAGGAAGCAAATAAACAATAAAAGATAATCCTTGGTCAACAACTTTACAAATAAATGTACCTACAAAATTCAAGGTTTTCCAACACTAAGCTGCGAAACGTGGCTTGTGAGATCTTAAAGATGTGCAGGTTGAGAAAGATTGGAACTGTTGGGTCATATGCTGTTCTGATTTGGTTCTTGAGATCCGCTTTATAAATTTTGTTTGTCCAGTATGAGGCAAGTTATATTGAAAGTCGTATGGAAATTTGATGGCAGTCAGCAAGCATGCTATGTTAGGCTGCTTTCACACATCAGGTTTTTTGAAACCGGAATCGGAAAATAGAGAAACCGGGTCCGGCTTTTCCCCCATTGAATTGTATTTGCGCCGGATGGCCCAGCGTTCCTTCCGGTTTGATGCCGGATCCGGCGTGCAATCGATTCCGGCGTCTGAAAAAAACATCTACTGTAAAGTTTTTTTGTCTCCGGCGAAAAAACTCTGCGCCTTCCCACTCTCACTCTGCGCCTTCCCACTCTCACTCTGCGCCTTCCCACCCTCACTCTGCGCCTTCCCACCCTCACTCTGCGCCTTCCCACCCTCACTCTGCGCCTTCCCACCCTCACTCTGCGCCTTCCCACCCTCACTCTGCGCCTTCCCACCCTCACTCTGCGCCTTCCCACCCTCACTCTGCGCCTTCCCACTCTCACTCTGCGCCTTCCCACTCTGCGCCTTCCCACTCTGCTGATCCCTCTGTCCCATCCACGAGCGCTGGGGCATCCTGGCCAGTTCCATTGCATGTATCTGCTGGTGAGGATATAGCGTTTCCTGTACCCCACCCCTCTGCTGCAGCCACCTCTAGTACACCTGTAGCATCGGGGCGCCTTCGGCAGAGGGGTCAGGTACAGAGTTATGCGCCCGAGTTCTTACACCTGAACGCATCATTCCAGAACTGTCTGAAAGTTTTGTCCGAGCAAATGGCTGCAGGTTTTAATTTCATAAATAAAAGTATGCTCGAGATACATACACTTCTGGTAACGATGCGTTCAGAGGGAAGACAGTCACCGAACAGCACTTTTTTCCAGTCTGTACTTGAGCAAATGGAAACGCTATCTACTTCTCAGCAGATGCAAGTAATGGAATCCTGCCAGTCTACTCTAGCGCTCATTGCCTCAAGAGCAAATACTCTTGCCACCCATGCTGCAACTGCCCCCCTTCCTCCACTGTCCCACTCTGCGCCTTCCCACTCTGCGCCTTCCCACTCTGCGCCTTCCCACTCTGCGCCTTCCCACTCTGCGCCTTCCCACTCTGCGCCTTCCCACTCTGCGCCTTCCCACTCTCACTCTGCGCCTTCCCACTCTGCGCCTTCCCACTCTCACTCTGCGCCTTCCCACTCTCACTCTGCGCCTTCCCACTCTCACTCTGCGCCTTCCCACTCTCACTCTGCGCCTTCCCACTCTCACTCTGCGCCTTCCCACTCTCACTCTGCGCCTTCCCACTCTCACTCTGCGCCTTCCCACTCTCACTCTGCGCCTTCCCACTCTCACTCTGCGCCTTCCCACTCCCACTCTGCGCCTTCCCACTCTGCTGATCCCTCTGTCCCATCCTCGAGTGCTGGGGCATCCTGGCCGGTTCCATTGCATGTATCTGCTGGTGAGGATATAGCGTTTCCTGTACCCCACCCCTCTGCTGCAGCCACCTCTAGTACACCTGTAGCATCGGGGCGCCTTCGGCAGAGGGGTCAGGTACAGAGTTATGCGCCCGAGTTCTTACACCTGAACGCATCATTCCAGAACTGTCTGAAAGTTTTGTCCGAGCAAATGGCTGCAGGTTTTAATTTCATAAATAAAAGTATGCTCGAGATACATACACTTCTGGTAACGATGCGTTCAGAGGGAAGACAGTCACCGAACAGCACTTTTTTCCAGTCTGTACTTGAGCAAATGGAAACGCTATCTACTTCTCAGCAGATGCAAGTAATGGAATCCTGCCAGTCTACTCTAGCGCTCATTGCCTCAAGAGCAGATACTCTTGCCACCCATGCTGCAACTGCCCCCCTTCCTCTACTGTCCATCACTACAGCCAATACCATCCTCCTGACCCGTACCTCCAAACTGACCGTGCCCCATCCCACCAACCTCACCATCACCCACATCGTGCCCGTGCCGCGTCCCAACAGCCACAACACTTCCAGCGTTCCCATGCCCCTTCCCACCAGCCACACTACCAGCCCTGTGCCCCTTCCCACCAGCCACACTACCAGCCTCCCAGCCGTGCCCCTTCCCACCAATACAGTTAGGGCCAGAAATATTTGGACAGTGACACAAGTTTTGTTATTTTAGCTGTTTACAAAAACATGTTCAGAAATACAATTATATATATAATATGGGCTGAAAGTGCACACTCCCAGCTGCAATATGATAGTTTCCACATCCAAATCTGAGAAAGGGTTTAGGAATCATAGCTCTGTAATGCATAGCGTCCTCTTTTTCAAGGGACCAAAAGTAATTGGACAATGGACTCTAAGGGCTGCAATTAACTCTGAAGGCGTCTCCCTCGTTAACCTGTAAGCAATGAAGTAGTTAAAAGGTCAGGGGTGGATTCCAGGTGTGTGGTTTTGCATTTGGAAGCTGTTGCTGTGAGCAGACAACATGCGGTCAAAGGAACTCTCAATTGAGGTGAGGCAGAACATCCTGAGGCTGAAAAAAAAGAAAAAATCCATCAGAGAGATAGCAGACATGCTTGGAGTAGCAAAATCAACAGTTGGGTACATTCTGAGAAAAAAGGAATTGACTGGTGAGCTTGGGAACTCAAAAAGGCCTGGGCGTCCACGGATGACAACAGTGGTGGATGATCGCCTCATACTTAATTTGGTGAAGAAGAACCCGTTCACAACATCAACTGAAGTCCAGAACACTCTCAGTGAAGTAGGTGTATCTGTCTCTAAGTCAACAGTAAAGAGAAGACTCCATGACAGTAAATACAAAGGGTTCACATCTAGATGCAAACCATTCATCAATACCAAAAATAGACAGGCCAGAGTTAAATTTGCAGAAAAACACCTCAAGAAGCCAGCTCAGTTCTGGAAAAGTATTCTATGGACAGATGAGACAAAGATCAACCTGTACCAGAATGATGGGAAGAAAAAAGTTTGGAGAAGAAAGGGAACGGCACATGATCCAAGGCACACCCCATCCTCTGTAAAACATGGTGGAGGCAACGTGATGGCATGGGCATGCATGGCTTTCAATGGCACTGGGTCACTTGTGTTTATTGATGACATAAGAGCAGACAAGAGTAGCCGGATGAATTCTGAAGTGTACCGGGATATACTTTCAGCCCAGATTCAGCCAAATGCTGCAAAGTTGATTGGACGGCGCTTCATAGTACAGATGGACAATGACCCCAAGCATACAGCCAAAGCTACCCAGGAGTTCATGAGTGCCAAAAAGTGGAACATTCTGCAATGGCCAAGTCAATCTCCAGATCTAAACCCAATTGAGCATGCATTTCACTTGCTCAAATCCAGACTTAAGACGGAAAGACCCACAAACAAGCAAGACCTGAAGGCTGCGGCTGTAAAGGCCTGGCAAAGCATTAAGAAGGAGGAAACCCAGCGTTTGGTGATGTCCATGGGTTCCAGACTTAAGGCAGTGATTGCCTCCAAAGGATTTGCAACAAAATATTGAAAATAAAAATATTTTGTTTGGGTTATGTTTATTTGTCCAATTACTTTTGACCTCCTAAAATGTGGAGTGTTTGTAAAGAAATGTGTACAATTCCTACATTTTCTATCAGATATTTTTGTTCAACCCTTCAAATTAAACGTTACAATCTGCACTTGAATTCTGTTGTAGAGGTTTCATTTCAAATCCAATGTGGTGGCATGCAGAGCCCAACTCGCGAAAATTGTGTCACTGTCCAAATATTTCTGGCCCTAACTGTATGATGATCCCATCTACTTCATCCTCGCCTCCTCTCCCTGCCCACTTCCAACAGCCTCTATCACCCTCTTCACCCATCACTCCTTCTGCCTCCCAATCCTCCCAAAACATAACCTACACCCCTCCATCCTACCAAATTCCTAACCCCAATCCCACTTTCTTGTCCACCCGCTCAATTGCTTTCTCCACTCCTTCACCACTACCTATTGATCCTTCCCTACCAACACATTCCTCTCTCCACACTCCCACTGTCGAAGTGTCCCTATCCGACAGCCCCTCCAACAGTATCTCCACCCCGACTTACGAAAATCTGTAGTGTTGTGTATGCTGCAAAATTTATTTTTTGTGTCTCTAAATAAAAGTTTGGTTTTGAAATTAAAAAAAAAAAAAATGATAATAAAACTGTTTTGTTTACAACTATTTTGTATTTATTCTTTATAAGGTATAGAAACACAATTTGGTTAAACAAGGTTTATTGGTAAGAGGTAAAATACTTTGGGGACAACCCAAACAGGTACATATCTTGGGTAAAAGGTAAAACCAAACAGGTACACGACATGGGTAAAAGGTGAAAAAGTTATTACTAGGTTCAAGACAAATTGTTTAAACTCTCTCATCCTGCCAGTATATTCTTCCTTCGGGTGAAATAAAATATTCTGCAAAGTGATCCCGTATTCTGGAAACAGTGGCAGAACTTCTATACTTATGGTTGCTATAATCCGGCAAGGTGGTTTCTGCAGAGTGGTCCTCAATGGAAAGCTGTTCCTTGGATATAACATAATTGTGTAGGACAACACATGCTTTCACTACCTCATCCACAGTGTCTTCAAGTTAATGGATGTAAGGAGAACTCTCCATTTGGCGGTTAGGATCCCAAACGCACACTCCACCATTCTCCGTGCACGTGTGAGTCGGTAGTTGAAAATTCTTTTCGTTTGGGTTAAACCACGGCTGGAGTAGGGTCTCAAAAGATGTTCGGGAAGCTGAAAAGCTTCATCCCCAACACAAACAAATGGCATTGGTGGCTCAGAGGTTTGAGGCAGTGGTCTTGAAGGGGGGGGGGGAGGGCGGGGAATTGAAAGGTTTGTCCATACAAATGCCGTCCCATAGAAGACCGTTTGAAAACTTGAGAATCATTAGAGCGGCCATACGCCCCAATATCCACCGCAACAAATTTGTAATCCGCGTCGGCGATGGCCATCAGCACGATGGAAAAGTACTTCTTATAGTTGAAAAACAGAGATCCAGAACCAGACGGTTTCACGATACGGATGTGTTTCCCGTCCACCGCACCCAAGTAATTGGGAAACTGACACACTTTCTGGAATCTGTCAGCTACTTCCAACCATGTCTGCATTGTGGGACGTGGAATGTATTCTTCATGCAGAGAGTCCCACACAGCACGGCAAGTGTGCCTCACTATTCCAGATATGGTCGAAATTCCCAGTCTGAACTGAAAATGTAGAGAAGACAGGGATTCTCCAGTTGCTTGGAATCTGTGAACAAAAGCAAGGCAGAAATTACTGCAAATTCAAAATATAAATGGATGAAAATGCGCTACAACAGTAGATACAAAAAGAATGCTTACCGAAGAGTGACCATCAGACTCTCAGCCGGTGTAATGGAGAATCTGCAATAGGTATCACTCCTTCGGATGAGATGTTCAATCTGCTCCACCAATACATCAAAGTTCTCCGCTTTCATCCGCACATAGCTGTGAAACTTCTCTGGGTCTCCTTGTAGCTCCATGTACAAAGTGGAAAAGACTCCCCGCGTCATTCTCTGTGCCGTGATGGGGTGGATCCACAAACGGCGCAGACGCATGACGCGCTGTCTCTCTCGCTCCTTCTCAATAACAATTGCTTTCAATCGATTCGCCTCCACGATGAAATCCACGTTGTTCTGCAGAATCTTCGTAATAATGCCGTCCATCTTGCGCTGTATCTTGCTCCTCTCCAACCTGTCACAGACGGGCTGTAGGAACACTGTATATATAGTTTTCAGCGGTCCAATCACCTTTTTTGCCTTTCAGGGGGTGTTTTTACAAACCGGATTTGTCAAAAACCGGATTGAAAACCGGACGAAACGGATGGCAACCGGATGGGACAGATCCGGTTTCTCGCCGGATCTGGACACCTGATCCGGCTGAAAAACTGATCCGTCCCATCCAGTTTTTACAAAATAAGACGGATCTGGCGCTATGGCGCGACAACGGAACTGGCATGCGACAAAAAACCTGATGTGTGAAAGCAGCCTAACATGGTCTGCATCCATTGCATTGTCACACAGTTGGATTTAGATGCAACCATATTGATTTACAGAAAACCTACCAGTTTGTCCTTGAAAAAATAAATCTAGAGGTTATAAACCGGTCTGTCCAGTTTACTATGTAGGAAAACCTAAACAAAGTTTCCATTACCCAGTCAACCCTATTCAGATTTATACTTTTTAAAGAAGTGTTTAGTATCCTGTGCATACTAGAAAAGTAGCCTTCTAGTATATTTTGAAATCAGCAGGATTAATTTGTGTTGAGATTTACATAAAAACTGTAATGTATAAAATAAGTTCCAAAGTGTAGGAAGATGTGAAAAATGTTATTTTATGTAATCCATATCATTTTATACCATGCAATTGTTAAAGTAAAGGTTTTTTGGACATGTCAAGCACTTTCAAGGCTAGTCTGCCAGGCAGATTGTAGCTTCATGTCTCTAAGGGCAGCGTAGACCCTAGCTTGAGGATAGTCTAATGGCTTCTACATCTGTGTTAGCTTTGGCTGATGAAGAAGATTTGAAACAGCTGCTTAGAAGGAGAGGGCTTCAGTCATTGACACAAGAGGCAGAAAGCAGAGCATTATATACATACAATGTTGGAAAATAATAGCGCATCTTCTAAATATTGTTTTCCCTATGATCTTGTGATGATCCAAATGTTCTTGACCCCGCACTACATACAAAAGGGGAATTAACCATTTAGTTTTTACTTTAAAACAATTTCTGAATGCTTAACTGTTGGCATGGCACAGGACTTATGATCGCGCTCATTCTTACAGATGTCCCAAACAGTCTGAAGTGGCTTGCTTAGAGTAAATACAGTAATTTTAGGAAGTACAGAGATTGGACTGCAGAGTACTGGGGTAAGGTTATTTTCTATGAAGTCAGTGCAGACTCTGTCTATGACATAGGGAACAATGATTGTTCAGAAAAGAAAAGGCGAGCACTACCATGATTCCTGTGTCATGCCGGTAGTTTAAGTATCTTAAGATCATTCATGAGAAATTTTGGTTATCTCCAAGCAGTGATTAGACAAAAATGGGTTGCCATTATAAGGATTTCATAAATTGATAAATACATGAGTGTATGCAAAGACTCAATATTTACAGTATTGATCCGTATTTGAACAAGACGTCTGCAACTCACCCTGGCATGCTGGATATCAGCTTCTGGGCCAACTCCTGACTATTGTACTTAATTAATCCGAGAACCATCTGATGAAAAGATCGAATAACACTGAAGCAGCAAACTTTGTAAAAACCTAAATTTGTTCTACTCTCAACTTTTGGCCATGGCTGTACTTGTAATGTATGTGGTATACTAGCAAAAAAGGAAGCATAGACACCACAGTGTATAACCCCTTCCCGACCTTTGACGCCACGTAGGCGTCATGAAAGTCGGTGGCATTCCGACCCATGACGCCTATGCGGCGTCAAGGAAAGATAGCGTCCCTGCAGATCGGGTGAAAGGGTTAACTCCCATTTCACCCGATCTGCAGGGACAGGGGGAGTGGTAGTTTAGCCCAGGGGGGGTGGCTTCACCCCCTCGTGGCTACGATCGCTCTGATTGGCTGTTGAAAGTGAAACTGCCAATCAGAGCGATTTGTAATATTTCACCTATTATAACGGGTGAAATATTACAATCCAGCCATGGCCGATGCTGAAATATCATCGGCCATGGCTGGAAATACTAGTGTGCCCCCACCCCACCCCTCCGATCGCCCCCCCACCCCCCCGATCTGGCCGGTACACTGCTCCGGCTCCCCTCCGTCCAGTGCTCCGCTCCCCCCCGTGCTCGTGTCCGCTCCCCCCGTGCTCCAATCACCCCCCCGTGCTCCAATCACCCCCCCTGCACTCCGATCCACCCCCCCGAGCTCCGTTCCACCCCCCCGTGCTCCATTCCAGCCCCCCCGTGCTCCGTTCCACGCCCCCCGCGCTCCGTTCCACCCCTCCCGCGCTCCGATTCCCCCCCCCGTGCTCCGATCCCCCCCCCCCCGTGGTCCCCCCCCACCCTATCATACTTACCGATCCAGCCGTCGTCCCGTCCGTCTTCTCCCGGGCGCCGCCATCTTCCAAAATGGCGGGCGCATGCGCAGTGCGCCCGCCGAATCTGCCGGCCGGCAGATTCGTTCCAAAGTGCATTTTGATCACTGAGATATAATCTATCTCAGTGATCAAAATAAAAAATAATAATAAATGACCCCCCCCCCCCCTTTGTCACCCCCATAGGTAGGGACAATAAAAAAATAAAGAAATTTTTTTTTTTCTACTAATGTTAGAATAGGGTTAGGGTTAGGGGTAGGGTTAGGGTTAAGGTTAGGGCTAGGGGTAGGGTTAGGGGTAGGGTTAGGGGTAGGGCTAGGGTTAGGGTTAGGGCTAGGGTTAGGGTTAGGAATGTGCACACGTATTCTGGTCCTCTGCGGATTTTTCCGCTGCGGATTTGATAAATCCGCAGTGCTAAACCGCTGCGGATTTATGGCGGATTTACCGCGTTTTTTTCTGCGCATTTCACTGCGGTTTTACAATTGCGATTTTCTATTGGAGCAGTTGTAAAACCGCTGCGGAATCCGCAGAAAGAAGTGACATGCTGCGGAATGTAAACCGCTGCGTTTCCGTGCAGTTTTTCCGCAGCATGTGTACAGCGATTTTTGTTTCCCATAGGTTTACATTGAACTGTACACTCATGGGAAACTGCTGCGGATCCGCAGCGTTTTCCGCAGCGTGTGCACATACTTAGAATTAGGCTATGTGCACACGGTGCGGATTTGGCTGCGGATCCGCAGCGGATTGGCCGCTGCGGATTCGCAGCAGTGTTCCATCAGGTTTACAGTACCATGTAAACATATGAAAAACCAAATCCGCTGTGCCCATGGTGCGGAAAATACTGCGCGGGAACGCTGCGTTGTATTTTCCGCAGCATGTCAATTCTTTGTGCGGATTCCGCAGCGTTTTACACCTGTTCCTCAATAGGAATCCGCAGGTGAAATCCGCACAAAAAACACTGGAAATCCGCGGAAAATCCGCAGGTAAAACACAGTGCCTTTTACCCGCAGATTTTTCAAAAATGGTGCGGAAATATCTCACACGAATCCGCAACGTGGGCACATAGCCTTAGGGTTAGGGTTGGAATTAGGGTTGTGGTTAGGGTTAGGGGTGTGTTGGGGTTAGTGTTGTGGTTAGGGGTGTGTTGGGGTTAGGGTTGTGATTAGGATTATGGCTACAGTTGGGATTAGGGTTAGGGGTGTGTTGGGGTTAGTGTTGGAGTTAGAATTGAGGGGTTACCACTGTTTAGGCACATCAGGGGTCTCCAAACGCAACATGGCGCCACCATTGATTCCAGCCAATCTCGTATTCAAAAAGTCAAATGGTGCTCCCTCACTTCCGAGCCCTGACGTGTGCCCAAACAGTGGTTTACCCCCACATATGGGGTACCAGCATACTCAGGACAAACTGCGCAACAATTACTGGGGTCCAATTTCTCCTGTTACCCTTGTGAATCTAAAAAAATGCTTGCTAAAACATAATTTTTGAGGAAAGAAAAATGATTTTTTATTTTCACGGCTCTGCGTTGTAAACGTCTGTGAAGCACTTCTGGGTTCAAAGTGCTCACCACATATCTAGATAAGTTCCTTGGGGGGTCTAGTTTCTAAAATGGGGTCAGTTGTGGGGGGTCTCTACTGTTTAGGCACACCAGGGGCTCTGCAAACGCAACGTGACACCCGCAGACCATTCCATCAAAGTCTGCATTTCAAAAGTCACTACTTCCCTTCTGAGCCCCGACGTGTGCCCAAACAGTGGTTTACCCCCACATATGGGGTATCAGCGTACTCAGGAGAAACTGGACAACAACTTTTGGGGTCCAATTTCTCCTGTAACCCTTGGGAAAATAAAAAATTCTGGGCTAAATAATTATTTTTGAGGAAAGAAAACGTATTTATTATTTTCACGGCTCTGCATTATAAACTTCTATGAAGCACTTGGGGGTTCAAAGTGCTCACCACACATCTAGATAAGTTCCTTTCAGGGTCTAGTTTCCAAAATGGGGTCACTTGTGGGGGGTTTCTACTGTTTAGGCACATCAGGGGCTCTGCAAACGCAACGTGACGCCCGCAGAGCATTCCATCAAAGTCTGCATTTCAAAACGTCACTACTTCAATTCCAAGCCCCGGCATGTGCCCAAACAGTAGTTTACCCCCACATATGGGGTATCACCGTACTCAGGAGAAACTGGACAACAACTTTTGGGGTCCAATTTCTCCTGTTACCCTTGGGAAAATTAAAAAATTCTGGGCTAAATAATTATTTTTGAGGAAAGAAAACGTATTTATTATTTTCACGGCTCTGCATTATAAACTTCTATGAAGCACTTGGGGGTTCAAAGTGCTCACCACACATCTAGATAAGTTCCTTTGGGGGTCTAGTTTCCAAAATGGGGTCACTTGTGGGGGGTTTCTACTGTTAAGCCACATCAGGGGCTCTGCAAACGCAACGTGACGCCCACAGAGCATTCCATCAAAGTCTGCATTTCAAAACGTCACTACTTCACTTCCGAGCCCCGGCATGTGCCCAAACAGTGATTTACCCCCACATATGGGGTATCAGCGTACTCAGGAGAAACTGGACAACAACTTTTGGGGTCAAATTTCTCCTGTTACCCTTGGGAAAATAAAAAATTGCAGGCTAAAAGATCATTTTTGAGAAAATAATTTTTTTTTTTATTTTCATGGCTCTGCGTTATAAACTTCTGTGAAGCACTTGGGGGTTCAATGACCTCACCACACATCTAGATTAGTTCCTTTGGGGGTCTAGTTTCCAAAATGGTGTCATTTCTGGGGGATCTCCAATGTTTAAGCACACAGGGGCTCTCCAAACGTGACATGGTGTCCGCTAATGATTGGAGCTAATTTTCCATTTAAAAAGCCAAATGGCGTGCCATCCCTTCCGAGCCCTGCCGTGCGCCCAAACACTGGTTTACCCCCACATATGGGGTATCAGCGTACTCAGGACAAACTGGACAACAATATTTGGGGTCCAATTTCTCCCATTATCCTTGGCAAAATAGGAAATTCCAGGCTAAAAAATCATTTTTGAGGAAAGAAAAATTATTTTTTATTTTCATGGCTCTGCGTTATAAACTTCTGTGAAGCACCTGGGGGTTTAAAGTGCTCAATATGCATCTAGATAAGTTCCTTGGGGGGTCTAGTTTCCAAAATGGGGTCACTTGTGGGGGAGCTCCAATGTTTAGGCACACAGGGGGCTCTCCAAACGCGACATGGTGTCCGCTAACAATTGGAGCTAATTTTCCATTCAAAAAGTCAAATGGCGCGCCTTCCCTTCCAAGCCCTGCCGTGCGCCCAAACAGTGGTTTACCCCCACATATGAGGTATCAGCGTACTCAGGAGAAATTGCCCAACACATTTTAGGATCCATTTTATCCTGTTGCCCATGTGAAAATGAAAAAATTGAGGCTAAAAGAATTTTTTTGTGAAAAAAAAGTACTTTTTCATTTTTACGGATCAATTTGTGAAGCACCTGGGGGTTCAAAGTGCTCACTATGCATCTAGATAAGTTCCTTGGGGCGTCTAGTTTCCAAAATGGGGTCACTTGTGGGGGAGCTCCAATTTTTAGGCACACGGGGGCTCTCCAAACGTGACATGGTGTCCGCTAAAGAGTGGAGCCAATTTTTGATTCAAAAAGTCAAATGGCGCTCCTTCCCTTCCAAGCCCTGCCGTGCGCCCAAACAGTGGTTTACCCCCACATATGAGGTATCAGCGTACTCAGGACAAATTGGACAACAACTTTCGTGGTTCAGTTTCTCCTTTTACCATTGGGAAAATAAAAAAATTGTTGCTAAAAGATAATTTTTGTGACTAAAAAGTTAAATGTTCATTTTTTCCTTCCATGTTGCTTCTGCTGCTGTGAAGCACCTGAAGGGTTAATAAACTTCTTGAATGTGGTTTTGAGTACCTTGAGGGGTGCAGTTTTTAGAATGGTGTCACTTTTGGGTATTTTCAGCCATATAGACCCCTCAAACTGACTTCAAATGTGAGGTGGTCCCTAAAAAAAATGGTTTTGTAAATTTCGTTGTAAAAATGACAAATCGCTGGTCAAATTTTAACCCTTATAACTTCCTAACAAAAAAAAATGTGTTTCCAAAATTGTGCTGATGTAAAGTAAACATGTGGGAAATGTTATTTATTAACTATTTTGTGTCACATATCTCTCTGGTTTAACAGAATAAAAATTCAAAATGTGAAAATTGCGAAATTTTCAAAATTTTCGCCAAATTTCCGTGTTTATCACAAATAAATGCAGAATTTATTGACCTAAATTTACCACTAACATGAAGCCCAATATGTCACGAAAAAACAATCTCAGAACCGCTAGGATCCGTTGAAGCGTTCCTGAGTTATTACCTCATAAAGGGACACTGGTCAGAATTGCAAAAAACGGCAAGGTCTTTAAGGTCAAAATAGGCTGGGTCTTGAAGGGGATAAAAACTGTATGGATATTTTATTTAATTCCCAATATCAAAAATAACATACAAACAAATAAATACATGACAGAATACATAAAAAATTCCAACATGTGGAGAGGAGGAAAAGCTAACCAGTACACTAATGATAGGGCACACATCCACAGTACGACTTGGGTAAGTATCAAAGGTCCCTGAATTACCAATGATCCTACAATGAGGAGTTATTTTCCAGAGACCATAGTCCCATATTGTCATGTAAGCCGATATATATCCCATATTCATACATATCAATGAGGCAAAGTGAACTCACCCATGATAAGTCTGGACTCCTTTGTGGCCTTCGTACAGCCCTTGACGCACGTTTCGCGTGATCGCTTTCTCAAAGGGGGAGTGATAAGTGTCTCGCCTCTGCTGCACTATTTATAGGAAACCAGCACACCAGTGTGTATGGCGCATGCGCACCTGAACCCTGCACATAAAAAAGTGCACATTTCATAAGCGTCATTATGCGGCGTATGTGGGCGAAATATCGCCTGTGGTACCGAATATCCATCCGCGCCGCATATGTTTCAAACGCAATAAGAATTAAGCCACTCGCATTGATGTTCCCGGAACTACACAACAATGTAACCGGAACTAGTTCGGCCATGATCGTAATCACATTGCGCATGGCCAGAATATCACATCCTTAGAGCCACACTGTGACTCCATCGCCATGGTAATCTCGATCGCAGTCAGCCACAGTACCGCCGAACAAAAAGCATAGGTTAGTAGGCGATAGCATTACATATATTACTCACACATATGCATATGATGCACAACCCAAAAACATCAGGGAAGGTGCCATGCGCTGTGTACAATCCACCATTGTGCATCAATATATTATTAGTGACCATATTATAAAATAGAAAATAAAAAGTAAAATATCTACAAAGCCAACTATGTCGGAGTTTGTATAAATGACTTGTAAGTCATCTCACCCATATATTGATGCACAAAAATATAAGATTCAATACAAATTGAATCATTGGTAATTCAGGGACCTTTGATACTTACCCAGGTCGTACTGTGGATGTGTGCCCTATCATTAGTGTACTGGTTAGCTTTTCCTCCTCTCCACGTGTTGAAATTTTTTATGTATTCTGTCATGTATTTATTTGTTTGTATGTTATTTTTGATATTGGGAATTAAATAAAATATCCATACAGTTTTTATACGCTGTGGTGTCTATGCTCCCTTTTTCGCTAGTATACTGTGTTCTAAATTAGGAGTGATACACCTAAGATATATATACCTTTTTCTATATTTGGGAGAGCCTTAGGTATTGAACATGCTCTCGGCCTTTTATGCTGCTACGTGCTTATCGATTACTGTATTTGCATGTAATGTATGTGCCATACTTGCCAGTTCCACCTTGAGTTTATATATACACTGTAGACTATAAGCTCCCTTAAACGGTTGTTTGAAATTTGGGCTAACAGCAGGAAATTTGATCCACCATAGTTGTAGCCCAGAAATCCCAGGCATAGCGCTCTGAATCCCCCGGATCCTTTCCCTGCAGAGTTCAGTCTTGAATGGAATGGAGGTGGCCTAGCATGTGACCTAAAATTTTATTTTACTTTGTAACTGACACATGAGATCCCTTAAAGGGAACCTGTCACCCCGTTTTTTGAGATTGAGCTATAAATACTGTTAAATAGGGCCTGCGCTGTGTGTTCCTATAGTGTATGTAGTGTACCCCGATTCCCTATGTATGCTGAGAAATAACTTACCAAAGTCGCCGTTTTCGCCTGTCAATCAGGCTGGTCAGGTCGGGAGGGCGTGGTCACATCGGTGGTTCTTCCTCAGCTTTACGTTGGTGGCGTAGTGGTGTAGTGGTGAAGACACAGCGCGCGATCTGCGCTGTAATCCCTTGCATCGGTGGGGGCGGCCATCTTCCTGGGGCCGCGCGTGCGCAGATCGAGTGCTCTGCTGCACGGGGCTTCAGGAAAATGGCCGCGGGATGCCGCGCGTGCGCATTAGAGATCGCGGCGGCCATTTTCCCAAAGCCGAGTTTGCATCTCGGCTTTGGGAAAATGGCCGCCGCGATCTCTAATGCGCACGCGCGGCATCCCGCGGCCATTTTCCTGAAGCCCCGTGCAGCAGAGCACTCGATCTGCGCACGCGCGGCCCCAGGAAGATGGCCGCCCCCACCGATGCAAGGGATTACAGCGCAGATCGCGCGCTGTGTCTTCACCACTACACCACTACGCCACCAACGTAAAGCTGAGGAAGAACCACCGATGTCACCACGCCCTCCCGACCTGACCAGCCTGATTGACAGGCGAAAACGGCGACTTTGGTAAGTTATTTCTCAGCATACATAGGGAATCGGGGTACACTACATACACTATAGGAACACACAGCGCAGGCCCTATTTAACAGTATTTATAGCTCAATCTCAAAAAACGGGGTGACAGGTTCCCTTTAATGCACTACTTTTTAATCACAAACCAGCTGAGTTCTACATTAGCTTTAGACATAGTGTGGTGTTATGATAGTGCTTGCCCCTTCCTGATTTCCTATTCTTTTGCATGTTTGTCACACTTAAATGTTTCAGATCAACAAACAAATTTGTATAATATTTAAAAATATTTAAAGACAACAGAAGTAAGCACAAAATGCAGTTTTTAAATGAAGCTCTTTATTATTAAGGGAAAAAAATCCAAATACAGGGACCTGTGTGAAAAAGTGATTGCCCCCTAAACCTAATAACTGGTTGGGCCACCCTTAGCAGCAACCACTACAAGTGTTTGCGATAACTGGCAATGTCTTTTACAATGCTCTAGAGGAATTTTGACCCACTCATCCTTGCAGAATTGTTGAAATTCAGCCACATTGGAGAGGTTCTGAGCATGAACCGCTTTATTAGTGTCATACCACAGCAGCTCAATTGAATAAAGGTCAGTACTTTGACTAGGCTACTCCAAAGTCTTAATTTTGTTTTTCTTAAACCATTCAGAGGTGGATTTGCTAGTGTGTTTTCGTTCATTGCCCTGCTGCATAACCCAAATGTGCTTGTTTGAAGTCAGAAACAGATGGCCAGACATTCTCTTTCAGGATTATTTGGAAGAGCGCAGAATTCATGGTTCCATTTACTACAGCAAGTCTTCCAGGTCCTGAAGCAGCAAAACACCACCACCATATTTTACTGTTGGTATGATGCTCTTTTTTTTTCTTCTTTAAATGCTGTGTTCTACGCCAGATGTAATGGGATATACACCTTTCAAAAAGTTAATCTTTTGTCTAGTCAGTCCAAAGAGAATTCTTCCACAAGTCTTGAGACAAGGCTTTATGTTCTTATTGTCCAACAGTGGTTTTCATCTTGGAGCTCTGCCATGCAGGCCATTTTTTGCTCAGTCTTTCTTATGGTGAAGTCATGAACAGTGACCTTAACTGAGGCAAGTGAGGCCTGCAGTTCTTTGGATGTTATTGTGTGGAGTTTTGTGACCTTTTGGATGAGTCGTCGCTGTGCTCTTAGGGTAATTTTGGTCGGCTGGCCAATATTGGAAAGGGTCACCACTTTTACTTCTTTTTGCCATTTGTGTATAATGGATCTCACTGTGGTTCGCTGGAGTCTCGAAGCTTGAAAAATGGCTTTGTAACCTTTCCCAGACTGATAGATCTCCATTACGGTTTCTCATTTGTTCCAGAAGTTCATTGGATTGCAGCATGATGTCTAGCTTTACGGGATCTTTTGATCTACTATAAATGGCAAATGAGCTTTAATGGGGATAAATGTAAGGTCATGCACTTGGGTAGAAGTAATAAGATGTATAACTATGTGCTTAATTCTAAAACTCTGGGCAAAACCGTCAATGAAGAAGACTTGGGAGTATGGGTGGATGACAAACTCACATTTAGTGGCCAGTGTCAGGCAGCTGCTACAAAGGCAAATAAAATAATGGGATGCATTAAAAGAGGCATAGATGCTTATGAGGAGAACATAATTTTACCTCTATACAAGTCACTAGTTCGACCACACTTAGAATACTGTGTATAGTTCTGGTCTCCGGTGTATAAGAAAGACATAGCTGAACTGGAGCGGGTGCAGAGAAGAGCGACATCAGTAGGATAAGTGTTTTTGAATATCCATATTGAATCAGGAGCCCCATATAATGCTCCATACAGTTCATTATGGCCCCATAAGATGCTCCATATACAAATATGCCCCATATAATGCTCCATGCAGTTCTTTATGGCCCCATAGATGCCCCATATAATGCTCCATGCAGTTCATTATGGCCCCATATAATGCTCCATGCAGTTCTTTACGGCCCCATAAAATGCTCCATGCAGTTCTTCATGGCCCCATAGATGCCCCATATAATGCTCCATGCAGTTCATTATGGCCCCATAGGTGCCCCATATAATGCTCTATGCAGTTCCTTATGGCCCCATATAATGCTCCATGCAGTTCATTATGGCCCCATAGATGCCCCATATAATGCTCCATGCAGTTCATTATGGCCCCATAGATGCCCATATAATGCTCCATGCAGTTCTTTATGGCCCCATAGATGCCCCATATAATGCTCCAGACCAGGGGTGTCAAACTGCAATCCTCAAGGGCTGCAAACAGGTCATGTTTTCAGGATTTCCTTGTACTGCACAGGTGATAATTTAATCACCCTACACACATAATGATTACAGCACCTTGTGCAAAGCTAAGGAAATCTTGAAAACACGCATGGTTTGCGGCCCTCGAGGAATGCAGTTTGACACCCCTGATCCAGACAGTTCATTATTGCCCCATAGGTGCTTCATATAAAGCTGTGCCACATATAATGCTCCATACCGTTCATTATTGCCCCATAGATGCTCCATATAAAACTGTGCCACATATAATGCTCCATACCGTTCATTATTGCCCTATAGATGCTCCATATAAAGCTGTGTCACATATAATGCTCCATATCGTTCATTATTGCTCCATAGATGCTCCATATAAAGCTGTGCCACATATAATGCTCCATACCGTTCATTATTGCCCCATAGATGCTCCATATAAAGCTGTGCCACATATAATGCTGCTGTTGCAATAAAAATAAAATGACATACTCCCCTCTCGTCGCTGCTCCTCAGCGTCCCGTCTCTCCGCACTGACTGTTGAGGCAGAGGGCGCGCACACTAATACGTCATCGCGCCCTCTGACCTGAACAGTCACAGCAAGAGGACGGGAAGGCGGAGCGGTGCCCGGCGGGTGCAACGCGGACAGGTAAATATGAAATATTCATCTGCTCCCAGTGCGGTCCCTGGCTCCTTCTCCCGGACAGATGGTCTCTGGGCACTGCAGCTTCTTCCTCTGTCAGCGGTCACTGGTACCGCTCATTACAGGAATGAATATGCGGCTCCACCCCTATGGGAGTGGAGTCCATATTCATTACTTTAATGAGTGGTACCACGTGACCGCTGAACGGAGGAAGAGCTGCGGCACCCGAAGACCATGGGACAGCGCCAGGAGCAGTTGAGTATGCGACAGTCCTCTCTCCCCCTCACCCGCCGACCCTTCCGCCGACCATGACTCAAGTATAAGCCGAGAGGGGCACTTTCAGCCCAAAAATTTTGGCTGAAAATCTTGGCTTTTATTCGAGTATATATGGTGTATGTATGTGTGTGTGTGTGTGTGTGTGTGTGTATATATATATATATAGTGAGGAAAGAATGGTTGTAGATGACGAGGAAAAAGCTAACATATTAAACACCTTCTTCTCCACGGTATTCACGGTGGAAAATGAAATGCTAGGTGAAATCCCAAGAAACAATGAAAACCCTATATTAAGGGTCACCAATCTAACCCAAGAAGAGGTGCGAAACCGGCTAAATAAGATTAAAATAGATAAATCTCCGGGTCCGGATGGCATACACCCACGAGTACTAAGAGAACTAAGTAATGTAATAGATAAACCATTATTTCTTATTTTTAGTGACTCTATAGCGACAGGGTCTGTTCCGCAGGACTGGCGCATAGCAAATGTGGTGCCAATATTCAAAAAGGGCTCTAAAAGTGAACCTGGAAATTATAGGCCAGTAAGTCTAACCTCTATTGTTGGTAAAATATTTGAAGGGTTTCTGAGGGATGTTATTCTGGATTATCTCAATGAGAATAACTGTTTAACTCCATATCAGCATGGGTTTATGAGAAATCGCTCCTGTCAAACCAATCTAATCAGTTTTTATGAAGAGGTAAGCTATAGACTGGACCACGGTGAGTCATTGGACGTGGTATATCTCGATTTTTCCAAAGCGTTTGATACCGTGCCGCACAAGAGGTTGGTACACAAAATGAGAATGCTTGGTCTGGGGGAAAATGTGTGTAAATGGGTTAGTAACTGGCTTAGTGATAGAAAGCAGAGGGTGGTTATAAATGGTATAGTCTCTAACTGGGTCGCTGTGACCAGTGGGGTACCGCAGGGGTCAGTATTGGGACCTGTTCTCTTCAACATATTCATTAATGATCTGGTAGAAGGTTTACACAGTAAAATATCGATATTTGCAGATGATACAAAACTATGTAAAGCAGTTAATACAAGAGAAGATAGTATTCTGCTACAGATGGATCTGGATAAGTTGGAAACTTGGGCTGAAAGGTGGCAGATGAGGTTTAACAATGATAAATGTAAGGTTATACACATGGGAAGAGGGAATCAATATCACCATTACACACTGAACGGGAAACCACTGGGTAAATCTGACAGGGAGAAGGACTTGGGGATCCTAGTTAATGATAAACTTACCTGGAGCAGCCAGTGCCAGGCAGCAGCTGCCAAGGCAAACAGGATCATGGGGTGCATTAAAAGAGGTCTGGATACACATGATGAGAGCATTATACTGCCTCTGTACAAATCCCTAGTTAGACCGCACATGGAGTACTGTGTCCAGTTTTGGGCACCGGTGCTCAGGAAGGATATAATGGAACTAGAGAGAGTACAAAGGAGGGCAACAAAATTAATAAAGGGGATGGGAGAACTACAATACCCAGATAGATTAGCGAAATTAGGATTATTTAGTCTAGAAAAAAGACGACTGAGGGGCGATCTAATAACCATGTATAAGTATATAAGGGGACAATACAAATATCTCGCTGAGGATCTGTTTATACCAAGGAAGGTGACGGGCACAAGGGGGCATTCTTTGCGTCTGGAGGAGAGAAGGTTTTTCCACCAACATAGAAGAGGATTCTTTACTGTTAGGGCAGTGAGAATCTGGAATTGCTTGCCTGAGGAGGTGGTGATGGCGAACTCAGTCGAGGGGTTCAAGAGAGGCCTGGATGTCTTCCTGGAGCAGAACAATATTGTATCATACAATTATTAGGTTCTGTAGAAGGACGTAGATCTGGGTATTTATTATGATGGAATATAGGCTGAACTGGATGGACAAATGTCTTTTTTCAGCCTTACTAACTATGTTATGTTACTATGTTATGTTATATATATATATATATATATATATATATATATATATATATATATATATATATATATATATATATATATATATATATATATATATATATATATATATATATATATATACACACCGTATATACTCACCGTATAAGCCGAGATTTTCAGCCCATTTTTTTGGACTGGAACTCACCGTATAAGCCGAGATTTTCAGCCCATTTTTTTGGACTGGAAGTCCCCCTCTCGGCTTATGCTCGAGTCACACCCAGGGGTCGGCGGGGGAGCGGGGCTGTCAAATTATATTCACCTACTCCTGGCGCGGTCCCTACACGTCCATGCTTCTTCCAGCGCTGCAGCTTCTTCCTGTACTGAGCGGTCACATGGTACCGCTTATTACAGTAATGAATATCCTAAAGAGCACAAGAAGAGGATTCAAAGATCCTCCAAAAAATAGAAAAAACAGCAAAACGAGGCAGAGCTTCTTACCTGCCTAGGCCTCTAAACAAATGCACAATCAGGATGCAGTGGACCCATGTGGTTAAGATGGAGACTACACAGGTGCAGCATAACCGATGAGGCAGCCACTCTCAACCTACCAAACTAATGGAGGGGGTGGCTGCTTGGCACAATGCTGCACATAAAAGACTTGTATGTGGCGCTGTTCACACAATGGAGATGCACAGCATCCAGGCAAGCCTAGTAGTGACACCCTTCTATTAGATCAGGCGGGCCTGCCCAGCGCTATCCAAATGCACCCCATGTGAACAGACACCACAGTTTACAAGACAAAAATGGGCCCAACTGCACCCCGAAAAAAAAGTGCAAAAAACACAAAAAAAATATAAAATTTTTTTTGTGAGGTATTAGTTTATACTTTGGCCAAAATACGCAAGCTCGTAACCCGCGTCAAGGGACCCCACGCTTACGAGTCCTAATGCTCTTGCTGTTTAGAATTAGTGTGTGTGTGTGTATGTATATGTGTGTGTATATATATATATATATATATATATATATATATATATATATATATATATATATATATATATATATATATATATATATATATATACACATACCGTATAAGCCGAGATTTTCTGCCCACTTTTTTGGGCTTAAAGTCCCCCTCTCAGCTTATAATTGAGTCATACCCAGGAGTCGGCAGCTGTCTAATTGGGGGCTGTCTAATTATACTTACCTACTCCTGGTGCGGTCCCTGCTCGTCCCTGCTTCTTCCAGCGCTGCAGCTTATTCCTGTAGTGAGCGGTCACATGGTACCGCTCATTACAGTAATGAATATGTGGCTCCACCTCACATAGAGGTGGAGCCGCATATTCATTACTGTGATGAGCGGTAACGGTGACCACTCACTACAGGAAGAAAATGCGCCGCTGGAGCAGGTAAGTATGATGGGGGGCAGTGTGCGATAATACTCACCTGCTCCTCGTGCCATCGGCGGCGCCGTTGTGTCTTCCGCGTCCTCTGCAGTGACGCTCAGGTCAGAGGGCGCGGTGACGCGATTAGTGCACGCCGCCCTCTTCCTGAACGTCGGTGCAGAGGATGGGAAGACACAGCGGCGGTCAGCGGTGGAACGGGAAAGGTGAGTATAGCAAGTGCCAGGGGCCTGAGAGGTGAGTATGTGATTTTTTTTTTTTTTTTTAATTGCAGCAGCAGCATATGGGGCAAATATCTGTATGGGGCATCTTATGTGGCCATGTGCAGCTTTATATGGGGGCAAATATCTGTATGGGGTATCTTAGGCTAGGTTCACATTTGCGTTTAAAAACGCAGCGTTAAAAACGCAAACGCAGGTGGTGAAAAAACGCATGTAAACGCGTGCAAACGCTGCGTTTTTGTATGCGGTAAAAAAAGCGGCGTTTTGACGCGTTTACATGCGTTTTTTCCTGCGTTTGCGTTTTTGAAACACATGATGAGAAGTATGTGACAGCTGCCAATCATCAAAATCAACTAGAAAACCCACTGTAAATAGAAATAGCTAGGGTTAGGGTTAGGGTTTGGATCCCTAGGGTTAGGGTTTGGATCCCTAGGGTTAGGGTTAGGATCCCTTTATCACCTTGATGGTGGGGGGTTAGGGTTAAGATTATGGTTAGGATCCCTTTATCACCCTGATAGGGGGTTAGGGTTAGAGTTAGGTTTTGGATCCCTTTATCAACTTGATGGTGGGGGGTGGCTTATCAGTGTGTAGACTTGTTTTTTTCTATGGAAACGCATGCGTTCAAAAACGCAGCCAAACGCATGTGCTAAAAACGCATGCGTTTACATAGACAGCAATACGTTTTTTTGCCGCAAAAAAAGCATGTTTTTTTGTGGCAAAAAAATGCCTCTAGAAATTACTACATGTTGCATTTCTGCAACAAAATGCAAGCAGAGAAACGACACATGCGTCGTCAAACGCGGCAAAATGCATACAAAAAAACGCATGCGTTTTTAATGTTAAATATAGGGGAAAAAAGCATGCTTTTTTTTGCGCTAAAACGCAGCGCCAAAAAAAGCAAATATGAAACCAGCCTTATGTGGCCATGTGCAGTGTGATACAGGGGCAAATATCTGTATGGGGCATCTTATGTGGCCATGTGCAGCATGATATGGGGGCAACTATCTGTAAGGGGCATCTGTATGGGGCCATGTGCAGCATGATATGGGGGCAAATATCTGTATGGGGCATCTGTATGGGGCCATGTGCAGCATGATATGGGGGCAAATATCTGTATGGGGCATCTGTATGGGGCCATGTTCAGCATGATATGGGGGCAAATATCTGTATGGGGCATCTTATGTGGCCATGTGCAGCATTATATGGGGCAATTATCTGTATGGAGCATCTTATGGGGCCATGTGCAGCATTATATGGGGCAGTTATCTGTATGGAGCATCTTATGGGGCCATAATCCACATTTGTGGAGCATTATACGGGGCAAATGTCTGTATGGAGCATCTTATGGGGTCATAATCAACATTTGTGCAGCATTGTATGGGGCATATTTTAATATGTAGCATCTTATGGAGCCCATCATAAACTGTATGGAGCATTATATGGGGCTCCTGATTCAATATGGATATTCAAAAACACTTAACCTACTGATGTCTCAATTAATTTTACTTTTATTGGTATCTATTTTTATTTTTGAAATTTACCAGTAGCTGCTGCATTTTCCACCCTAGGCTTATACTCGAGTCATTAAGTTGTCCCAGTTTTTTGTGGCAAAATTAGGGGGGTCGGCTTATACTCGGGTCGGCTTATACTCGAGTGTGTATATATGTATATACACATCAGTCCACGGGGAGGCAGTCTGTTGTTGCTAAAGGGTTAAATGCAGTGCGGTCAGAAACTAGGTATCTGAGCCTGGATTCATACATCAGAAGCCATAGCAACAAAATCCGACCCTAAATGAATTTTAAAGGGTCTCTGTCACCCCCTCCAGCCGTTATAAACTAAAAGAGCCACCTTGTGCAGCAGTAATGCTGCATTCTAAGGCCATGTTCACACGATCCTTTTTTTTCATGCGGAATTGCCGCGATTTTCCCGCTGCGGGTCCGCAGCTGTTTTCCATGCAGGGTACATTACATTGTACCCTATGGAAAACAGGAACTGCTGTGCCCACAATGCGGAAAATAAAAAAAAAAAACCGCGCTGAATAGCTGCGGGAAAAAAAGAAGTACCATGTCACTTCTTTTTTTCGGAGCCGCAGCGGTTCTGCACCCATTGACCTCCATTGTGAGGTCAAACCCGCAGTAAAACCCGCAGATGAAAAAAATATCTGCGGGTTTTACTGCGGTTTGTGGTGCCGAAGTGCGGGGAAGCGGGCGGAAGTGCGTGGGCGGAGTGTGGCTGCCCCCCGTGCTCCAATCCCACCGCCCCGTGCTCCGATGCCCCCCCCAGTGCTCCGATGCCCCCCCGTGCCCTAATCTCCCCCCCTTATACTTACCCGGCGTCCCGGTGTCCGTCCGGCCGTCTTCTCCCTGGGCGCCGCCATCTTGCAAAATGGCGGGCGCATGCGCAGTGCGCCCGCCGAATCTGCCGGCCGGCAGATTCGTTCCAAAGTGCATTTTGATCACTGAGAGAGGTTATATCTCAGTGATCAAAATAAAAAAAAATAGTAAATGACACCCCCCCCCCCCCTTTGTCACCCCCATAAAAAAAAATTAAGAATTTTTTTTTTTTTCCACTAAGGTTAGAATAGGGGTAGGGGTAGGGTTAGGGGTAGGGTTAGGGTATTTTCAGCCATTTTAACTGCATAGAAAACTGCATAAAAAAAAGGATCAAAAAACGCATCAAAAAAGGACAAAAAAAGGACCAAAAAAAGGACCTGCGTTTTCTGCCAAGAGCTGCAGTTTTTTAAAAAACAGTCCTGAAAAAAAAAGGATGGAAATCAGGAACGTGTGAACATACCCTAACAAGGTGGCTCTTTTTGTTTTTGGTGCAGTTATTGCCAAAATAAAGCGTTTTATAATCTTGACAAAATACCTTTCTTTAGCCAGGGAGGCAGGTCTTAACCCCCCTGCTGGAAACACTACACTGCTACACGCTTACTGCTGCACAAGGTGGCTCTTTTAGTTTATAACGGCTGGAGGGGGTGACAGTGGCCCTTTAAGTCCTGCATAGGATAAATTGATTGATTTTTCAAGTTTTAAACGTTTTCTGTCAAATATCTTCGATGCTAATATGACATATTATATATGGTTTTGTTCAGAATACAATTTTGCATTCTCTCCCTGTAATATTTTAGCTTTTGAAGCAGTTTTGCCTGAAATTATTGCAACAATATGGGAAATTGAAAGCAGAACTAAATATTGTACAGCTTCAGATCCAAAATTAGCCAAGCACAGATGAGGTTCTTGTGACCAATCATAACCTGGATATGGCAGCCAATCACATTGCATTACATTGCATCACATCTGCTGCTTTGTTTGTTTGTTTTATCTGTTGGTCTATCTAGTGACTCATACTGTAGAGTTTTAGAATGGGAGCCTTCAGATTTTTGTCAGCGGAGGATCGTGTGCGAGTTGTGGTGCTACATGAAGAGGGTTATACTGGGCCCCAGATCGCAAGGAAGGTCGGCTGTAATCAGTACAGTCGTAAGAATTTTGCAGAAACATAAGCAGCTTGGAATTACCCAGGACAGGCCCAGATCTGGTCGGCCCAGAAAGTCAACTTAGGCTCCTTTCACACTAGCGTCGGAATCTCCCCGTCGCAATGCGTCGGGGAGAGATTCCGACACTAGCGTTTGTTGCATTGCACAATGGGTGCAGCGGATGCATTTTTCCGGCGCATCCGCTGCCCCATTGTAAGGTGCGGGGAGTTGGGGGCGGAGTTCCGGCTGCGCATGCGCGGTCGGAAAAAGCAGTCCGTCAGGAGAAAAAACGTTACATGTAGCGTTTTTCTCCCGACGGTTCGCAAAAGCACGATGCATCCGTCGCTCGACGGATGTGACGTGTGGCAATCCGTCGCAAATGCGTCGTCAACGCAAGTCTATGGGGAAAAAAACGCATCCTGCAAGCACTTTTGCAGGATGTGTTTTTTCTGCAAAACGACGCATTGTGACGGATTAAAAAAAACGCTAGTGTGAAAGTAGCCTAAAAGGGAGGATAGAGTACTGATAAGAATATCCCTTGCCAATCGAAAGCTCACCTCTCCTCAGCTTCTGTGAGAATGGCAAGAAAAGTGCAATATTGAGGTAGCAACATCAACTGTTAGGAAGAGATGTTTGGAAGCAGGATTGAGAGGGTCAAGGCCCGAAAGAAGCCATTGATGACAGCCATACAAAGACAAAGGCGAAAACTGTGGGCATTGAAATATTTAAAATGGAGGAAGGAGGAGTGGGAAAAAGTGCCATTTAGTGATGAAAGCACTTTTTGCATTTTAGGAAATGATGGCAAGTGTTATGTTAGAAGGTTCCCACATGAAGAGTACAAGCCAGAGTGTTTGAGCTTCTCTGTGAAACATCCGATGAAAGTAATGGTCTGAGGCTGTATGGCAGCCAATGGTGTTGGAAGTCTTCATATTGTGGAGGGTATGGTTAATGCAAAAAAATACATAGACATCATTAATTAGGCTACGTTCACACTGCGTTGGTGCAGTCCGTTCAACATATCCGTTAAACGGACTGCACTAACGCAAGTGCCGGCGCTTGCACAGCGCTAGCGCAGATGGAGCTTCTGCTAGCTCCATCTGCGCTAGCAGTGACGGACCCGGAAACGCTGCAGCCCGCGTCTCGGGTCCGTCACTCAAATGACGGCACATCACTAGCGCACGCCCATTGTGGGCGTGCGCTAGCGATGCGTTCGCAATTGCAAGTAATGGCGGCGTTAACGGACTACGTTACACCGCGTTATGCCGCGGTGTAACGTAGTCCGTTAAACGGGTTCACACAACGCAGTGTGAACCCAGCCTAAGAAAATGCTGCCTTCTGCTCAACACTCTGAATTAAATAAAAAAACTAATAAATCTTAACCCCTTCCCGACCTGTGACACAGCGTATGCGTCATGAAAGTCGGTGCCAATCCGACCTGTGATGCATATTCTGTGTCACCGAATGATCGCGTCCCTGCAGATCGGGTGAAAGGGTTAACTCCAATTTCACCCGATCAGCAGGGACAGGGGGAGTGGTACTTTAGCCCAGGGAGGGTGGCTTTGCCCCCACGTGGCTACGATCGCTCTGATTGGCTGTTGAAAGTGCAACAGCCAATCAGAGCAATTTGTAATATTTCACCTATGAAAAGTGGTGATATATTACAATCCAGCCATGGCCGATGCTGCAATATCATCGGCCATGGCTGGAATCCCTGATCTGCCCTCCCCCACCGCCACCGATCTCCCCAGTCTTCCATTCTGTGGTCCGCTCCCCTCCGTCCTCCTGTACGCTCCCCCCGTCCTCCTGTACGCTCCCCCCGTGCTCCGATCCCATCCCCCGTGCTCCGATCCCATCCCCCGTGCTCCGATCCCATCCCCCGTGCTCCGATCCCATCCCCCGTGCTCCGATCCCATCCCCCGTGCTCCGATCCCATCCCCCGTGCTCCGATCCCATCCCCGTGCTCCGATCCCATCCCCGTGCTCCGATCCAACCCCCCTGTGCTCCGATCCACCCCCGTGCTCCGGTCCCACCCCCGTGCTCCGGTCCCACCCCCGTTCTCCGATCCACCCCCGTGATCCGATCCACCCCCCTGTGCTCTGATCCACCCTCCGTGCTCTGATCCACCTCCCTCCGTGCTCTGATCCACCTCCCTCCGTGCTCGGATCCACCTCCCTCCGTGCTCCGATCCACCTCCCCCCGTGCTCAGATCCACCTCCCCCCGTGCTCAGATCCACCCCCCCGTGCTTCGATCCACCCTCCCGTGCTCCGATCCACCTCCCCGTGCTCCGATCCACCTCCCCTCAGTGCTCCCCCCCACCCCCTAATATTTACCAAGCCTCCCGGTGTCCGTCCGTCTTATCCATGGGCGCTGCCATCTTCCAAAATGGCGGGCGCATGCGCAGTGCGCCCGCCGAATCTGCCAGCCGGCAGATTTGTTCCAGGTACATTTTGATCACTGTGATAAAATCTATCAGTGATCAAAATAAAAAAAAAATAGTAAATGAACCCCCCCTTTATCACCCCCATAGGTAGGGACAATAATAAAATAAAGAAAATATATATATTTTTTTCCGTTAGGGTTAGAATTAGGGTTAGAACTAGGGTTAGGGTAATGCTATGTGCACACGTATTCTGGTACTCTGCTGATTTTTCCGCAGCGGATTTGATAAATCTGCAGTGCAAAACCGCTGCGGATTTACCGCGGTTTTCTGCGGATTTCACTGCGGTTTTACAACGGCGGTTTTCTATGGAGCAGTTGTAAAACCGCTGCGGAATCCACAGAGAGAAGTGACATGCTGCGGAATGTAAACCGCTGCATTTCCGCAGAGAGAAGTGACATGCTGCGGAATGTAAACCGCTGCATTTCCGCAGTTTTTTTCCGCAGCATGTGCGCAGCGTTTTTTGTTTCCCATAGGTTTACATTGAACTGTAAACTCATCGGAAACTGCTGCGGAAACGCTGTGGATCCGCAGCGTTTTCCGCAGCGTGTGCACATACCCTGAGAATTAGGCGATGTGCACACGGTGCGGATTTGGCTGCGGATCCGCAGCGGATTGGCTGCTGCGGATTCGTAGCAGTTTTCCATCAGGTTTACAGTTCCATGTAAACCTATGGAAAACCATAATGCGGAAAATACCATGCTGAAACGCTGCGTTGTATTTTCCGCAGCATGTCAATTCTTTGTGCGGATTCCGCAGCATTTTACACCTGTTCCTCAATAGGAATCCGCAGGTGAAATCCGCACAAAAAACACTGTAAATCCGTTTTCAAAAATGGTGCGGAAAAATCTCACACGAATCCGCAACGTGGGCACATAGCCTTAGGGTTAGGGTTGGAATTAGGGCCAGGGTTGGAAATAGGGTTAAGATTAGGCTTGTGGTTAGGCTTATGGTTAGGGTTAGGGGTTTGTTGTGGTTAGGGTTGGGATTAGGGTTAGGGGTGTGTTGGGGTTAGGGCTGTGGTTAGGGGTGTGTTGGGGTTAGGGTCGTGATTAGGGTTATGGCTAGAGTTGGGATTAAGGTTAGGGGTGTGTTGGGGTTAGTGTTGAAGTTAGAATTGAGGGGTTTCCACTGTTTAGGCACATCAGGGGTCTCCAAACGCAACATGGTGCCACCATTGATTCCAGCCAATCTTGCGTTCAAAAAGTCAAATGGTGCTCCCTCCCTTCCAAGCCCCGACGTGTGCCCAAACAGTGGTTTACCCCCACATATGGGGTACCAGCATACTCAGGACAAACTGGACAACAAGTTTTGGGGTCCAATTATACCTGTTACTATTGTGAAAATAAAAAATTGCGGGCTAAAAAATAATTTTTGAGGAAAGAAAAATGATTTTTTATTTTCACGGCTCTGCGTTATAAACGTCTGTGAAGCACTTGGGGGTTTAAAGTGGTCACCGCAGATCTAGATTAGTTTCATGGGAGGTCTAGTTTCCAAAATGGGGTCACATGTGGGGGAGCTCAAATGTTTAGGCATACAGGGGCTCTCCAAACGCGACATGGTGTCCGCTAACGATTGGAGCTAATTTTTTATTCAAAAAGTCAAATGGCGCTCCTTCCCTTCCAAGCCCTGCCGTGTGCCTAAACAGTGGTTTACCCCCACATGTGAGGTATCGGTGTACTCAAGAGAAATTGCCCAATAAATTTTAGGATCAATTTTATCATGTTGCCCATGTGGAAATGAACAAATTGAGGCTAAAAGAATTTTTTTGTGAAAAAAAAAAAAAAAGTATCTTCATTTTTACGGATCAATTTGTGAAGCACCTGGGGGTTCAAAGTGCTCACTATGCATCTAGATAAGTTCCTTGGGGGGTCTAGTTTCCAAAATGCGGTCACATGTGAGGGATCTCCAATGTTTAGGTTCACAGGCTCTCCAAATGCGACATGGTGTCCGCTAACGATTGGAGCAAATTTTTCATTCAAAAGTCCTGCTCTGCGCCCAAACAGTAGTTCCCCCCACAAATGGGGTATCGGCGTACTCAGGACAAATTGTACAATAAATTTTGGGGTCCATTTTCTGTTTTTACCCTTGGGAAAATAAAAAAATAGTTGCTAAAAGATCATTTTTGTGACTAAAAAGTTAAATGTTCATTTTTTCCTTCCATGTTGCTTCTGCTGCTCTGAAGCACCTGAAGGGTTAATAAACTTTTTGAATGTGGTTTTGAGCACCTTGAGAGGTGCAGTTTTTAGAATGGTGTCACTTTTGGGTATTTTCAGCCATACAGACCCCTCAAACTGACTTCAAATGTGAGGTGGTCCTTAAAAAAAAATGGTTTTGTAAATTTCGTTGTTTCGTAGATCTGGGGATTTATTATGATGGAATATAGGCTGAACTGGATGGACAAATGTCTTTTTTCGGCCTTACTAACTATGTTACTATGCTACTATGTTGTAAAAATGAGAAATGGCCAAAATTTTAACCCTTATAACTTCCTAGTAAAAAAAAATTTTGTTTCCAAAATTGTGCTGACGTAAAGTAGATATGTGGGTAATGTTATTTATTAACTATTTTGTGTCACATAACTCTCATGCTTAACAGAATAAAAATTCAAAATTTGAAAATTGCTAAATTTTCAAAATTTTAGCCAAATTTCCATTTTTTCACAAATAAACGCAAAATTATCGACCTAATTTTACCACTATCATGGAGCCCGATATGTCACGAAAAAACAATCTCAGAATCGCTAGGATTCATTGAAGCGTTCCTGAGTTGTTACCTCATAACGGGACACTGGTCAGAATTGCAAAAAACGGCCAGGTCATTGAGGTCAAAATAGGTTTGGTCATGAAGGGGTTAAAAAGTAAAAATGAAGTCTGTGTGAACTTGCATTGGAAGTTAATAAACTTAGAAACCTGTTCATCATTCTACACACTGTACTGGTGTAGGTATGGTTATGCTGTAAAAAAATTATCAAAAATGCGCATACCATAACAATTTATACACTTGGGACATTTAAAAATGAGTATGGCATACAATGAGGGATTACAAAAACATATATGTTCCACCAGTTTCACTGTAGAGATGCAGAGGTATGAAACATATCGTTTTCTTTATGCCTATGCAGGAGTTTTGAACACCATTGTACATCTGTGTGTGTGTATATGTATATGTGTATATGTGTATATATGTATATATATATATATATATATATATATATATATATATATATATATATATATATATATATATATATATATATATATATATATATATATATATATATATATATTAGATGGTGGCCCGATTCTAACGCATCGGGTATTCTAGAATATGCATGTCCACGTAGTATATTGCCCAGCCACGTAGTATATTGCCCAGCCACGTAGTATATTGCCCAGCGACGTAGTATATTGCCCAGCCTCGTAGTATATTGCCCAGTGATGTAGTATATTTCCCAGTGATGTAGTATATTGCCCAGTGACGTAGTATATTGCGCAGCCTCGTAGTATATTTCCCAGTGACGTAGTATACAGCACAGTTACGTAGTATATTGCCCAGTGACGTAGTATACAGCACAGAGCCACGTAGTATATTGCACAGTGACAGTGTACAGCACAGAGACGTAGTATACAGCACAGAGCCACGTAATATATTGCACAGCGAAGTAGTATACAGCACAGAGCCACGTAGTATATTGCACAGAGACGTAGTATACAGCACAGAGCCACGTAATATATTGCACAGCGAAGTAGTATACAGCACAGAGCCACGTAGTATACAGCACAGAGCCACGTAGTATATTGCCCAGTCGCGTAGCATATTGCCCAGCCACGTTTGTCACAGGTTAAAAAAAAAACAAAAAAAAACATATTCTCACCTTTCCGAGTGCCCGTTGCAGTCCACGGCAGCTTCCGGTCCCAGGGTTGGTATCAGCGCAGGACCTGTGATGACGTCGCGGTCACATGGCCGTGACGTCATGGCAGGTCCTTCTCCCATACCATCTTTGCCACCGGAACCTGCAACGGAAGATGGCGGCCGGCACGAGCGACGACGGAGGGTGAGTATAGCAGGTTTTTTTTTTATTATTATTTTTAACATTACATTTTTTACTATTGATGCCGCATAGGCAGCGTCAATAGTAAAACGTTGGGGACACACAGGGTTAATAGCGGCGGTAATGGAGTGCGTTACCCGCGGCATAACGCGGTCCATTACCGCCGGCATTAACCCTGTGTTAGCGGTGACCGGAGGGGAGTATGCGGGCGACAGGCACTGACTGCAGGGGAGTAAGGAGCGGCCATTTTCTTCTGGACTGTGCCTGTCGCTGATTGGCCGCGGCAGCCATGACAGGCAGCTGGCGAGACCAATCAGCGAATGAATAACCGTGACAGAAAGACAGACAGATGGAAGTGGCCTTAGACAATTATATAGTAGATAAATATATAATCAGTCCACGGGGAGGCAGTCTGTTGTTGCTTAATGGTTAAATGTAGTGCAGTCAGAAACTAGGTATCTGAGCCATAGCAACAAAATCCGACCCTAAATGAATTTTGGGTTATTTTTCAGGCGCTTTGTTTTTTTAGATGCCTGCTCAGTGGGCACGCTTTTCTGGTGTGATACCAGTGACGTTGACTCTCCCACCTTTCCTCCCTACTTATACTGTGCAGTTGCACAGAAAGTGAGAGTGCGGCTGCATACACCTTTCCTATCTTTACTGTCCTACAGAGAATTTTCTGTAGTCTGAGGAGATGAGTAAAGATTTGCAGGCAGCCTGCGCAAGGTGAGAGGAGTGCCACTTACATCTAATAAGATATTACAGAGATTCATGTTTTCACCTGTACAGATGATTTGGGGTGTGGTTCGTATATATGATTTTAGCTTAGATTTTATAGGTAGTCTTTCAGGTGGTGGTGGTAATAAATGCTTTTCTTATTTTATATTACCAGTGTGGTAACAAGTCTAAACATTGGTTACCATAAACATCATGAAGGAAGTCTCTACATGTAGAAAGGATACGATTTTCATGTCTGTCATATTGTATGAATGCATGTATAAAAAGTGTACAGTATTGAGATGTATTGATAGTCTGTAGCCTTTTTTTGTTGTACCCTTTTTTTTTTATTTGCTCCTTGACTCACTAAGTCATGTTATATACTTTTTATTGTTTATTCAGAGCTCTCAGAGCTACCTCCAGAGGCAACATCTGGGAGTTGGTAGAGCTGGACCATAGGCAATCAGTTGAGCACCGACTTCAATAGCTTTAGGCCTAAGGGCTCATTCAGATGTCAGTTTTATGAGTTATAGCCATGTTTTTCTTAGTCTATGGGGTTGTTCACATGTTTGTGTTTTTTTGCAAACTTAGCAAAAGCACAGAGATGTGCAATTTTCACAAGAGTTTTGGATCAAACTTGCCAATGCAAGTCTGAGTCTGAAAAAAAAAGAAAGTCTGCATTTGGTTCCTATTGATTGGAGACATTTCAGAGTTTTTACCATCAAACTTTGACACTGATTAAACTCTGTATAAACTGTGATAAAATGAAACGATGAAACATGGAATAATTTTTGATCAGGAGCATAATCACTGATGTCTAAATGAGTTCCTTGCCAAATGACCATTTTTGCAAAAGCAAAACGACCACGTGAACATATTCATATACTGTAATGGGTGCGTGCAGTGTGAATCTGAATTCTAGCTGTGAAAAATGAAACAGACCGGGTACATGAAAATTAGACATCTTAATCACTTTTTATTGTCTTGCAATTCATAAGATCCAGACTTTTATAAGGTGTATGTCTGAGAGTTTGCTTCAGTGTATCCCCTGTAGGCAACCCACTTTGAGCTAAATAATGTGAACGTTAAAGGGAACCTGTCACCCCCAAAATCGAGGGTAAGCTAAGCCCATCGGCATCACGGGCTTATCTACAGCATTCTGTAATGCTGTAGATAAGCTCCCGATCTAACATGAAAGATGAGAAAAAGAGGTTAGATTATTCTCACCTGGGCGGGTGGTCGGATCCTTTGGGCGTCGCGGTCCGGGGCCTCCCATCTTGATAGGATGACGTCCTCTTCGGGTCTTCACGCTGCGGCTCCGGCGCAGGCGTACTTTGTCTGCCCTGTTCAGGGCAGAGCAAAGTACTGCAGTGCGCAGGCGCCGGGAAAGGTTAGAGAGGCCCAGCACCTGCGCACTGCCGTACTTTGCTCTGCCCTCCTTTGCTCTGCCCTCAACAGGGCTGTTTTTTTTTTCATTCCTCCCCTCACCCCCCTATTTTCATGTGTAATGTAAAGACCCAGTCCCGCGGATCACTGAGGCTCTGGGAAGAGTGCACGAACTACTGCACATGCACAGCAACAGTGAGTCACAAGCAGAGCAAGCTTCAGTGACTCACTGTGACTGAGAGGCCCTCCCCCTCCCTCCTCTCTTCCTGGTCCAACGTCTGCTACCGGTCACCTGACCGCAGCAGTGACAGCCGGCAGGACATCAGCATAATATATGCGGGGAGGTGGGGGCCTGTTTAACTGTCATATCACGTGCGTGCAGCAGAGCGGGCCCCCCTGCTTCTCCTGTTAGCAGTAATACTGCCGCTGGCTGTCATTCACATTCATTGCTTTGTATGTCCGTCGGGGGCCCCCCTCCCACTCTGGGCCCCTGTGCGGTTGCACAGGTTGAACAGGCGGTATGTCTGCTCATGGACCCCAAAAGTCACTTCAAACCTGGATAGGTCCCTAAAAAAACAAATTTTGTACATTTCCTTGGAAAAAAAAGGAAAAATTACTGCTTCATTTTTAAACATGCCAATAAAATATAATAACATTTTACCAAATGTTGCTGATTTAAAGCAGACATGATTGAAATGTTTTTTTTTATTATTGTCTTTGAATGGTATGACTGGATTAAAGGGATAATCATTCAGAGTTTGACAAAAATGTAAAAATATTGCAATTTTCAAATTTCTGATATTGTTTTGTAAATAAACAAAGAACATACATCGACTTAAATCTACCATTATTGTAAAGTACAATGTGTCACGAAAAAGCAATCTCCAAACCAAGGGGATATGTTGAAGCTTTCCAGAGTTGTTACCACATAGTGACACTGGTCAGATTTCAAAAATTTGCCTAGGTCTCTAAGGGATTTCCAGTATGTCAGTTGTTTGGACAGAATTCAGCAGATTTCACCTTTTGTAATTGAAAGAGTGCTAAATGTGCAAATTGAGTTGCAAAATACTCCGGTCACATGGAAGCGCACAGGACACAGATGAAAGGATTAAAAGTTTCTTTGTTTATTGAAATCCACAACCGTTTCGATGGAACAGCTCTGTCTTCATCAGGTAGCAGTATACAGAGAATGGGCCAGAGTGAGTATATAAAGGAGCACCGACCGGAGTATTTTGCAACTCACTGTTTATTCCTCTCGTGAGGCACCCGGCAGGAGCTGCATCGGACCTTTCTCAATCAACATCTCCCCTGACCGCCAGCCTGGCGCTCCGTTAGCCTGTCCTTTCTGTATCTATTTGAAATATGCAAATTGTCTCTTCAGAGAGGAAGAGGACTAGAACTCTAGTGCCACCTGTTGGAAGGTAGCAATCCTACAAGTCAATGTCGACCCTTTAACGAGCCTTGTCACATGACTTAGGATAATAGCCATAACCAGAATCTCAATTTGCAGACGTGTTTCGGGGAACTGCCCCTCTTCAGTGCAAAGTGGAGATCTGGTTTGGCTGTGTGAGAGGCGTCTGACCGATATCCAAGAAGTATCATTTCCCTTTGCGGAGATTGACATGCTAAGCATGCCAAGATGGGGAGACTAAAAGCCGCAATGCTCCTCTGGGAAATATCCCAATTATGCAAATTGTCTCTTCAGAGAGGAGGAGAACTAGAACTCTAGTGCCACCTATTGGAAGGTAGCAATCCTACAAGTCAATGTCGACCTTTTAATTAGCCTTGTCACATGACTTAGGATAATAGCCAAACCAGAATCTCAATTAGCATCTCCACTTTGCACTGACGAGGGGCAGTACCCCGAAACAGTGTCTGCAAATTGAGATTCTGGTTTGGCTATTATCCTAAGTCATGTGAAAACACTCGTTAAAGGGTCGACATTGACTTGCAGGATTGCTACCTTCCATTAGGTGGCACTATAGAGTTGTAGTCCTCTTCCTCTCTGAAGAGACAATTGGCATAATTAGCATATTTCCCAGAGGAGCATTGCAGCTTTAATCTCCATATCTTGGCATGTCAATCTATGCAAGGAGAAACGATACTTCTTGGATAATGGAAGAGTAAAATTTGACCTCAGTCTGCATCAAAATCCTACAACATGCTCTGATTTTGTTACACCAGATAAGTAACCAGCCACGTCTGTGGCCTGACCTCATTTATGCCTATGAGGGTTAAGGGTTATCTTGGAAGATCAGTGGTTGGTCCGTGCATTGCGGCTCGTAAACCGCTAACCATGGACAGCTGAGGGCCTATCTAGCCTAAGGATCCCTGGCCACATCAATTTTTGTAGTAACTGTTCTGACTTATTTGTATAAGCAGAACATGGAAATATTAATTGCAGTCGATTTAATCACGTCCTTTTTGGATCCGATTTGCAAATTAAAATTGCCAAAACTTCTGCTGTAACATATAGAGCACTCGGATGCCATCTGTATGTCATCGTAGTGCTGTCATTTTTCACTAAGTGTTTGATAGGAGACGCTTTGATTTTTTTTTTCATATGAGAAATCTGCATAACATACGGATTGTAAAAACTGAACAAAAATAGATCCAACAGACGGAACTGTTGTTGAATAATTTCTATTTCAATCATCATCTGTACAGATGTCGCGCTAAGAGTTTAGAGGTTTTACTTACATCTCTGACATATATGGCATAAACTCCAAATGACGACACCCTCCCCCCCCCTTCTTCCACCAGGCAGCATGTGGTTTGGAGGATAAGTTCCATTTATGGCCTAAAAACTGCAGAATTGTTCTTTATACCAAAATAAGAAAAAAAAAAATATTATTCTGCAAACCCCATTTTAAATGATTCTGGCTTTATTCAGATGGTATGAATACCTATCTGGTTTTAGTAGAGAATAAATCGGTTCTAAGCACTTTTCCTGTTTATCTAGGTACAGTGTGATTGTTAGAGAAAGTGATTGTGTTTTCAGATATTGCTGCCCATGGATTTTAATATACATTTATTTTGTCTGTTTAGAAAGAAGTTTGGATTTGCACGTCTTTGAGGCGGCGCGTTCCCAACAATCTGTTATGGAGGCACAAGCAGACACTTAGCTTAGATGATGTGCTTGCGGCCATAGAGGTCGTGTCTGCTAGATTTTCCACTTCAGTTTGCTCTAATATCCTACTCATGTTTGTATAAAATTCCCAGCTGTGCTCACACTCCGCACCTCAATGCTTTACTTAACAGGCCTTTCAGCCACCTGCTTAGATCTACTTCAGTGATTTTTTTTTTCTATTTTGCCAGTAAATTAAGGCTATGTGCACACATTGCGGATTTGCCTCTGGAATTTTTTGTGCGGATTCTGCATCTCTTGGCAGAAAACGCAGGTGCGGATTTGATGCATTTTTGAAGCTTTTTTTTTTTTGCATGTTTTTGGTGCGTTTTTCAAAGCTAAATAAAGATGTATTATTGTGCAAAAAAAAAAAAATTGTCTTGTAATTTCTTGTCCAACCTCCTCTTTTACATTTGTCCAACCCACACTCCATTACACAGATAGATAGATAATAGATAGATCTATAGATGTATGAATAGATAGATCTATATATCTATCTATAGATATATCTATGGATATATATTTAGATGGATATATGGATAGCTAGGCTACTTTCACACATCAGGTTTCTTCTGTTGGGCAGGATCGGGTGAATTTTTGAAAAAAACAGATCCGATGCAAATGGTGAAAAACTGATGCAACTGATCTGTTTTTTTGAGAGCGAGAGAATGGAAAATGTGCTGGATTTGAATGGAAAAATGCATGAAAAAACAGATTCGGAGGCTGGATTCTTCATTTCACATCTCCGTTTCATACGTTTTTCGCCGGATCAGTCACTGGGCATTTTTTCGCCTGACAGAAAAAAAACTTTCCTCTGTACGTTTTCTCCGTCCGCCAGAAACAGCTTTGTTGACGGATCCGGCCAAAAACGGATGAAACGTGTGGCCATCAGGCACAATCCAGCGCTAATACAACTATGAGAAAAAAAAACTGATCCGGTGGAAAAAAAAAACGGATCAGTTTTTTTTTTCAAAACTCGTCAGTTTGTGCCTGTTGGCAAAAACCTGATGTGTGAAAGTAGCCAGATAGTTATATATGGAAGATATATCTATCTATAAATATATCTATAGATAGATATAGCCATAGTTATCTCTTTAGATATATCTATAGATATATCCATGTATCGATATATAGTTATATCCATAGATATATAGTATAATAGCAAGGTCGATGTTGATTAATGAACATGTTTAATAAAAGAAAGAAAAAAAAATGGTGTGGGCTCCTGCGCAATTTTCTGCGCCAGAGGGGGAAAGCTGATGGCCGGGGGCTGATATTTGTAGCCTGGGAAGGGGTTAATACCTATGGCCTTTAGTCAGATGTACGAGTCGGCGCTCTATGATGGGCTGGCAATGAAATTGTAACTCTTTTAGGCTATGTGCGTACATTGTTGATTTGCCTGTGTAAAATTCTGCACGGTTTCTGCCTCTCGAATTAATGTGGATTTTCATGCAGATTTTCATGCGTTTTTGTAAATCCATAGAGCTAAATAAAGATTGTGATCTAATTTCCTTGTTCAACCTCTTCAGCCAGATACCCTCATTAATATTAAAGACACACACACACACTCACCAGCCTATGTAGGAGCATTAACATACCGTAATTAACCTACATATGCTGTAGCAAAAAAGCAACTGTCAGAAATCTGTGTGAAATGCAATATCTGATTAATTTAAAAAACAAAAATTGTGTGGGCTCCCGCATAATTTTAATAACCAGCAGAGGGAAAGACAACGGCTGAGGACTGATGTTAATATTCTGGAAATGAGGCAATAGCCATAAAGGTTTCCAGGCTATTAATATCAGCTGCTCACAGCTATTTGCTCAGCCTTTACTGGCTAGTTTACAGGGGAATCCAAGATAAAAATGGACATGGGGTCCCCCTGCTAGGCACCACCCCTCCCCCCTTCCCCCAGGCTAGAAACTTGAGCTCTGCCATCCTGGAAATGGCACACCTTATACTGTAGATGTGTCAATTCTGGCACTTACCTTTGCCCTGTAGCGGTGGCATATTTGTGGGATTGATGTCACCTTTGTATTGTCAGGTGACATCAAGCCAACAGGTTAGTAATGGCTTAATAATTACTAATCCTATAGTTACATGGTAAATAAAGACATGGCCAGAATAAAGTCCTTTATTTGAAATAATCACACAGACTCCTGTATTAGTAACATAGTAACATAGTAAGGCCGAAAAAAGACATTTGTCCATCCAGTTCAGCCTATATTCCATCATAATAAATCCCCAGATCTACGTCCTTCTACAGAACCTAATTGTATGATACAATATTGTTCTGCTCCAGGAAGACATCCAGGCCTCTCTTGAACCCCTCGACTGAGTTCGCCATCACCACCTCCTCAGGCAAGCAATTCCAGATTCTCACTGCCCTAACCGTAAAGAATCCTCTTCTATGTTGGTGGAAAAACCTTCTCTCCTCCAGACGCAAAGAATGCCCCCTTGTGCCCGTCACCTTCCTTGGTATAAACAGATCCTCAGCGAGATATTTGTATTGTCCCCTTATATACTTATACATGGTTATTAGATCGCCCCTCAGTCGTCTTTTTTCTAGACTAAATAATCCTAATTTCGCTAATCTATCTGGGTATTGTAGTTCTCCCATCCCCTTTATTAATTTTGTTGCCCTCCTTTGTACTCTCTCTAGTTCCATTATATCCTTCCTGAGCACCGGTGACCAAAACTGGACACAGTACTCCATGTGCGGTCTAACTAGGGATTTGTACAGAGGCAGTATAATGCTCTCATCATGTGTATCCAGACCTCTTTTAATGCACCCCATGATCCTGTTTGCCTTGGCAGCTGCTGCCTGGCACTGGCTGCTCCAGGTAAGTTTATCATTAACTAGGATCCCCAAGTCCTTCTCCCTGTCAGATTTACCCAGTGGTTTCCCATTCAGTGTGTAATGGTGACATTGATTCCTTCCCATGTGTATAACCTTACATTTATCATTGTTAAACCTCATCTGCCACCTTTCAGCCCAAGTTTCCAACTTATCCAGATCCATCTGTAGCAGAATACTATCTTCTCTTGTATTAACTGCTTTACATAGTTTTGTATCATCTGCAAATATCGATATTTTACTGTGTAAACCTTCTACCAGATCATTAATGAATATGTTGAAGAGAACAGGTCCCAATACTGACCCCTGCGGTACCCCACTGGTCACAGCGACCCAGTTAGAGACTATACCATTTATAACCACCCTCTGCTTTCTATCACTAAGCCAGTTACTAACCCATTTACACACATTTTCCCCCAGACCAAGCATTCTCATTTTGTGTACCAACCTCTTGTGCGGCACGGTATCAAACGCTTTGGAAAAATCGAGATATACCACGTCCAATGACTCACCGTGGTCCAGCCTATAGCTTACCTCTTCATAAAAACTGATTAGATTGGTTTGACAGGAGCGATTTCTCATAAACCCATGCTGATATGGAGTTAAACAGTTATTCTCATTGAGATAATCCAGAATAACATCCCTCAGAAACCCTTCAAATATTTTACCAACAATAGAGGTTAGACTTACTGGCCTATAATTTCCAGGTTCACTTTTAGAGCCCTTTTTGAATATTGGCACCACATTTGCTATGCGCCAATCCTGCGGAACAGACCCTGTCGCTATAGAGTCCCTAAAAATAAGAAATAATGGTTTATCTATTACATTACTTAGTTCTCTTAGTACTCGTGGGTGTATGCCATCCGGACCCGGAGATTTATCTATTTTAATCTTATTTAGCCGGTTTCGCACCTCTTCTTGGGTTAGATTGGTGACCTTTAACCCCTTTCTGCCATTAGACGTACTATTGCGTCCATGTGGGGTGGGCTTTACTTCCCAAGGACGCAATAGTACGTCATATGCGATCGGCAGCGCTCACGGGGGGAGCGCCGCCGATCGCGGCCGGGTGTCAGCTGTTTATAGCAGCTGACATCCGGCACTATGTGCCAGGAGCGGTCACGGACCGCCCCCGGCACATTAACCCCCGGCACACCGCGATCAAAGATGATCGCGATGTGCCGGCGGTACAGGGAAGCACCGCGCAGGGAGGGGGCTCCCTGCGGGCTTCCCTGAGCCCCCCGCAGCAACGCGATGTGATCGCGTTGCTGCGAGGGTCTCACCTCCCTCCCTGCTCCCTCCAGGCCCGGATCCAAGATGGCCGCGGATCCGGGTCCTGCAGGGAGGGAGGTGGCTTCACAGAGCCTGCTCAGAGCAGGCACTGTGAAGCCTGCAGCGCTGCAAGTCAGACCAGTGATCTGACAGAGTGCTGTGCAAACTGTCAGATCACTGATCTGTGATGTCCCCCCTGGGACAAAGTAAAAAAGTAAAAAAAAAAAATTTCAAATGTGTAAAAAAAAAATAAAAAAAAATATTCCAAAATAATGGAAAAAAAAAAAATATTATTCCCATAAATACATTTCTTTATCTAAATAAAAAAAACAAACAATAAAAGTACACATATTTAGTATCGCCGCGTCCGTAACGGCCCGACCTATAAAACTGGCCCACTAGTTAACCCCTTCAGTAAACACCGTAAGAAAAAAAAAAAAAAAAAAACGAGGCAAAAAACAACGCTTTATTATCATACCGCCGAACAAAAAGTGGAATAACACGCGATCAAAAAGACAGATATAACTAACCATGGTACCGCTGAAAACGTCATCTTGTCCCGCAAAAAACGAGCCGCCATACAGCACCATCATTTAAAAAATAAAAAAGTTATAGTCCTGAGAATAAAGCGATGCAAAAATAATTATTTTTTCTATAAAATAGTTTTTATCGTATAAAAGCGCCAAAACATAAAAAAATGATATAAATGAGGTGTCGCTGTAATTGTACTGACCCGAAGAATAAAACTACTTCATCAATTTTACCAAACGCGGAACGGTATAAACGCCTCCCCCAAAAGAAATTCATGAATAGCTGGTTTTTGGTCATTCTGCCTCACAAAAATCGGAATAAAAAGCGATCAAAAAATGTCACGTGCCCGAAAATGTTACCAATAAAAACATCAACTCGTCCCGCAAAAAACAAGACCTCACATGACTCTGTGGACCAAAATATAGAAAAATTATAGCTCTCAAAATGTGGTAACGCAAAAAATATTTTTTGCAATAAAAAGCGTCTTTCAGTGTGTGACGGCTGCCAATCATAAAAATCCGCTAAAAAACCCGCTATAAAAGTAAATCAAACCCCCCTTCATCACCCCCTTAGTTAGGGAAAAATTAAAAAAATGTATTTATTTCCATTTTCCCATTAGGGCTAGGGTTAGAGTTAGGGCTAGGGTTAGGGCTAGGGCTAGAGCCAGGGCTAGGGCTAGGGTTAGGGTTAGGGCTAGGGTTAGGGCTAGGGTTAGGGCTAGGGTTAGGGCTAGGGTTAGGGCTAGGGTTAGGGCTAGGGTTAGGGCTAGGGTTAGGATTAGGGCTAGGGCTACAGTTTGTGTTGGGGCTAAAGTTACAGTTAGGGTTTAGATTACATTTACGGTTGGGAATAGGGTTGGGATTAGGGTTAGGGGTGTGTCAGGGTTGGAGGTGTGGTTAGGGTTACTGTTGGGATTAGGGTTAGGGATGTGTTTGGATTAGGGTTTCAGTTATAATTGGGGGGTTTCCACTGTTTAGGCACATCAGGGGCTCTCCAAACGCGACATGGCGTCCGATCTCAATTCCAGCCAATTCTGCGTTGAAAAAGTAAAACAGTGCTTCTTCCCTTCCGAGCTCTCCCGTGTGCCCAAACAGGGGTTTACCCCAACATATGGGGTATCAGCGTACTCAGGACAAATAGGACAACAACTTTTGGGGTCCAATTTCTCCTGCTACCCTTGGGAAAATACAAAACTCGGGGCTAAAACATATTTTTTGTGGGAAAAAAAAAGATTTTTTATTTTCACGGCTCTGCGTTATAAACTGTAGTGAAACACTTGGGGGTTCAAAGTTCTCACAACACATCTAGATTAGTTCCCTGGGGGGTCTAGTTTCCAATATGGGGTCACTTGTGGGGGGTTTCTACTGTTTAGGTACATTAGGGGTTCTGCAAACGCAATGTGACGTCTGCAGGCCATTCCATCTAAGTCTGCATTCCAAATGGCGCTCCTTCCCTTCCGAGCTCTGCCATGCGCTCAAACGGTGGTTTCCCCCAACATACGGGGTATCAGCATACTCAGGACAAATTGGACAACAACTTTTGGGGTCGAATTTCTCCTCTTACCCTCGGGAAAATACAAAACTGGGGGCTAAAAAATAATTTTGGGGGGAAAGATTTTTTTTTTTAATTTTCACGGCTCTGCGTTACAAACTGTAGTGAAACACTTGGGGGTTCAAAGCTATCACAACACATCTAGATGAGTTCCTTAGGGGGTCTAGTTTCCAAAATGGTGTCACTTGTGGGAGGTTTCTACTGTTTAGGTACATTAGGGGCTCTGCAAATGCAATGTGACACCTGCAGACCATTCCATCTAAGTCCTCATTCCAAATGGAGCTCCTTCCCTTCCGAGCCCTCCCATGCGCCCAAACAGTGGTTGCCCCCCACATATGGGGTATCAGCGCACTCAGGACAAATTGGACAACAAATTGTGGGGTCGAATTTCTCCTGTTACCCTCGGGAAAATACAAAACTGTGGGCTAAAAAATAATTTTTGTGGGAAAAAATTTTTGTTTTATTTTTACGGCTCTCCATTATAAACTTCTGTGAAGCCCTTGGTGGGTCAAAGCGCTCAGCACACATCTAGATAAGTTCCTAAGGGGGTCTACTTTCCAAAATGGTGTCACTTGTGGGGGGTTTCTACTGTTTAGGTACATTAGGGGCTCTGCAAACGCAATGTGACACCTGCAGACCGTTCCATCTAAGTCTGCATTCAAATGGCACTCCTTCCCTTCTGAGCCCTCCCATGTGCCCAAACAGTGGTTCCCCCCACATATGGTGTATCATCACACTCAGGACAAATTGGGCAACAAATTTTGGGGTCCAATTTCTCCTGTTACCCTCAGGAAAATACAAAACTGGGGGCTAAAAAAATAATTTTTGTGGGAAAAAAATTTTGTTTTATTTTTACGGCTCTGCATTATAAACTTCTGTGAAGCACTTGGTGGGTCAAAGTGCTCACCACACCTCTAGATAAGTTCCTTAGGGGGTCTACTTTCTAAAATGGTGTCATTTGTGGGGGGTTTCAATGTTTAGGCACATCAGTGGCTCTTCAAACGCAACATGGCGTCCCATCTCAATTCCTGTCAATTTTGCTTTGAAAAGTCAAACGGCGCTCCTTCCCTTCCGAGCTCTCCCATCCACCCAAACAGTGGTTTACCCCCACATATGGGGTATCAGCGTACTCAGGACAAATTGTACAACAAATTTTGGGGTCCAATTTCTTCTCTTACCCTTGGGAAAATAAAAAATTGGGGGCGAAAAGATAATTTTTGTGAAAAAATATGATTTTTTATTTTTACGGTTCTACATTATAAACTTCTGTGAAGCACTTGGTGGGTCAAAGTGCTCACCACACCTCTAGATAAGTTCCTTAGGGGGTCTACTTTCCAAAATGGTGTCACTTGTGGGGGGTTTCAATGTTTAGGCACATCAGTGGCTCTTCAAACGCAACATGACGTCCCATCTCAATTCCAGTCAATTTTGCATTGAAAAGTCAAATGGCACTCCTTCGCTTCCGAGCTCTGCCATGCGCCCAAACAGTGGTTTACCCCCACATGTGGGGTATTGGCATACTCGGGACAAATTGTACAACAATGTTTGGGGTCCATTTTCTCCTGTTACCCTTGGTAAAATAAAACAAATTGGAGCTGAATTAAATTTTTTGTGAAAAAAAGTTAAATGTTCATTTTTATTTAAACATTCAAAAAATTCCTGTGAAGCACCAGAAGGGTTAATAAACTTCTTGAATATGGTTTTGAGCACCTTGAGGGGTGTAGTTTTTAGAATGGTGTCACACTTGGGTATTTTCTATCATATAGACCCCTCAAAATGACTTCAAATGAGATGTGGTCCCTAAAATAAAATGGTGTTGTAGAAATGAGAAATTGCTGGTCAACTTTTAACCCTTATAACTCCCTAACAAAAAAAAATTTTGGTTCCAAAATTGTGCTGATGTAAAGTAGACATGTGGGAAATGTTACTTATTAAGTATTTTGTGTGACATATCTCTGTGATTTAATTGCATAAAAATTCAAAGTTGGAAAATTGCGAAATTTTCATAATTTTCGCCAAATTTCCATTTTTTTCACAAATAAACGTAGGTACTATCAAATAATTTTTACCATTGTCATGAAGTACAATATGTCACGAGAAAACAACGTCAGAATCACCAGGATCCATTGAAGCGTTCCAGAGTTATAACCTCATAAAGGGACAGTGGTCAGAATTGTAAAAATTGGCCCGGTCATTAACGTGCAAACCACCCTTGGGGGTAAAGGGGTTAATATAGGGTTTTCATTGTTTCTTGGGATTTCACCTAGCATTTCATTTTCCACCGTGAATACCGTGGAGAAGAAGGTGTTTAATATGTTAGCTTTTTCCTCGTCATCTACAACCATTCTTTCCTCACTATTTTTTAAGGGGCCTACATTTTCAGTTTTTATTCTTTTACTATTGATATAGTTGAAGAACAGTTTGGGATTAGTTTTACTCTCCTTAGCAATGTGCTTCTCTGTTGCCTTTTTGGCAGCTTTAATTAGTTTTTTAGATAAAGTATTTTTCTCCCTATAGTTTTTTAGAGCTTCAATGGTGCCATCCTGCTTTAGTAGTGCAAATGCTTTCTTTTTACTGTTAATTGCCTGTCTTACTTCTTTGTTTAGCCACATTGGGTTTTTCCTATTTCTAGTCCTTTTATTCCCACAAGGTATAAACCGCTTACAGTGCCTATTTAGGATGTTCTTAAACATTTCCCATTTATTATCTGTATTCTTATTTCTGAGGATATTGTCCCAGTCTACCAGATTAAGGGCATCTCTAAGCTGGTCAAACTTTGCCTTCCTAAAGTTCAGTGTTTTTGTGACTCCCTGACAAGTCCCCCTAGTGAAAGACAGGTGAAACTGCACAATATTGTGGTCGCTATTTCCTAGATGCCCGACCACCTGCAGATTTGTTATTCTGTCAGGTCTATTAGATAGTATTAGGTCTAAAAGTGCTGCTCCTCTGGTTGGATTCTGCACCAATTGTGAAAGATAATTTTTCTTGGTTATTAGCAGAAACCTGTTGACTTTATGGGTTTCACAGGTTTCTGTTTCCCAGTTAATATCCGGGTAGTTAAAGTCCCCCATAACCAGGACCTCATTATGGGTTGCAGCTTCATCTATCTGCTTTAGAAGTAGACTTTCCATGGTTTCTGTTATATTTGGGGGTTTGTAACAGACCCCAATGAGAATTTTGTTACCATTTTTCCCTCCATGAATTTCGACCCATATGGACTCGACATCCTCATTTCCTTCGCTAATATCCTCCCTTAAAGTGGACTTTAGACAAGACTTTACATAGAGACAAACCCCTCCTCCTCTCCGATTTTTACGATCCTTTCTAAACAGACTGTAACCCTGTAAGTTAACTGCCCAGTCATAGCTTTCATCTAACCATGTCTCGGTTATTCCCACTATGTCAAAGTTACCTGTAGATATTTCTGCTTCTAGTTCTTCCATCTTGTTTGTCAGGCTTCTGGCGTTTGCGAGCATGCAGTTTAGAGGATTTTGTTTTCCAATCTCCTCACTGTGGATTGTTTTAGAAATGTTCTTACCTCCCTTCTGAGTATGTTTTCCTGGATCTTCTTTGTTCAAGTCTAATGTTTTTCTTCCCGTCCCCTCTTCTTCTAGTTTAACGCCCTCCTGATGTGTAGCGAGTCTTCTGGCGAATGTGTGTTTCCCAGGTTTGTTGAGGTGTAGTCCGTCTCTGGCGAGGAGTCCATCGTACAAGTAATTCACACCGTGGTCCAGGAATCCGAATCCTTGTTGTATTGAATCTTAATTTATCATACAAACTGAACGCCTAATCCCTGACGCCCTCGTATCCTGCAACAAAAATAAAAATAGTGAACCAACATATAATATTCTCTATCCGCTGTAGTCCATTTAGTAACGCGTGTGCCACGACGATCTCGTGTGTAGACATTTCCTTTCTGCAGCATTTTTGGCACGCAAATCCGCAAATATTTTAACACCTGTGGTTTGGCTGTGGATTTGACTGACAATCTAAAGTCACGTGGTGCAGAAACGCTGCAGATCCGCAAAAAGAATTTACATGCTGAGGAAAATAAAAAACTGCAAATCAGGACTGAATTTTCCACAGCATGTGCACACCAATTCTGGTTTCCCACTGATTAACCTTGCTTGAGAAATCCTTTGCGGATTTGGTGCAACTCCGCGCAGAAAAAAATGCTGCAGAGAAATCTGCAATGTGTTCACATAGCCTTAGGGTATTTGCACACATTTCCTGCGGATCTTTCTGCACGGAAAAAAAAAACGCTGCAGATCCGCAAGTGATTTACAGTACAATATAAATCAGTGGCAAAAAAAAAGAAAATTTGCTAATGGTGCGGAAAAATCCACACGGAAAATGCAGCTGATTCAAAAAAGGACCATGTCAATTCTATTTGCACATCTGCTGCGTTTCTGCACCCATTCCATAATAGAAATCCGCAGAGGTATAAAAAGGAAGAAATCCGCACAAAAATCTACGTGTGCACATATAAAAAAAAGCGCAGATTCTGACCTGCGTTTTCTGCAAAGAAATGCAGAATCTGCACAGAAAATTCCACAGTCAAATCTGCAACGTGTGCATATAGCCTAGACTACATTTCCACAATAAGCTTTTTGGTGAGTTTTTGATGTTTTAGTAAGCAAATCACATATATGGTACATTAAAGGGAACCTGTCACCCCCAAAATCGAAGGTGAGCTAAGCCCACCAGCATCAGGTCAGAGAGACCCAGCGCCTGCGCACTGCAGTACTTTGCTCTGCCCTCATCAGGGCAGACAAAGTACGCCTGCACCGGAGCAGCAGCGTGAAGATAAGGAGAGGACGTCATCGTAAGAAGATGGGAGGCCCCGGACAGGACCGCAACGCCTATTGGACCGGACTGCAGCGGGACCGCCCCTGGGTGAGTATAATATAACCTTTTCTCATCTTTCAGGTTACATCGGGGGCTTATCTACAGCATTCCAGAATGCAGTAGATAAGCCCCTAATGCTGGTGGGCTTAGCTCACCTTCGATTTTGGGGGTGACAGGTTCCCTTTAATATATCGTAGATCTTTTTAATTGTATGGCGCACATACCATAGTACATAGTGCACCCTATATGTGTAGTCCTCTTCTGACACTAAGGGCTCATTTCCACTTGCGAGACATAACGGCCGAGTCTCGCAGGTTAAAATCCTCTTCTGGCGCCGGCACTCCAGAGCGGAGCGTGCAGCCACACAGCAATACATGGAGCCGCACGCTCCGCTCCCAATTGCCGGCGCCAGAGGAGGGTTTTCACCTCCGAGACTCGGACGTATGTCTCGCAATTTGAAATGAGCCCTAAGGCTACATTTCCACAATTAGGCAATGTGCACACGTTCAGGATTTCTTGCAGAAAATTCCTGTTAATTCCGGACATTTTCCGCAAGAAAACCACATGCATTTTTGCCGCGGTTTTGACGCGTTTTTGACGCGTTTTTTTCCGGACACTTCCCAATGCATTTTGGAGTGGGAAATCCGCAAAAAGAAAACTGGAAAATTAATGAACATGCTGCGGTTTTTACCGCGATGCGTTTTTTTGTGTGGAAAAAAACGCATCATGTGCACAAAACATGCAAAATTCATTCTAAATGATGGGATGCTTATTGTATGCGTTTTTTTTGCGGTTTTATAGCGTTTTTATAGCGTTTTTATCGGGAAAAACTGCGAAAAAAACGCAACGTGTTAACAGAGCCTTAGTGTTTTTGATGTTGTAGATTTTCTGCATATAAATACTGTTAAATAGGGCCTACGCTGTGTGTTACTATAGTGTATGTAGTGTACCCCGATTCCCCACCTATGCTGAGAAATACATTACCAAAGTCGCCGTTTTCGCCTGTCAATCAGGCTGGTCTGGTCAGATGGGCGTGGTGACATCGCTCTTTTCTTCCCCAGCTTTCCGTTGGTGGCGTAGTGGTGTTCGCATGTCCAGAGATCCGAATCCCCTGCGTGCACGAGAAGCAAAAGCGCGCGTTCTGCGCTATTGCCCCTGTCATCGGTGGGGGTGGCCATCTTCCTGGGGCCGCGCGTGCGCAGATCGAGTGCTCTGCTGCACGGGGCTTCAGGAAAATGGCCGCGGGATGCCGCGCGTGCGCATTAGAGATCGCGGCGGCCATTTTCCCAAAGCCGAGTTTGCATCTCGGCTTTGGGAAAATGGCCGCCGCAATCTCTAATGCGCACGCGCGGCATCCCGCGGCCATTTTCCTGAAGCCCCGTGCAGCAGAGCACTCGATCTGCGCACGCGCGGCCCCAGGAAGATGGCCGCCCCCACCGATGACAAGGGGTAGTAGCGCAGAACGCGCGCTTTTGCTTCACGTGTGCGCAGGGGATTCGGAACTCTGGACATGCGCACACCACTACGCCACCAACGGAAAGCTGGGGAAGAAAAGAGCGATGTCACCACGCCCATCTGACCAGACCAGCCTGATTGACAGGCGAAAACGGCGACTTTGGTAATGTATTTCTCAGCATAGGTGGGGAATCGGGGTACACTACATACACTATAGTAACACACAGCGTAGGCCCTATTTAACAGTATTTATATCTCAATCTCAAAAAACGGGGTGACAGGTTCCCTTTAAGTAAATTAGGTTATTTGCGTTTTTGTTTTTCATTGTTGTTTTTACATTTGTTTTTATTGCGGTTTGGACTTTTTTTTGTGTGTCTTCTTGGTATGTCATGTTTTAAGTAAAGCTGCTTTGTTTTTGATATTACCTGGTATTTGCTTTTGACAAAACTTTATTGATCTAGTCACGTACGGATTACATGTGAGTGTTTTTTTTTTTTTTTATGTGTTTCTGCTGCAGAAACTCACTAAATTGCATATGTTTTTTTTACCTGCATCTAATGCAAGTCTGTGGGGAATTTCCGAGCAGAAAACTCATCATACCCGCAAGAGAAATTGAAATGTTCCCACCAAGAACAACATCTGCAAGGAGTTTGTATGTTCTTCCTGTATTTGCATGCTTTTCCTCTAGGTACTCCAAAGACATACTGATAGGCAATCTAAATTGTGAGCCCCGTTGGGACAATGATGATGATGTCTGTGAATCGCTGTGGAATCTGATGGCGCTATATAAGTAAAACATAATAAATAAATAAAAGTTATGGATGTGAAATACACACTGCAGGTCCATTTATTCTGGATTACAAAATAAAGCACAGTGGGTGCGAGATTTCCATAAATCTTGTCCACTTTGCTGGAACTGTAAGACGCTGTATTTTTAAAGTAGCGAACACACACAATGTCAAAAACTCGCCAAACACTTTTCATGTGCACACAGCCTAATACATCTTTATCACACAGAGAAGTAATATTGTGATGTCAAAAAGAACAGTATGCTGAAAACAATAGTTTTAAGCATTAACCTCTTAATGATCACCGATATGCCTTTTAACGGCGCTGAGGAATAAGAGTACACCGCCGCCCGGCAGCTTATCTGCCCCAGCCGGTTGTGCGACTGATTGGGGCTGATTAACCCCTTAAATACCACTGTCAATCGCAACTGCAGCATTTAACTTGTTACAAGGGAGTCATAGGACCCCCTTAGTAACAATCGGACCCCGCGATTAGAATCGCTGGTCCTGATGGTTACCATGGTACCCTGAGGTCATGTGATAACTCCAGGGTATGGTGGCCTGTGAGATCCAGTGACTCACTGACAGTTTCATCCACTGCAGTACACGAGTACTGCAGTGTATGAGACCAGACCAAAATAAAAATTATACTTGTCCCACAGGGAAAATGTGAAAAAAAAAGTTAAATAATGTGAAATGGTAAAAAAACCCCACAAATTACACACAAATCACAAAAATTCGTTATGTCACTCAAAACGCAGCAATTGTGATAAAACAAAAATAGACAAAAAAGAAAGTACACATAATAGGTATCGCCGAATCCGGAACATCCTGCTCTATAAATATAGCACGTTATTTATTCCGTATGGTGAACGCCATAAAGCAAATAAAAAAAAAAAACACTCAAAAAATGCTGGTTTTTAAAATATTATTTTAAGTCTGTAAAAATGGCAAAGCATAAAAAACCCAATAGTAATCTGGTATCTCTGTAATCGTACTGACCCGACTAAACAAATCGGTCTTATCACCTTTTACTGCACGGTGAATGGCGCAAAAAATAAAAACAGTAACTGATTTGCTGGTTTTTTGCTCATTCTGTGTTTCGAAAAATCTGAATAAAACAAGATCGAAACATATTATGAACTCCAAAATGATACCAAATAAATCTGCAAAAAACATCCCCTTATACAGCTGTAGTCGCCAAAAAATAAGTTACTGCTCTCAGAATGGCAATGAAAAAACTACTTTTTATGAGAAAAGCATTTTTACTGTGTGATAGCAGCAAAACCTACAAAAAAATCCAATATAAATCTGGTATCGCTGAAATTGCACCAATCTGAAAAATATATAACCGCCTTATCATTTATACCGCATGGTAAACCACGCAAAACTAAGAACTATTCTTGTACTGCTGCTTATTTGTTCATTCTACCTCCCACAAATCGGAAGGGGAGGGGCTATACACTGTATGGGGCCGCAATGCATGTATACTAGACTGGCAGATATGCAGTTCTTCAGAAAAAAGCCTGGTGTGGATGTTACAAAATAGTCACTGCAACCACAGATGAATTCATTGAGAGGTGCAGTTTCTACAGTAGGGTAACTTTAGTTTTCTTTCTAATGCTATGGCACCTTCGGGGCTCCACAAATGTCGCATGCAAACTATTCTAGCAAAATCTATTCTTCAGAAGTCAAATGGCGCTTCTTCCTTCTCAGCTCTGACGTGTGGCCTAAGGCCGGAGTCACACTACCGTACAACAAGGCAGAGTGCTATTCGATAAAACATAGCATAACATTCTGCCCAGTGTTATTCTATGGAGCAGCTCAGATCTGTGAGTATTTTCTCATGCCGATTCGGGCTCGTGCATTGAATGCCATACGCTGGTGTGATTTCAGCCTTACAGTAATTATTGACAACATATGAGCCATCACCGTATTCTGGAGAAATTGTGCACTTATTTTACCACTAAAATCTCATATTTCCACATATCAATGGTATACAATTCTGTGAGGCGCCTATGGGTTTAAAATAATCACTACATGAATTCCTGGAGGGGTCTAGTTTCCAATATAAGAACACTTGTGGGGGGTTTCTGCTGTTTTTAAATGTTGGGGGGGGGGGGGGGGAGAGAGGGGGGGCTTTTCAAATGCAACATGGCATTAGCAATCTATCCCAGGCAAATGGCACTCTCTCTTTTCATAGCCCTTCCATGTGCCCAAGTGGAAGTTTTTGACCGCATATATGGGATATCGTCATGTGCGGGGCAAATTGAACAACAAATTATGGGGTCTCTTTTCACATATCCATTGTGAAAATTACAAATTTGGAGCTAGAACAACATTTTTGTGAAAAAAAAAAGGACATTTTCAATATGACGACTTAATGTTATAAAATTCTTCGTAGTACTTGTGAGTTCAAAATGCTCACTATACCTCTGGATAAAATCCTTGACTGATGTAGTTTCAAAATTTACCTATCTCGTGGGTGTTTTTCACTGTTTAGGCACATCATGCGCTCTCCAAATGCACCCTGACACCCGCAGACAATTCCATCAGTCTGCAGTCCAAAACGTCATTCCTTCCTTTCCGAGCCCTGCTGTGCGCCCGAACAGTAGTTTTCCTTCACATATGGAGTATCGATCGGCATACTCGGGAGAATTTTCACAACAAATTTTGGGGTCCATTTTCTCCTGTTACCCTTGTGAAAATTTAAAAAAAATTGGGGCTAAAAGTAAATTTTTGTGGGTAAAATGAGATTTCTAATTTTCACAGGTCTACGTTATAAATTTCTGTGGAGGCAGATAAATCCGAACGAAACACATCACACTAAGTGTGAATAGGGGCCTAATAGCCACATTAGAAAAAGTCATAGATAACAGAACAACTCCAAGAGTTGAATACTGAAAAAATGGAGGCAAGAAACTAAGTACTATACAAAAAAAATCTTTTTATTGTAGTATCAGTAACAATATTTAGTTACAAAAAAAAACCATAATGACATAAAGAACAAGATTAGTCAAAGTACTCAGGTAAAGAAGTCTGGAGTCAATAGTTCATAGTATATAGATTGCCGGAATCATATTCCTAATCAGAAAGCATACCATTTGTATCTATAGTTATGGATATGGACAGTTTTCATTAGGAGGCCAGAAAGTCTCATATAGCTATAAATATACTAGATGGTGGCCCGATTCTAACGCATCGGGTATTCTAGAATATGTATGTAGTTTATTTATGAAGCTTTCAGAATAATGCAATGAATACGCAGGATTCGGCCGGCCGGGCGCGACCAATTTGCAAAGTGTGGTTCAAATCCCACACCAATTTGCGGCCAGACTGCAACTGTCGCTGATTGTTCGCGGCCGGCCGCGACTAATCAGTGAAGCCAGGGTGAGCTCCAGGTTTTTGAGGGCCCCGGGCGAAAGAGTCTCACAGCCCACATAGTATATAACACAGCCCACGTAATATATAACACAGCCCACGTAATATATGGCACAGCCCACGTAATATATGGCACAGCCCACGTAGTATATGGCACAGCCCACGTAGTATATTGCACAGCCCACGTAGTATATAGCACAGCCACGTAGTATATAGCACAGCCCACGTAATATATGGCACTGCCCACGTAGTATATGGCACTGCCCACGTAGTATATGGCACTGCCCACGTAGTATATGGCACTGCCCACGTAGTATATGGCACTGCCCACGTAGTATATGGCACTGCCCACGTAGTATATGGCACAGCCCATGTATTATTTAGCACAGCGACGTAGTATAGAACGCAGCCCACGTAGTATATAGCAATGTGGGCACCATATCCCTGTTAAAAAAAAAAAAAGAATTAAAATAAAAAATAGTTATATACTCACCTTCTGGCGGCCCCTGGATCCAGAGCAGGCCTTTAGCAATGCTCCTCGCGACGCTCCGGTCCCAGTAATGCCTTGCGGCAATAACCCGTGATGATGTAGCGGTCTCGCGAGAGCACTATGTCACCTGGGGTCATTGCCGCAATGCATTCTTGGGATCGGAGCGTCACGAGGATTTTTTTTTTTTAATTATTATTTTTAACATTATATATGTTTACTATTGATGCTGCAAAGGCAGCATCAATAGTAAAAAGTTGGTCACACTTACAGGGTTAATAGCAGCGTTAACGGACTGCATTACACCGCATTATGCTGCGGTGTGACGCAGTCCATTTGGAGGGGAGTATGAAAGGGGCACTGACTGGAGGGGAGTAGGGTGGGCCAATTCACGGCCAGACAGTGCCTGTCGCTGATTGGTCGTGCCCAGCCGGCCATGACCAATCAGCGAAGCTGAAAATAATGGCAAATAATGATGATGATAATGCATAAGAGCCAGCCTAAAGCATGGTGTAACTGATCAGACCTTGGGGAAAGCAGGATTTGTTCAGAGTGTGTCTCTCCCTGACGAAGCTGCTTGCTGGCAGCGATACGCGTGGGTTCTTCCCACACCCTGCCTTCAGCCATGCTTTGCCCTACCACTTCTTGGACTTGCACTCCAGTGGTAATTATCTTCATGCACTGAACAAATCCTGCTTTCCCCAAGGTCTGATCAGTTACACCATGCTTTAGGCTGGTTCTTATGCATTATCATCATCATTATTTGCCACACCAGACCTTGTTTCTTCATCTGGAAGATTTCTCAGTTCACATTTGCAATTTTGCATGCGGCTGGGTTTATCCTTTTTGCAGTCCTATTCTGATTTTGATAGGGTTATTGCTCCATTTTATACATCAGCACACTTTATGCTCACGGGCATTTCTTTGACATAATTGGGGACGCCCATTTCTTGTCATTCTCAGGCCATGATTTAACGTCATTTGGTTGGTATATGTTGGTTTCACACGTGATTATTGTACTATACGTGATATTTCTACAGTGCCTTGTGTGTTGGTCATAGCATTAGCAGTGTGTGCACCATATTATATTACGGTATATATTGCTTTATACAGGCTGTTTGGTAGGGGTGTTGGTGCTTTGTTACATGTTTTTAATTGATTTTATATTCTGTAACTGTCTTTGCTATTGTAATAAAAATTTATACTATTTTCTGGGTATTATGTAGCAGGTGTGCACATTTATATGCATCGGCTTTCTTTTTCTTGGTCTCATTTGCTTTTTCCATGCTTAGTGTAGCACCCTGCCTTATAATATATTCTTAATATTAGTATAGTGGTGCACCCGCTACCACTTTTGTTAGTCAACTGTTTATTGCACACTCTCCATTCTGTTTCATATATTTTTCATACTCTATTTTTTTTTCTCCACTCTCTTGCTTACCTTCCTCTGCTCTGCCGCAGCAATGATGTCCACTATTACCTATGTGGCCGCTGGAGACCATCACTGGCCTCAGCCATGTACTGTTGTCGAATGATTGCCTGAAGCAGTCACGTTTGGAGACCTTGACCTATTTGTTGCACTATAGTGTTGTTAGGTTTATGATTTTATTCAATATTTCCATTTGGCGCAGTTTATGAATAAATTGGCTCAGCCTTTTTCAGATCACTTTAGCCATGCGAGGGCTTGTTTTCAGTGGGAAGAGCTGTAATTTTTTATGCTTTCATGCACTTTAACCCCTTTCTGACCTCGGACGGGATAGTACGTCCAAGGTCAGAACCCCCGCTTTGATGTGGGCTCCGGCAGTGAACCCTCGTCAAAGCTGGGGCATGTCAGCTGTTTTGAACAGCTGACGTGCTTGCAATAGCGGCGGGTGGAATCGCGATCCACCCGCCGCTATTAACTAGTTACATGCCGCTGACAGCGGCATTTAACTAGCGCTTCCGGCCATCGGGCAATGTCTATTGTCTGTACAAGTCCCCTCTATAATTTGTAAAGCGCTGCGGAATATGTTGGCGCTATAAATAAAATTATTATTATTATTATCAGGCCAGAAATGAGCGCATCGCTGACCTCCATCACGTGATCAGGGGTCAGCGATGCGTCAGCATGACAACCAGAGGTCTATTGAAGACCTCTATGGTTGTTGATGCCGGATTGCTGTGAGCTCCACTCTGTTGTCGGCGCTCATAGCAATGCCGTAATTCTGCTACATAGGAGCGATCTGATCTTCGCTCCTATGTAGCAGAGCCGATCGAATTGTGCCAGCTTCTAGCCTCCCATGGAGGCTATTGAAGCATGGCAAAAGTAAAAAAAAAAAAAAAAAAAAAAGTTTTAAAGTATGAAAAAAATAAAAAAAATATAAAAGTTTAAATCACCCCCTTTTGCCCCATTCAAAATAAAACAATAAGAAAATCAAACCTACACATATTTGGTATCGCCGCGTTCAGAATTGCCCAGTCTATCAATAAAAAAAGGATTAACCTGATTGCTAAACGGTGTAGCGAGAGAAAAAAATTCAAAACACCAGAATTACGTTTTTTTGGTCGCCGCAACATTTCATTAAAATGCAATAACTGGCAACTCTGTCCACAAAAAATAAGCCCTCGCATGGCCATATTGACGGGAAAATAAAAAAGTTATGGCTCTGGGAAGAAGGGGAGTGAAAAAACGAAAACGTAGAACCAAAAAAAGCTGGTGTCATGAAGGGGTTAATTTACTAAGTGTTTCAAAAGGGTGAATTAAAAAAAAACAACAAAGTTGCCAGGATACAAGCGTTCTATCCCAGTCACTAGAGAGGAGTGATGACTGTATTAGTCTATTGCCTGTTCCGTGACTGTCATATACTATTATTACATCCATTTGTGGGTAATATTATGTCATTATGTTGAGAAGGGGGTGATGAGATCTTCTGGTTAAAAATGTTGTTTTTTTTTTTTGTGTTCATATTCTTGACTAAAACTTTGCAGTCATAATAAATCTCTGGATCAAGGTCCCATCTTCAGCAATTTACACATAATCCATAACTTGAAATATTATATTTTTCAGGACAAGCATCCAGGCCTTGTGTAAAATCTTTCAACAAATGAATTATGATCGCTTTCTCTGGCAGTTTTATTGCCTAGCGGTTCTTACAGTAGACTGATGCCTGTACCGTCCATTTATAACATTGTACAAAGGGTTGGGTCAATTTTTTACACTCTAAATAGCTGTAAGTTTGATAATCTTTTTAATGATACAGTCCACCTATTAATTTAAGCCCTTAAAGAGAACGTGTCAGTGCTATGTTGTAATGTAAAGTAAAGACCTCACAGACCGGGAGGAATAAATCAATGTGGAAAGTTATAAAAAATTTAATTTGTGGAATAAATGAAATGGTCACACACACCACGAAAAACAAGCGTTGATAGCTTTGTCAAAAATAATCGCACTCATTATATAGTGATGTAAATAGAGTTTATTTTGTATTAAAAAAAAGTGTGCAAAAGTAACAGAAGAATAATAAAACTGGTATCACTATATTCTATCAGACCTAAAGAATAATGTTGTCTTTATCACTTTAACTGAACGATGAGCGATATAAAAAAGAAAAACAATTTCTTAATTGCTGGTTGTTTTTTTTGTTTATTGTACCCCTGAAAGATTGGAGTAGAACAAGTGCTCACACAGCTCTGTCGGCAGTAAAAAAATAAATAAAGTAAGTTCAGCTCTCAAAACATAGTGATGTAGAAGCACTTATTTATTTCAAAGGTGCTCCTAGTGTGAAAAAGTTGTAAAACATAAAAAAAAAAAAATCTGGTATCTTTGTAATCATACTGAACCAAAGAATAAAATTGTCTCCTCATTTATACGATATTGTAAAAGGCATACAAACATAAATAAAAATCCTTGCCTGCTGTCTTTGTCAGTTCTACCTAGGTTCACTGACTGTTACCCTAGCCTCTGCGCTGATCATTTTAATTTAAATTTGCAAAATCATTTGAGAAATGCTTAATAGGAACCATTCACTCTAATGATCTTTATAATCTTTTCCAGCTGTAATTGTCTATTTCTTAGAATCCTAGAATGTTACAGTTGGAAGGGACTTCCAGTATCATCATGTCCAAACCCCTACTCAATGCAGGATTCACTGACGAAACCATTTAAGACAGATGTCTGTCCGGCCTCTGTTTGAAGACCTCCATGGAAGGAGAACTCCCCACCTCTCGTGGTAGCCTGCTCCACTCATTGATCACCCTCACTGTTAAAAATAAATTAATAAATTTCTAATATCTAACATGTATGTTCTCCCTTTCAATTTCATTCCATTGCTTATTGTTTTTCCATATGCAAATGAGAATAAGGATGGTTCCCCTCTATATTGTGACAACCTTCAGTTATTTGTAGACAGCTATTAAGTCTCCTCTTAGCCTTCTTTTTTTAAATCTAAACATTCCCAGATGCTTTAAACGTTCCTCGTAGGATATAGTTTGCTGTCCACTCACTATCCTTGTAGTTCTTCTCTGAACTTGCTACAGTTTTTCGATGTCTTTTCTTTTTTTAAATGTGGTGCCTAGAACTAGGCACAGTATTGCAGATGAGGTCTGACCAAGGAAGAGAATAGAGGGATAATTATTAGTGATGAGTTTGTGTACTCGTTGCTCGGGTGACCTCTGAGTATTTGACTGATCGGAGATTTAGTTTTCATCACAGCAGCTGAATGATTTACAGCAACTAGACAGCTTGATTACATATGGGGATTCCCTAGCAACCAGGCAACCCCCACATGTACTCAGCCTGGCTAGTAGCTGTAAATCATTCAGCTGCCGGGATGAAAACTAAATCTCCGAGCAGTCATAAATAGTCGGAGGTCACCCGAGCGTGCTCGGGAAAACCCGAGCAACGAGTACACTCACTCATCACTAATAATTACATCACATGATCTAGACTCTATTCTTCTCTTAATACATCCTAGAGCTGTGTTTGCCTTTTTTGCTGCTGCATCACACTGTTGATTCATGTGCAGTCTATGATCGATAAGTATACCCAAGTCTTTTTCCCACATGTTGTTCTATGGCTCCCACTCTGTAGATGTCATTTTCGTTTTTCTTGCCCAGATGTAGAATCTTGCATTTCTCCTTGTTAAATACCATTGTTAGATGCTGACCATTGCTCAAGCTTATCTACCTACGGTAGATCCTTCAGAGTCCTTCCTGCCTTCTCTCGTGTTAAGGTACCTTCACACTGAACGATATCGCTAGCGATCCGTGACGTTACAGCGTCCTGGCTAGTGATATCGTTGAGTTTGACACGCAGCAGCGATCAGGATCCTGCTGTGACATCGTTGGTCGGCGCAGAAAGTCCAGAACTTTATTTCGTCGCTGGACTCCCGCAGACATCGCTGAATCGGCGTGTGTGACGCCGATTCAGCGATGTCTTCACTGGTAACCATAGTAAACATCGGGTTACTAAGCGCAGGGCCGCGCTTAGTAACCCGATATTTACCCTGGTTACATTCTGGTGTCTGTCCCCCGGCGCTGTGCTTCTCTGCACTGACGGAGCGCCGGCGGCCGTAAAGCACAGCGCTTACACAGTGCAGAGAAGCACAGCGCCGGGGGACAGACACTGGAATGTAAGTATGTAGTGGTTTTTTTTTCATTTACACTGGTAACCAGAGTAAACATTGGGTTACTATGTGCGGCCCTGCGCTTAGTAACCCGATGTTTACCCGGGGACCTCGACATTGTTGGTCGCTGGAGAGCTGTCTGTGTGACCGCTCTCCAGCGACCACACAGCGACGCTGCAGCGATCGGCATCGTTGTCTAGATTGCTGCAGCGTCGCTAAATGTGACGATACCTTTAGCTATCTCTCCTAGCTTTGCATTGTCTGCAAATTTTGAGTAGTTTACCTTCAGTTTACCTTCAGTTCCTATTTTGAAGATTGTGACAACATTTGCCCTTTTCCAATCTTCTGGGACTTCTCCTGTTTCTATGAATTTTGAAAGATTCTGCCTAGTGGTTCTGCAGTTTCCTCTGCTAACTCTATCAATACCCTAGGATGTAATTCATCTGGACCACAAGATTAAAACTCGTTTAAATTAGCTGAGTGTTCCCTCACCATCTCTGTTTACAGATAGTGTGGATTATTTTATTCCTCCGATAGCACACTGAAGTTTAGCTGTTGTTACATTTGCTTTCTTAAAGAGCAGATGGGATATATGTGTGTGTATATGTATATACGTGTGTGTGTGTTTAAAATTAAGGGACCACTGCAACATTTTCAGTGTGTCTGATTTTTCTCTTTATAGGTATATTTTTGAGTAAAATGTAAATTGTTCTTTTATTGTATAGACTACTGACAACATGTCTCCTAAATTCCAAGCAATAAATTTTGTATATATTTTCTGAAAATGGTAAATGGTCAAAATAACAAAAAATGCATTGTTTGCCACCCTCAAATAATGCAAAAAAAAAAAAGATCATCATTTAGAAACAACAATACTAATGTTTTAACTCGGGAAGAGTTCAGAAATAAATATTTTGTGGAGTAACCATGATTTTTATTCACAGCTTTCATGCGTCTTGGCATGCTTTCCACCAGTCTTCTACACTGCTTTTGGGTGACGTTATGCCACTCCTGGTACAAAAATTTAAGCAGTTCTTCTTTGTTTGATGGCTTGAGACTGACCATCATCCTCTTGATTTACATTCCAGAGGTTTTCAATGGGGTTCAGGTCTGAAGATTGGGCTGGCCATGACAGGGATTTGATGCGGTGGTCGTTCATCCACACCTTGATTGACTGAGCTGTGTGGCATGGCGCATTGTCCTGCTGGAAAAACCAGTCCTCAGTCGGGCAATTCTTCCAGTGGTCCGATGCTGCAGGGCGATGATCTCGCTCCCATCCCAGCCTGGAGCAGCAGGTTCGGCGGTGCGGGGAGCTCTGGTGACATTTTGTGAAAGCCCGGAGGCTCCACACTTGCGTTGATGCTGTGGCCTCCGGGAAAATGGCCACCGGAGGCTCCCGAGATCTCAATCTGTGACTGGGGAATCAATCTGGCCTCTGGGAAAATGGCCACCAGAGGCGGCATATGCGCAGACTGAGATCTCTGCTTCAAGATCTTGGCTCCCGAGATCTCGGGATGAGATCTCAATCTACGCATGCGTTGCCTCTGGCGGCCATTTTACTGAATGCTACAGCATCGAGGCAATAGAAGTGCGGGGGCTTTGGGCTTTCACAAAATGTTGCTGTAGCCCACACACCACCGAGCATCACCGAACCTGCAGCACTGGGATGAGATTTCTCGGAGACCACCGCATCACAACAATGGATGTATGGAGGCCCAGGCTTTCACAAAATGTCGCCCTAGCCCCCTCGCACCGCCGAACCTGCACACCAGTCTGGGTCATATTGCCGGACCACCGAACACCCCCTGTGACTCTCCACCAGCGCTGCCTATCCCCCCACCCCGGGTAAGCTGAATTCAGGACTGTAAGACAGACCCCCATTTGATGCATTCATTTTTTTCCCCATTTTCCTTCGGAAAATTTGGAGTGCGTCTTATGGTCCAGTGCGTCTTATAGTTTGAAAAATACGGTACATTATGCTCGGTACTTGAGTCAAGCACCCGAACAGTCCAACGTGCTTGATTCGAGACCTGAGCATTTTCCTGCTTGCTAATCACTAGCCAATGCCTCCGTGCTAAACATAATTGCTCTGATTACACATCGTTTTAGAGAAAGTATAAACCTATTTATGCGCTTCTCGGCAAGAGGTTTTGTTGAAAGAACCCTACATAAAGCCTTTAACAGGGCTAAGATCACAAACAGGGATTCACTTATTATTTCAAATATGATTACACCACAGAAAAGGATAATCACATGTATTGGTACTTGTAGTAACAAGGAAAATGCAGTTTACAAGATCATGTAGTGATACAAGCCCATTGTTTTAGCGGACCCAGATTTGAAGGGGATTGTTGGCGGATGTCCGCAGATTACTTTCCATAGGGGGAGAAATCTGAGGAATTTTCTGACAGTCCTTTCAATGCCAAAAAAGGAGTTAGACCACAAAATTGACTGGAAGACCACAATGGGGGTTCATACCCATGCGGTGATTTCTTTTTGTAAGTGCCTAGATTGGAAGAAATAATTTTAGTCCTGTGGACAAATGGAATTACTATAATCAGGGCTGGTTTTAGACAAAGTAAGGCCCTAGGCAAAAGTTTAAAATGAGGCCCTAAATGTTCACATACTGCACCATCACGCTTAAACATTGTGGTTGCATTTACATGCACTGAGTTCAGACCGTTCAATGAGTGTGATCGACAATATTGATGTCAGGCCCGGATTGAGCATCTTCTGAGCCTGGCAGATGCCGCATGGGCCGGCAGGTCCTCACCACAAAGTGGGCCACCGGCCCTTTAAATCTTCTGTGTGAAAGACCTATGTGCACGCGCTGTCTAGTTGCACGCAGCCTTTGTCAGTGCGTACAACTAGACAGCGCACGCATACAGGGTCTTCACACAGAAGATGTCACTTATGTATACCGTATACAGAATGGGCCATTTATATGGATACACCTAAATTAAATGGGAATGGTTGGTGATATCAACTTCCTGTTTGTGGCACATTAGTATGTGGGAGGGGGAAAACTTTTCAAGATGGGTGGTGACCATGGTGGCCATTTTGAAGTCAGCCATTTTGGATCCAACTTTATTTTTTTCAATAGGAAGATTGTCAAGTGACACATCAAACTTATTGAGAATTTCACAAGAAAAACGGTGTGCTTGGTTTTAACGTAACTTTATTCTTTCATGAGTTATTTACAAGTTTATGACCACTTACAAAATGTGTTCAAAGTGCTGCCCATTGTGTTGAATTGTCAATGCAACCCTCTTCTCCCACTCTTGACACACTGATAGCAACACGCAGAAGAAATGCTAACACAGGCTTCCAGTATCCGTTGTTTCAGATGCTGCACATCTCGTATCTTCACAGCATAGATAATTGCCTCCAGATGACCCCAAAGGTAAAAGTCTAAGGAGACCAGATCGGTGGACCTTGGTGGCCATTCCACTGGCCCACGACGACAATCCACTTTCCAGGAAACTGTTCATGTAGGAATGCTCGGACCTGATACCCAAGATGGTGCACCACCACATTATGGGTGTCAGGTCCGTATCGTCACTGCTGTGACTTCATCAGGGGCAAGAGCACTTTCTCTTTCTCCTGATGAAGTCACAGCAGGGACGATACGTGTCAGGATTACAGGAGCTGTTTTTTGTCCTGCACCTTTGATTGTAGACAATGCATGGGGTTCTATGAGCAGGTCTAATTTGTCGATGGTATTTGGTTGGTAATGTACTCCTGAGAATATAATTCATATTCCATATGGTGTACTATGTTGGGTTTCTGAATTATTGTATTAGGTGTCCATGTTGATACATATAGGTCTGAATATTTTCATATACATTTCCAACTGCTTCATATGGGTATAGTTTTTCTACCTTGTATTTGGTGCCAATCTTTATAATTTTGAATCTTCAATTAATTCTTTGGAAAAACTTTCCCAAAATTATTCATCTTGGTGTACTTATATTAAGACACGGATATCTATTCTTCACCATTTACTGAATTGAACATTTCATGTATGACCTATTAGTGTCGTTAGGCTAACCGTTGCTCCTGTATGTCCTAGTTACACATTGTGTAACCCCTTTCTTGTATTTTAAATGTTTTTATATTTCTTGTGGGTTTGTGCCTACTAATAAAATTTGATACATTTTTTATGGTGATCCCTGCTTTTTTGTACTTCTCCTTGTCTCTGGTTGCTATTTGTCTATGTTTAGACATACTGCAGGTGGATCCCTTTAATATTTAAAACTAATATATTTGATGGTGCCCTCCTCTTCTATAATATAATAAATAGATCAGAGACGTGGCAGTGTATATATAGTATGAACTCCACACTATACACAGCGCCATACTATGTAAACTTCTCTACAATTATATATATATATATATATATATATATATATATATATATATATATATATATATATATATATATATATATATATATATATATATATATATATATATATTTACCCTGATTAATTGTGAAAAAAGCGTTGGACTCTGTATTGGCCCATGTGGCAACGTTTCGGATCTACAACAGAACATTTCTCTGATATGGAAGTGAAATGTTGCTACATGGACTAATAGAGTATGAAAAACTCGGTTCCATTTTCATCCTGAAAAGTGGTACGATATTCTCACTTGCTATCCGTGTGCAGTTTTTTTTTTTTCAACAGTTGTTGCAGTCAGATACACATCGAGTCAGACCATTGAGGAGATGGAGAAATTAATTTCTCAGTCTCCTCCACACCTGTGTTCCAATTCTTGTGAGAGCATCGGAAAACTAACACTCGGATCTTGCTCGCAGCAGTGCAAGAGCCGAGGGTCATTGGCCCATCACATCTGATGCCATATGCTAGTGTGATTCCACCCGAGTTCAGCCCACGTTAACACGGTCAGTATTTGTAAGCCTAAACCAGGAGTGGAACAATCAGAGGAAAAGTATAATAGAAACACGTCACCAATTCTGTATTATCACACACTCCTGGTTTCGGCTTATAAAGACTGATGTGAAATACTAACCATATACTAAGTACGGTATGTCAGTGTGGCCTTATTCTGTATATATACACTGCACAGTACCACTCCTCCTGTCCTGTATATATACACTGCAAAGTACCACTTCACCTGTCCTGTATATACAGTACAGACCAAAAGTTTGGACACACCTTCTCTTTCAAAGATTTTTCTGTATTTTCATGACTATGAAAATTGGACATTCACACTGAAGGCATATAAACTATGAATTAACACATGTGGAATTATATACATAATTTCAGTTGTTTCACACTTTTTTGTTATGTCTTATATTCTAGGTTCTTCAAAGTAGCCACCTTTTGCTTTGATGACTGCTTTGCACACTCTTTGCATTCTCTTGATGAGCTTTAAGAGGTAGTCACCGGAAATGGTCTTCCAACAATCTTGAAGGAATTCCCAGAGATGCTTAGCACTTGTTGGCCCTTATGCCTTCACTCTGCGGTCCAGCTCACCCCAAACCATCTCGATTGGGTTCAGGTCTGGTGACTGTGGAGGCCAGGTCATCTGGCGTAGCACCCCATCACTCTCCTTCTTGGTCACATAGCCCTTACACAGCCTGGAGGTGTGTTTGGGGTCATTGTCCTGTTTAAAAATAAATGATGGTCCAACTAAACGCAAACCAGATGGAATAGCCATTCTGGTTCAGTATGCCTTCAATTTTGAATAAATCCCCAACAGTGTCACCAGCAAAGCCCCCCACACAATCACACCTCCTCCTCCATGCTTCACAGCGGGAACCAGGCATGTGGAGTCCATCCGTTCACCTTTTCTGTGTGGCACAAAGACACGGTGGTTGGAACCAAAGATCTCAAATTTGGACTCATCAGACCAAAGTACAGATTTCCACTGGACGAGTGTCCATTCCTTGTGTTCTTTAGCCCAAACAAGTCTCTTCTGCTTGTTGCCTGTCCTGTGGTTTCCTAGCAGCTATTTTACCACGAAGGCCTACTGCACAAAGTCTCCTCTAAACAGTTGTTGTAGTGATGGGTCTGCTGCTAGAACTCTGTGTGGCATTGACCTGGTCTCTAATCTGAGCTGCTGTTAACCTGCGATTCTGAGGATGGTGACTCGGATAAACTTATCCTCAGAAGCAGAGGTGACTTTTCGTGTTCCTTTCCTGGGGCGGTCCTCATGTGAGCCAGTTTCTTTGTAGCACTTGATGGTTTTTGTAACTGCACTTGGGGACACTTTCAAAGTTTTCCTAATTTTTCGGACTGACTGACCTTCATTTCTTAAGAAATGATGGCCACTTGTTTTTCTTTACTTAGCTGCTTTTTTCTTGCCATAATGCAAATTCTAACAGTCTGTTCAGTAGGACTATCACCTGTGTATCCACCAGACTTCTGCACAACACAACTGATGGTCCCAACCTCATTTATAAGGCAAGAAATTCCACTTATTAAACCTGACAGGGCACACCTGTGAAGTGAAAACCATTTCCGGTGACTACCTCTTGAAGCTCATCAAGAGAATACCAAGAGTGTGCAAAGCAGTCATCAAAGCAAAAGGTGGCTACTTTAAAAAACCTAGAATATAAGACCTACTGTATTTTCAGTTGTTTCACACTTTTTTGTTATGTATATAATTCCACATGTGTTAATTCATAGTTTTGATGCCTTCAGTGTGAATGTACAATTTTCATAGTCATGAAAATGCAGAAAAATATTTGAGGTGTCCAAACTTTTGCTCTGTACTGTATACTGCACAGTACCACATCACCTGCCCTGTATATATACACTGCACAGTACCACTCCTCCTGTCCTGTACAGATATAATATGCAGTACAGACCAAAAGTTTGGACACATTCTCATTCAAAGATTTTTCTGTATTTTCATGACTATGAAAATTGTACATTCACATTGAAGGTGTCAAAACCATGAATTAACCCATGTGGAATTATATACTTAACAAAAAAGTGTGAAACAACTGAAAATATGTCTTATATTCTAGGTTCTTCAAAGAAGCCACCTTTTGCTTTGATTACTGCTTTGCACACTCTTGGCATTCTCTTGATGAGCTTCAAGAGGTAGTCACCGGGAATGGTTTTCATTTCACAGGTGTGCCCTGTCAGGTTTAATAAGTGGGATTTCTTTCCTTGCCTTATAAATGGGGTTGGGACCATCAGTTGTGTTGTGCAGAAGTCTCGTGGATACGCAGCTGATAGTCCTACTGAACAGACTGTTAGAATTTGTATTATGGCAAGAAAAAAGCAGCTAAGTAAAGAAAATTGAGTGACCATCACTACTTTAAGAAATGAAGGTCAGTCGGTCCGATAACTTGGCAAAAACCATCAAGCGTTACAAAGAAACTGGCTCACATGAGGACCGCCCCAGGAAAGGAAGACCAAGAGTCACCTCTGCTTCTGAGGATAAGTTTATCCGAGTCACCAGCCTCAGAAATCGCAGGTTAACAGCAGCTCAGATTAGAAACCAGGTCAATGCCACACAGAGTTCTAGCAGCAGACACATCTCTACAACAACTCTTAAGAGGAGACTTTGTGCAGCAGGCCTTCATGGTAAAATAGCTGCTAGGAAACCACTGCTAAGGACAGGCAACAAGCAGAAGAGACTTGTTTGGGCTAAAGAACACAAGGAATGGACATTAGACCAGTGGAAATATGTGCTTTGGTCTAATGAGTCCAAATTTGAGATCTTTGGTTCCAACCACCGTGTCTTTGTGCGACGCAGAAAAGGTGAACAGATGGACTCTACATGCCTGGTTCGCAGCGTGAAGCATGGCGGAGGAGGTGTGGGGGTGCTTTGTTGGTGACACTGTTGGGGATTTATTCAAAATTGAAAGCATACTGAACCAGCATGGCTACCACAGCATCTTGCAGCGGTATGCTATTCCATCTGGTTTGCGTTTAGTTGGACCATCATTTATTTTTCATCCGGACAATGACCCCAAACACACCTCCAGGCTGTGTAAGAGCTATTTGACCAAGAAGGAGAGTGATGGGGTGCTACGCCAGATGACCTGGCCTCCACAGTCACCAGACCTGGACCCAATCAATGGTTTGGGGTGAGCTGGACTGCAAAGTGAAAGCAAAAGGGCCAACAAGTGCTAAGCATCTCTGGGAACTCTTTCAAGATTGTTGGAAGACCGTTCCCGGTGACTACCTCTTTAAGCTCATCAAGAGAATGCCAAGAGTGTGCAAAGCAGTCATCAAAGCAAAAGGTGGCTACTTTGAAGAACCTAGAATATAAGACATAATTTCAGTTGTTTCACGCTTTTTTGTTAAGTATATAATTCCACATGTGTTAATTCATAGTTTTTATTCCTTCAGTGTGAATGTCCAATTTTCATAGTCATGAAAATACAGAAAAATCTTTGAATGAGAAGGTGTGTCCAAACTTTTGGTCTGTACTGTACATAATATAAACAAATTGAGTGGTTGCATGCGTGTGCTCTCATCGCCCTTACACAAAGTTATCACAAAACACAAATGGCTACCATGACAGTCAAGAGTTCTGCTGAAAGCCCACTGAGTGAGCTTCGTAGGAGACCTCCATTCTTACGATGTGCTGCAATACTTTGATATTGCAGTATATAAGCGATCAGAAAATCTCAGGTCAATTTTAGTGATGAGCGAGTATACTCGTTACTCGGGTTTCCCTGAGCATTCTCGGGTGGTCTCCGAGTATTTCGGCATTCTTGGAGATTTAGTTTTCGTCGCAGCAGCTGCATGATTTGCGACTGCCAGACAACCTGAATACATGCGAGGAATGCCTGTTTGTTAGGAAATTCCCACATGTACAAAGCCTGTCTAGCAGCCGCAAATCATGCGGCTATGGCGACGAAAACTAAATTTCCGAGCATGCCAAAATACTCGGAGACCACCCGAGTATGCTCAGGTAAACCCTAGTAATGAGTATAGTCATGTCCCCTAAGGAAAATATAACATAAGGGTAAAAAAAAAAAAAATTGTATAAAATAAAAATTTGTTAAATATAAAAATGTTTATCAACCCGATATTCCACCCCCCCCCCCATTAAAAATAAATATATATTTTAAAAAAATATACATGATTTTTGGCATCTCCACATCTGAAAAATTCCAGTCTATCAAAATATAAAATTAACATACTGTAAATGCCAGAAAGACGAAAAAAAATCAACTGCCAGAAATGTTTATATATATATATCTCCCTTAAAAATGCAATAAAAAAACAACAAAACCTTTTATGTACTCCAAATTGGTGTCAATAAAAGTCAGCTCGCCACTAAAAAAAACCCCCCAAGTTTTAACATGGCTCTATTGATGTAAAAATAATAATGTTACAGTTCTCGGAAAATGGTGACACAAAACCAAATACCCCAATATTTTTTTTATTTATTATAAGTGTGGTATTGCCATAATTGACTGACCTGAAGAATCAAGTTATCAGGCTATTTTTTACCATACAATGAATAATGTAAAAACAAAACACTCAAAAATATGATGGTGGAATTGAATTTTTTTTCTTCCAGTTTCATTCCACTTAGAATTTTTTGCCACATTTCAGCCCAATGTATGGTAAAATAGATGGTATCCTTCAAAACTGCAACTAGTCTCTCAAAAAAATCAATCCCTCTTACTGCTATGTAAACTGGAAAACAAAATACCGTATATATTCGAGTATAAGCCGACCCCCCTAATTTTGCCACAAAAAACTGGGAAAACTTAATGACTCGAGTATAAGCCTAGGGTGGGAAATGCAGCAGCTACTGGTAAATGTCAAAAGTAAAAATAGATACCAATAAAAGTAAAATTAATTGAGACATCAGTAGGTTGTGTTTTTGAATATCCATATTGAATCAAGAGCCCCATATAATGCGCCATAAAGTTAATGATGGCCCCATAAGATGCTCCATATTTAAATATGCCCCATATAATCCTGCATAAAGGTTAATAATGGCCCCATAAGATGCTCCATAGACACATTTGCCTAATATAATGCTGCAGAAATGCTGATTATGGCCCCATAAGATGCTCCATAAAGATATTTGCCCCATATAGTGCTGCACAAACCTTGATTATGGCCCCATAAGATGCTCCATACAGACACTTGCCCTATATACCATAATGCTCCACAAACGTTAATTATGGCCCCATAAAGACACTTGCCCCATATAGTGCTGCACAAATGTTATGGCCCCATAGAGACACTTGCCCCATATAGTGCTGCACAAATGTTATGGCTCCGTAGATGCTCCATACAAACATTTGCTGTGATAAAAAAAAAAAAAAATCACGTACTCACCTCTGTCGCTCAGACCCCCGGCACTTTCAATATTCACCTGCTTCTCGTTCCGGCGACGCTCCATCTTCAGCGTTTTCTGCACTGACGTTCAGGTAGAGGGCGCACACTAACCACGTCACCGCGCCCTCTGACCTGAGCGTCACTGCAGAAGACGCTGAAGAAGGAGCGGCGCCGGAACGGGGGGCAGGTGAATATCGCGCAGTGCTCCCATCCCCGTTATACTCACCTGCTCCTGGCGCTGTTCAGTCCCTGCTTCCCCGACGCCGCAGCTTCATCCTGTACTGAGCGGTCACCGTTACCGCTCATTACAGTAATGAATATTCGGCTCCACCTCTATGGGAGGTGGAGCCGCATATTCATTACTGTAATGAGCGGTACCATGTGACCGCTCAGTACAGGAAGAAGCTGGGGAGTCGGGGACCTGCAGGGACCGCGCCGGGACCAGGTGAGTATAATTAGACAGCCCCCGCTCCCCCTCCCCTGCCGACCCCTGGGTATGACTCGAGTATAAGCCAAGAGGGGGACTTTGAGCCCAAAAAAATGGGCTGAAAATCTTGGCTTTTACTCGAGTATATACGGTAGATATAGCTGTTGTAAAAATAAAAATTAACTGCATATGTAATATATCTGTCTCACTTAGGTTCTGTTCATATCCTATGGCCTCTTTAATCCTTTGGTTTTATTTTGCTTTTCTTGCTGTGGGCACTTTCTTATTACATTTGATCTGTAGTGAGGTCTATTGATCTGGATATCATCTTGAGTTGGCCTGGTGTTTTTTTTTTGTTTTTGTTTTTTTTGCTTTAATAGAAGCTTTGTAGAGAAAAAATTAGTTTAACAGCCACCAGCAAAGTATGGAAAGTATAAGTAGATCTAAAGAAATGCTTGTTGGGTGGGCAAATCCTCCTGGAATAACTTGCTTTAGTTAGTATTGCTTAAGCATATCCTTGCTTTTCAGACATAAAATTGTGTACTTAAAGGGAACCTGTCACCTCCAGAAATACCATTTACCTACAGATTACCATCATTTCCAGGCACATTTGTAGATGACAAGTTTCTTTTTATTTCTCCTAGTACATGTAATTGAAATTGTTTTTTTCTTTTTTTAACAGTTAAAACTCTGGAACAAGTACAGAATTTCCAACATTCCCTCACTTATCTTTATCGAAGCATCTACAGGGAAGATTGTGTGTAGAAATGGCCTCTTATTAATAAGAGATGATCCAGAAGGTTGGTATAACTTTTATTTCTACTAATCTATATGATTGCACACCAAGTTGAGACCCCTTTGAAAAACAAAACGTATATGTGTGATCACTTGGCCTAAAATAAGCTAATACAGTATATTACCGCAGTACATTTCATTGTACAAAGCGACTCCTAATACAGATAAACCTAGGAAGTTTCATGTATGTACGTCTGTGGAATGGAGAAAAGGGGAATAGTCAGCCCTTCTGTAAAGCCAACATGCAGGGCAAGGTTCAGTCCCATTTTAAATAAAAAAATTTTTTTTTAATATAATATATATATATATATATATATATATATATATATATATATATATATATACACACACACACATATATTTACATATATATATATATATATATATATATATATATATATATATTTTTTTTTTTTTTAAATTTATAGTGCTTTGTCTTATGGTACATGCGTTTTTAACGTATAATCAAACTTCTATGGATTATGTATGAACCCTTGAGCTTCTAGGTGGGGTAAAAGGGGACAGAGCATGCTTGACGTCAGCATGCCCAATATTGTTCCTGTTAGAGATAACTTCTGATACTATCAGTTTATGAAAACTATAACCTCTCCAGCCTGCTCTCCTGCCTTGTCTGTCTATGAAGTGCATATAGTATCTCATCCAACTTTCCACACAGACTTACCTCTGCTCCTAGCTTCCACTTGGTATGTCTTTCAACCCCCCCCCCCCTCCTCCTTCTCCCCATCCTTCCCCTCCTCCTCCTCCTCCTCCACCTCCACCCTTGTTATTTATGACCTTGTTTACTCTTCCTTGATTATATGTACGGTATCTGGTCCACTCTTGATTCTCTGACCAAGAGGAACAGAGACCACTGCTCTCTGCTTGAGACCACTGCTCTCTGCTTGAGACCACTGCTCTCTGCTTGAGACCACTGCTCTCTGCTTGAGACCACTGCTCTCTGCTTGAGACCACTGCTCTCTGCTTGAGACCACTGCTCTCTGCTTGAGACCACTGCTCTCTGCTTGAGACCACTGCTCTCTGCTTGAGACCACTGCTCTCTGCTTGAGACCACTGCTCTCTGCTTCACACCTGAATGCACTCAGTAGTACATATATTGCATAGCAGAAGTCTGCAAAGACTTTAGTCTGCAGTGTGTTTCCTATAAGTGTGAAGATTAATGTAGAATTAAAACTAGAATTAAACCAGAAGGGAACTGAAGGTAACTGGCCAGTCACTGTAAACAATGTTTCTGTCTGGAAAGGCCTTGGAGGGTGCGATGAATATTCTCAGGACATTTGGATATATATCGAGTCTTGAAATCAATTGGGATAAGTCAAATATCTTGATAGTGGATAAAGGGGGCAATGACATCCCAATATCAGGGGAAGGTAGTAAGCTGACAGTGGTCTCACAGTTCAAATATGTGGGTGTTCAAGTGTCTATTCCTCTTTTGAGCTACGTCAATCTGAATCTATCCCCATTGCTGGACAGGTTTAGGAAGAAAATAGGGGCGTGGTGCAAACTATACCTTTCAGTGGTGGTATGGATAAACTTTATTAAGATGATTCTTATGCCCCAATTATTGTATGTATTGCATAATTCCCCCGTTTGGTTGCCCCGAAAGTGGTTTCACACCATTAACTATATTTCGAGACCTTGTTTGGGGGAAGAAATAGCCAAGAATTAGTCTGGAATTGCTTCAGAGGCCTAAAGATGGGGGGGGCTGGCCCTTCTGAATCCCTGGATCTATTTTTTGGCAGCGCAGGGTCAGCAGATGAGAAGTTGGAGAGAGGTGAATGGACTGGGCTCGGTTCAACGGATTTTGGTCTGGTTAGTGGGAAGGGACCCATTGGTTCAGGGATTGGAGGGGGGGGGATTCAGGAAGTTTGGAACTGGTTATCCTACCTTGACATTAATTCAAAAGGTATGGGAGACAATTAAAAAGAGAAGGGGAGTGGGACTTTTAACAAATCTCTCCCCAATATGGCATAATGAAGCATTACCTGAATGTATTAAAATGGGGCAATTTAAAAATTGGAAAGCATTGGGTGTTCAATATATGGCTCAGTTTCAGGACGCACAAGGACTGTTATTCTTCGAGGCACTGCAGGAGAGTTATGGGTTGCAGGAGACCTGTAGGTTTCAATATGGACAGTTGAGACATGCCTATCTTGCGCAGACTAAAACGATGGATATGGGAATTTATAGAGACATTCTGGTAGACTATGTCTGTGCAACGGGAGGAACGAAAGGGGTAGTCTCGGATATTTATAGGGACTTGTTATATACCTTTCTTAATAGATTCCCTATTAAAGCAAAAGAGAAATGGGAGGAAGAGCTGGGAAGGATAGAGGAGGATAAATGTGAGGATATCATGGAGTATATTCATCAGTCTTCTCCACTAGATTTCTAAAACTTAACATGGACAAAACAGAATTCCTCGTCTTTCCCCCATCTCACGCGAATCCCCCCCCCCCCTCCCCATCGAACCTATCCATTACAGTAAACGGCTGCCCACTCTCCCCAGTCCCACAAGCTCGCTGTCTCGGGGTAATCCTTGACACTGATCTCTCCTTTAAACCACATATCCAAGCCCTTTTGTCTTCCTGCCGCCTTCAACTTAAAAATATTTCACGGACCCGTACATTCCTAAATCAATAATCTGCAAAAACCCTAGTCCATGCCCTCATCATCTCCCGCCTCGACTACTGTAACCTCCTGCTCTGTGGCCTCCGCTCGAACACTCTCGTACACCCGACTATTCCACCTGTCCCCCTGCTATTCCTCGGCCTCTGCCCTCTGTCAATCCCTTCACTGGCTCCCCATTGCCCAGAGACTCCAGTACAAAAACCTATCCATGACATACAAAGCCATCTACAACCTGTCTCCTTTATACATCTGTGACCTCGTCTCCCGGTACTTTCCTGCACTCAACCTCCGATTCTCACAAGATCTCCTTCTCTACTCCCCTCTTATCTCCTCTTTGCACAATCGCATACAAGATTTTTCTCGCGCATCACCCCTGCTCTGGAACTCTACCACATCATATCAGACTCTCACCTACCATCGAAACCTTCAAAAAGAACCTGAAGACCCACCTCTTCCGACAAGCCTACAACCTGCAGTAACCACCGATCTACCAAACCACTGCACGACCAGCTCTATCCTCACCTATTGTATCCTCACCCATCCCTTATAGATTGTGAGCCCTCGCGGGCAGGGTCCTTTCTCCTCCTGTACCAGTTGTGATTTGTATTATTCAAGATTATTGTACTTGTTTTTATTATGTATACCCCTCCTCACAAGTAAAGCGCCATGGAATAAATGGCACTATAATAATAAATAATAATAATAACCAGCTTAAGGCTAAGTGCACATGTTGCAGAATTGCCACGGAAATTTCCGCGGCAATTATGCAACTCCTACCGCAGGTATATCGCATGCAGATTTGGCATGCGTTTTCCTGCTTAACACTAGCGTTTTGCAAGCGTAATAAGCTTGCAGAATGCTAGCGTTTTCCAAGCGATCTGTAGCATCATTGGATAACTGATTGACACCTTCTGATGTCCCCGTGACCGCGACGTCATCCTAGGTCCTTCGCACAAAGCATCCCTGGGATCGGAAGCCGCCGCGTGCTCCGCTGAGAGGCGGGAGGACTCCGGGGGCCATCAGAAGGTGAGTATATCACTATTTTTAATTTTAATTCTTTTTTTAAGCAAGTCTCCTCTCCTCCACCCTGGGTACCATCCGCACATGATCCGCTTACTTCCCGCATGGTGGGCACAGCATTCCTATGTGTGCGGAATCCCCGCGATTCCGCAAATTAATGAACATGCTGCGTTTTTTTCCGGAATGTGTTTCCGCTCCTGAAAAAAACGCAGCATATGCATACAAAATGCGTATTGCATTCTATTAATAGGATGCTTAATGGTGAGCGGTTTTTTTGTTGCGAAAAAACGTGAAAAATCCGGAACATGTGCACACAGCCTAAAGGTGTTTTCTAACATCATACATATGCTTTTTCTTTCACACTCTTTCTTTCTTTTTCCCTTTGTTTTTCCTTCTTTCTGTTTTGTTTCTTTTACTTTCTTCCCGTTTCATTTTCCTTTCTTTTACTTTATTTCCTTCTCCCTATTAATTTCCTGCTGCACCCATGTCTATGCTTCCCTGATGCTCCGTGATCTCGGTTTACAAGACTTTAGAGATGACATCATGACTGGTTGTAGTAGTGACCACTGTAGACAGTGATTGTATGCAGCAGTCACATTTTTGTGCCGAATCACCACTTGGATTGGAAGCACAGACATAGGTGGGGGAACAGGAAAACTTTGGGAAAGGGAATAGTAGAGGGTTGGTAAGGTGAGTATTACGTCTTTTTGTGTGCTTTTAGTATTGAAGTTTGTTTAATTGGACAGCACTTTAATTATCCATCTCAAGGCAGACAACTGCTGTGTCTTGGCATAACCCTGTGGCAATATTGATGCATGGCATGATGGTTGGGTATCTACAAATTTGAATCCGGCAAGATAAATGTTTTTTTTTACATATGCTATACAGTAATAAAAAACATTTGGCAGTATAATTTAGGATTTTTTAGCAATGTAGCAGGATCTTTTAGCTTGTCCATTACATGGGTGGTTAATATCTGCTGAAATAAAGGAACTTTTTGCATAATTTATACTTAGAAGAGGTATATTTTATGTGGCTCTGGCTACTTGAATGTTGTTAACTGGTTTCCCCTTTGTAAAGGTAAACTGTAAAGATTGTTTCATGAAGAGCAATCCTGTTATAAAATAAATGTGGTGTGGGGAAAGTTGAATCTGTGTGGTCATTTATCCAGTCGTAGCCACATCAGTGGAAATGTAGCATTACTTGGCTCCTATTTATTGAAGGTGTAATACATGAATGAGCCATGTTCACCAGAGCAGGTGCAGCTTTTGCAAATTATTTGTCCTTTCTTGCACATAGATGGGCTAGGGGTCTTGCAGTACGTTTCCCCCTATATGAGGGCAAATAAGCACCATAAAGGTTGTCTAGAACCTATTTTGAATGCATATTTGACCATATTAGGGATGCAGCTCTTAAAAAAAAAAGTTCAAGAGAACCATTTACATTTAAACTGTACTTTATAGAAGAATGATTATAACATAGGACTTTATTATTTTATACAGGTATAGAGTTCCCATGGGGCCCAAAGCCCTTTAGTGAAGTAATTGCAGGTCCTTTGCTCAGGAACAATGGCCAGTCTCAGGATAGTAGTACCGTGGAAGGCTCCTATGTCGGTGTATACTTTTCTGCACATTGGGTAAGTGCACACTCCTACTGTACTATTATTAGTATGATAGCTGTTATTGTGTAACCATGGTCCCAACCATCTCAGCCGTTGCCTTTTGCTTAACCTCTCCCCGACATTGGACGTATCCATACTTTTGACGTATGGATATGTCATGTCGATCTCCGTCACACAAGGGCTGTGTGCTGGTGATCGCCATCGGGTGTCAGCCGATTCCCAGCATTTTGACCCCCCTAAATTCTGCAGTAGACAACGATTGCAGTATTTAGCAGGCAAGATGAGTGAGGGAGCCTCCTCTGCTCTCCGATCGGCACCCCCTCGATGTCATCGCAAGGGGCTGATTGTTGCCCCTGGTGACATCCGGGTCACCAGAGCTAGCAGACTTGACAGATCATGCTCAGAGCATGCTGTAGCAAGTTTGTCTCAGTGCAGTGTTGACCGTGTTGGATGCATAGCAAAGCTCCTGCTTTGCAATACTTTATATGCAATCAGACTGAAATAAGTGAATATATATATATATATATATATATATATATATATATATATATATATATATATATATATATATTGTACCCGTAAATTTAAATTGTTATGAAAAACAAATTATAAATAAAAAAAATACCCACATTTGGTATCACCGCGTCAGGAACGAATTGACCTATAAAACTGTCCTACTAGTTAATTCCTTTAGTAAACGCTACCCAGGGCTGTGGAGTCGGTAAGCCAAAACTCCAACTCCTCAATTTCCATGACACTCCGATTCCCTCGTACATGGCTCATGTTTAAGTTTGTGATAAATTTACTGTAGTAAAATGGTAACATCAGGCTTTTAATCATTATTATTATACAATAATCAAGCCATTTAGCTAGAACATAAAATATATTTATTGAAATACAACTTTAGGCCATGTTCACACAGTGCGTTTTTTACCGCGGAACCGCGGCGGTTTTGCCGCTGCGGTTCCGTAGCTGTTTTCCATGCAGGGTACAGTACACTGTACCCTATGGAAAACAGGACACACTGTGCACATGGTCCGGAAATTGTAAAAAAAAAGACGCGCTGAATAGCTCCCGGAAAAAAGAAGGAGCATGTCAATTCTTTTTCCGGAGCCGCAGCGGTTCTGCACCCATAGACCTCCATTGTGAGGTCCAAACCGCAGTAAAACCCGCAGATCAAAAATATATCTGCGGGTTTTACTGCGGTTTGATGTGCAGAACCGCTGCAGCAGGAAGTGCGGGGAGCGGGCGGAAGTGCGTGGGCGGAGTGTGGCTGCCCCCCCCGTGTTCCGATCCCGCCCCCCCGTGCTCCGATGCCCCCCCCCAGTGCTCCGATGCCCCCCCCCAGTGCTCTGATGCCCCCCCCGTGCCCTAATCTCCCCCCCTTATACTCACCCGGCGTCCCGGTGTCCGTCCGGCCGTCTTCTCCCTGGGCGCCGCCATCTTGCAAAATGGCGGGCGCATGCGCAGTGCGCCCGCCGAATCTGCCGGACGGCAGATTCGTTCCAAAGTGCATTTTGATCACTGAGATATAACCTATCTCAGTGATCAAAATAAAAAAATAGTAAATGACACCCCCCCCCCCCTTTGTCACCCCCATAGGTAGGGACAATAAAAAAAATAAAGAATTTTTTTTTTTTTTTTTCACTAAGGTTAGAATAGGGGTAGGGTTAGGGTTAGGGGTAGGGTTAGGGGTAGGGTTAGGGTTAGGGGTAGGGTTAGGGGTAGGGTTAGGGTTAGGGGTAGGGGTAGGGGTAGGGGTAGGGTTAGGGTATTTTCAGCCATTTTAACCCTAAAAAAATTCCTAGAAAACACACAGACTCTGGCTAGAAAACTGCATCAAAAAAACGCATCAAAAAACGCATCAAAAAACGCATCAAAAACGGACCAAAAAAGGACTATAAAAAGGACCTGCGTTTTCTGCCAAGAGCTGCAGTTTTTTAAAAAACAGTCAGGAAAAAAAAAGGATGGAAATCCTGAACGTGTGAACATACCCTTAGAACGAATAAACTTTTGCATATTTTAAATTTATTATACACTATGCAGTAAGTGGGGAAAAAAACAGTTTTTAACAAAAACATACTGAATAACATTTGTGCAGTCTATGAATTTAAAATAGTATCGCCTCCATCAGATCCTCCTTCATAGATTACCTAAAATCTGATCTAATTATTTTAAGGCTAGAGAACAACCTCTCTACACTTAACTTTGATTGGTGGCAGAGCATTAACCACATGGGCAACATCTCAATAATTTCAGGGTAAAAAGTAATTACCTCGTGCACAGTCAGTTTTGATTAACACTCTTCTACTTCTTTGAGAGCAAGTGAAAAATTTTGCTGAAATATGGTCAATCTGTTTTCTACGGGAGTGGAATCTTTTTTTTTTTTTTTTTTCCTGCGGCAACGCTTTGCCTGCTCCATGTCGTCCAAATACTTTTCAAAATCAAACTCATCTGATGAGGCTGAAGAAACGGCAGCAGCAGCACTGGCAAGACCCGAGTCCTCTTGCTCTGTGCTGTCTTATAGCCCACTCATCCTAACTGCTACATCAATCAGAGCTTCTTTTCCTTTAGTAAGCTGTTGATCATCCAGCAATATACGATGACTCGGGTCCACATACACAGCTGCCAGAAGAATTTTATTTTCTAATAACAGTGTCTCTCTCCGTTTCATTGAAGCAGCAATGCCATCTGCTATTAAACCTCCTCTTTGGGACAGGCAAAACAACAGGTTCTTGCACTCCTTTATAAAAATGCCAGGAGTTAAATCCTCAGCTTGTAACTTTTTAGTCACTGTAAATGCGTGATGAAGCAATTCCTTCAGTTCAACCACCTGTGTCTGTTGACCTTCATGTAGTGTTACCTGAGGGTTGGCCATATCTACAAGGTAAGGATTCAGCTCAAGCAATCGCTCAATCATTAAATAAGTGCTTCCCCACCGAGTGGCTTGATCCAAAATTACCCCTTTTCCAGCACGTCTCTTCAAGATGGAATCAATTGTAGGGGTTCTGGCAGCATTAGCCAATTTCCTCACTTTGCTCATCAGAATTCCAGAATGTCCCTCTTGCAGACTATCTCTTTTTGACAGCTGCAGTATGTCCACAACACAGTGCATGTGATGAATAGGAAAGAGGTGTGAAGCAGCTTCAACAAGATAATCTAATTGTAAAGAATAATTTTGCTGTTCTTCTGTAGTAATATCTGTTTGTTCCTCCCTTATAGGAATAAGACTGTGGCCTTCCACCTCCAACATACTCAATATGAAATTGGAGCGCCCCCAGACGCAGGGCCGCGGGTTACTCGGTACCGGTCCTCTCTGTCTCAGTTCTAAGGTTGTCACGGTGGCTGGACCTGGTCCGTGACCCTGCTAAGGGGCGTCCAATAAAAGATGTGATGAAAGTCGGCTGACGTATATCCCCAGTGCTTCCCAGTAGTGTAGGTGGCGATGGTGTGAGGTGCAGTCAATAACGAGGACACAGGGTTGCAGTCTCTTTACCTTTTACTGAAGACTTCGGGATCCGCAACCCAGAGCACTGATAACAGGGCTGTCTGAGACCGGCTGGTCCGAAGGCACATCCAGAGTTCCCTTTGCCGGTGGAAATCAGTGCCTACCACTAGCGCCTGTGTGTTGTAGTTCTTCCCTGCTGAGCATTCGGGATAGTCCTCACAACTTCTGTTCTCGTTCTTTCTCTTTCTCTCTCTCTGTCCCCCAAGTTCATCTGGATAGGACGCACCCGTTTGACGGGAAGGCTCGGAGCTATTCTGGGACCCTAGAGACGCCCTTCTCCACGCTTGCCCCCTATGTCTGCTTAGGTGATGTATGGTAGACAGCCAACCTATAATTAACTGTCCTGCGGTATTTGAAGTAAGCATAGAGTCAGTTACTTCCTCGGTGTTCCGGTCACCGGCTACGCGCCTCAGTAGGAAGTTGCCGTTCTCGGGGCATGACTCCTACTGGCTCTCCTGTGTGCTTTGATCTCGTTTCTCACAATATCCTTCTCTTCGTGTCCTTTCTTAGGATACCGCCGCAAGGTAGTGCAGGCGCGGTTCCGTTGCTTTCAATTTGTTCTGCTAGGCCCCTGTCAGGAACCCACCCCTGACGGGTCCTCCCTGGAGCTCTCCCAGGCTGCGTTCTGTTCTAACTTCCTATCCGACCCCCAGTTTTACCAGTGTGAGGAGTGGCCTAATACATAGTGCCTTTTGCTCCCCCTGGTGGCTGGAGTGTGAAGTGTAATGTGTGCTTGTGATACCTGGTCAGGTGAACTCCTTTAGTGCAATCAGACATAACATCACTCCCCTTAGCGGCAGAGCGACATTACTGCAACGACCAGGACTCTGGGGCACTGCAAATATACTTCTAGCTGCTGTTCACCTTCAATATTCTTATTCATCAGTTTCATTGTACTTATCATGTTTGAAGCATTATCAGTTACAATAGGAAGAACCTGTTGTTTTTTTAGTTCATTATCTTGCAGAACTTTTTTCACTAAGGTCTGGAGAAACTGGTTGCTGTGATGAGCTTTAGTATCTTTTACTGCCAGCGTCTTTGTAACAATTTTTTTGTTGTCACAAACCTAACGATCGTTGATAGGAATACTTCACTCTGTGACTTGTGCAGGCATCCATTTTAAGAAACACAAAGCATATCTTAAGAGTCTTTTGGTTAAGGGCTTCTTCAATCACTAATTTTCTAATACTTTCTCTTTCCAGAGAAACACCAAGTTTGCGGGCCATTTCTCCATTAAGAGCTGTAAAAGCTGGTTGTGCAAATAATGATAATGGTACACTATCCTTCACAACAGACTCAATGAGCTGTCTTTAAAACACATCTGATGTCATTGTTACAGTAACTTTGTCACTTACAAAATATCTTGTAACTGATGTTTGAGATGCTCTTTCCTCCTCCTTTGCCTGGCGGGAAGTGCTGGTCTCTGGTTTCTTGGTGCTGCTGTGATCTTTTTCAATCAAAGCTTTGTAAACTTCTGGGTGGCAGCGTTGTAAATGTCTTTTTTTTTTTTTTTAGATTGGAAGCTCTTGAAGGAGCATTTTTTATCACTGCCTGAGTATGCACTGATTTTGGCATCACAGCATTTGTTTTCATCTTGATCACTTATTCACTGACACATAAAATGTTTTGTATTTTGAGTCACTGTGAAATGCTCAAATACAGCTGACTACATAAGATGCTTCTTAGACATTTTGTAATTATGTAAATTCGCTCTCAAAATTTTGTCCTGTAAAAAAAATAAGGTATATTGTAACTCTTGCAAGAATAGGGAATCATGCACTGTATAATTTAGGATAGAAATAAAACAATCTGCATAAATCAATAGTACAGATAAGTGTAAAGTTTGTAAAATATGTTGTTAGATAGCTTTAATCTGAACTTTTAAGGTCAGGCTTGTCTCGGGCTACAGCTCGCTAAATGCATCACATCATATTTCTTCAGTCTATGAACAGTGGAGGAGGTTAATGATGGACCCATAAGATGCTCCCTATTAAAATATACCCCATATAATGCACCATAAAGGTTAATGATGGCCCCATAAGATGCTCCATATTAAAAATATGCCACATATCATGCTGCACAAAGGATAATGATGCTCCATACAAAAATATGCCCCATATAATGCTGCATAAAGGTTAATGATGCCCCATAAAATGCTCCGTACAAAAATATGCCCCATGTAATGCTGCTCAAAGGTTAATGATGGCCCCATAAGATGCTCCATATTAAAATATGCCTCATATAATGCTGCATAAAGGTTAATGATGCCCATAAGATGCTCCATATTAAAATATGCCCATATAATGCCGCACAAAGGTTAAAGATGGCCCCATAAGATGTTCCATACAAAAATATGCCCCATATAATGCTGAATAAAGGTTATTGATGGCCCCATAAGATGCTCCATATAATGCTTCTGCTGCGATAAAAAAAATGACAAAAAAAAAAATGACATACTCAACTCTCATCTCTGCCCGTTGCTCCTCAGCGTCGCCAGCTCTCTGCAGTGACTGTTCAGGCAGAGGGCACACACTAACCACATCATCGCGCCCTCTGACCTGAACGTCACAGCCAGAGGATCCGGAAGACACAGCTCGGCGATGGAACAGGGACAGGTGAATATAGTATGGCTCACCCTCCCCCAGTCCTACTCACCCTCCTGGCGCTGAATATCAGTCCCTGCATCTCAGGCATCTCTCTTCCTGTCTTCCTTCCTGTGCTGAGCTGTCACTAATACTGCTCATTAAAGTAAGCGAATATGCACTCCATGTCTGTGGGAGTGGAGACGCGTGCATATTCATTACTTTAATGAGTGGTACCAGGTGACCGCTCAGCACAGGAAGGAAGAAAGGAAGATATGCAGTGATGACACCAGGAGGGGGTGAGTATGATATCTTCTGCTCCCCTACCCCCCTCCTTTGCCGGCAATGACTCGTGTATAAGCCAAGAGGGGCGTTTTCAGCACCAAAAAATTGCTGAAAATCTCGGCTTATACAGTAGTATATACAGTTTATATGTCCTCATCAATCCTTTTACTGTATTTCCGAATTTGAGATGTTAGAAAACAGTTTTTCCCCTTATATTCTATGTATAGTGTATATAAGTCATCAGAGCAGCTAATTTCTCAAAACATGAGCTAAGAGGAAAAACAAACTAAAGCATCAAGCATATAGAGATAACATATACTGGATTATTGATTTATGCACAGTTTATTGAAAGTTTAGATCTAATTTAAGAAGTACTTACCTTAATCCTGCTTTCCTGTTCACTACTGAAGTTCTGAGATGAATGCAGGCATTCCTTCCCTGTCTGTTAATTTTTTTCCCTTATCTGTAAAGGAGGAGCTTCACTACTTATCATGAACATAAACTGCAGCACAGATTCATCTTGGCTAAAAGTCTAGACCTTAGATCAGGTATAGGACAAACATTTATAGGACATTTCATAACTTTTCCAAATTCTTATGAAAAAAATATTCCCCACAAACTGCATTGAGCTGTACCCAATTTATTATATATTTTAGGAGTCGGAGTTGGTCCATTTTTTACAGATTCCGACTCCACCAAAATGGGCTCTGACTCAACAGCCCTGGCGCCGCCAAAAATAAGAGGCAAAAAACAGTGCTTAATCATTATAAAGTGGACTCAAGCAATATTAAAATGATGAATATAAATAGAAATGGAACCGCTGAAAACGTCATCTTGTCTCACAAATAACAAGCCGCCATGCAGCTTAACCCCTTAACGACCGTCGATACGCCTTTTAACGCCGGGAGTTAAGGATACTTAAACCTTAATTAACGGCGCTGTGGAAAAAGTGTATAGCACCCCCCAGAGTCGGAATTTCTCTAGGGTCTTGGTTGCCAGGGGCAGAAGAGACTCCAGACAGCATGATTCTGTCGGTTTTTACCGACCCCCGGGTTGCAATCGCCGGTAAATAACAGTTTACCGTCGGGGGCTAAAAAATCATTTTTGTGGGGAAAAAATGATTTTTTTATTTTCATGGCCCTGCGTCAAACTTCAGTGAAGCACTTGGGCGTTCAAAATGCTCACCACATATCTAGATAAGTTCCTTGGGGGGGGTCTAGTTTCCAAAATATGGTCACTTGTTGGGTTTCTACTGTTTAGGTACATCAGGGGCTCTGAAAATGCAACGTGACACCCGCAGACCATTCCATCAAAGTCTGCATTTTAAAATGTCACTACTTCCCTTCCGAGCCCTGATGTGTGCCCAAACAGTGGTCCTACCCACATATGGGCACAGCTGCATTATAGCAGAGCTCCTGCCTGTAAAATATTTTAACCCCTTCAGATGGATTTACATCGTGGGATGTTACAGATCATCGGAAGGTATGTATATTGTTGGTTTATTATTTTTCCTTTGTTACAGAGCGAGGGTCTTCAGGTGGATTGAGAGAGCAATAAAATATTAAAACAACCTGTGTGTTTATTTCATTAAAATAATTTTTAATAATGTGTTTTTTTTAACCATTTCATGCTATTGGATTAATAATGGATAGGTGCCATAATTGACGCCTCTCCATTATTAATCTGGCTTAATGTCACCTTACAATAGCAAGGTGACATTAACCCTTCATTACCCCATATCCCACCGCTACACGGGAATGGGAAGAGAGTGGCCAAGTGCCAGAATAGGCGCATCTTACAGATGTGCCTTTTCTGGGGTGGCTGGAAGCAGATGTTTTTAGCCAGGGGGGGCCAATAACCGTGGACCCTCTCCAGGCTATTAATATCTGCCCTCAGTCACTGGCTTTACTACTCTGGCCGAGAAAATTGCGCGGGAGCCCACGCCAATTTTTTCCGCCATTTAACCCTTAAATTTAATAGCTAGAGTGCCCAAAATTTGCACATACACACTACTAACATTAGTAGTGTGGAATATGCAAAAAAAATGGTGATATGAGATGGTTTACTGTATGTAAACCATGTCTCATATCATGTCGGGTTTAGGAAGGAGATAGCAAAAGTGGGCAATTGAATTACCGGCTTTCTGCTATATCGCGCTGAAGTAAATATACGTATATATATGTGTCTCAATTAGACAGTATATATGTTTTTATGATTTTTTTAGAACATGGATCCATTGTGTGTCCGTATGTCGGTTTTGCAAGCCTGCGAGAAAATCTCGCAGTACGGATGCCATACGGATTACATGCGGAGGATGCCATGCGCAAAATACGCTGACACACCCTGCCTACGGAGGAGATATGGACCACTATTTTGGGGACTTTTCTGCGTATTACGGCTGTAAGTTACGGACCGTATTTTTATACGCTGAGTGTGAGGCCGGCCTTAGTCTGGGAAGGGGGGGGGGGGGAGGGGGCAGTACCATGGCTTCTTCCTAGGCTATTAATATCAGCCCGCAGCTGTCTGCATAGCCTTTGCTGGTTATTAGTTAACTAGCAAATCGATGCGTTTCAGATGGCTACGCAACCTAAAAAGGGAGTGGGGGCATTTCGATTTGGGAGTGGAGAATTTGCTGAATTTCTTTTGGTGGGTGAGGAGCCATTTTGCTTTTCCAGATCCTTTGTACTACCAGTAACGTGGAAGCCTCCAATATTTCCGTCAACAGATGACAGATCTGAGTAGGGACTTGCTTTTTTTTGTGTGGATTGAGTGGAAGCTTTTATTGGGAACATTTTACATAACGTTTGGGATCACAGTTATCCGGTGCTCTACGCTGAGCACTTACTTAGGGGTTTCCATCTAAATCTGAGTTACGTGATTCAGATGAAACCATCGATGGATCCATTCACTATAGTAAAGCAGCAGAGATGCTGTGGACTCCATCTGGCCTCTGTTCCGCTGTGTCCTTCTTTTCAGAAGTGCACAAAACTGTGGCCGACAGCACTTATATGCAATCCTAAAAAAAAAATGGATATCGGCCAGATCACAGGTCAGACGGTGTCCACAGTGCCTCCATCAGCCTCATAGGGAATCTTCCACTAGGGGTTCTGTCTGAATCACGTATTTCAGAGATTAACACGGAAACTCAGCACAGAGCGCAGGATAAATGTGCCCCGAGCCTTACATGTGAAGAATTGGTTTTATTTTTTTTTTCATGCTGTTCCTCGTTCGGTATAAGTAATTAGGCGACTTTATTCTTCGGGTCAGTGTGATTACAGCGATACCAGATTTATATTGGGTTTTTATGTTTGGCTGCTGTCACACACTAAAGATGCTTTTTATTACGAAAACTGGTTTTTGCGTGACCATATTTTGAGAACTGTAATTTTTCCTTAATGCGGCTGACAGTCATGTGAGGGCTTTTTTTTTTTAATACTATTCCGCGTGTGGTAAAATTGGTAAGGCAGCTTTATTCTTCGGGTCTGTATGATTACAGCGATACCTCATTTATATCTTTTTTTTATGTTTTGGTGCTTTTACACAATGAAAGCTATTTTATAGAAAAAATAATAATAATTTTTGCATCGCTTTATTCTGAGAGCTATAACTTTTTTATATTTCTGCTCATGGAGCTGTATGGTGGCTTGATTTTTGCAGAACAGGATGACGTTTTCAGCGGTACTGTTTTTATTTTAATCCTTTTTGATCGCATTCATTTTATTGCACTTTTTGTTCGGCGATATGATAAAGCGTTCACTGAAGGGGTTAACTAGTGGGACAGTTATGGAGCGGGTCATTATGGACACAGTAGTTCCAAATATGTGTACTTTTTGTTTTTTTATTTACATAAAAAACTTTTTTACAAATTATTTCTTTGGGGATTTTTTTACTTTTTTTTTTTTTTTTACATTTTGTAATTATTATTTTTTTTCTTACTTTTTTACATTGTCCCACTATGGGACATTACTATTTTACATCAGAACGCTGATCTGACACTCTGCACTGCAGAGCATCCGATCAAGCGATCTGACAGGCAGGTAAGGAGGCATGTCCACGCCTGCTCTCAGTAGGTTCTCACTAGCCACCACCTTGCAGGACCCAGAAGGACCCCGTGGCCATCTTGGTGCCAGGGGTCTCCATGGAAACTGCATCGCATTGTCCTGATGGAAGTGCGCAGGGAGCCCCCTCCCTGCGCGATGCTTCTGTATGCCACTGTCACTACTGACAGCAGCATCAGAGGGGTTAAATGCCCACGATCGGTGCTAGCACCATTGGTGGGTGTTGCTGCGGGGTGTCGGCTTTTTTTTTTTTTTTTTTCTCAAAAAAGTCTTTTAGTGTGTGACAGCAGCCAAACATAAAAAAAATTATATGAACATGGTATTGCTGTAAATCACTTATACCACACGAGTAACGGTGTAAAAAAGGAATAAAACCAATTCTTGACTTACTATTGATTTGTTCATTCTGCCTCCCAAAGATCGCAGTAAGGCTCAGCGCACATTTATGCTTCGCTGAGCGCTTCCACCGGGGTTTCTGTGTAGATGTCTGAAATACATGGTTCTGATGAAAGATTCCCCTTATCGAGGCAGATGGAGACACTGTGGACGCTGTCTGGCCAAAGATCCAGCTGTGTCATTTTTAGGCATCCATAAAAATGTGGTCTGCCACAGTTTTGTGCACTTCTGGGTCTCCAGAGTGATTCTGCTGCCTCATTATAGTGAATGGATCCTTTGAGGGTTTCATCTGAATCCTGTCACTCTGAGACCACATTTATCCTGCACTCTCTAACGTTATGCAAAATATGTCCAATACAAGCTTCAATTCAATCCACAAAAAAGGTCCCCTCTGAAGTCCGGCAACTGTCAGTGGAAATATAGGGGGCTTCAACGTTACCGGTAGCACAAAGGCTCTGGAAAAAGCTAAATGGCTTACCGCCCCCCCAAAAGAAATTCAGCAAATTCTGCGCTCCCAAATACCCTCTGCCTTCTGAGCCTCACAGTGTACTTAAACCACATTTGGCATCTAAATGTTTGGCATTTCTGTAGCGATGAGATCCCGCCTAATTTACGGGTGCGTGTCTCCAGAAGCATGAGCTGTTGACTACCATGTACTGGGCACTACAACGGCATTTTGCAGTTTTCACTCCGCAACATCCACTGCTGCTTGTTTCTGGAAAACCTCCATGGAGTCCAAATAGTTACTAGATCAACTCCAAGAGGGGTATAATTTCCATAATGGGGTCACTTGAGGGGGATTCTGCTCTTCTAGCACTTAGGAGCTCTTTATATGGAATCCACAAACTATTCTAGGAAAATCTCTGCTTCAAAAGGCAAATGGCACCCTGTCCCTCATGAGTCTTGCCATGTGGCTAAGCATTACTGTACAGTCAGCAGAAATTTTGGTGCCATTTTTAACCATTTCCCAATGTGAAAATGTAAAATTTGGGTCTAAAACTAAATTTTGGTGGTAAAAATGTAATTACTTTTTTCTTCACTGTCCAATGGTATAAAATTCTGTGATCCACCTGTGGTGTCAAAATGATCACTGCACCCTGGATGATTTGAGAGGTGTAGTTTGTAAAATGGTGTCTCCTTATAGGGGGGTCTGCTCTTATGGCATCTCAGGGGCTCTGCCAATGTTACATGACACCTTCAAATCTGTCCAGCAAAATGTGAACTCCAATATGGTGTTTCCTCCCTTCTGAGCTTCGCACTGTTCCTCAAAATAGTTTTCGACCACATATGGTGGCTTACTCAGGAGAAATTGCACAACAAATTTTGAGTTCCATTTTCTCCTGTTACACTTGTGAAAATAAAAATTGGGGCTAAAATAAAATTATTGTGGGAAAACATTGTAAACTTCTATGATGCACTTTGGGAGTTCAAGGTGCTCACCATACATCTAGATATATTCCTTGAGGAGTCTAGTTTCCAAAACGAGGTCACTTGTGGGGGGCTTCCGCTGTTTAGGTACATCATGTACTCTCCAAACGCAACTTGACACTTGCAGTCCATTCCATTAAAATCTGCCTTCCAAAACGTCACACCTTCCTTTCTGAGCCCTGCCGTGCTCCCAAACAGTAGTTTTTCACCACATATGGGGTATCTTCATACTCAGGAGAAATTGTACAACAAATGTTAAAGTCCTATTTCTTCTGTTACCTTATGAAAATAAAAAAAGGGACTAAAAGAGCTTTTTTGTGTGAAATGTGTGTTTTTTATTTTCATAGCTCTACATTATAAACTTCTGTGAAGCATCTATGGATTCAAGGTGCTCAGCACACATCTAGATAGGTTTCCTAATGGGTCTACTTTCCAAAATGGTGTCACTTTTTGGGGTTTCCACTTTTTAGGCACATCAGGGACTCTCCATCCACTATGGTTGCAAAATTTGCTGGAATAATTAAAGTCAAATTGCACTCCTTCTTTGCCGAGTCCTGCCATGCACCTAAACAGTGGTTTACCCTGGTTACCATTGTAGAAGTAAAAAAAACAAACAGTACATACTCACATTCAGGTGTCTGTCACGTCCCCCGCCGTCAGCTTCCCGCACTGACTGTGTGCGCCGGCCGTAAAGCACAGCGGTGACGTCACCGCTGGTCAGTGCAGGGAAGCTGACGGCGGGGACGTGACAGACACCGGAATGTGAGTATGCAGTGTTTTTTTTTTTTTTTTACATTTACAATGGTAACCAGGGTAAACATCGGGTTACTAAGCGTGGCCTTGCGCTTAGTAACCCGATGTTTACCCTGGTTACCCGGGGACCTCGGCGTCGCTGGAGAGCTGTCTGTGTGACAGCTCTCCAGCGACCACACAACGACTTACCAACGATCACGGCCAGGTCGTATCGCTGGTCGTGATCGTTTGAAAGTTGCTCTGTGTGAAGGCAACTTTAGAATGGTGTCACTTTGAGAAATCTGTATGACAGAAAATACCCAAAAGTCACTTCAAACGTAATTGTGATCGTCCCTTAAAAAAAGTTTAAGGAAATTTTGTTGAAAAAATGAGAAGTCACTCAAAATCTCTTAAACCTTTTAACTTCCTAGCAAAAAAAAGATTATGTCAAAAATTGTGCTGATCTAAACATGTGGTAAATGTTGTTTATTAACTATTATGCAACATAACTCTCTGATTTAAGGGCATAAAAATTAAAAGTTTAAAAATTGCTAAATTTTCACCAATTTTCCTTTTTGTTTCCACATATTGAAGAAATGTTACCACGATTCTAAAGTACAATGTGTCACGCGAAAAACAATCTTAGAATCAGTGGGATCTGTTGAAACATTCCAGAGTTATTGCTACATAAAGTGACACTGTTCAAAATTGTAAAATTTAGCCTGGCCATGAAGACAGGCTTGGGGGCTCAAAGGGTTAATATTGATATAACAGAAATGTGATACATGTAAATACGCTCTTAAAGAAGACCTGTCCATTAAGTTGCACGTGGCCAGTTTTTGCTTGTTTTACTCTTGCTGATTCTCTGAGTATTCTGTCTTAGTTTTTTGTTTTGTTCCAAATCCTACATGTAGCTGTAAAGATATGGTCATTTTCTTTTGTGCTAATTTTATGGTTTTTACTAAGGGGGCATGGCCAAAAAATAAACAAAAAACAAAAAGGCTCCTAACTCTGGATCCGCATGACAAATAAAAAATAAAAATAAAAAAATGAATATTTGGGAGCATCAGGAATAAAATGCCAACCTAGACATTTAGGACCTGGTGACAGTCCCTCCTCATCTCTTAGGGCAACATTTAGTTTTGCTGACATCACTCTTCAACTGAAAAATATGGACATTTATGTTTCATTTTCAGTGTCCACCATGTCGAAGCCTAACCAGAGTGTTGGTGGAATCTTACCGGAAAATTAAGGAGTTGGGGCAAAAGTTTGAAATTGTTCTAGTTAGTGCTGACAGGTAAGTGTTTAGAGTGAATCATGTGTGTATGGTGCAGAGGATTAACCATCAAGAATTCTAGGAAGACGTTACTGATAACCTTCTGTAAATATTGCCTAAATATTATATAGGCAACACAAGTTCCCATCTAGAGAGCATGTGTAGCTGAAGAGTATATTTTCAGAAAGAAGTGGCATATATTACTGTTTTTCTTGCTGCATTTTCTTGTGCATTATCAGATGCCCCATGAGAGTATTTACAATAACTCATGATTCCTAGTTTGGCCCTGCAGATTGTGATGTGGACTGGGTTTGCTTTGGCTCCATTTTCAGCTGTTTGCTTAAAGCCGGCTAATTATTTATTACATGGTAGAATACAGCGATTGAGTCGTTATACAACTATCTGGTCAATCATGAACAGACATTTGTAGTTTGTGGAAACTGCTTGTGACGCTCTAGTTGGTCTTTGTGTTTGATTTTTTTTCCTGCAAATTATGTTTCATGGCTAACCGATTTTGGAAATCAGACACATACACAATATGCCGCAGAGTAGTAGCAGCCTGCAACTCATGCACAAAACTTTTCATCTATAAGTATGAGCAGACAATACTGGGCAGACACAATTGTGTGCACACTCATAATTATATAGAAGTATATACAGTACAGAGCAAAAGTTTGGACACACCTCATTTAAAGATTTTTCTGTATTTTCATGGCTATGAAAATTGTAAATTCACACTGAAGGCATCAAAACTATTAATTAACACATGTGGAATTATATACTTAACAAAAAAGTGTGAAACTGAAAATGTCTTTTATTATAGGTTCTTCAAAGTAGCCACCTTTTGCTTTGATGACTACTTTGCACACTCTTGGCATTCTCTTGATGAGCTTCAAGAGGTAGTCACCGGGAATGGTCTTCCAACAATCTTGAAGGAGTTCCCAGAGATGCTTAGCACTTGTTGGCCCTTTTTGCTTTCACTCTGGTCCAGCTCACCCCAAACCATCTCGATTGGGTTCAGGTCTGGTGACTGTGGAGGCCAGGTCATCTGGCGTAGCACCCCATCACTCTCCTTCTTTGTCAAATAGCCCTTACACAGCCTGGAGGTGTGTTTGGGGTCATTGTCCTGTTGAAAAATAAATGATGGTCCAACTAAACGCAAACAGTATGGAATATCATGCCGCTGCAGGATACTGTGGTAGCCATGCTGGTTCAGTATGCCTTCAATTTTGAATAAATCCCCAACAGTGTCACCAGCAAAGCACCATCACACCACCTCCTCCTCCATGCTTCACGGTGGGAACCAGGCATGTAGAGTCCATGCGTTCACCTTTTCTGCGTCGCACAAAGACACAGTGGTTGGAACCAAAGATCTCAAATTCGGACTCATCAGACCAAAGCACAGATTTCCACTGGTCTAATGTCCTTTCCTTGTGTTCTTTAGCCCAAACAAGTCTCTTCTGTTTGTTACCTGTTCTTAGCCGTTTTTTCCTAGCAGCTATTTTACCATGAAAGCCTGCTGCACAAAGTCTCCTCTTAACAGTTGTTGTAGAGATGTGTCTGCTTCTAGAACTGTGTGTGGCATTGACCTGGTCTCTAATCTGAGCTGCTGTTAACCTGCGATTTCTGAGGCTGGTGACTCGGATAAACTTATCCTCAGAAGCAGAGGTGACTCTTGGTCTTCCTTTCCTGGGGCGGTCCTCATGTGAGCCAGTTTCTTTTTAGCGCTTGATGGTTTTTGCCACTGCACTTGGGGACACTTCCAAAGGTTTCCCAATTTTTCGGACTGACTGACCTTCATTTCTTAAAGTAATGATGGCCACTCGTTTTTCCTTTACTTAGCTGCTTTTTTCTTGCCATAATACAAATTCTAACAGTCTATTCAGTAGGACTATCAGCTGTGTATCCACCAGACTTCTGCACAACACAACTGATGGCCCCAACCCCATTTATAAGGCAAGAAATCCCAATTATTAAACCTGACAGGGCACACCTGTGAAGTGAAAACCATTTCCGGTGACAACCTCTTGAAGCTCATCAAGAGAATGCGAAGAGTGTTCAAAACTGTCATCAAAGCAAAAGGTGGCTACTTTGAAGAACCTAGAATATAAGACATAATTTCAGTTTTCACACTTTTTTGTTAAGTATATAATTCCACATGTGTTAATTCATAGTTTTGATGCCTTTAGTGTGAATTTACAATTTTCATAGTCATGAAAATACAGAAAAATCTTTAAATGAGAAGGTGTGTCCAAACTTTTGCTCTGTACTGTATGAGTGTGCGCACATTTGTGTCTGCCCAGTATTAGGCATACATATTATGATTCTTAATGGCTGTTCATGAATCAAAATTACTATCCTTCTTAGCTTCTGTGTTTTTCATTCACTGAGGGGCAGTGACTGTACACGTGAAGTCAGCCTACGTCTGAGAATAGGAATCAAGTTGCCCTCCTTGCCCAATAGGTAGAGGTTTATCTGTTGGGATCAAACCTTTATGACACTTCGACAGAAGTAAGAAGAATACCTGGTCAAAAAGTTGCCAGAAAACAGATAGTAACTGTAGCAGAAAGATGAATGTTGTTTATCTATTGATACCTGTCTCCTTCCATGATCCACACTCTATATTGCACAGTGACTATGTTAAGATGAACGGTTTTATTTCACAACCTCAGCTCTGTGTACTTGTTCACGTAGTGGGTGGTTACAGGAGCTGCCTTCCACATAAGCAAGTACTTTCTAATCCCTATAATGGTCTAATGCATGTTGCGACCGTGTGTAAAATTGCTCGTGTACATGCACATGGACAGCAGACTGACCAAAAATACATTTGTCTGGACATAGCTCAGTGTTTTTTCTGCTACTAGAACTTGGCAAATCTGCACCACAGCAGTAGATCTCATAAGTGAAAAGTAGGAGAATTGTTCAGCGCTTTGGAATAATTTGTTGATTGCTTTAGAAATGTGATCCCTTTTTTCAGTAATTGTACTCCAACATAAAATAAACAACTTAAATCAACTCGTCTGACAGCTAATTACCTAGAAAACCAGTGGGAAGCAAGGAAATAAACCTTTGCCAAGTTATTTCATAAATCAGGAGACAGTAGATACAACAGTTGATGATATTTATTGGCAATAGCTACCGTAAATAGCGTTGGAATGAGTAAACGTTGAGGTTATTCTTCTAAGCAAAATGAGATTCAGTGCAAGTATTTGGATTGTTGTCTGGAAATTACCTAACTGTACAAGTTCACATATTTTATTCTTCTAAGAAATTTGTTTTATTGAGCAAAACCTAAAAATAGTGTACAACACAAGCTGCTGTAACTGGTCGTGCTGGTAGTATACAAAGATTGTAGCTCTTTTATGGGGTGTAGACTTTGGTAGAGATGGTTGTGTATTTATAAGGTTTGCGGTTTGTATACCCTTTGAGATATCTTAGGGAGAATCTGAGTCCTTGCAACTACCGTATATACTCGAGTATAAGCCGAAATTTTCAGCCCATTTTTTTGGGCTGAAAGTCCCCCTCTCGGCTTATACTCGAGTCACACCCAGGGGTCGGCAGGGGAGGGGGAGCGGGGGCTGTCTAATTATACTCACCTGCTCCTGGTGCGGTCCCTGCACATCTTTTTCCCGGCGCTGACAGCTTCTTCCTGTACTTAGCGATCACCAGGTACTGCTCATTACAGTAACGAATATGCGGCTCCACCTCCCATAGAGGTGGAGCCGCATATTCATTACTGTAATGAGCAGTAACGGTGACCGCTCAGTACAGGAAGAAGCTGCCGGCGCCAGGGAACAGACGTGCAGGGACCGCACCAGGAGCAGGTGAGTATAATGGGGAGCGCTGTGCTGCGCGATATTCACCTCCTCGTTCCGGCGCCGCTCCGTCTTCAGCAGTGATGATCAGGTCAGAGGGCGCGGTGACGTGGTTAGTGCGCGCCCTCTTCCTGAACGTCAGTGGCAATGCGGGAGACTCTGGGGATGGAGCGGCGCCGAACGAGGAGCAGGTGAATATTGAAAGTGCCGGGGGCCTGAGCGACAGAGAGGTGAGTATGTGATTTTTTTTAATTTTTTTATCGCAGCAACAGCAAATGGGGCAAGTGTCTGTATGGAGCATCTATGGGGCCATAACGTTTGTGCAGCACTATATGGGGCCATAATGTTTGTGCAGCACTATATGGGGCCATAACGTTTGTGCAGCACTGTATGGGGCCCTAACGTTTCTGCAGCTCTGTATGGGGCCATAACGTTTGTGCAGCACTATATGGGGCAAGTGTCTGTATGGGGCCATAACGTTTATGCTGCATTATATGGGACAAGTGTCTCTATGGGGCCATAATGTTTGTGCAGCACTATATGGGGCCAGTGTCTGTACGGGGCCATGATCAACATTTGTGCCGCACTATATGGGGCAAGATTCTGTATGGGGCCATGATCAACGTTAGTGCAGCGCTATATGGGGCAAATATCTTTATGGAGCATCTTATGGGGCCATAATCAACATTTGTGCAGCATTATATTGGGCAAATGTGTCTATGGAGCATCTTATGGGGCCATTATTAACCTTTTATGCAGCATTATTTGGGGCATATTTTAATATGGAGCATCTTATGGGGCCCATCATAAACTTTATGGAGCATTATATGGGGCTCCTAATTCAATATGGATATTCAAAAACACTTAACCTACTGATGTCTCAATTAATTTTACTTTTATTGGTATCTATTTTTACTTTTGACATTTACTGGTAGCTGCTGCATTTCCTACCCTAGGCTCATACTCGAGTCATTAAGTTTTCCAGTTTTTTGTGGCAAAATTAGGGGGTCGGCTTATACTCGGGTCGGCTTATACTCGAGTATATACGGGTATTTAGAATGGGAGCAGTTGATATGCTCCAGGGGTGCAACCTTCCATGTATCAGATCCCTTTATATTTGTTATCTCTGGGAGAGGTTACAGGTTTGCATGAATCAGTAAAGGCCTCCACACTTAGTAAATCATATACAGTACAGACCAAAAGTTTGGACACACCTTCTCATTTAAAGATTTTTCTGTATTTTCATGACTTTGAAAATTGTACATTCACACTGAAGGCATCAAAACTATGAATTGACACATGTGGAATTATATACTTAACAAAAAAGTGTGAAACAACTGAAATTGTCTTATATTCTATGTTCTTCAAAGTAGCCACCTTTTGCTTTGATTACTGCTTTGCACACTCTTGGCATTCTCTTGATGAGCTTCAAGAGGAAGTCACCGGGAATGGTTTTCACTTCACAGGTGTGCCCTGTCAGGTTTAATAAGTGGGATTTCTTGCCTTATAAATGGGGTTGGGACCATCAGTTGTGTTGTGCAGAAGTCTGGTGGATACTCAGCTGATAGTCCTACTGAATAGACTGTTAGAATTTGTATTATGACAAGAATAAAGCAGCCAAGTAAAGAAAAACAAGTGGGCATCATTACTTTAAGAAATGAAGGTCAGTCAGTCCGAAAAATTGGGCAAACTTTGAAAGTGTCCCCAAGTGCAGTGGCAAAAACATCAAGTGCTACAAAGAAACTGACTCACATGAGGACCGCCTCAGGAAGGGAAGACCAAGAGTCACCTCTGCTTCTGAGGATAAGTTTATCCGAGTCACTAGCCTCAGAAATCGCAGGTTAACAGCAGCTCAGATTAGAGACCAGGTCAATGCCAAACAGAGTTCTAGCAGCAGACCCATCTCTACAACAACTGTTATGAGGAGACTTTGTGCAGCAGGCCTTCGTGGTAAAATAGTTGCTAGGAAACCACTGCTAAGGACAAGCAACAAGCAGAAGAGACTTGTTTGGGCTAAAGAACACAAGGAATGGACATTAGACCAGTGGAAATCTGTTCTTTTGTCTGATGAGTCCAAATTTGAGATCTTTGGTTCCAACCACCGTGTCTTTGTGCGACGCAGAAAAGGTGAACAGATGGACTCTACATGCCTGGTTCCCACCGTGAAGCATGGAGGAGGAGGTGTGATGGTGTGGGGGTGCTTTGCTGGTGATACTGTTGGGGATTTATTCAAAATTGGAGGCATACTGAACCAGCATGGCTACCACAGCATCTTGCAGTGGCATGCTATTCCATCCGGTTTGCGTTTAGTTGGACCATGATTTATTTTTCAACAGGACAATGACCCCAAACACACCTGCAGGCTGTGTAAGGGTTATTTGACCAAGAAGGAGAGTGATGGGGTGCTACGTCAGATGACCTGGACTCCACAGTCATCAGACCTGAACCCAATCGAGATGTTTGAGGTGAGCTGGACCGCAGAGTGAAGGCAAAAGGGCCAACAAGTGCTAAGCATCTCTGGAAACTTCTTCAAGATTGTTGGAAGACCATTCCCGGTGACTACCTCTTGAAGCTCATCAAGAGAATGCCAAGAGTGTGCAAAGCAGTCATCAAAGCAAAAGGTGGCTACTTTGAAGAACCTAGAATATAAGACATATTTTCAGTTGTTTCACGCTTTTTTGTTAAGTATATAATTCCACATGTGTTAATTCATAGTTTTGATGCCTTCAGTGTGAATGTACAGTTTTCAGAGTCTTGAAAATACAGAAAAATCTTTAAATGAGAAGGTGTGTTCAAACTTTTGGTCTGTACTGTATGTCAAACTCTCGCCAAATCTGGCCTACAGGGTGAGTATATTTGACCCACGAGACCGGGCGGGTCCCCCGAGCATATTTGGTTGCTGGCCAGGAGTCGCACTTTAAACTATATAAGCATCCTAGATACGCATACAGTTGAAAGCAATGATGGAGGAGAGGATGCAGCAGGCACGATGACGTCATTACAATGCACCAGCTGTACCGAGATGTGCAGAGGATCTGAAGACACCATGAAGAGATGGAGCAGCGGGGGAACGGGCAGAGATGAGTGTTCATTTATTTTAATGTGGGGCTTTTATACTGTATGGAGCACTATGTACTCCTATTATACTATATGGAGTATGATGTGGGCGCATTATACTGTATGGAGCACTACGTGAGGCCATTGTACTGTATAAAGCACTATTTGAGGCTATTATACTTTATGGAGCACTATATCAGGCTCATTATACTGTATGGAGCACTATGAAGCCATTGTACTGTATATAAAGCAGTATGCAAGGCTATTATACTGTATGGAGCACTTTGTTGAGCCCATTATGCTGTTTGGAGCACTATGGGGCCGTTAAACTGTATGGAGCACTATTTGAGGCCAGCATACTATATAGAGCACTATTTGAGTCCATTATACTGTATGGAGCACTGTGTGGGGCCATTATACTGTATGGAGCATTATGTGAGGCCATTATACTGTATGGATCACTATGTGAGGCTATTATACTGTTCAAGCACTTTTTGTGGCCATAATACTGTAGGGAGCACTATGTGGGCCTATCATACTGTATGGAAGGCAATATGTGGCCCCTTTATATTGTATGCGGAACTGTGTTGGGCCCATTATACTGTGTGGTGCACTTTTTGTGGCCATTATACTGTATAGAGGGCTGTTGGAGAATCATACCGTGATGGGTTCACCATTCTTTGTCTTGCGGTATTGAGGGAGGTGGGGTTCAGTAGGGTCATCATACCGTCCATGTGGAGGGTACTATGGAGGAATTCACTGTTGGGGTATAATACTGTGTTTGGGGGCACTTATGTTTGCATTATACTTTATTATCTGTATTATTCAAGGCATTTTATCCGTTGTAATGACATATTTAAATTGAGCCATTGGTTGTTTTACTGCTTTTACATAGCATAATATATTATTCCAATATTTTATTCTATATACTCGAGTATAAACCAAGATTTTCAGCCCATTTTTTTAGGCTTATACGCGAGTCATTCCCAGAGGGTCGGCAGAAGAGGGGGCGGCAGCTGTCACATCATACTCACCTGCTCCCGATTCGGTCCTTGCTTCTCCGATGCGATGCAATGGTCTCCTGGCACTGGCAGCTCTTCATGTGTTTAGCGGTCATGTGGCACTGCTCATTAAAGTAATGTATATGGACACGACTCCACTCCCATAGGGGTGGAGTGCATATTCATTACTTTAAGGAGCGGTACCAGTGACCACTGAACACAAGAACAAGCTGCCGGCCTGGGACGACGGAGAAGCAGGGACCACGTCAGGAGGGGGTGAGTATAATGGGGGAGGGTGAGCATTGCGATATTCACCTGTCCCCGTTCCATCGCCGGGCTCAGTCTTCCGCCTCCTCTGGCTGTGACGTTTAGGTCAGAAGGCACGATGACGTGTTAGTGCGCGCCCGCTGCCTGATCAGTCAGTGCAGAGAGACGGAAGCCACAGCAGCTCGCAGCAGTGTAACGGGGACAGGTGAACATCGCAAGTGCCGCAGCAGCAGCATATGTAGCATATCCTATGGAGCATCTTAAGGGGCCATCATTAACCTTTTGTGCAGCAGTGTCTGGGGCATAATCTATGGAGCATCTTATGGTGCCATCAACTTTTGTGCAGCTTTATATGGGGCATAACCTATGGAGCATCTTATGGGGCCATCAACCTTTGTGCAGCATTAAATGGGGCATTTAACTTTTATTGATATCTATTTTTATTTTTGAAATTTCCCAGTAGCTGCTGCATTTACCACCCTAGGCTTATACTTGAGTCAAAAACTTTCCCATTTTTTTTGTAGCAAAATTAGGGGTCTCGGCTTATACTCGGGTCGGCTTATACTCGAGTATATACGGTAATCAAAATGTACTGTTTTGTTCGTGGGACAGCCACAATTAGACTTTTTTTTTTTTTTTTTTTTTATAAATATCAAGGTTGACTCTCGACTTTGTCCATGCTTTTAATTTTGGCCATCTGTGTATTTGAATTTGACATCCCTGCACTAGATGAAATAAAGCCAGTTTACTGAGTTCAGCAATTGTGACACAATCAGCTAACCCCACCCACACCACAGCTTTCTATGTACATTGTATATAGACATTAAGCTGCTAATCACTGCTGGGGGTGGAGTTGGGCTAGGTTTCGAGCAGTGATAACCACCTGCTGATAAAACACCAATTGTATTGAAACTACAGCACACAGCCTAATAAGCAATACATCCCTGAAATTGGTGTCTTAGCCCCTATATAAGCTATATCCTGTCCTACATTGAGATGACAAGAGAAGACTGCACATTCAGGCTTACTGTTATATTTCTATTTGTCACAAATATTACACCTTAAACCAGCGTTTTCTGCCATTGTAATGTGGTAGGTCATATATGATCCACTATACTATTAATTTGTTGTAAATGGTTTTGCTTGAATGTTTTAAAGGGGTTATCTGGGACTATTTTATTTTTCTTTTATGGGACTAGCTTCCTGCCTGTTATGCCCAACGCCATTCTGTTCTGGATCCTGCTTGCGATTCTGCTGTTTTTATTGACGTCATGTCAACGGAGCAGCTGCTGCTTTTTCACTCTAACTGCAGGGAATCATCTGTCAATCAGCATGATGTTGGCTATACCACCCTGTTGACAGAGCAGCCCGGAGGAGGAAGAGCTGCTCTGTTGATGTGAAGCAGGAGCTCAGCCCAAAATGGAAACATTGGATAAAATAGTATTTCTTTTAAACCAACAGTGGACCCTAAACATAAGTATAGACACTGGGTGAACAAGTATTATTCATTTCTGGCAGGCTGAAAATATGCAGTCTCAAGAAACGTTGTGAATAATGAATGGCATGTTTTTTTATCTCTCGTTTGTTTGGGTTTTTTTTATTTCTGTTCTCCAATCCAAAATCAGCATCTTAAAGTGCCATGCCATTGATTTTTTTTCCCCAGACAACTATATAATATGCATATTAAGCTTTATTTTCTGTCATAAGCACTCACGGCACGTTACAGAACATTGGCCACAGATTTTATTGCTGCATTTTTTTTTTTTTTTAGAATTTCTTTGCTACTCATATATTAAAACTCTGTTCCTTTCTGCTTTCTCAGATCTGAAGAATCATTTAAACAGTATTTCAGTGAAATGCCTTGGGTGGCTGTTCCATATAGTGATGAGGCAAGAAGGTCCCGACTGAACCGATTATATGGAATACAAGGTCAGCACATTAGTTATATTCTACGTAAGGGAGTTTACAAACACGACCCGTATTGGGAATTTCACATGCATTGCTAATTAATTTCCACCTTTTTCAAGTATAAAGCATATCCTATCACGAGGGAATATCCCTGCTGGAACAAAATCTTTGAAACAAGTATTTAAACAATATAATATAATTTAGTGACAAAAACTGCTATGACATAAAAGAATACTTAATTTGTATAAACTCAAACATCCTCTTGAATTGTGTGAGGAGCTGGCAACAGAATTTATACAGCATGGAGCACTGGTACGTCTATCTTATTGCGTTTATTAGAGATTTGCTTTCTCGTCCATTCAAGGTGCACAAATCTCTTCTGGAAAGTGTTGAGCCTCACGAATCAATGTTTCCATTCAGTGACAGTAAGCAGAGGACGTCATGTGGGCTGGATCTCATGTATACATGAGGCCTACATTAGAATTTCTGTCCTGCATCTGGTGTGGGCATCTGTGTTTTTGTTCCTCTCTGTAGGGGACCTCCTTAATACACAACCCTACAGACAGGCTGGAGACTGGTCTTCTGTAAAACTCTTCTTTCTTTGAGCTAAAAGCAAATGATGAAGGGGGAGGGTGTGAATACTTCTGCCCATCCAGGGTGCTGATCCTAGGAGAACAATAACCCACTTGTTTAGTGAGGCAGTTGTTGCAGTGCTACCGAGGGGCAAGGATCTGTTGGTAAGATCCTGGTGCCTCTGTATGGATGGTTTATGGAGATTGGAGATCTGTTGCCGGTTGAAGCTTGATAAACATGCTACGGTTGTCATATCCTCTGTTTTTGAGGAACTATCTTAAGGATTGTTGTTGCCAGCTGGAGCAGGAGACATGTGCTACAGTCATGATACGGAGCGTGAATTGTGAGTACAGACTATGCTGGCCAGAGATACAAAAGCTGAGGACCAACCAAAAGTTAGGAGACAGTAGACATCGCCTGGTATGAGTCCGTGAACTATTGGCCCCAGCATGGAATCTTGTGGACTGGGGACATTGCATTGTGACCATCTACTCTGGATTGCTGTAAGACTATGGATGTAAAGTATAAAAATAGTTGCATCGTTAACCTGCCTAGGTGATTATTACAATCCACAACCTCAGATCTTCACAAATTGTCTGCCTTTGGAAAGTATTCCTTTATTGAATGCATTATTGTACAGTAACTTGTGGACTTGACCATGTTATGGCTGTTTTTATTTTTTTTATGGATGCTTAATATGGCAGATGTATAGATTCATAAAATCTTCTTCTGAACCTCTATATGCTTCAACATGGAAACATAGGCTGGTACTGTGTTTTCCAGTGAGTGTGCCTAATGCCACACTTACTTTTTACAGGATGAAAGGCTGAAGTGGTCAAAAATAATATAGAGAAAGATGAACTTTTAAATTCCTGTTTTGCATCTGTGTTCTCTAAGAAAGCAATTGTAACATCAACTGATCTTCATGGTGCTAACAAAGGAATAAACGTACCCACACTATCTACAAACAGATGGTGAAGGAACATTCAGCTAATGTAAATGAATTTAAATCTCCTGGTTCAGATGAATTGCATCCTAGGGTACTGAAAGAGTTTGCAGAGGAAATTGCTGAACCACTAGCCAAAATCTTGGAAAAATCCTGAAGAACAAAAAAAATCCCAGAAGATTGGAGAAGAGCAAATGTCCCTTTCTTCAAAAAAGGAAAAATGGAGCGAGGAAATTACAGGCCAGTGAGCCTTACTTCTATACTCGGAAAGATCTTTGAACAAAGTATTAAACAGCATGTATGTAAGTACTTGGATAAGAATACAGTAATTAACCAGAGCCAGCATGGGTTTGTAGCAAACAAGTCATGCCAAACTAATCTAACTTTTTTCTATGATGGAATCACTGACTAGGTGGATCAGCGAAATGTAGTAGATATAGTATATCTCGACTTCAGCATAGCATTTGATAAGTATCTCATACTATCTTTATTGAAAAATGACCAAGTATGGGATTGACAAGGCTACCGTTAGGTGGATTCATAACTGGCTTAGTGATAGTACTCAGAGTCGTAAATGGTTGCACATCCAATTGGAAGTGTGTTTCAAGTGGGGTAACACAAGGCTTTGTCATGGCCCCACTGTTTAATATTTTTATAATTGATCTAGTTAAGGGAACTGAAGGTAAACTAATCAAGTTTGCAGACGATGCAAAGTTAGTAGGGATAGCGAAAACTAGAAAAGACAGAGAAAGGATTCAGAAGGATCTATGCAAAATTCTACATCTGGGCATGAAAACTGAAAATTACATCTTCAGAATGGGAGGAATAAAACTAAGCAACAGCACGTGTGAAAAAGGCTTGGGTATACTAATAGATCAAAGATTGCACATGAGTCAACAGTGATGCAGCAGAAAAAAAGACATATACAATTTTAGGATGTATTAAGAGAAGCATAGAGTCTAGATCATGTGAAGTAATTATCCCCCTCTACTCCTCCTTGATCAGACTTCATCTGGAATACGGTGTCCATTTCTGGACACCCCATTTTAAAAAAGACATTGAAAAACAGGAGCAAGTTCAGGGAAGAGCTACCAGGATAGGGAGCGGACTGAAAAGTATGTCCTACCAGGAACAATTAACCCCTTAATCCCATATGACGTACTATCCCGTCAAGGTGATATGGGACTTAATTCCCAGTGATTGGATAGTACGTCATATGCAATCGGTCGCGCTCACGGGGGGAGCGCGGCCGGGTGTCAGCTGACTATCGCAGCTGACATCCGGCACTATGTGCCAGGAGCGGTCATGGACTGCCCCCAACACATAAACCCCCGGCACACTGCAATCAAACATGATCGCAGTGTTACGGGAGCATAGGGAAGCATCGCGCAGGGAGGGGGCTCCCTGCGTGCTTCCCTGAGATGATCGGTACAAGGCGATGTGCTCACCTTGTACCAAGCATCTCCTCCCTGCAGGCCCCGGATCCAAAATGGCCGTGGGGCTGCATCCGGGTCCTGCAGGGATTACTTCCGGGTCCAGAGCAGGCACTGGTAAGCAAGGAGCAGGGCACACCAGATCGCTGAGCTGACACAGTGCTCTGCAAAATGTCAGATCAGCGATCTGTCACTAGACAGTGATGCCCCCCCCTGGGACACAGTAAAAAAGTTAAAACAAATTTTTTTTAGATGTGTAAAAAAAAATAATTCCTAAATAAAGAAGAAAACATATATATTGTTCCCATAAATACACTTATCTAAAAAAAAAAAAAAAAAAAGTACACATATTTAGTATCGCCGCATCCGTAACGACCCGACCCATAAAACTGTCATACTCGTTAACCCCTTCAGTTAACACCGGAAAAAAAAAGAGGCAAAAAACAACGCTGTATTATCATTCCGCCGAACAAAAAGTGGAATAACACGCGATCAAAAAGACAGAAATAAATAACCATGGAACCGCTGTAAACGTCCTCTTGTCCTGCAAAAATCGAGCCACGATACAGCATCATCAGCGAAAAAATAAAAAAGTTACAGTCCTCAGAATAAAGCGATGCAAAAATAATTATTTTTTCTATAAAATAGTTTTTATCGTATAAAAAGCGCCAAAACATAAAAAAATGTAAATGAGGTATCGCTGTAATCGTACTGACCCGAAGAATAAAACTGCTTTATCCATTTTACCAAACGCGGAACGGTGTAAACGCCCCTCCCCCCCTCAAAAGAAATTAATGAATAGCTGTTTTTTGGTCATTCTGCCTCACAAAAATCAGAATAAAAAGCGATCAAAAAATGTCACGTGTCCGAAAATGTTACCAATAAAAACGTCAACTCGTTCCGCAAAAAACAAGACCTCACATGACTCTGTGGACCAAAATATGGAAAAGTTATAGGTCTCAAAATGTGGTAACGCAAAAAATATTTTTTTGCAATAAAAAGCGTCTTTTAGTGTGTGACGGCTGCCAGTCATAAAAATCCGCTAGAAAACCCGCTGTAAAAGTAAATCAAACCCCCCTTCATCACCCCCTTAGTTAGGGAAACATAAAAAAATAAAAAAATATATATTTCCATTTTCCCATTAGGGTTAGGGCTAGGGTTAGGGTTGGGGCTAGGGTTAGGTTTGGGGCTAGGGTTGGCGCTAGGGTAAGGGTTAGGGCTGGGGCTAACGTTAGGGCTGGGGCTAACGTTAGGGCTGGGGCTAACGTTAGGGCTGGGGCTAACGTTAGGGCTGGGGCTAACGTTAGGGCTGGGGCTAACGTTAGGGCTGGGGCTAACGTTAGGGCTGGGGCTAACGTTAGGGCTGGGGCTAACGTTAGGGCTGGGGCTAACGTTAGGGCTGGGGCTAACGTTAGGGCTGGGGCTAACGTTAGGGCTGGGGCTAACGTTAGGGCTGGGGCTAACGTTAGGGCTGGGGCTAACGTTAGGGCTGGGGCTAACGTTAGGGCTGGGGCTAACGTTAGGGCTGGGGCTAACGTTAGGGCTGGGGCTAACGTTAGGGCTGGGGCTAACGTTAGGGCTGGGGCTAACGTTAGGGCTGGGGCTAAAGTTAGGGTTATGGCTGGGGCTAAAGTTAGGGTTTGGATTACATTTACGGTTGGGATTAGGGTTGGGGGTGAGTCAGGGTTAGGGGTGTGGTTAGGGTTATGGTTGGGATTAGGGTTAGGGGTGTGTTTGGTATAGGGTTTCAGTTAGAATTGGGGGTTTCCACTGTTTAGGCACATCAGGGCTCTCCAAACGCGACATTGCACCCGATCTCAATTCCAGCCAATTCTGCTTTGAAAAAGTAAAACAGTGCTCCTTCCCTTCCGAGCTCTCCCATGCACCCAAACAGGGGTTTACCCCAATATATGGGGTATAAGCATACTCAGGACAAATTGGACAACAACTATTGGGGTCCAATTTCTCTTGTTACCCTTGGGAAAATAAAAATTAGGGGGGCTAAAGAAACATTTTTGTGGGGAAAAAAATAATTTTTATTTTCACGACTCTGCGTTATAAACTGTAGTGAAACACTTGGGGGTTCAAAGCTGTCAAAACACATCTAGATAATTTTCTTAGGGGGTCTAGTTTCCAAAATGGTGTCACTTGTGGGGGGTTTCTACTGTTTAGGTGCATCAGGGGCTCTGCAAATGCATCGTGACGCCTGCAGACCAATCCATCTAAGTCTGCATTCCAAATGGCGCTCCTTCCCTTCTGAGCTCTGCCATGCGCCCAAACGTTGTTCCCCCCTCATATATGGGGTATCAGCGTACTCAGGACAAATAGGACAAAAACATTTGGGGTCCAATTTCTCTTGTTACCCTTGGGAAAATACAAATTTGGGGGGCTAAAAAAACATTTTTGTGGAAAAAAAAATACTTTTTATTTTCACGGCTCTGCATTATAAACTGTAGTGAAACATTTGGGGATTCAAAGCTGTCAAAACACAGCTAGATAAGTTCCTTAGGGGGTCTACTTTCCAAAATGGTGTCACTTGTGGGGCGTTTCAATGTTTAGGCACATCAGGGGCTCTCCAAACGCAACATGGTGTCCCATCTCAATTCCAGTCAATTTTGCATTGAAAAGTCAAACGCCGCTCCTTCCCTTCCGAGCTCTGCTGTGCGCCCAAACAGTGGTTTACCCCCACATGTGGGGTATCGGCATACTCAGAACAAATGGCACAACAACTTTTGGGGTACAATTTCTTCTCTTACCCTTGGGAAAATAAAACAAATTGGAGCTGAAGTAATTTTTTTGTGAAAAAAAGTTAAATGTTAATTGTTTTTTTAAAACATTCCAAAAATTCCTGTAAAACACCTGAAAGTTTAATAAACTTCTTGAATATGGTTTTGAGCACCTTGAGGGGTGTAGTTTTTACAATGGTGTCACACTTGGTTATTTTCTATCATATAGACCCCTCAAAATGACTTCAAATGTGATGTGATCGCTAAAAAATATTGGTGTTGTAAAAATGAGAAATTGCTGGTCAACTTTTAACCCTTATAACTCCCTAACCCCAAAAATTTTTGGTTCCAAAATTGTGCTGATGTAAAGTAGACATGTGGGAAATGTTACTTATTAATTATTTTACATGACACATCTCTGTGATTTAAGGGTATAAAAATTCAAAGTTGGAAAATGCAAAATTTTCAAAATTTTTGCCAAATTTCCATTTTTTTCACAAATAAACGCAAGTTATATCGAATAAACTTTACCACTATCATGAAGTGCAATATGTCACGAGAAAATAATGTCAGAATCGCCAAGATCCGTTGAAGCGTTCCAGAGTTATAACCTCATAAAGGGACAGTGGTCAAAAGTGTAAAAATTGGCCCGGTCATTAACGTGCAAACCACCCTTGAAGGCTTAAGGGGTTAAAGAATCTGGGAGTGTTAAGCTTGCAAAAAAGAAAGCTAAGAGGAGACTTAATATCTGACTACATATATCTGAAGGGATGTCACAGTGTACACAAACACAGCAACAGGGAAAAAGGACAGCTATAATTCAGCCAATAATGGCCTTTATAAAGCCTACTGTATATAAAGCCTACCGTATATACTCGAGTATAAGCCGAGATTTTCAGCCCAAATTTTTGGGCTGAAAGTGCCCCTCTCGGCTTATACTCGAGTTACGGTGGGCGGCAGGGTCGGCGGGTGAGGGGGAGAGGGCGCTGAGGCATACTCACCTAGTCCCGGCGGTCCTGACGCTCCCCCTGCCTGTCACACGGTCTCTGGGTGCCGCAGCTCTTCCCCTGTTCAGCGGTCACGTGGGACCGCTCATTAGAGAAATGAATATGGACTCCACTCCCATAGGGGTGGAGCCGCATATTCATTTCTCTAATGAGCGGTAACGGTGACCACTGATAGAGGAAGAGGCTGCGGCACTCGGAGACCAGCTGTCCGGGGGAAGGAGCGGGACGCCGGGAGCAGGTAAATATTAGATATTCACCTGTCCACGTTCCACCCGCCGGGCGCCGCTCCATCTTCCCGGTGTCTCTGCGCACTGACTGTGCAGGTCAGAGGGCGCGATGACGCGTATAGTGTGCGCGGCGCCCTCTGCCTGATCAGTGCAGAGAGACGCCGAGACATGACGCTGAGGTGCTGCAAGCAAGAGAGGTGAGTATGGCATTTTTTTTTTTTTTATTGCAGCAGGAGCAATGGCACAGCTTTATAAGGAGCAGCTATGGGGCAATAATGAACGGTGCAGAGCACTATATGGCACAGCTATGGGGCAATAATGAACGGTGCAGAGCACTATATGGCACAGCTATGGGGCAACAATGAATGGTGCAGAGCACTATATGGCACAGCTATGGGGCAATAATGAACGATGCAGAGCACTATATGGCACAGCTATGGGGCAATAATGAACGGTGCAGAGCACTATATGGCACAGCTATGGGGCAATAATGAACCGTGCAGAGCACTATATGGCACAGCTATGGGGCAACAATGAACGGTGCAGAGCACTATATGGCACAGATATGGGGCAAGAATGAACGGTGCAGAGCACTATATGGCACAGTTATGGGGCAATAATGAACGGTGCAGAGCACTATATGGCACAGCTATGGGGCAATAATGAACGGTGCAGAGCACTATATGGCACAGCTATGGGGCAATAATGAACGGTGCAGAGCACTATATGGCACAGCTTTCTATGGTAGATCTATGGGGCAATAATGAACGGTGCAGAGCACTATATGGCACAGCTATGGGGCCATAATGAATGGTTTGGAGCATCTATTTTTATTTTTGAAATTCACCGGTAGCTGCTGCATTTTCCACCCTAGGCTTATACTCGAGTCAATAAGTTTTCTCAGTTTTTTGTGCCAAAATTAGGGAGTCGGCTTATACTCGAGTATATACGGTAACTTAAAAAAGGACAGCAACGTTTCAGGCACAAAATACCTTTAGGCCATGTTCACACGATCCTTTTTTTCATGCGGAATTGCCGCGATTTTCCCGCTGCGGGTCCGCAGCTGTTTTCCATGCAGGGTACATTACATTGTACCCTATGGAAAACAGGAACTGCTGTGCCCACAATGCGGAAAATAAAAAAAAAAGCCGCGCTGAATAGCTGCGGGAAAAAAGAAGTACCATGTCACTTCTTTTTTCGGAGCCGCAGCGGTTCTGCACCCATTGACCTCCATTGTGAGGTCAAACCCGCAGTAAAACCCGCAGATGAAAAAAATATATGCGGGTTTTACTGCGGTTTGTGGTGCAGAACCGCTGCAGCAGGAAGTGCGGGGAAGCGGGCGGAAGTGCGTGGGCGGAGTGTGGCTGCCCCCCTGTGCTCCGATCCCGCCCCCCCGTGCTCCAATCCCACCGCCCCGTGCTCCGATGCCCCCCCCCAGTGCTCCGATGCCCCCCCGTGCCCTAATCTCCCCCCCTTATACTTACCCGGCGTCCCGGTGTCCGTCCGGCCGTCTTCTCCCTGGGCGCCGCCATCTTGCAAAATGGCGGGCGCATGCGCAGTGCGCCCGCCGAATCTGCCGGCCGGCAGATTCGTTCATAAGTGCATTTTGATCACTGAGATATAATCTATCTCAGTGATCAAAATAAAAAAAAATAGTAAATGACACCCCCCCCCCCCCCCCCTTTGTCACCCCCATAGGTAGGGACAATAAAAAAAAATTAAGAATTTTTTTTTTTTCCACTAAGGTTAGAATAGGGGTAGGGGTAGGGTTAGGGTATTTTCAGCCATTTTAACCCTAAAAAACTTCCTAGAAAACACACAGACTCTGCATAGAAAACTGCATAAAAAAAAGGATCAAAAAACGCATCAAAAAAGGACCAAAAAAAGGACCTGCGTTTTCTGCCAAGAGCTGCAGTTTTTTAAAAAACAGTCCTGAAAAAAAAGGATGGAAATCAGGAAAGTGTGAACATACCCTTATCAAGCTAAAAGTGAAAAAGAACAACTTGTGGCCAAAACATCTGTTGATTATTTATGTGACATGAGTAATAAAAAATCTAACTGAGAATTATGCATATATAGTACATGTTTTTTTCTTCTTCACCAGGTAAGCTTGTTGGTAAAGCATGCCGCTGCATATGATATGATTTGTTTATCTATAATTTTAATGTGATAATTAGCTGAAATTGTCCATTTCAGATTACTTATGTGTTTGGTAATTTTTTGGCTGGGTTGTTATACATAAAGCTTACTTTTTTTTTTCCTTCTCCCCAGAGCTGACAATGCAGAAGCCTGTCCTTTTCTGCTGAGGCTTCTCTAGTCCCTCTTTTACCACACCCTATTTTCTTTCCTTTGGTGGTAACCATGTTTTCCTGACAGCAGCAAAAAAAAAAAAAAAAGAAATAATAATGCTTTGCAATTTGCTTCTTATTAAAATTTTTTCTCTGTTCTCAATAATGAAAGGATTTTTCATTTTATAGTATACTGTTGTTTGCCTATCAGTGGTGGCCAGTCTCTTAGGCAAAGAAAGCGCACAGGGATTAGCAGACTGCCTCTGTTTTGCAGCTTGTTAGAGCCCATAGTTTAGACCATTAACCCATTCACAAAATATGATGTATATTTACGTCATATGTCCCTGACTTTGACGCGGACTCAAAAGCTGTCAATCAGCGAGATTTAACACTCACCAGCCAGAAGCGCGTCATTCATCTTGCCGATCAGTGCCTCTGTCGTGATCATGAGATACCAATGGGTTGTCATGCCTGTCATTACGATCTTCCTGTGAACGCTAGCTCGTAGAGATTGTGATTTTTTGCTCTGCTATGTATAGCACAGGTAATCGGACAATTGCAACTTAGTCTCCTAAGGGGACTATTAAATACAGTAAAAAAAAAATTAAAAAAGTTTTTAAAAATATATAAAAAAAGAACAAGTTCAAATCACTCCTCTTTTGCCCTATTGAAAATAATTAAAAAAACACATATTTGGGATTGTTGCCTATAGAAATATCTGATCTATCGTAGTCTAAAATAAATTAATCTGATCGGTGAACGGCATAACGAGAAAAAAAATCGAAAGGTGGGTTTTTGCATTGCAAAAAACATTGCTACAAGAGGCCATCAAGACATCGTATCTACCTGAAAATAGTAATGGCAAAAACCTCAGTTAGCTCTCCCACACTCCCATATCCCAAGAAAAGTAAAATGCTGGGGAAACGGCCGCAAAAGCAAAGTTTGTTGTTTTTTTTCATGCAAATTTCAGGTTTTATTTTCACCACTTACCGTATATACTCATGTATAAGCTGAGGCACCTAATTTTGCCATAAAAACTGGGAAAATTTATTTACTCGAGTATAAGCCTGGTATGCATTGTCCCCTCATCCCCATCCTTGTCTGCATGGCTCCTTATTCCCATACTTGTCTACATGGCTCCTTATCCCTATCCTTGTATGCATGGTTCCTCATCCTTGCATGTGTGGCCCTCATGAGAACAGCTTAAAAAAACATCCTACTTACCTTCCCTGTGCGCCCTCGCAGCATCTTGTTCCTGTGCTAGCAGCTTCTGCGGCTGAGCGATCAGGTGGCCCCGCTCATTAAGGGAATGAATATTCACCTTTCTCCAAGCTTATGGGAGTGGAGAGAGGTGAATATTCATTACCTTAATGAGCGGGCACCCATGATAGCCCAACAGCTGTTGGAAGCCAGCGGCTGTAACTGTGCACGCTATAAGAGAAATGAATATTCATTGCCAGTACAGTGAATATTCATTTCTCTTTAGCATCGGGCACAGGCTTTAGCCGCAGCTGCCTGCTCCTGCTTCCTGTGACCCGCCGCTTCCCCTTCTCCACCGCCTTCTGGGACAATGACTTGTGTATAAGCCAATTGGGTGTGGGCAGGCGTTTTCAGCACGATGTGCTGGAAAACTTGGCTTATACATGAGTATATACGGTAACTTAAAGCAAAATATATGTTTGATATCTGTGTACCATTTTGCTGGTCTGAACTGTTAAATCTTCCAGAGTGCATTGTCAAGCAGCAAGCCGAGAGGCACAGAAAGTGTTGCTCCCGAAGAAATAGGAATAGACAACCCCTTTAATTTTGTACTTGGTGTAAGATAAACCTTCCTTCCTCCCAGGGCAAGCTGGGGAGTTCATGAAATCGGTTGGTCTGAAAACAGCAGTGACTTTCAGAGCAGCAGATTTCATTAACATAAGCCTGTGGCTATATGGTGACTTTGGCCATGCAACATGCGCAGTAGTGAGAAATGCGACAAAGCAGACTTGGGCGTGGGAGTGCCTCTTCTCCACTCTGTGCCAAGCGATGACGTGAACAAGACCCAAGAAGGGTCAAAACGTTTACTATCAATGTCACATTTTTCCCTGCCCCTTGATGTCCACTACATGTCTGCATTTGGAGTAAAATTAAAGTTTTTCCATATATGTAGTCCGTATATAGTCTGATTTCAATACATTGTCAAAAAAACACATCCCCAGAATGAAGTACACGATATATGTAGATCCATTGGAAGGTGGCTTTTTTTTCCATGAAAGTATGATGCCTTTCCTTGGAGGGAAGTTTTGTAGTGTGTTCCTTCTTGAAGAGCATATCTTGCAGACACGCTCACTCAGTGTTCTGTGCTGGCTATGTGCTTTTGTTTGCCATGTGGTCATGTACAATGTTTTATGTTTGTAAGGTTTATTTTACGGGGATTAGAGCCTGTTCCTAAAATCACAGATTAGAGGTTGTAGCTTTCTATGAGATCACACACCAGCATAAAAGAAGTCTCGGAGATCTGCTGTAAGCACTGTGCCCTACATGCTTGAGCACAGACCCGTCTGCTCTGAATCAAAGCTGTGCTAAGAAATGTTCATTTGTATATGTGGATTTCCCAAGTGTTTATATTCAGACCTAGCTTTTGTGGCATTCCAACACACTATGTAAACCTTTATCTTTGCAGAGTTGTAACTAAACACTGCATGATATCTACAGTCATTTATTGTTAATCCAGAGCAAGCAATTTGTACACGTAGTTTATATACTTTCTGAATTCACTGCAGTTTGGCAGCTATTACCACGCACTTACCCTTAGTTATCAACTTTTTCTGTAGGAGCCATATTTAGTATGTAAACTAATCCATGTGTTCCTGTGAGAGGGTGGAAGCAGCGATCTTGACTTTATCGTAGTAATAATAATAAAGTTAATAGTGGCTTTCTGACCAGTCCATTCCAAATCTGTTTATTTTACTCACTTATTTAACATCATTAATTCCACAGCGCTTTACCAGACACCATCATCGCTGTCCCCACTGGGGCTCACAATATACATTCCCTATCAGTATGTCTTTTGAGAGTGGGAGAAGCTGGGGTACTCCAAGGAAACACACGCAAACACGGGGAGAACATACAAACTCTTTGCAGATGTTGTCCTTGGTGGGGTTTGAACCCAGGATCCCAGCGCTGCAAGGCTGCAGTGCTAAGGCTTCTTTCACACTTCAGTTGTTTGGCGTCAGTCACTTCCGACATAGTGACGGATCGACGGATCCGTCACAATTGTTGAGAAAATGGTTCTAACGGATCCGGTTTTTTGACGGATCCGTTACTTGGGGGTTGTCTGGGAAAAGTATCTACTTTTTGGAGCAGGCGCAATTGAAAAAGCGGATTGGGGCGACGGATCCGCCGACATGGCAGTCGCGACGGATCCGTCGCCCATAGGCGGCCATTCTATGGAATGGCGGACGCGACGGATCCGTCGCGATCCGCCATTTCGGCGTTGACAAAAAACGTTTCAATGTCCGTCTATGTCCAGACAACGTCCGCCAAATTTCGACAGATCCGTCGCATGGCGGATGGAACGGACGACCATCCGTCACAATCCGTCGCTAATGCAAGTCTATGGGAAAGTAGCGGATCCGTCAAAAAAAAAATGAAAATGGCGGTTTTAGACTGACGCCAAACAACTGAAGTGTGAAAGAGGCCTAACCACTGAGCCACCCCAAACATATGGAGTGTTCTTATACATGTTACACTAACTATATATAGAGCATAATTTGTGGCACCATTCTCATTTTTGTTGGTATTTTAATAAACACAATGTGATTATTTTTGCAGGCATTCCAAATCTTATCATATTGGATCCAAAGGGAGAGGTCATCACACGACAAGGGCGAGTGGAAGTTCTTCATGATATTGACTGCAAAGAGTTCCCATGGCACCCAAAACCTGTCGTGGAACTGACAGAACTAAATGCTGTTCAGCTGAACGAGGGTCCCTGCCTTGTTCTTTTTGTAGGTATGGAAATCAAATTGTGGGCTAATCACAGGATTGGATTGCAATACATGATACCCAGTACAGGAAGGAATCTGTTGACTCCACCAAAAATGTCTGATTTGGAAGCAGCTGAATTTCATTTGTGTGAGAGCAATGACGAAGCCCTGCAGAGTGCAGCTCTGGAAGCATGAGGATCAGCAGCTGTGACTGCAATGTAAAGCGTGCTGTATAAACGACAGTATTGATGATGAGCAAGACAATGAATACGTTTCAGGTTACGGAAAAGAGGTTAAAATGTGATTTGTTGGGAAAAAAAAAGATATCTTTCTTGGCATTTTGACGAATACTCCAGGTGCTTTCCCAGACATATGTAGAGCTCAAAAGTAACAATAATTATAGTAATGACAGTGTATGAAATATTTTAACATTTGAAAATATTTTTCATATAATTACCAATTTGTCAACTGCCCTCTTGCAATTGTACGAGAGTCTGAATCATTCCCTTACAAGGAAGGGGCCCATTATATCATTGAGTTTGTTTTTTTTTTTTGGCAAGGAATAGCACATTTGCCATAGACGGTGTCTGGTTTTGCAGCTCTACCCCATTCAGTTGATTTGTGATAATCTACAATCCTGCGCATAACCCATGAATAGATGTGTTGACACTTTCTTTTCAAATTCTACTCCAAAATTCAAATAAAATAAAAAACTTCATATATTTTTTTTAACATGCTTCATATTGATTTAAGTGGAAAAAATGCTCTGAGGGTATGAGACCAAAAAGACACCAACTTATCAAACAGGAAACTGATGTAAAAAGCTTGGAAAAGTTGCTACATTTTGCGCAACGCGATGTAGTACAAACATTTTACGTGTTTTCACCCTGCTGCAACAAAGTTGTTTTATCTGGAGGGTGGCGACAAGCGTTGGCATCTCTTAATGAATTATGCGCTTCACTCTCCATTCTTCCCCGTCATCAAGTCTGCATAAAAACGCCACTCTTGATGAATCTGGGCCAAAGTCTTACTTTAGGTAAGCAAACCCAGGTAGATTTTCAAGAGGAAAGCTCTTTCTTCAGGAAACTTCAGCGTTGAAATGTTTCTTTTTGGTCGTTTCTAGAGTGCTTTATTGTCATTTTTTGTGCTTTTTGGTTATTTTTTTAAGCATTTTTCCAGTGTTTTTTTGAGAGTCGTTTTTTTTACTTACAATTTCCTTTTTTTTTTTAAATTCCATTTAGAATGAATAATCCACTAGTGGTATTTCAAGCAAAAATGCTGCTGCAAACTCTCAAAAAGATGCACTGCATCTTTCGGATGGATTTTGAGCCTTCCCATTAACTTCTATTATAAAGTATTGCGCACCTTCAGAACGGAAAAAAAACTGAAAAATTGTCAGCTCACTTCGAACCGCTTGGAGTCTTTGGATCCGGAAGTGGTTAAAAGATGCTCAAAAAGCTAAGCGTATGAACAGCAAGTCAATTTGATATAGAAATTCATAGGTTCATAAATTTGAGCATTTAATCAGTGCTTTCTGAGGCCGTTTTCGGAGCAGAATCTGCCTGAAAAAGATATCTTGTGCACATACTCTTGTAGTTCGTGCACATGGTTCTATTTTCTACACTTATTTTTTAATTTTCAGTATGAAAAAAATGCAAGTTCTTGAGGCATTTCTGCTTGAAAAAAACAGCTTCATGTATACGCTCTTAATACATTGTCCTCATGCACAAAAAAGCAAGAAAAGCTGGTTCAGAGGCAGATATTCTAGCCAAAAAACATTCTGCAAATATATCCTTATACTAATAATGGTGTCCTTTAAGTGGCTACAAAATATTTTTCTGATGATTTATCATTAGTGATGAGCGAGTATGCTCGGTACTCGACATTTCCCGAGCACGCTCTGGTATCTTCCGAGTATTTTTAAGTACTCGGAGATTTAGTTTTCTGTGCCGCAGCTGAATGATTTACATCTGTTAGCCAGCTTGATTATATGTGGGGATTCCATAGCAACCAGGCAACCCCCACATGTACTCAGCCTGGCTAACAGATGTAAATCATTCAGCTGCGGCGCAGAAAACTAAATCTCCGAGTACTTAAAAATACTCGGAGGATACCCGAGCGTGCTCTGGAAATCTCGAGTACTGAATATACTCGCTCATCACTATTTATCATCTGTCGCCGATGACCCAGGAGTGAAGCCGGCACATGCATATTACGGTACTTGCTCTGTCCCCGGCAGGGCAGAGAGAAATGTGCCTGTGCAGTTGAGCGGTTGGGGGGCAGTATGGATTATGTACAACGAACCATATGGAAACTTCAGTCTGTGGGTATAATAAAAGGTCTCTATGCAGAAGGTATTGGAGGACATACATACAGCCTACTCAATGCTGTAAAAGAGGCCTTAAATTTGGTGGTCGTACTTTATCTTGGGGAAAACCTGGTGACGGCTTCCCTTTAAGGAAGCAGCTGGGTCACAGCCTCAGATAGACCGCTTCTTCTATGTGTATGGGTGTTGCTTTCAATAAATTTACTTGCGTCCTCGCGTCCTTAATGTTAAAATCCCTTTTACTGAATGTGGTAATGTTCTAAATATACAGATGCTATAGCAGCAGCGCTTAATAATAAGTAGTGCTGTCCTAGAAATTGCTGACATGGAGATTTTCAGCTGCTTGAACTTCTTCTGTGAACTCTGATGCAGCAGACATGGGAAACATGGGAAAAGTTCCCTCATGATGAACAGAAGAACATGTGTGAACCTGAACACAAAGACTTAACATGTAAGGGATAGAAGGACTAGTTGACAACTGTATCGGGAAAGTTCTTTTGACGTTCCACAACATCCTGTATCTCCCTGAGTGCTTCTCACAGACAGGATCCCGTGTGACACTGATCTGGTTGTGGAAATGGTCACACAGAATTAGACCTGCAAAGCTCCCGCAGAGACCGTGGCAAAGTGCTTTGTACAGACAGTTTCCTTTTTCACGATCGGAATGGTGCTGGTTTCCATCGTTACAAAGTGTTTTTCACACTAAACAGGGCAAAAGGGAGTCACATTTTCTTTCCTTTGTACAGTCAGTTATTAATTCATGGAAGGCAATGGGTGTTTTGCCTGAGAAGGGAAACGATTCCCTTGTTTCCTGTTTCCCTGCTGAGTGCAAGGACCAACACTATAAAGTATTGTTTATGTATAAATTCTGTCTGACATGTGTGGTTGTTGTTCCATGAAAATGTTTAGAATTGAGCTTTATTATACATTCATCGACATTTTATTTTATTTTTTGCTAAACATGAGCTTGAAATTGAACAAACTTTCCTGTAAGAAAATGAATGCTTTTTTTTTTTCTTTTCACATTGCAGATTATCTTGTAGATTCACAGCATGAGCGAGAGAGCTATAAAATATAAAAGCTATAAAGTAGCTTTTTAATCCTGCATGAATGACTACAGATAAAATTTTATCTGCTTATACAGTTATATGAAAAAGTTTGGGCACCCCTATTAATCTTAAGCTTAATGTTTTATAAACATTTTTTTTTTTTTTTTGCAACAGCTATTTCAGTTTCATATATCTAATAACTGTTGGACACAGTAATGTTTCTGCCTTGAAATGAGGTTTATTGTACTAACAGAAAATGTGCAATCTGCATTCAAACAAAATTTGACAGGTGCATAAGTATGGGCACCCTTATCATTTTCTTGTTTTCAATACTACTACCTACTTTTTACTGACTTACTAAAGCACTTTTTTTTGGTTTTCTAACCTCATTGAGCTTTGAACTTCATAGCCAGGTATATGCAATCATGAGAAATGCTACTTAAAGTGGCCACTTGCAAGTTGTTCTCCTGTTTGATTCTCCTCTGAAGAGTGGTATCATGGGCTCCTCAAAACAACTGTCTAATGATCTGAAAACAAAGATTATTCAACATAGTTGTTCAGGGGAAGGATACAAAAAGCTGTCTCAGAGATTTAGCCTGTCAAGTTCCACTGTGAGGAACATAGTAAGGAAATGGAAGAACACAGGTACAGTTCTTGTTAAGGCCAGAAGTGGCAGGCCAAGAAAAACATCAGAAAGGCAGAGAAGAAGAATGGTGAGATCAGTCAAGGACAATCCTCAGACCACCTCCAGAGAGCTGCAGCATCAACTTGCTGCAGATGGTGTCACTGTGCATCAGTTAACTATACAGCGCACTTTGCACAAGGAGAAGCTATATGGGAGAGTGATGCGAAAGAAGCCATTTCTGCAAGCACGCCACAAACAGAGTCGGCTGAGGTATGCAAAAGCACATTTGGAGAAGCCAATTTCTTTTTGGAAGAAGGTCCTGTGGACTGATGAAACCAAGATTGAGTTGTTTGGTCATACAAAAAGGCGTTATGCATGGCGGCCAAAAAAACATAGCATTCCAAGAAAAACACTTGCTACCCACAGTAAAATTTGGTGGAGGTTCCATCATGCTTTGGGGCTGTGTGGCCAATGCCACCGGGAATCTTGTTAAAGTTGAGGGACGCATGGATTCCTCTCAGTATCAGCAGATTCTTGACAATAATGTTCATGAATCAGTGACAAAGTTGAAGTTACGCAGGGGATGGATCTTTCAGCAAGACAATGATCCAAAACACCGCTCCAAATCTACTCAGGCATTCATGCAGAGAAACAATTGCACTGTTCTGAAATGGCCATCCCAGTCCCCAGACCTGAATATCATTGAACATCTGTGGGATCATTTGAAGAGGGCTGTCCATGCTCGGCGACCATCAAACTTAACTGAACTGGAATTGTTTTGTAAAGAGGAATGGTCAAAAATACCTTCATCCAGGATCCAGGAACTCATTGAAAGCTACAGGAAGCGACTAGAGGCTGTTATTTTTGCAAAAGGAGGATCTAATAAATATTAATGTCACTTTTCTGGTGGGGTGCCCATACTTATGCACCTGTCAAATTTTGTTTGAATGCAGATTGCACATTTTCTGTTAGTACAATAAACCTCATTTCAAAGCAGAAACATTACTGTGTCCAACAGTTATTAGATATATGAAACTGAAATAGCTGTTGCAAAAAAAGTAATTTTTATAAAACATTAAGCTTAAGATTAATAGGGGTGCCCAAACTTTTTCATATAACTGTAGTTCATGCTAACATTACTTACTATTTGTAATCAAATTTGTATTTTGATCTTTGAAAATGTTATTAGAGTCCATTAAAGGGCTGAGCCAGCTGTCGGTCAGTGCGCGGCTACAGCCACTGCTCTCTATACACAGAGCGGTGATAGAAGTTGTGCCTTTGCTGCCCTCGTGACTGACACCCGAACGCTACCGGTAGGAATAAAGTTAATTTACTCCCGGTGCAGGGCTCTAAGTGTGGGCGCCAGGCAGGCTAATCGCGTTTTTTCAGGTGACCGGTTCCTTTTAAAGAGAACCTGTCACCCCCAAAATGGAAGTTGAGCTAAGCCCACTGGCATCAGGGGCTTATCTACATCATTCTGTAATGCTGTAGATAAGCCCCCGATGTATCCTGAAAGATGAGAAAAAGAGGTTAGATTATACTCACCCAGGGGCGGTCCCGCTGCGGTCCGGTCCAATTGGCGTCGTGGTGCGGGACCTCCCATCTTCATAGGATGACGTCCTCTTCTTGTCTTCACGCTTCGGCGCAGGCGTACTTTGTCTGCCCTGTTGAGGGCAGAGCAAAGTACTGCAGTGCGCAGGCGCCGGGCCTCTCTGACCTTTCCCGGCACCTGCGCACTGCAGTACTTTGCTCTGCCCTCAACAGGGCAGACAAAGTACGCCTGTGCCGGAGCCGCAGCATGAAGACAAGAAGAGGACGTCATTGTAAGAAGAAGGGAGGCCCCAAACCGCGACGCCCATCGGATCGGACCGCCTGCCCAGGTAAGTGTAATCTAACCTCTTTTTCTCATCTTTCAGGTTACATTGGGGGCTTTTCTACAGCATTACAGAATGCTGTAGATAAGCCCCTGATGGCGGTGGGCTTAGCTCAACTTCCATTTTGGGGATGACAGGTTCCCTTTAACCTATTGAGCAACCGAGAACCTTGTGGCCACATGACATTTGATTGTTCTATTTGTGCTTGTTTGCTGATTAGCAGTTGTTTAATAGGGTACCGTCACACAGTGGCATTTTGATCGCTACGACGGCACGATCCGTGACGCTCCAGCATCGTAACAATATCGCTCCAGCGTCGTAGACTGCTGTCACACTTTGCAATGTACGACGCTAGAGCGATAATTTCATGACGTATGTGCGATGTAGAAGCCGTTGGTTACTATGCGCACATCGTATACAATATCGTGCACACCTTTGTTACACCATGCGATCATGCCGCCACAGCGGGACACTAGACGACGAAAGAAAGTTTCAAACGATCTGCTACGACGTACGATTCTCAGCGGGGTCCCTGATCGCAGGAGCGTGTCAGACACAGCGAGATCGCTGGAACGTCACGGATATATCGCTGGAACGTCACGAATCGTGCCGTCGTAGCGATCAAAATGCCACTGTGTGACGGTACCCTTAGTCTACACAATCTGACCCCACTTCATGTGCACAATGAACAATCTAGATAAGATTGTTAAAGGGAATCAGCAGGTTTTCGCTACCCCATCTGAAAGCAGCATTATGCTTGCTGCAGATTTGATAAAATCACTGTTTTATCTGCTGCAGATATATCGGCTCTCTGAATGTTGAGCTGTGTATGAGGCCATGTGCACACGTTCAGGTTTTTTCGTGTTTTTTCGCGTTAAAAACGCTATAAAAACTCATTAAAAACGCATACATTATGCATTCTATCATTTAGAATCTATTCTGCATGTTTTGTGCACATGGATGCGTTTTTTTTCCGCAAAAAAAAACGCATCGCGGTAAAAAAAATGAGCATGTTTGTTATTTTTGCGGATTTTCTGCGTTTTTCCCGCAATTCTATGCATTTGGGAAAAAACGCACAAAAAAATGTGTCAAAAACGCGGTAAAATCAACGCATGCGTATTTCTGGCAGAAATGTCCGGTTTTTGTCAGGAAAATTTCTGCAAGAAATCCTGACGTGTGCACATACCCTAACCCCGCCAACACCACTAATTGGCAGCTTTCTGTGTGTACACTGTGCATAGACAGAAAGCTGCCAATCGGTGTGGGGGCATGGTTACACAGCGCTCATGAATATGTAGGTATGTAGGACTGCCTGGCAGGAGTTTTACTAGTCTTTTAGGAGTTCAAGAGGGGGATGACTCATGCAGGGAAGAGAGACTTCATTTTTCTACATAGAGCAGAGAAAAAAGAAGAATTAGCTGGGTAGAAAGGCAAAATAAGTAATTGTAAATACACAGTGCCATATAATACGATGACTGCAATATATTAAAATAAAAGCTTTGATGGGCACAAACTAGCAAGTAGCCTGTTTAGACTGCACAATTATCGTGCATGTGAGTGCTGGTTCATAATAATCCTGTAGTGTAAAAGCACTTTTAAGGAGGATGTCTGGACAATTTGACTGAACTCCATGTGTCCCCCTGTTGCCCAACCCCAGAGGTCAGCTGTTATGTGTAAAGAAAATCTGGCAGTAAGTTTCTCAGCTGTGTGACCGCTCTGGCTCTGACAAAATTCCGTAATTGGTTTCTAAAACAATATAAAACTTTTTATTTTTCTAAATTCGACAACACCGTTAAAATGTTAGTGTAGTTAACTTATCCTATTAACTCTATAAATGTAATGTCTATGGAAGGTGCTAGATACTGAATGGCTAAGTCAGGACTCTAGTTACCATACTGTTAAAGTATGTGGTGATCATTACACATAATATTCGAACAAGACAGAATATTATAAGTAATCTCCTAGTTAATAAAAGTCTCAATCAAACATTCTTACCATGAGTAGAAAATAACGATTCCAATACTTGTGTGTCTGCAGGTTAATGTACTTGTCAGAATTATTATTTATATATTATATTTTTTAGACTCTGAGGATGAAGGCGAGTCAGAAGCAGCAAAACAGCTTGTTCAGCCCATAGCAGAGAAAATTATAGCGCAATATAAAGCCAAAGATGAGGAAGCACCACTACTGTTCTTTGTGGCTAGTGAGGTGAGTACGGGGAAAAGTATGTTGAGAATTTCTCCACAATAATCTAGTAAAATGTAAATCGATAAAGAAGAAAAATAAGTTTTTATTTTTTAGAGATGTGATAACTTTGAGAAACTTAAAGCAACACTCCAGCAAATGTTTCCTTATATATGACACTGCAGACTAGTGAATTATAAATTGAGGAGACTGTAGTTTATTTTGTGCATACCTGTTTTAGACATTGTGCCTTGTATGAGATGGCAGAATCCTTGTTCCTTCTTCCTCTTTAATCTGGTTCTCCTAATACAGTTTTTGGGAGCAAAAGATAGGACTCCGAATAGAGCAAATGCTATGTGACGAGACTCAATCACTTCTGCAAAACCAAACTCACAATACAGAGTTGGTGTCTTAAACCTGTTTCCCCTGCCTTTTATTTTTTTGGTAAGAAAATGGCCCTAGTGTGTGCATGTCTGAGAAATTAAATTGTGATCCCAATTAGGGACTAGGACTTGTGTCAAGGAGATCTGTGTACAAGGTTATGGAATACACTAGATGGTGGCCCGATTCTAACGTATCGGGTATTCTAGAATATGCCTGTCCACGTAGTATATTGCAGAGCCCACATAGTATATTGCAGAGCCCACGTAGTATATTGCCCAGCCACGTAGTATATTGCCCAGCCACGTAATTAGTATATTGCCCAGTCACGTAGTTAATATATTGCCCAGTCACGTAGTTAGTATATTGCCCAGTCACGTAGTATATTGCCCAGTCGCGTAGTATATTGCCCAGTCGCGTAGTATATTGCCCAGTCGCGTAGTGTATTGCCCAGCCGCGTAGTGTATTGACCAGCCCCGTAGTGTATTGCCCAGCCCCGTAGTGTATTGCCCAGCCCCGTAGTGTATTGCCCAGCCCCGTAGTATACTGCACAGCCACGTAGTATACTGCCCAGTCACGTAGTATACTGCCCAGTCACGTAGTATACTGCCCAGTCACGTAGTATACTGCCCAGTCCCGTAGTATATTGCCCAGCCCCGTAGTATATTGCCCAGCCCCGTAGTATATTGCCCAGCCCCGTAGTATACAGCACAGAGCCACGTAGTATACAGCAGAGCTACGTAGTGTACTGCCCAGTCACGTAGTATACTGCACAGCCACGTAGTATACTGCCCAGTCACGTAGTATATTGCCCAGCCACGTAGTATATTGCCCAGACACGTATGTAACAGGTTAAAAAAGACTTAAAATAAAAAATAAACACATACTCACCTTCCGAAGGCCCCTTGTAGTCCTGTCGCCTGTGTGCAGTGCAGGCGGCAGCTTCCGGTCCCAGGGTTGGATGAGCTCAGGACCTGTGATGATGTCGCGGTCACATGACCGTGACATCATGGAAGGTCCTTCTCGCATAGCATCCTTGCCACCGGAACCTGCCGCTTGCACTGCCGAGGAGAGGACGCGACGGCGGAGGGTGAGAATAACCTTTTTTTTTTTATTATTATTATTATTTGTAACATGAGATCTTTTTACTATTGATGATGCATACGCATCATCAACAGTAAAAAGTTGGTCACACAGGGTTAATAGCTGCGTAACCGGAATGCGTTACACCGCGCTCTGGTAACGCTGGCATTAACCCTGTGTGAGGGCAGACTGGAGGGGAGTATGGAGCGGGCACTGACTGTGGGGAGGAAGGAGCGGCCATTTTTCCACCGGACTGTGCCGGTCGCTGATTGGTCGTGGCTGTTTTGCCACGACCAATCAGCGACTTGGATTTCCATGACAGACAGAGGCCGTGACCAATGAATCTGTGACAGAAAGACAGACAGAAAGACGGAAGTGACCCTTAGACAATTATATAGTAGACTAGATGGTGGCCCGATTCTAACGCATCGGGTATTCTAGAATATATATTTATGTATGTATATAGCAGCCACATAGTATATAGCACAGGCCACGTAGTAGATAGGAGCCATGTAGTATATAGCAGACTAATACTACGTTGCCTGTGCTATATACTATGTGGCTGCTATATACATATTGTAGAATACCTGATGCGTTAATACAGGCCACGCAATATATAACAGTGGCCACGCAGTATATAACACAGCCACGTACTATATAACACAGCTCACGCAGTATATAGCATCCACGCAGTATATAACACAGGCGACGTAGTATATAACACAGGCGACGTAGTATATAACACAGGCCACCGAGTATATAACACTGGCCACGTAATATATAGCACATCCCACGCAGTATATAGCAGCCACGTAGTATATAACACAGCCCACTCAGTATATAGCAGCCACGTAGTATATAACACAGCCCATGCAGTATATAGCAGCCATGTAGTATATAACACAGCCCACTCAATATATAGCAGCCACGTGGTATATAACACTGCCCACGCAGTATATAGCAGCCACGTAGTATATAACAGCCCACTCAGTATATAGCAGCCACGTAGTATACAACACTGCCCACGCAGTATATAGCAGCCACGTAGTATATAACACAGCCCATGTAGTATATAGCAGCCACGTAGTATATAACACAGCCCACTCAGTATATAGCAGCCACGTAGTATATAACACAGCCCACTCAGTATATAGCAGCCACGTAGTATATAGCACTGCCCACGCAGTATATAGCAGCCACGTAGTATATAACACTGCCCACGCAGTATATAGCAGCCACGTGGTATATAACACTGCCCACGCAGTATATAGCAGCCACGTAGTATATAACACTGCCCACTCAGTATATAGCAGCCACGTAGTATATAACACAGCCCACTCAGTATATAGCAGCCACGTAGTATATAACACAGCCCACTCAGTATATAGCAGCCACGTAGTATATAACACTGCCCACACAGTATATAGCAGCCACGTGGTATATAACACTGCCCACGCAGTATATAGCAGCCACGTAATATATAACAGCCCACTCAGTATATAGCAGCCACGTAGTATATAACCCAGCCCACTCAGTATATAGCAGCCACGTAGTATATAGCACTGCCCACGCAGTATATAGCAGCCACGTAGTATATAACACTGCCCACGCAGTATATAGCAGCCACGTAGTATATAACACTGCCCACGCAGTATATAGCAGCCACGCAGTATAGAGCACAGCCCACGCAGTATAGAACACATCCCACATAGTATATAACACTGCCTATGTAGTATATAGCAGCCACGTGGTATCTAACAGCCCACGTAGTATACAGCAGTGTGGGCACCATATCCTTGTTAAAAAAAATAATTAAAATAAAAAATAGTTATATACTCACCCCTGGGATCCAGCGAAGCTCCGGCGATACGCGCACGGCTGCCGCCATGGATGCATTGCGAAATTACACAGATGACTTAGCGGTCTCGCGAGACCGCTAAGTCTTCTGGGTAATTTCGCAATGCATCGCCGGGAACGGAAGATGGTGGCCGGCGCGAGCAGCTCGGCGGACAATGGAGGGTGAGTATAGCAGGTTTTTTGTGTTTTAATTATTTTTAACATTACATTTTTTTACTATTGATGCCGCATAGGCAGCATCAATAGTAAAAAGTTGGGGACACACAGGGTTAACCCCTTTACCCCCAAGGGTGGTTTGCACGTTAATGACTGGGCCAATTTTTACAATTCTGACCACTGTCCCTTTATGAGGTTATAACTCTGAAACGCTTCAACGGATCCCAGTGATTCAGATTGTTTTCTTGTGACATATTGTACTTCATGATTGTGGTAAAAATTATTTGACAGTACCTGCGTTTATTTGTGAAAAAAACGGAAATTTGGCGAAAATTTTGAAAATTTCGCAATTTTGAAAATTTTGCAATTTTCCAACTTTGAATTTTTATGCAATTAAATCACAGAGATATGTCACACAAAATATTTAATAAGTAACATTTCTCACATGTCTACTTTACATCAGCACAATTTTGGAACCAAAATTTTTTTTTGTTAGGGAGTTATAACGGTTAAAAGTTGAACAGCAATTTCTCATTTTTACAACACCATTTTTTTTTAGGGACCACATCTCATTTGAAGTCATTTTGAGGGGTCTATATGATAGAAAATACCCAAGTGTGACACAATTCTAAAAACTGCACCCCTCATGGTGCTCAAAACCATATTCAAGAAGTTTATTAACCCTTCTGGTGTGCTTCACAGGAATTTTTGGAATGTTTAAATAAAAATGAACATTTAACTTTTTTTCACAAAAAATTTACTTCAGCTACAATTTGTTTTATTTTACCAAGGGTAACAGGAGAAAATGGACCCCAAAAGTTGTTGTACAGTTTGTCCTGAGTACGCTGATACCCCATATGTGGGGGTAAACCACTGTTTGGGCTCATGGGAGAGCTCGGAAGGGAAGGAGCGCCGTTTGACTTTTCAATGCAAAATTGACAGGAATTGAGATGGGACGCCATGTTACGTTTGGAGAGCCCGTGATGTGCCTAAACATTGAAACCCCCCACAAGTGACACCATTTTGGAAAGTAGACCCCCTAAGGAACTTATCTAGATGTGTTTTGAGCGCTTTGACCCACCAAGGGCTTCACAGAAGTTTATAATGCTGAGGCGTAAAAATAAAACAAAAATTTTTTCCCACAAAAATTATTTTTTTTTAGCCCCCAGTTTTGTATTTTCCCAAGGGTAACAGGAGAAATTGGACCCCAAAATTTGTTGCCCAATTTGTCCTGAGTGCGATTATACACAATATGTGGGGGGAACCACTGTTTGGGCGCATGGGAGGGCTCGGAAGGGAAGGAGCGCCATTTTTGAATGCAGACTTAGATGGAATGGTCTGCAGGTGTCACATTGCGTTTGCAGAGCCCCTAATGTACCTAAACAGTAGAAACCCCCCACAAGTGACACCATTTTGGAAACTAGACACCCTAAGGAACTCATCTAGTTGTGGTGTTAGAGCTTTGAACCCCCAAGTGTTTCAGTACAGTTTGTAACGCAGAGCCATGAAAAAAAAAAAAAAAAACTTTCCCCAAAAAATTATTTTTTAGCCCCCAGTTTTGTATTTTCTCGAGGGAAAGAGGAGAAATTCGACCCCAAAAGTTGTTGTCCAATTTGTCCTGAGTACGCTGATACCCCATATGTGGGGGGAACCACTGTTTGGGTGCATGGGAGGGCTCGGAAGGGAAGGAGTGTCATTTGGAATGCAGACTTAGATGGAATAGTCTGCAGGCGTCACATTGTGTTTGCAGAGCCCCTAATGTACCTAAACAGTAGAAACCCCCCACAAGTGACCCCATATTGGAAACTAGACCCCCCCCAGGGAACTCATCTAGATGTGTTGTGAGAACTTTGAACCCCCAAGTGTTTCACTACAGTTTATAACGCAGAGCCGTGAAAATAAAAAATCTTTTTTTTTTTCCCACAAAAATTATTTTTTAGCCACTAGTTTTGTATTTTCCCAAGGGTAACAGGAGAAATTGGACCCCAAAAGTTGTTGTCCTATTTGTCCTGAGTACGCTGATACCCCATATGTTGGGGTAAACCCCTGTTTGGTCACACGGGAGAGCTCGGAAGGGAAGGAGCACTGTTTTACTTTTTCAACGCAGAATTGGCTGGAATTGAGATCGGATGCCATGTCGTGTTTGGAGAGCCCCTGATGTGCCTAAACAGTGGAAACCCCCCAATTATAACTGAAACCCTAATCCAAACACACCCCTAACCCTAATTCCAACGGTAACCCTAACCACACATCTAACCCAGACACACCCCTAACCCTAATCCCAACCCTATTCCCAACTGTAAATGTAATCTAAACCCTAACCCTAACTTTAGCCCCAACCCTAACCCTAGCCCTAACCCTAGCCCTAACCCTAACCCTAGCCCTAACCCTAGCCCTAATGGGAAAATGGAAATAAATACATTTTTTTAATTTTTCCCTAACTAAGGGGGTGATGAAGGGGGGTTTGATTTACTTTTTTATAGCGAGTTTTTTAGCGGATTTTTATGATTGGCAGCCGTCACACACTGAAAGACGCTTTTTATTGCAAAGAATATTTTTTGCGTTACCACATTTTTAGAGCTATAATTTTTCCATATTTTGGTCCACAGAGTCATGTGAGGTCTTGTTTTTTGCGGGACGAGTTGACGTTTTTATTGGTAACATTTTCGGGCACGTGACATTTTTTTATCCCTTTTTATTCCGATTTTTGTGAGGAAGAATGACCAAAAACCAGCTATTCATGAATTTCTTTTGGGGGAGGCGTTTATACCGTTCCGCGTTTGGTAAAATTGATTAAGCAGTTTTATTCTTCGGGTAAGTACGATTACAGCGACACCTCATTTATATAATTTTTTTATGTTTTGGCGCTTTTATACGATAAAAACTATTTTACAGAAAAAATAATTATTTTTGCATCGTTTTATTCTCAGGACTATAACTTTTTTATTTTTTTGCTGATGATGCTGGGACAAGATGTCGCTTTCAGCGGTTCTATGGTTATTTATATCTGTCTTTTTGATCGCGTGTTATTCCACCTTTTGTTCGGCGGTATGATAATAAAGCGTTGTTTTTTGCCTCGTTTTTTTTTTTTCTTACGGTGTTTACTGAAGGGGTTAACTAGTGGGCTAGTTTTATAGGTCGGGTCTTTACGGACGCGGCGATACTAAATATGTGTACTTTTATTGGTTTTTTTTTTTATTTAGATGAAGAAATGTATTTATGGGAATTTTTTTTTTTTTCATTATTTAGGAATTTTTTTTTTTTACACATTTGGAAAAAATTTTTTTTAACTTTTTTATTTTGTCCCGGGGGGGGGGGGGGGGGGGACATCACAGATCGATGATCTGACAGTTTGCACAGCACTCCGAGCAGGCTCTGTGAAGCCACCTCCCTCCCTGCAGGACCCGGAACCGTGGCCATCTTGGATCCGGGGCTGGAGCAGGCAGGGAGGGAGGTAAGAGACCCTCGCAGCAACGCGATCACATCGCGTTGCTGCGGGGGGCTCAGGGAAGCCCGCAGGGAGCCCCCTCCCTGCGCGATGCTTCCCTGTACCGCCGGCACATCGCGATCATCTTTGATCGCGGTGTGCCGGGGGTTAATGTGCCGGGGGCAGTCCGTGACCGCTCCTGGCACATAGTGCCGGATGTCAGCTGCGATAGGCAGCTGACACTCGGCCGCGATCGGCGACGCTCCCCCCGTGAGCGCTGCCGATCGCATATGACGTACTATCCCGTCGGTGGTCATAGGGGCCCACCCCACCTCGACGGGATAGTACGTCTAATGTCAGAAAGGGGTTAATAGCAGCGGTAACGTTTCCCGCAGCATAACGCGGTCTGTTACCACCAGTATTAACCCTGTGTGAGCGGTGACCGCAGGGGAGTATGAGGGCGCCGGGCATTGACTGCGGGGAGTAAGGTGCGGCCATTTTCTTCTGGACTGTGCCCATCGCTGATTGGTCGTGGCTGTTTTGCCGCGACCAATCAGCGATTTGGATTTCCATGACAGACAGAGGCCGCGACCAATGAATATCCGTGACAGACAGAAAGACGGAAGTGACCCTCAGACAATTATAGACAACTAGCTATTGAACCCGATCTACGCCCGGGTGGCGAGCATTTATATTGGTATATGGTCTCCATCATGTGCTGCTGCCATCCTGCGCCCGTTCTGTCATGTGCTGCTGCCATCCTGCGCCCGTTCTGTCATGTGCTGCTGCCATCCTGCGCCCGTTCTGTCATGCGCTGCTGCCATCCTGCGCCCGTTCTGTCATGCGCTGCTGCCATCCTGGGCCCCGTTCTGTCATGCGCTGCTGCCATCCTGCGCCCGTTCTGTCATGCGCTGCTGCCATCCTGCGCCCGTTCTGTCATGTGCTGCTCCCATCCTGCTGCCATCCTGCGCCCGTTATGTCATGCGCTGCTGCCATCCTGCGCCCGTTCTGTCATGTGCTGCTGCCATCCTGCGCCCATTCTGTCATGTGCTGCTGCCATCCTGCGCCCATTCTGTCATGTGCTGCTCCCATCCTGCGCCCGTTATGTCATGCGCTGCTGCCATCCTGCGCCCGTTCTGTCATGTGCTGCTGCCATCCTGCGCCCGTTCTGTCATGCGCTGCTGCCATCCTGCGCCCGTTCTGTCATGCGCTGCTGCCATCCTGCGCCCGTTCTGTCATGCGCTGCTGCCATCCTGCGCCCGTTCTGTCATGCGCTGCTGCCATCCTGCGCCCGTTCTGTCATGTGCTGCTCCCATCCTGCTGCCATCCTGCGCCCGTTCTGTCATGCGCTGCTGCCATCCTGCGCCCGTTCTGTCATGTGCTGCTGCCATCCTGCGCCCGTTCTGTCATGTGCTGCTGCCATCCTGCGCCCGTTCTGTCATGCGCTGCTGCCATCCTGCGCCCGTTCTGTCATGTGGTGCTGCCATCCTGCGCCCGTTCTGTCATGTGCTGCTCCCATCCTGCGCCACTATTGTATTATATGCCCCCGTATGCTGCTGCCATATAAAAAAAAAAAAATACCATACTCACCTATCGTCCGGCTCCACTGCAGGTGTGTCTTCAAGAAAATGGCGCCGGAAAGCGCGGACTGCGCAGGCGCCGATTCCGGCAGCAGGAATCGGCGCCTGCGCAGTCCGCGCTCTCCGGCGCCATTTTCTTGAAGACACACCTGCAGTGGAGCCGGAGTGTGTCTTCAAGAAAATGGCGCCGGAAAGCGCGGACTGCGCAGGCGCCGATTCCGGCAGCAGGAATCGGCGCCTGCGCAGTCCGCGCTTTCCGGCGCCATTTTCTTGAACACACACTCCGGCTCCTCTGCCTGTGACTGGACTCTGTCACAGCAGAGGAGCCGGAAGACGGAGCCGCACGCAGCGCTGGAACGGAGGACAGGTGAATATACTTACCCTCCCTCCTGGCGCGTCCACGGTCCCTGACTCTCCGGTGGAGATCGCGGTATGCGTTCAGTGCTTACGCATACCGCGATCTCCTGGGAGCGTCACTCTGTGGGGGCCAGACTGCGCCGGCGCTTGCGCCTGCGCAGTCTATAAAGGCTTCGGACAGAGTGACGCTCCCAGCGTTATATTATAGATTATATAGTAGATTGCTGTTTATGTAAGCAATGGAAACGAACCAAAGTAAGCAATTTCTTTGTACCTTAAAAGCTTTCTCTGCTCCCCACATGGTAAGTGTTGATATTCCTTACTAATGATAATAGATCCCAAATCCTTTTCTCTCTTATCCTTTGCTCATGAAGCCAATACTTGGGCATTTCTTGTCCAATAATTGCAATATGTGGCCTTTTTTGCGCAATATCGTTTCTATCTGGTATGCCGTCACTTTTATGTAGGAAAAGAAAGCCGAACATAGTGCTAGGTCCCCCTCTCAAAGTTTAGTTACATATTATGTAGTTTGCTTTCTTTTCCTTGATGGGAAAATAACATTTACATGAAGAAAGTGATGATTTTTGCTTAGCTGACTAATCCGGAAAAGAAATACCTAGAAGGTTAATCTAATATAGACTCTGTCCTTTCATATATTGTGTGATGGGTTATGGGAACATTATTATAGAAACATTTATTACTCGGCTTACAAGGAATACCACTGAGCACTCTTACTGGTGTGCATTCTAATTCTTCCCTATACTAAAGAGGAACTACAAGTGACTTGTGACATTCCATCAATATATAATATTTTGTGTACGAAAATCTTGTCTACATGTACAAGGGGAAAGCATTACCTTTACTTTACCATCTAGAATGCCTATGCTAGTTTTTAATGCTCTATTCACATTTTCTGGAATATTTGACACCTAGAATAGCAAATTTTGAAAGATTATTCTTACCATTATACTAAGTAAAGATATGTTTTTATTTTTTTAAAGACCCAAACAAGCATTGGCCTCTGTTCTTAATGTGTAAGCCAATATGCTAGAGTGACCACATACGGTATATCTGTGTATAGACAGACATCACTGAAGTAAGATGAATGCTGTAGAGCAGAGTTTTCTCATACTGTACAATTTCTAGGAAGAGAAATCTCCAAATGATCGTTAACTCCATTTTTGACAGTTTAACTGGACAATTGCAAATGCCAAGATAGTGAAGCAATAGAAAAATATTTAGAAGATGAAGAAAACCTTCTGAGCATTCACGTCTCTGATGTCTTGTCCAAACTAACATCAATCATTTATGCTTGGGAAAAAGACAAATGAGGTTTAGTGGTTTCAGATTCCGGGTGTGGAAAGTGAATTGTGTAAAAGTACACGGCACATCTGCGGGGAGTTAGGCCTGGCTGTGTCATCACACCTCATTTTACAAGTTGGTAAAGCATAGAAGATCCTTGCTACTCATCGGTAGCCCTGTGAATCATGCACGCAGTCACAATACGGATTACCCTTACCTTGTGATGTTTCTGTGGATTGAGCAGTATATGAGTGCAGCATCTGGTTGGTACCGTAATTCATTACTACGCTTCAAATAAGGACTTGCAGGATTTTTGTTTGCAGCCGATCCAAAAATGTATGACTCCTAAAACCTTGTGAAGCACTAATTGCAGAACGTGGATATAAATAAAAGTGATTGGATCTTCAATCAAGAACAATGTATTCTTCTAAATCACCTGCCACCTAAAAAGTACATTCCTAATTGGTTGTTAATCATAATCATTATTTCACAATTTTTAAAGAACAAAGACAATGAATACAAATCTGAAGGCAGAGGAGAATATTGAGGCTCTTTGACTTAATTCATAATTTTTGTCTTTAACTTTCAGAAAATCTAAACTTGTGGGAGTAAAGGAAGACCAGAGCGATAATAAGCTTTTACTTCATATAGAAATGGAATATAGTCAATAAAAGATGTAACATGTATAAAATAAGAAACCCGGAGCACACTGCAGGATGCAATTGCCATCTGTGAGCAAAAACTATTTTCAATCTGCATCTCATTCCATCTTTCTGTTCTGTGATAGGAGCAGAAGAATGAGAATGATTGACAAACTGTGCCTGACAGACTCCACTGACTATAACGGGGTCTGGAATACACAACGATGTGCTGAACATTTCTCCAATTAATAAAGGAATCTGCGACTTACATTGCCTAACCTTACAAAGGTTTTAGCCACTTTTGCTACTTGATATTGTTGCAGTATGCATAGATAATTCGAAGGCTGCTAATTTTTACCTCTTCACACCAAATTCAGCATTATAAATGTAGAGTTTTACTTTTTTTTTAACCAATAAGTTTTAATGAGAAATTGCATATTAACCATACAACAGTGAACTTCAGGAAGAGGAGGGGGAGGGAGGGCAATCAGAGAGGGAGGGGGGAGGGGGGACAAATCCAGTACAAAGGCATGAGGACCAAAACATAGTCAGTACAGAATATACAGATACAGTGTCAAGTACAGCCAAAAAAAGAAGGATAAGGAGATTGATGAGATATACAATTTAAATATAATTTAAACCTAAATTTAAATTTAAATGAGGGCAAGAGCAGACTGGGAGATGTGTACGGAGGACACCCAGGGGTCCCACCATGAGAGGACCCTAGTTCTCCTTGACAAACCCTGAGCCATAATAACCTCATAGCAAAAGTGTAAGTCGATTTTGGCGATCAGCTCGGCTCTAGAGGGGAGATCCGAGGACTTCCAATGTTTCGCAATGCATTGTCTAGCAGCGACCAGGACATTAGAGACAATGGGCCGGAGAGGGGAGGGAAGATCGGTGAGGGAGATGCCCAGGACAGCAAGTTGACCACTCAGCACCAGGGGGAGACGAGTCAGGTCGGCAATCAGTGTTTCCACCTCGTTCCAGAAAACCTGAATCCGCGGACATGACCACCAGACATGGGACGAGGACCCCAAGGCGCCACACCCCTTCCAGCAGAGAGGGGAGGAGGACGGGGAAAACCTCGCCAAACGGACGGGGGTAATGTACCAGTGTAGTTGTATCTTTTTCACCTGCTCCAAGTGTCCAATACATGAGGAGAATTTAGAAGGATGTGTCATTACGATCTGCCAATCTTCCAGGGAGGCCTCAAAACCCAGCGAGGACTCCCAGGAAGTCATAAATTGAAATTTGTCATTGGAGCCATAGGATATGAGGGCTTTGTAGATAATGGATATGCCATGGGGCAATATAGTGGCTGGCCTGAAGAACCTATGGACCGGGTCCTCTGTCAAAGGCGGGGGCGCCCCGAATGACCGACGTGATCTGAGAAAGCTACGGAGCTGAAGATATTGGAAAAAATCAGTGATGCCCAGGGAGAATCTTCCCGAGAGGTCCTCAAACGACAGAAGACCGTCTGAGCCAAATAAGTCCGCCACCCGGAGCACCCCACGGCTCTCCCAGGAGGAAAGAGAGATATGCCCGATAGCATACTCCAAAGCCCGCAAAGAGATATAATCATACATGAACCCTAAATGTGAGGAGCTAAGCAGGGCCCAAAGTTTAGCAGCACTCTTGATAGAGCGGAGACACGGGCCCACAAGAGGGACCCGAAGCAGCTGAAGTTCTAGGAGTAGTTTAAGCGAGTTCTGGGGGGCAAAGTGGAACTCGATAATGAACCAGGGTAAGCATGAGTTCCCTTCCCACCATATTTTAAGGGGCTCAAGGATCGCCGCTCTATAGTAAGACTGTACCGCAGGAGCGCCCAGCCCACCCATGGAGTACGGTAGGGACATAATCCGACGCCTGATCCTGTGTGGCTTCTTGTTCCAAATAAACCGATCTATAAGCACCTGAAAAGCTGAAATAAACTTCGCGGGGATAGAAAGGGGGAGGCAACGAAAGAGATACATAATCTTAGGTAGGAGTAGCATTTTAGCAGATTGTATACGAGCCATCCATGAGAGCGACGCATTGGATAAATGATCTATGCCCTTCCTGACCTCCGCAAGGGTTTCCTCACAATTAGCGCGAACTATATTGTCTAATCTCGTTATCTTAATACCTAGGTACGTGAAGCCCAGGGGAGCCCAAATAAACGCGTATTGTGATTGAATTTGGATCTGGAGGGGAACCGGGAGGAAAAGGGGAAAGATTGTGGATTTGGTCAAATTAAGTTTATAGTATGAGACCGCCGAGAATTCCGTTAAAATAGAAGTAATTGCGCTCAACGAAGTTAAAGGTGAGGTGCAGGTTAAAACCACATCATCGGCATAGAGACCAATTTTATGTTCAGTTCCCCCCACCACAATTCCCTTTATGTCCGCACTTTGCCTGACCATTGCAGCCAAGGGCTCCATGATCAGAGCAAAGATGATAGGGGAGAGGGGGCAGCCCTGACGCGTACCATTCCGAATGGGAAATGTTCGAGACCCGAAGCCCGCCGATCGAACCGACGCACAGGGGTTGGAATACAATGCCATAACTGCTCTACCAATTTGCCCAATAAGCCCAAACCTCTCCATCACGAGCTCAATATATCCCCAGTGCACCCTGTCGAACGCTTTTTCGGCATCTAGCGACAGAAATACGCTGGGGAGATTTCCCCTCTCCACCACATCCAAAAGATCTATCAGGCGCCTGGTGCCATCCCTGGTCTGTCTTCCGGGAACAAACCCAACCTGGTCCGGGTGAATGAGGCCAGGGACGACCGAGAATAATCTGTTGGCCCAGATTTTTGCATAAATCTTCACGCCGCAATTTAAGAGTGCTATCGGGCGGAAGTTCCCCGGGGATGTTGGGGGCTTCCCTTGTTTGGGGAGGGTCGCTATGGAGGCCTCCAACCCCTCAGCCCTAATACTGCCTGTCGACAACCAATTATTAAAGAGGCGCAAAAGATAAGGGGAGAGGACAGAGAAGAACTGGGCATAGTAAAGAAAAGAAAAGCCATCTGGCCCAGGAGAGGAATCTTTATTGGCCTCTCTGACAATCTGCGCGAGTTCAGACTCGACAATAGGGGAGTTTAGGAAGGAGAGCTGCTCTGAAGTGACCGAGGGGAGATTAGCCTTCTCCAAAATTGACTCCCGCGAAGGCTGGGGAATCCCTGGGTCAGCCCCAAGGTCATAGAGAGAGGAATAATAAGATGCAAATTCCTCAGCAATATGAATAGGGTTGCACACCCGGGAGCCATCAGTCCTGAGCAAGAATGGGATCTTGGATTGAGCCTCTCTCTTCCTAACACGTCTAGCCAGAACAGCGCCCGCTCGGTCCCCCATTGCATAAAATTTAGCTCTAGTTTTCCTCAGAGACTTCTCAGCTTTATGGAGGAGCAGATTGCGGACATTCATGCGGGCTGTAGAGAGATCAGCGGAAAGGGCTGGAGTAGGGGATATTTTGTGAGCTGTCTCGAGGCGGGCTAAGTCATCTAGGGCAGATTGGAGAGCCGCGTTATACTTTCTTTTGGCCGTTGCCGCCATCTTGATGAGGCAACCTCTGATTACCGCCTTGTGGGCAAACCAAAGAGTGTCGTCACGAATGTCAGTATCATTGGAAGCGAAAAATTCCCGCAAAGCCACCTCAATACCCTGGGAGTTAGATTGGTCAGCAAGGAGATGTGCGTTGAGACGCCAGTGTGCAGGAGGCCTGATGGCCAAGGGGTCTTTTAGAGTAAGGGACACCGGGGCATGATCCGACCATGTGATACTGCCTATATCTGCTGAGATGCAATGAGGAAGAGCCACGTCGTTCACCAGCACAAAATCAATCCTGCTGTAGGAGCCGTGCCTGGGAGACAAGAACGTGTAGTCTCTCTCACCGCAATGCAAATATCTCCAGATATCATGTAGGTTGAAAGAGTTAGCCAGAGGACCTGCTTCGCATCTTGACAGGGAAGAGGCAGAGCAGTCCATATCCCTAAACATTGGAGCATTGAAATCCCCAGCAATCAGCCTATGCCCATGTTGGATATCGTGTAAAATTTTGAAAACCCCCTCCAGAATCTTGAGCTGCCCTACATTAGGGGCATATATCGAGGCAATGGTGTAGGGTGCGTTGTGGATAAGGCAGAGAACCACAATAAGCCTACCCAGCGGATCCGCAATAGAGCGAACCAGCTGGAAGGAGTTGGCCCTGCTAAAAAAAATGGCTACTCCCGCCTTTTTTGACGGACCATTAGCAAAAAATTGATGCGGATATAAACCTGAATGCATTCTGGGATTATCACATTCCAGCAAGTGTGTTTCCTGAAGACACAAAATATCATGGCGGGATTTGCTCAACTGACGCCACACAACAGACCTCTTGCCCGGAGAGTTGAGACCATTAACATTAATTGAATACAACGAGATACTCATAATAATGTCATATAAACAGTTTTGCAGTCATCTGGACACCGATAACCTGTACATGAGAGCAAAGGACGCTTGGCCAATAATCTAGAGCATACATGTAGTAAAACTGGAGGGAGGGAGGAGAGAGGAGGGGGGACACATACAAGACCTACAACGAATAACAAGTAAACCAGAGGACCGAGGTCCATTCAGGGAGACCCTGAGTCCAAAAGGTGAGAATCAAAAAACAGTTCACCTATGGGGCAAACAAATGCTGCGGATACACTCAAAAGAGGGACCCGCGCAGCATAAAAATGAGAAAAAAAGAAAACAAAATAAATCCGTGCGGGAAAGTAGCCAGGAACCATCGATGCAGTGGGCTCAGGCCACCTCCCAATCCGGTATAATGCGGGCCCTGGAGCCTCCGCCACCTCCAGGCCCGGACAGGTTCACAGAAGACGGAGATTCAGGAGATGAAAGTCCCCACTTGGAGAGCGCGGCAGCTGCGTGAGACGGCATCAGGCAGGTGGTGATCGATCCATCTTTGCGGATGAGAAGCTTGGTAGGAAACCCCCAACGATACTGGATGCCTTTCTCTCTGAGGATAGTAGTATAGGGGGCAAAGGCCCTCCGCAGGGCCAGAGTACCCGGAGAGAGATCTGGGAAAACAGAGATGTGTGCAAATCTTTCCGGGAGAGTTGGATTCTTCCTTAGAGCCTGGAGAAAATCTTCCTTCATTTCATAGAAGTGTATGCGTGCCAGCACGTCTCTTGGGACGGAGGGACCCAGGCCAGACGGTTTAGGGATCCTGTGTACCCGGTCAATTATGATGTCCTTTGGGGCAAACCGAGGGATAGCTGCAGCTATAAAATCTTGCAAGAATAGTTTCAGATCTCCTGAAAGGACAGATTCCTCAATACCCCTGAGTTTAACGTTGTTTCTCCTGGACCTATCTTCCAGGTCCAGGGCTTTAGAGTACGTTTTAGTGGCCAGGGCTTGCAGGGTCTCATGAGCGTCCCAGAGTTCGTTATGGGAAGAGACCAGCTCCGCCATCTTGCGTTCCAGGCGGTCCGTGCGGTTACCCAGCTCCACAACCTCCCCCCTCAGTTCAGCCAGCATAGAGCGCATATCCTCTTGTATGGAGGTTCTGAGGTCTCCAAGTAGGCCCTTGAGGAGAGCAGCGGTTACCGGACCGTCAGCTGAATCCGACGCCGCAGCGCCTGGATTGGACGCTGCTCCGCCTGAATGCAACGCTGCTCCGCCTCAATGCAACGCAGCACCACTTGATTGCGACGCTTGAGCGTTGCGTTGCGAAGAGCGGGAAGGCTTGGGGGAGGTCAGCGCCATCTTGGATTTCGGCGGTGGCTGCGGGGAGGCCGCAAAGAAATCAGGAATTCTCCTGGAGGGATCACTGGCGCCCGCTTTAGATTTCCCCATACACTCACCGCCGCACCGGGAGCCGGTACCGATATCGCGAAGGTGAATGAGGACGCTGAGGAGGCAGATATGGGCCGCTTTAAGGTTCCTGGCTGCGGAGCTCCCGCTCTGTGCGACCTACTCCATCGGCAGTTAGGCCACGCCCCGAGTTTTACTTTTAATGAAGTCAGCGTACCACAATCCTTGTTTTAATATCGGTTTGTACTTGTTTAACGTATGCCACAACATTAATATCCAATGCAATCTAATCAATCCTTCGTTAAAATAGATTTGTCCTGTCTTGTAATTCAGTGTCTTTTGGACGTCACAAAGACATTTTTATTGCCTTTTTTGAGTGTAGTGTTTCTAAAAAGAAGGAAATGTGTATCGAAATGATTTATCCTTTTCTTTTTTTTTTTGTATTCATATTTTTTAGTGGATCAAAAGATAACTACATTTTTTTTTTAAATCTATATTTAATGATTTCACCAGATTTCTATGACATACGGTTATATAACACATTTTTTTTTAATTGTACCGCCCATTAGCATTTGAATAAATTATAAATAAATATTGGATTAGCTGTAAAGGTCAGGGGCGAGGAAATTACATTTTCACTTCAAACATTGTGTTTTGTTCAGAAAGCCTGTCAACTTTCCTGGAGAACACAAAATTACCCTTGCCTTTTAACCCCTTTACCCCCAGCAATTTTCTTTTTTTTTTTTTTTTTTTTCATTTTCGTTTTTTGCTTCCCTTCTTCAAAGGGCCATAACTTTTTTTTAATTTTCAATCAATATGGCCATGTGAGGGCTTGGTTTTTGCGGGATGAGGTGTATTTTTGAACAACACCATTGATTTTACCATATAGTGAACTGTAAAACACGAAAAAATTAAAAGTGCAGTGAAACTGCAAAAAAAAGAGCAATTCCACAATTCTTTTTTTGGGTTGTTTTTATTTTTACCATGTTCACTAAGTACTAAAACTGACCTGCCATTATGATTCTCTAGGTCAGTGTTCCCCAAGTCCGGTCCTCAAGAGCCACCAACAGGTCATGTTTTCAGTATTTCCTTAGTATTGCACAGGTGATAATTGCATCACCTGCACAGGCAATAATTCCATCACCTGTGCAATACTAAGGAAATCCTGAAAACATGACCTGTTGGTGGCTCTTGAGGACCGGACTTGGGGAACACTGCTCTAGGTCATAAAGAGTTCGCAGATACCAAACATGTATGCAGTGGGAAAATAAGTATTTGATACACTACCGATTTTGGAAGTTTTCCCACTTGCAAAGAATGGAGAGGTCTGTAATTTTTATGGTAGGTACACTTCAACTGTGAGAGCAGAATCCTAAAGAAAAATCCAGAAAATCATGTATGATAATTAATTTGCATTTTATTGCATGAAAATAAGTATTTGATACAATAGAAAAACAGAACTTAATATTTGGTACAGAAACAATTGCAGAGGTCAGACGTTACCTGTAGTTCTTGATCAAGTTTGCACACACTGCAGCAGGGATGTTGGCCAGCTCCTCCATACAGATCTTCTCCAAATCTTCAGGTTTCAGGGCTTTTGCAGGGCAACATTGAGTTTCAGCTCCCTCCAAAGATTTTCTAATGGGTTCAGGTCTTGAGACTGGCTAGACCACTCCAGGACCTTGAAATGCTTCTTATGGAGCCATTCATTAGTTGCCCTGGATGTGTGTTTTGGTCATTGTCATGCTGGAAGACCCATGCACGACCCATCTGCAATGCTCTTACTGAGGTGAGGAGGTTGTCTGACAAAATCTTATGATACATGATCCCATCCAACCTCCCTTCAAAACAGTGCAGTTATCCTGTCCCCTTTGCAGAAAAGCACCCTCAAAGTAGGATGTTTCCCTGCTCCATGCTTCACGGTTTGGATGGTGTTTTTAGGATTTTACTCCTCCTTCTTCGTCCAAACGCGGCGAGTGGAGTTCATACCAAAAAGTTCTATTTTGGTCTTATCTGACCACGTGACCTTCTCCCATGCCTCCTCTGGATCATCCAGATGGTTATTTGTGAACTTCAAAGGACCTGAACATGATCTGGCATGAGCAGGGGAACCTTGTGTGCCCTGCAGGATTTTAATCCATGACGACGTAGTGTGTTACTAACGGTGATGTTTGAGACTGTGGTCCCAGCTCTCTTCACATCATTGACCAGGGCTTTCCGTTCTGGACTCATTACGGACCTTTCTCAGAATCATCCTTCCCCCACGAGGCGAGATGTTGCATGGAGCCGCAGACCAAGGAAGATTAATAGTCATCTTGTGTTTTGTCAATTTTCTAATAATTGCAACAACAGTTGTTGCCTTCTCACCAAGCTGCTTGACTATTGGCCTGTAGCACATCCCAGCCTTGTGCAGGTCTACAATTTTGTCCCTGGTTTCCTTAGACAGCCCTTTGATCTTGGACATGGTGGAGAGGATGGAGTGTGATTGATTTGAATGCAAGGACAGATGTAACGAGTTCAAATAGGTGCAATTAATACAGGTAATTAGTGCAGAGTAAGAGGAGGGCTTCGTAAAGAAAAACTCGTGTGAGCCAGTTTCTTTGTAGCGCTTGATGGTTTTTGCCACTGCACTTGGGGACACTTTCAAAGTTTTCCCAATTTTTCAGACTGACTGACCTTCATTTCCTAAAGTAATGATGGCCACTCGTTTTTCATTACTTAGCTGCTTTTTTCTTGCTATAATACAAATTCTAACAGTCTATTCAGTAGGACTATCAGCTGTGTATCCACCAGACTTCTGCTCAACACAACTGATGGTCCCAACCCCATTCATAAGGCAAGAAATCCCACTTATTAAACCTGACAGGGCACACCTGTGAAGTGAAAACCATTCCCAGTGACTACCTCTTGAAGCTCATCAAGAGAATGCCAAGAGTGTACAAAGCAGTCATCAAAGCAAAATGTGGCTACTTTCTAGAACCTAGAATATAAGACATAATTTCAGTTGTTTCACACTTTTTTAAGTACCGTATATAATTCCACATGTGTTAATTCATAGTTTTGATGCCTTCAGTGTGTATATACCGTATCGCTCTCCTTTTTGTAAAATTTTATACTCTTATTTCTACTCGTACCAACTACTTTTTAGTGAGGTACACAATATGTGGATATGTTAACCTAAAGGTTAGAGGTTCAGTAATTGCCTATAAATACTGATTTTAGAAATTATCTATTTTATCTAGAAGTGACTGAAAACGTTGCTGGTATTATATTTGAGCAAGTCTTTGTGCAGTAAAGGATTCTCTAAGTTACAAAGCACAGACAAATCTCTACATTCCTTGAACCAGATGTACACTCTTTGGTCAGTTATCTATTCTGCCTTTGCCTTGTCTTGACAGCTCTCTGTTCTGCCCATACTAGAGATTAAGATTCCTGAGCCAGAAGCTGAAAGAGCCATTTACAATTCTCTAGATGTTAAATCCTTATTCTATCTGTGTTGTTCTATTTATTTTATTCTGCTAAATTCTTGTCTGACAGCCTGTTACTACAAATTTGTGATTTCCATTCAACCGTTTCAAGTTATAGGCACCATGACTAATCATATAAACGTTAAGAAAATCATTCTGCTTGTCACTAACACAAGGGTAGGGAAGGCACCAGAAATGTTTAATTTCCCAGGCACACCTTGCACTCGATCACCTCTGCTGCTTTCCATAATATAGATCTTTTCTCTAAATATTGTCAACCTTTTTATTTTCCGAAATAATCGGCTTGAGTACGGTAACTGTATCCCTTTTAGATCATTACTGAATTGCCGTGGACTTGGAAGAGAATCTAAAACAGAATGTCAGTGATTTTGGGTGTTGGGGATTATTTTGCCATGCAGGAAATGTATTGGAAAGCTGTTTGTTTATTAAGTGCTGTTATGTCTGTAGACAGGTACAGACCAATGTATTCATATAACAGGATGTCAATGTGATTGGCTCGACCACCTATGATTCTGAAGAACCTGTGTATACAGATACATTTGTCATTTGCAGCCTTCATCCGATCGAAGTTCATAGTAGGATTATAAAATAAGTACTAATAATTAAGACCCTTTTGGATAAGCCAATCCAGGCTGTTAAAACCGCAGTTCAACCATATAAGACAATTGGCTGTCTTTTACACTCAACGCCCACAAAACTATCGTACGTATGCACATAGAATATCATATTATTGGTCACAAAGTACACAGGATGAGGGTGCTGCCAATGAGAATGATTTTTATGCTTGTCTAAAAATCATCACACCCTACCAGCGAGTGTTTTGCTGGTTCGTCAGGTGATTGGCAGCCTGTTTAAATGGGCTGATAGTCAAGAACGAGCATTCCTATAAACGCCCGTTCGCCAAATGGTTGGCTCTAAATAGGCTAGTTTTATGATGGCTGACATCTTTCAATACATATATCTTAAAAGTGTCATGGTGCCATATGCAATACTATAATGCATTGTTTGGCTTGTGTACATTATATTGTTAATGAGATGTGGCTAAAACCGCTGATTTTCTTTATAAAATGACAATAATTGGCAGACAAGAAGTGGTGTACATAGAAGTGGATGAGCTTCTAAACCTGTTCTGCTCAGTAGAAGTCTCTTCCATTTTCATGTCTGTGATCCATCACATTATTCCGCATAGGAATGATTTTGTATTGGACTTCACATCTGGTTCTCTTCAGCTGTATATTCCAACTTTAGAGAAACTCATTTATAAAAGGAGGCGCACGTGATGGGTCATTTCAGGGTTACACAGTCAGGCTGCTAGACAATACTGTGACTAACAGAGCAAGCCTCTTCTTTAGTGTCCTCACATCATCTCCATCCAAGCTAGAGCTCTCACTGGTCATCAGCGACTGCTTATCTGTGCTTCTGTGCTGCGTCTTCCATTATGGTATGAAATCACTGATCCTGAAAATTCAAAATGCAGGAGACATATTAGAAATAATAAAGGGAGTGATAAAGGATTGTTACAGGTCTGAGCTACTGCACCGTTATAGTCCCATTCCCTGTTCTGATGGCTTTACAATTCAATGTTGGCAAAACTAATGAAAATAAAAATTTTATAAAAATATGAAGCAATTTTCTGCGTTAAAGGAAACCTGTCAGCAGGTTTTTGCTGTGTAATCTGAGAGCAGCATAATATAGGAGCAGATATCCTAATTCCAGCTATACGTTATGCACTGGGCCGCTGGCTATAGTTTTTTATAAAATCTGTTTTATCAGAGGACTAGTAAACCTGCAGCCATATAGTCCTCTATATTCATAAGTTCTGTATAACCCCACCTCCACCACTGGCAGCTTTTTGTGTACACTGTGTATAGGTAGGAAGTTGCCAATCAGTGGTGTGGAGAGGATTATACAGAGCTCTGCATTCAGAGAACAGGTGGATCTGCGCAGATAAAACAGATTTTATCAAAATGACACCAAGCGAAAAAAGAAAATTATATATATCTGGAATCAGGGTCTCTGCCTTTACAGCATGCTGCTCTCGGATGGGGACGCAAAGACCCGGAGACAAATTCCCTTTATTTGGTTAGAAGACATCCCCGTTTTCTTTTCGAAACGTTTTTAGAAATCCAGTGGATCCAAATTCCTGTTCACATTACTGTCCACATGCTAACTGGTACAGAGTATGCCCATATTCACGCAGACTGGAGTTTTTTTAGACTAGCTTTGATGAACAGTGCGCTAGAGTAAGATAAACCAAATTCGTTAAAGACGCGCACCTCTTAATGAATTTGGCACAGACTTCATCTGCCTTGTGCCACCGCAGAAATGTACACCAGTACTGCAGAACACTTATGCAATTTGTGCCACATTTGTAGCATGAATTATGATGAAATTGCCCAACTTGCTTGGCCATGCACCTTCATGCGACTGCTTGCGAATCTATCCCTAAGCGTGCACGTTAAATAAAATAATGCCCCTACACAATAGAGGGTTTTCATTAACCTTGTCCTAGGGATGCATCAGTGTAGACAGTGTAGGCCACCTTATTGATGCGGGAACATTTGTGTTGATGATACAGCACATTTACAAAGTAATTCTGCTACATATAGCACAATACATTTTCCTCATGTTTATTTCTGAACCTGAAAAATTCACGCTAGAATAAGAACTGTGAAGCCGGGGCTGCTGGGCTTTGGAGATCTCAACATACTATCAATAACTCATTATATTACATATTTCATGGAAAGTACAGGGGCATGTAAAAGTTTGGACACCCCTGGCTAAAATTACTGTTGTTGTGAACAGTTGAGCAAGTTGAAGATGAAATGATCTCTTAAAGGCCTAAAGTTATAGATGACACATTTCCTTTGTGTTGTAGGCAAAAAAAAGTACCGTATACACTCGAGTATAAGCCGAGATTTTCAGCCCATTTTTTTGGATTGAAAGTCCCCCTCTCGGCTTATACTCGAGCCATACCCAGGGGGTCGGCAGGGGAGGGGGAGCGGGGGCTGTCTAGTTATTCTCACCTACTCCTGGCGCGGTCCCTGCTTCTTTCAGCGCTGCATCTTCTTCCTGTATTGAGCGGTCACATGGTACCGCTCATTACAGTCATGAATATGCGGCTCCACCTCCTATTGAGGTGGAGCCGCATATTCATGACTGTAATGATCGGTAACTGTGACCGCTCAATACAAGAAGAAGATGCAGCGCTGGAAGAAGCAGAGACTGCATGGACCGCGCCGGGAGCAGGTAAGTATACGGGGAGGGTAGCGCTGCGGGATATTTACCTGCTCCTCGCTCCGGTGCGGCTCCGTCTGCAGCATCCTCTGGCTGTGATGCTCAGATCAGAGGGCGCGGTGACATAGTCAGTGCGCGCCCTCTGCTGAGTGCTGGAGACGGAGACGCACGAGGAGCAGGTAAATATTGAAAGCGCTGGCGTCCTGAGCGAAGAGAGGGGAGTAGATTATTTTTTTATTTTTTATTGCAGCAGCAGCATTCTATATGGCACAGCTTTATAAGGAGCATCTATGGGGCCATAATCAATCTATATGGCACAGCTTTATAAGGAGCATCTATGGGGCAATAATGAACGGTGCAGAGCATTATATATGGCACAGCTTTATAAGGAGCATCTATGGGGCCATAATGAACGGTGCAGAGCATATATGGCACAGCTTTATAAGGAGCATCTATGGGGCCACAATGAACGGTGCAGAGCATAAATGGCACAGCTTTATAAGGAGCATCTATGGGGCCATAATGAACGGTGCAGAGCATATATGGCACAGCTTTATAAGGAGCATCTATGGGGCCACAATGAACGGTGCAGAGCATTCTATATGGCACAGCTTTATAAGGAGCATCTATGGGGCCATAATGAACGGTGCAGAGCATATATGGCACAGCTTTATAAGGAGCATCTATGGGGCCACAATGAACGGTGCAGAGCATTCTATATGGCACAGCTTTATAAGGAGCATCTATGGGGCCATAATGAACGGTGCAGAGCATATATGGCACAGCTTTATAAGGAGCATCTATGGGGCCACAATGAACGGTGCAGAGCATTCTATATGGCACAGCTTTATAAGGAGCATCTATGGGGCCATAATGAACGGTGCAGAGCATTATATATGGGGCACAGCTTTATATGGAGCATCTATGGGGCCATAATGAACGGTGCAGAGCATTATATGTGGGGCACAGCTTTATATGGAGCATCTATGGGGCAATAATGAACGGTACAGAGCATCTATTTTTATTTTTGAAATTCACCGGTAGCTGCTGCATTTCCTACCCTAGGCTTATACTCGAGTCAATAAGTTTCCCAGTTTTTTGTGGCAAAATTAGGGGGGTCGGCTTATACTCGAGTATATACGGTAATATATTGTCATTTTTTATATTTTAAAGATTTCAAAAAGGAAAACAGGCCAATGCAAAAGTTGGTGCACCCTTGGAGATTTGTTATGCTTTGACCAAGTTTTCAGACCTTAATTAGTCTGTTAGGGTTATGGCTTGTTCACCATCATTGTTAGGAAAGCTTTATAAAACCCATCCTCCTCAAATCCTGTGCCAAAACAGCAGTTATGGGTTCTTCTAAGCAGCTGCCTAGCAGTCTGAAAATGAAAATAGTGGAGGCCCACAAAGCAGGAGAATGCTATAAGAAGATAGCAAAGCATTTTCAAGTTGCCCTTTCCTAAGTTCGAAATGTAATTAAGAAATGGCAGTTAACAGGAACAGTGGAAATTAAGATAAGGTCTTCCAAAGCAAATTTTCAGTGAGATCTGCTTGTATGATTGCTAGAGAAGCAAATCAGAACCCCCGCTTGACTGCAAAACGCCTTCAGAAAGATTTTGCAGACTTTGGAGTTGTGGTACATTGTTTTACTGTTCAGAGACACCTTTGCAAATATGGCCTTCGTGGAAAAGTCATCAGAAGAAAACCTCTCCTGCGTCATCACCATAAAATACAGCGTCGGAATTATGCAAAATAACATGGAGACAAGCCTGATGCATTTTTGAAACAAGTCCTGTGGACAGAAAAGGTTAAAATAGAACTCTTTGGCCACAATAATCAGGTGTGTGGAGAAAAAAGGACAGAGAATTTTAGAAGAACATCTCTCCAAACATTAAGCATTTGGGTGGATCAATCATACTTTGGGGGTTAAGTTGCAGCCAGTGGCACCGGAAACCTTTACCGGTGTGACAAAGTAACTGGTTGGGCCACTCTTAGCAACAACAGCTGCAATCCAGCGTTTGCGATAACTGACAATGAGTCTTTTACAAAGCTCTGGAGGAATTTTGGCCCACTCATCTTTGCAGAATTGTTGTAATTCAGTCATATTGGAATGTTTCCAAGCATGAACTGCCTTTTTTATGGTCATGCCACAGCATCTCAATTGGATGAAGGTCAGGACTTTGACTAGGCCACTCCAAAGTCTAAATTTTGTTTTACTTAAGCCATTCAGAGGTGAATTTGCTGGTGTGTTTTGCATCATTGCCATGCTGCATAACCCAAATGAATTTCAGCTTAAGGTCACGTACAGATGGCCGGATAATCTCCTTCAGGATTTTTTGGTAGACAGCAGAATTCATGCATCCATTTACCACAGGATGTCTTAAGTGGTCCTGAAGGAGAAAAACAACCCCAGAACATCACATTACCACCACCATATTTTACTATTGGTATGATGTTCCTTTTGTGAAATGCTGTGTGTGTTCTACACCAGATGAAATGGGACATATACCTTCCAAAAAGTTCAACTTTTGTCTCGTCGGTCCACAGAGTATTCTCCCAAAAGTCTTTAAGATTATCAAGATGCTTTCTGGCAAAACTGAGATGAGCCTTTATGGTCTTATTCTTCAACAGTGGTTTTCGGTTTTGCGCTCTGCCATTTTTGCCAAGTCTCTTTCTTATGGTGGAGCCATCAACACTGACCTTAACTGAGGCAACTAAGGCCCTGTGACCCCTTGGATGGGACATAGCTGCATTTTGGAGGTAATTTTGGTTGGCCGGCCACTCCTGGAAAGAATCACCACTGTTCCATGTTTTCGGCATTTGTCAATACTGTGGTTCACTGAAGTTCCAAAGCTTTAGAAATTACTTTGCAACTTTTTCCAGACTGATCTAAATTACTTGGTTTCTCATCTGTTCCAGAATTTCTTTGGATCGTGGCATGGTGTCTAGGTTTTGATTTTCTTTTCCTCTACTTCTCTTTGTCAGGCAGGTCCTATGGAAGGTGTAGCAGTAGTCAGGCCTGGGTGTGGCTAGGTAATTTGAACTCTGCTTCCCAAAGATTTGATAAACCACAGTTACGTTATACTTTAGGGGGCAATCACTTTTTCACACAGAGCCCTGTAGTTTTCATTTCTTTTTCCCTTAATAATAAAGACCTTCATTTAAAAACTGCATTTTGTGGTTACCTGTGTTATATTTCTCTAACATTACTTTTTCACACAACTGTAGCAGTGCATGCAAGACGATCCAGGAATCTCACACAACTGGAAGAATTTTCCATGGAAGAATGGATGAGAATCCCTCACACAAGAATTGAAAGACTCTTGTCTGGCTATAAAAATCGTTTACTATATCTGATTCTTTCAAAAGGGGGTGCTACAAGGTACTAACCATACCACCTGCCCACCACAGGATAAGAAATCACCAGAGGGTACCACAGCACTAATATCATTAATGTGCCTTTATTACATATACTTGGCAATTCATACATCAAATAATATATATATTTAAAAAAAATGAGTACATATATAAAAATAAAAACAAACCGCAGGAATAATATTTGTATGGGACCCAGAAGTCCCAAAAAAAGTTAAAAGCCCACCAGGGATAACAAAGCCAATTACTCGCCGTGCTACACAAGAGCGTATAAATACAAATTGATAGTTCTGTAATAGATCCAAAAATTATATAAAATCGAATTGTTTATAGCCCATATAGAATCTGCTATATATATAAAAAATAAACAGTGAAACCAAAAACCACTACAAAAATCTGTTGTTTAAAAATATAAAAAAATAGTGCAAAACTCTAATAAAATTTATATATGAATGTTCGTAAACAACAATGGTGTTGAAAAAAATACAAATAAAAGATTCATAAAAAAAAGTATAAGTGGGATTATAGCAGCATACTTCCTATAAAGTGTGCAAGTGCATAAAGTGTTAATGACACAGCGAGGTAGATGGTATATTAGTTCATTGAATATAAAGTGTCAGAGTGCAAAAAGTAGTGATGGCAGTGATAGCACAGCGAGGTAGATGGGATTGTATTAGCTCACTGCATATATATGTGCTAAATAGCCAGAGTAAGCCGTGGGTTCATAAGTATACAATCTATTGACTCACTATAAATATATACCCACGTGCAAACAAATCAATGATTGAGCTGGCAAAACAAAGCCGCAAGTGGGCTCCCTGTATGGTAGCTAATTAATAACTAGGCGAGCAAACCATAGCCGCACATAAGCTTTCCATAGCTACCTGTGGGGTGAGACTGGGTCCAGGACCTGCATGCGCCCGACGCGCATTTCGGATGTCTTTCAGGGACGAAGGAAACACTTTATGCACTTGCACACTTTATAGGAAGTACGCTGCTATAATCCCACTTATACTTTTTTTATGAATCTTTTATTTGTATTTTTTTCAACACCATTGTTGTTTACGAACATTCATATATAAATTTTATTAGAGTTTTGCACTATTTTTTATATTTTTAAACAACAGATTTTTGTAGTGGTTTTTGGTTTCACTGTTTATTTTTTATATATAGCAGATTCTATATGGGCTATAAACAATTCGATTTTATATAATTTTTGGATCTATTACAGAACTATCAATTTGTATATATACGCTCTTGTGTAGCACGGCGAGTAATTGGCTTTGTTATCCCTGGTGGGCTTTTAACTTTTTTTGGGACTTCTGGGTCCCATACAAATATTATTCCTGAGGTTTGTTTTTATTTTTATATATGTACTCATTTTTTTTAAATATATATATTATTTGATGTATGAATTGCCAAGTATATGTAATAAAGGCACATTAATGATATTAGTGCTGTGGTACCCTCTGGTGATTTCTTATCCTGTGGTGGGCAGGTGGTTTGGTTCCCTTTCTCAGTGGTTATCCACTGAAGCTTTCACAGTGCACCTTAACCCCATGAGACACATTACGATTTATATTCATATTTAGGCGAGATTTGTGGGTATATTAGGTGCTTACTGTGTCTTTTAAAGGTACTAACCATGTAGGGTGCCCACACATTTACATGAGTCCATTTTCCTTTTTGTTATTTTGAAAGTGTAAAAGAAAAAAAATTGCCTAAAGGACAGTGGAAATGTGTCATCTTTAACTTTAGGCCTTTTTAGAGATCAGTTCGTCTTTAACTATTCACAATAACAGTAATTTTGACCAGGGGTGCCCAAACTTTTACATGCCACTGTATATATGTATTATTCTGGAAGTCTACCCGAAGTAGAAATATTAGACAGATATTTAATTACAACTTGTTTCCCAGTTCTCTTCATTTTAATAAGTCATCTGACACCTTGTCATAGCCACAGTACAGAGCTAAGAGTACAGACTGTTTTATATTGTCATTTTTACTGTGCTTGTGCTAGAACAGAGCAATTTTTGTCTTCACAGAACAATGTCATCTTGTTGCAGTAGAAAATTCAGAGGGAATAGATCTGAATGAATGTAACAAGATAGGGCTTTTCAGTTTTATTACCTAGTTAATATTCTAATATAATTGGCACATAGTAAGAATGAGATATTAGCAAGGTGGCCTATTGGCACTATGAATGTTGAATGACAAGATGCAGCAGGTGGATGGTGACAATTGGATAAGGGTAGTGACAAACCAGAGCAGCTAAGTGCGTTTCACACATGGTACAAGTGTTCGTGTGAACTCTTCAAGTGCTGCATTTGTCATTATTATCCAGTCATGTTGTTTTCTGAAAAGGAAAGCTTAAAGGGGTTGTTCATGATTACATATTATTAACTAGCTACCCTATGCAATACGGATGACATGGCTTCTAGATGTGAAGGTATCCTTCCCTTCCAGCCTGTGCAGTGGACAGCACATCCATTTTTATGTGGCACAGAAGATCTCGGCACAAGGAGAGTCATGCTGTAAGGCCTTCTCCCATTTCTCTTTTATAACCTGTTTGACGCATGTGAAAAGTTAAAAAGGCAGTTACATTGCTATTAAATATCTACTATATAATTGTCTAAGCGTCACTTCCGTCTGTCTGTCCTTCTGTCACGGTTATTCATTTGCTGATTGGTCTCGCCAGCTGCCTGTCATGGCTGCCGCGACCAATCAGCGACGGGCACAGTCCGGAAGAAAATGGCCGCTCCTTACTCCCCGCAGTCAGTGCCTGTCGCCCGCATACTCCCCTCCGGTCACCGCTAACACAGGGTTAATGCTGGCGGTAACGGACCGCGTTATGCCGCGGGTAACGCACTCCGTTACCGCCGCTATTAACCCTGTGTGTCCCCAACTTTTTACTATTGACGCTGCCTATGCGGCATCAATAGTAAAAAATGTAATGTTAATAATAATAATAAAAAAAAACCTGCTATACTCGCCCTCCGTTGCAGCTCGCGCCGGCCGCTATCTTCCGTTGCAGGTTCCGGTGGCAGAAGGACCTGCCATGACGTCATCGTCATGTGACCGCGACATCATCACAGGCCCTGCGCGACAAGGACCTGCCATGACGTCATGGTCATGTGACCGCGACGTCATCACAGGTCCTGCGCTAATACCAACCCTGGGACCGGAACCTGCCGTGGACTACAAGGGGTCCTAGGAAAGGTGAGTATATGTTTATTTTTTATTTTTTTTTACCTGTGACAAACCTAGCTGGGCAATATACTACGTGGCTTTGTGCTGTATACTACGTCACTGGGCAATATACTACGTGGCTGGGCAATATACTACGTGGCTTTGTGCTGTATACTACGTCACTGGGCAATATACTACGTCACTGGACAATATACTACGTGGCTGCGCAATATACTACGTAACTGGGCAATATACTATGTGGCTGGGCAATATACTACGTGGCTGCGCAATGTACTACGTAACTGGGCAATATACTATGTGGCTGCGCAATATACTGCGTAACTGGGCAATATACTACGTAACTGGGGAATATACTATGTGGCTGGGCAATATACTACGTCACTGGGCAATATACTACGTGGGCTGTGCAATATACTACGTAGCTCGGCAATATACTACGTAGCTCGGCAATATACTACGTCACTAGGCAATATACTACGTGGCTGGCCAATATATTACGTCACTGGGCAATATACTACGTGGGCTGTGCAATATACTACGTAGCTCGGCAATATACTACGTAACTGGGCAATATACTATGCGGCTGGGCAATATACTACGTGGCTCCGCAATATACTATGTCACTAGGCAATATACTACGTCACTGGGCAATATACTACGTGGCTGGGCAATATACTACGTGGCTGGGCAATATACTACATAACTGGGCAATATACTACGTCACTGGGCAATATACTACGTGGGCTGTGCAATATACTACGTGGTCATGGATATTCTAGAATACCCGATGCGTTAGAATCGGGCCACCATCTAGTATATGTATAATCTGTGCCATATTATGGTGGTTTGCTTCATGTAGCTAAGGCTATGTTCCACATGTGTTTTGAATGTGTCTAGAGGCTCTAAGCCGAGTGTATGCTAAAAGTGCAGTTTTTAACATAGTTAAAGGGGGGGGGGGGGGTAAAACAGTCAACCATGCCTTAAATGTCATGGTATATGGCACGGTTTACTATTTTGTTTTATTTCATTTATTATTTTTAAGTCTGTGAGTTCCTGAGTAATGTATATGTAACTGCATGACTTACGGTATGTCACAACCATGGTGAATTTCCAGATGCTGGTCCTCCCCTGTAACAGCTAACAAAGCTTGCACAAAACTCTTTTACGCCGGTATGGTTATTGAATGGTGTCTCACGTGCCAACACTGGGCATAGACAAAGGGTGCCAGACAGAGGATTAGTGATGTCAAATGATTCTTATTTTGCTATTGCATTCTAGCTAAAATAAATGGGTATGTAGACCAGGGGACAAGTACAAAGTTTTGTAAACACCAACAGTGAGGATAAATCACAATATGAGGAAAGGAAGGCAAGTCCACCTTAACAGAAAAGTTGTTTTTTTTTTTAATCTGACCAGTGTCACTTTATGTGGTAATAATTCTGCAACGCTTCAACAAATCCCAGTGATTTTGAGACTGTTTTTTCGTGACACATTATACTTTATGATAATGGTAAATTTAGGTCAATATGTTTTGTTTATTTAAAAAAAATATCAAAAATGTTAAAAAATTAGCAATTTTCAAAATTTGAATGATTATCCCTTTAATCCAGATGATCATACCACAGCAATCGATTAATAAATAACATTCCCCACATGTCGGCTTTACATCAGCCCCATTTGTAAAATGTTCTTTTATTTTGTTAGCATTTTAGGAGGTTTAAAAATGTAGCAGTAATTTTTCATTTTTTTCAAGGAAATTTACTAAATTTATTTTTTTGTGGACTTATCCAGGTTTGAAGTGACTTTAGGGGTCTCATATATTAGGAAACCCCCAAACGTGATACCATTTTAAAAACAGCACCCCCTGACATATTGAAAACTGCTGTCAGGTAGTTTATTAACCCTTCAGGTGCTTTACAGGAATTAATGCAAAGTGGCATAACAGAAATGAAAATGTGTATTTTTACCACCAAAATGCCTCTAACTTCTGAACAGATTACTATAGCCGACAGATTCTAAGGCCGCTATTTGGTCATGAATTGCCATCGCAAACATCAGGACCACACAATCATCATCTCAGGGCACCAACTGGGATAAATAGGAAGCCCCCACACTCTGTTAACCATTTATAATGATGTAGTCACTATTGACAGCAGCATCTAAGGGGTTAACCAGATTTGGACGGTGCAAACACTGATCGTGGCGGATGCAGAAAGTTGTCAGCTATAGTGCAAAACTGACAGATGCTGGATTGTCACCTGTATGGGGAGGCTATTCTCTTATACGTCAGGTCAGTTAAAAGACGTATTGGTTGTCATTAAGGGGTTAAATAAATGAAGGATGCTTTTCTGTGATGCTGGATTACCTTCCTTTTCTCTGACTGTGGCGTACAGGGGAACGCACCGTCCCTGCTCCAGATCGCATTTGTGCAAAGGTGAGCTGGATTTTTTACTTTATTAATTCACAATATACGAGATGGGGCATGGAGATGCTCTTGTAGATGTTACAAAAGAAAACAAATCTTGATGCTTTTTTTTTCTTTTTGCCAATATACGCAGAACAGTGTGTGCCCTCCATGGTAAAAACCTGCTGAATAAACAGTGTATTCTCTGGCGAGATCTAATAATCCCCTGACATTGACCTAGCCTAACAAGGGCGGCGGAGCTTTCTAGAATAGCAGCGTTGTTGGCCCTGTTGCTATGTCCCTGATAATGCAGATGGCACTAGGTTGTGTATGCGGCCATTGTTTAGAAGACGCAGTAAACAAATCTGATGCTTTTCACAGTTTGCTGCTGGAAAAACACATTGCTACACAAGGTTTATTATTCTGTTCAAGTGATGAATCCTGTAACTAATTTGGCGGAAAGCTGACCATCCATCTTGTTTTGGAGGGCAGACGGGATAAAACGCATAGCTTGTGCAAAACAATCCTTACTAAAATATGGCATTTAAACTGGCACACATCCCATTACATCCCCCATAGAGGTGTTGTCTGTATATCTACGTACTTTATTCTGGAATTTCCTGTTCTTTCTCTTGCCATGTTCTCTGCTTTCAGAGTACTGTCCTGGCACTGCCCTTGTCTAGTCGGGGAAAAGTGTCTGCTGATACCCTCTAGTGAAAAGAAGCATGATTGCAACTTCAGCATTGTTATTATCCTGGTCCAGACAGCATTGCCAGAGGCTAATGTTTACTGACACCCACATCCATCAGTAGCCATGTAGCCTAATAGATCGGGCACTTTTTAAAACTAAATCTAAATAGCCATATCTGCCAAATTGTGCTTTCTACATATTCAAAACTGCCGAGGGGAAAAAAAAAAATGTCTTACCAGGTTGACAGATGTCAGGAATCATAGTATATGCAGACCTGATCCAGGGTTGCTGTAGATCTACGGGTGATATTACCAAAAACACTTGACAAACAAGGAGAGTTTGTGGTCTATATCCGCACTGCTATATGGTAAAGAAACGTCAAACGCCAGAGATAATATAAAAATAACGGTTTATTTTATTCTACGCGTTTTAAAGTGTATCCCACTTCTTCAGGCATAAAAAACCATAAGGAAGAAGAAATGTGCATTTACTTGTTTTGTATTAGTATGACTTTATATCTTCTGTTTCTTAGCAACAAATCATGGGGAGGGTGATTCATGAAATAATACGGATGATATGCCTGGCACGGTCATCTTTCTAGCACTACTTTATCTCCCAGTAATCACTGCTCATACATACACTCATCCATATTGAAATTGCAGTACCAAGAAGGAAAAGTTGTGGACTTATGGAAATCACAGGATTGGTAGACATGATGATGTGCAAATGATTAAAAAAATGGAAACATCTTTCAAAACATCTGATTTAGTATCAATTATGAGCTCCATGTGCCTTTCGCATGCTGCTATTGAGGTTATGAATGGTTGAGAAATGTTTTACCACGCTGAATGCAATTGGGCACATAAATCGTCAAGATCCTCTGATCGCAGCTACCGCTGCAGTTGACAACCAATGAGGTCCCAGAATTGCTTAATGGGATACAAATCTAGAAATGCCGCTGGCCATGGCGGCATGTTTAGGCTACACAGGCTGCTTATAGTAGCACAAGCAACATGCAATGTGGCGTCATACTAAAAAAAACAGCTCTTGAGACACTTTGGTAAATGGCCATACCACTGGTTCCATGATTGATCCATTCTGAACTGCATGTGAAATTGGATGTCAAACAGTGCATACAAACCATCAGAAGGTATTTGCATGACATTGGGCTACGAGCGAGACGTCCAGCTACTGGTGTTTCATTGACCTCATGCCTTCATTCTCAAAGGCTACCATGGTGCAGAGCAAGACTGCAATGGAGGCTAGAATGGAGGTCTATCATCTTCAGCTATGAGTTCCACTCTTACAGCCGAAGATTGGTCTGGAGACCCCTACAAGAGGGAGCGTTAAACTGGTCCTATGTCTGGGGTTATAGTGTTGGATGGCATAAGGTACAATAGCCAGTCCCCTTTATTCTTTATTCCAGGTACTTTAAACAGCTTGTCTTAGCATTAATTTGGTCCTGTAATCAGTGGTACAACCATGTTCTCTAAATTGTCCCAGGAACAATTTTTCAACACGAAATGCCAGGCCGCAGGTTGTTTGCGCTACTGTATGCAGCCTGCGTGGCCTGAATGTGCTGCCATGGCCTGCAGCATCTCTAAACTTGTCTCCCATCAAGCACATCTGGAATATCACTAGTCTGCAGTTGCAAATACTTGATACTTAAAATGGTTTTACCATGAACAAAGTACATACCACAGCTCCTGAGCAGAGGTATGCAGACAGAATAGCATGGGATCACAAATTATTATTTCTGTGAGGTAAATTTAAAAAAAAAAAGATTACAAATAAATAGTAAATGTTTTACCTCGCAGAAGCCGCTGTGATCACCTGCTGTAATGTCTGTATCCTCTCCTGCGTCCTCCCTTGCCCAGGAGCTGTTGTATGGTCAGACACAGCCATTACACAGTACCTATCAGGGACACATTTTTAAGATTATCTGAGCACAGGAACATTTTTTAACATGTCCAACTGTGGAACTTATTTTTATTCTAAGATCTATTGATTACATTTATTTTGTTCACGGAAAACCCCCATTAAATATTCAAGGTGTTTTGAAAGTGTTTTGATTTTTTTGATCATTTGTATATGATTAACCTCTCCGATTTCCATGATTACACAACTTTTCTCCTGGTGTTGCAGTTTGTGTTGTGGAGTGTAAAAGATATTTGATCATGGCAACAATATGAAAAGGTAAATCTCCTGGTTCTGTGTTATCTATATAGGCGAATGAGTTGGGAGGCAGAAAGTGCACAAGTGAAAGCACAAAAAAAGTATAGTCCTTTACAGTTCTATATCCCTATGGACTGTCTCCCAGTGACCCTAGAAGTGTGATGCAAAAACCTTTTTTCATGTTCTCACCCCAACTGCATCTTCTAGGAAGAGCGGATAATGACCCTTTCTACTTTAGGGATGACAGGATGATCAGTTGCTCACGTAATCTCTTTGGTAACCTGATCTGGACATTTGTCAACTTTTGTCATTAATTTGTGATGATCTGTGTATGCCCATATGAGTGGCATATATAGTTTTTATATATCTTGAACTATTATGTTGAGTGTCTCAGATTGTGCTTAGGTCAGACTTTTAGCCACAAACCTTATTCTTTTGTGAAAATTGCATGAAGGCTATGATGGGTAATAAAGCTTTGGGTGGTATTTCCAAAAAGGGCCAGGTGTCTACTTTTAGAAAATGATATGTATAGAGGTGATTATGGCATAGGTAGCAAAAAAACACAGTGGCCGTGAGGTTTAGCGAAATCTCATCCATGTTGCTTGAACTGTAATATTTAGTCTAAGATTTTTTTGTTAAAATCTCAGAGAATCCTTTTCAGCTAGGCCCCATTCACAAGTTTTGTATGACATAATCTTAGTGGTACCATGTTTGTCTCTAATTTTTACTTCCCATGGATTCCATGAGAAAGTGTGTGAATCATTGTATGTTTGTATTATTAATGCTACAGAAGCAAAGCGGAGTGCATGGAACATCTGTAAGTTTTTATTTTTTTCAGTTGGTTTAGTGGTGTTTACAGTTACCCAGCAGTATCTGCAAAGGTTGAATTTATGTACCCAGGGGTGGACAGTTTGATTAGTCCCATCATCTAAAATGGATAGAGTACAAAGTGGCTTGTAAAAATCAAGCAACCTTGTAATCGTTTTTAAAAATGCTCTGATTTATTAGTTTCAACTTGTTGCCTAGGTTTTTCAGAACATGTGCAGTGTGTACAAGCTTTAGTAGAAAGAGCTTGTAAGCAATGAAGCTAGCCTGGATCATTGTAGCGCAACTGCTCTTCTCAAATTTTGCCGAGGCAAAGCTGTTTCTGCTTGTAGTATCGGAGAGCACACAGTTTAAGGCAATGGCATGATAATGATGATGCTTGTCCAAACAAGCAATCAAGCAGTAGCACACCTCCTGTTCCCAGGAAAGCAGGGGAGAGGATGGGTGCGCTTCTCCTTTAGGCTGTGTGCATACGTTGCGTTTTTTTTCCGTGTTTTTTTCACGGCTTTTCCCGATAAAAACGCTATAAAACCGCAAAAAAAACACACATACAATAAGTATCCCATCATTTAGAATGAATTCTGCATGCTTTGTGCACATGATGCTGTTTTTTCCGCGAAAAATCCGCATCGCGGTAAAAACCGCAGCATGTTCATTAATTTTGCAGGCTTTTTTTGCGGATTTCCCACTACAAAATGCATTGGGAAGTGTCCGGAAAAAAGCGGCAAAATCGCATGCGTTTTTTTTTTGCGGATTTCTTGCAGAAAATATCCGTTTTTTCTCAGGAATTTTCTGCAAGAAATCCTGAACGTGTGCACATAGCCTTTGAGCATGAAACAACCACCAGAGTGCTCTTGTGATAATTAGCAAGGCCGTGTTTGAAATATTGAACTTGAGGGATGAAAATAATTTGTTTTTACTCTTTACATTTTCAGGATGACATGACAGATTCCCTTCGAGATTTCACTAACCTCCCAGAAGCTGCACCTCTGCTGACTATACTGGACATGTCTGCCCGAGCAAAGTATGTCATGGATGTGGAAGAGATAACACCAGATATTGTTCAGAATTTCGTCAACGACTTCCTAGCAGAAAAACTAAAACCAGAGCCAATTTAACAAGATCAGTATTCATGCCTTGCATAAAGAATTATTATTTAAGAACACAACTGCTTACTCTTGCCATAAGGATTTTAACATAGTATCTCTCCAGAGACCGCCTTGTCAAGGTGCCTTTTGTGTCTTCGTTTTAAAAACTGATCCTCTACCAGAACTGTTTGTTGCCAAATGCCTCTTCTGAAATCTCCACCACACCGACATCATCACTTTGTATTGTGAGCCTGGATTTGTATCTGCCACTGCTCTAAACCTTTGTCATTGACACTTCCCCTTATTTAGTTTTGATATGGTAACTGGGTTTGTGGTAAATGTATTTTTTAGAATCGGATTTGTTACCTATTCATACTATAACACTCACATTACCTTTTATTATGCATTCTCCAATTTTTGTTGTTCACATGCAGTTTAGTACAGTTTCCTTTGCTTGACAGCTGTGCACATGACTCATTGCCTGGCTTTTAGCCCTCTAACCAATTTATCACTGGCTTGCCATATTCCTCACTTGTGATATCACTTTGAACCAAGTGTTAACCTCTTTATGTAAATTCCAGGTAAACCTTCTGTGTTTGAACAGAACTGGAGATCTATACAATCTCATACATTCATGCGCTTCTACCACAAACTGGCACTATTTATATCTTGCACTGAGCAAAGTAGGCAAGTAAATGTAACCTGGTGAATGGAATGGTTTCTTATAAGTCTAGTCTGCTGTGGATACACAAGGTTGTGATGTGACACTGCTATAAGTGATGTGTCCGACTGCTCAACCAGTCCCCTGATAAACATGCCATATTGACTGATGATTACAGATATTGGTTATTGTTTCCTAGACAAACAGATAAAATGGTTCCAATAAAGTGATCCTATGTGTATTTATTTTCATGCTTCTTTCTATTACATCTCAAATTTGCAGTTCATGCATTGTTCATATTGTTGACAATCCCATATATTTAATTCTAGAAAATGGTTATCTGAAGTTGGAGGCACACCTACAATTCTCCTGTTTGCAGAAGTATAATTGGAAAGTCGAACATCAAAGCATATACTTGGAGAAACATTAGTTTGACACAGAAAAAAATATGTAAGGTTTCCTGAAACACTTAATAGTTAGTCTTATGGGAATCTGCTAACAAGGATTGCTCATCACTTCATTATTTCTATGGTTTTCAAAAGCATAAAAAGGATAAAACTTAATTTTGCCAAAATGGAATTTGAAAATGAAAAATCAACATTCATAAAATAAAAAAAATTCTAAAAAAAAGTTTCAATTGATAAAGTTTAAATATACGGTAATAATCTAATAAAGGTGATATACTGTATTTTGCAAACTATAAGACGCACCCCAAATTTTGGGGAGGAAAATACAATGTATTTAATTTTTTTAAATAAAATGGTAGTGCGTCTTATAGTCCGCTTTTACAGTAGCTTACTGGGAGAGGGCAGCTGAGGTAGAGTGGGGTCCCAGGAGGCGGGGTCGCTGCTGCAGGAAGCTGGCAAGGGCAGGAGTAGGGACATGCTGCGGACCTGCACTCAGAGGTGGGGGGTGTTTGACAATGCCAGGTTGCGGCGGGACCCGGGCCTTTACAAAATGTGATTCCCCGTATTTCCCTTCTATTTCACGGAGGTGGACTTCGGGAAAATGGCCGCCGGAGGTGGCGCATGCGCAGATTGAGGATAATAAATACAATTGTATTTTACAGTCCGTGTTGAAGGGAATGTCACCTTGGACGATTTTGATCTATTACTGTGGGCATACAGGTAATGGTATGGTTAAACCAGTCCTGTCTGCCTCATAGCTGCCTTGTAGATCTTAAGAAATGTATTTAGAATGTTATATGTTAATGATTTCTTCCAGGCCTTGGGGTGTGCTGTGCTTGAAAGAAATCACTGCCTCCTGAGTTCATTATACTGGTACCCTTCTCCTATCAGCGTCACACAGACCTGTTCGGCGCTGTAATTCCGTGCACGCGCTATGTACGCACGCGGTTACACGAACCCTGTCCGCCCTCCTATGGGCAGTATCTGCATTTAACATCTACGCAGGCGCCAGTGAGTCTCTGCTACTGTGCAGTAACTCACCACGCCTGCGCAGAAGATCAATGCAGACAATGCCCGCAGGAGGGCGGACAGGGTTCGTGTAACCGCTCGCGTACATAGCGCATGCACAGAATTACAGCGCCAAACAGGTCAGTGTGATGCTGATAGGAGGAGGGTACCAGTATAATGAAGTCAGGAGGCAGTGATTTCACCCAAGCACCACACGCCACGGAGCCTGAAGAGTTCACAACACTTATCAATAATAGAGTCCTCGCTGTTAATTAACAGGAAACTATTGAGGTATTAACATGAACGTTAATATGGCCAGGTGCCCAGTAGTACGATCAAAGTGAAAGCACAAACAAATAATCAGCATACTTATCCAACCTGAAGGTGTAAGGAGAACAATCCCAACTCGCGTTTTCTTCTTCGCAGGGGCATGTGTGGCTCTTAAAGTACAGATCAAAAGTTTAGACACACCTTCTCATTTAAAGATTTTTCTGTATTTTCATGACTATGTACATTAGTTTCTAAACTAATCCGCAGCATTGCACGCTTGGCGGTTCCAAGCGCTGTGGATTAGACAGGGGTGGAAAGAGATGATTTGCATAGCTCCGCCTACTGCAAAGGATTCTGGGTAAACCTGCTATTCTTTGTATTATGCTGCTTGCAAGTACTTTCCGTTTCAGGAAAGCATCCACTACACAAGAGTGTGCAAAGCAGTCATCAAAGCAAATGGTGGCTACTTTGAAGAACCTAGAATATAAGACATAATTTAAGTTGTTTCACACTTTTTTGTTAAGTATATAATTCCACATGTGTTAATTCATAGTTTTGATGCCTTCAGTGTGAATGTACAATTTTCATAGTCATGAAAATACAGAAAAATCTTTAAATGAGGTCTGTCCAAACTTTTGGTCTGTACTGTATATGCCATAGTCGTTACTGACTATAGCATCTAAAATTAGAATCATCACATATCAAAAAGAAATCTGTCAATAGGTTTTTGCTATTTAATCTAAGTAGGCACAGAGCCCCTGATTTCATTAATGTGTTACTTATTGGGCTACTTGTTGTAGTTTTAATAAAATCTGTGTTTTTATCAGCAGGAGATTATCACTTAAGAACTAGTTGTCTCCTGCTTTTTAGTCCTCCTGCTCTGGGTAACCCCCCCCCCCCCCCCTTCCACTGATTGGCAGCTTTCTGCCAATGTAAAGAATACACAGAAAGCTGCCAATCAGTGGTGGGTGGGGTTATTCTGCAAGATTTGCAGCAGAGAAAATGAAGAATATCCAGGAGCTATTCGCTATAAACTATAACACACACCCTGCTCCATCAGTCACGACTGAGGCGCCGACCTTGGTTGTTTAATCCCTTATATGATGCCATCAATGATGACTTCGGCATCTAGATGATTAACAGTGTGTGGGGGCTTCCTCTTTAAACCTGTGAGCATTCTGAGATCTTGATCAATCGTGTGGCTGTGATGGTTGCCATGACAATTCATGACGAAATAACAGCCTTCTGCCAGCTATAGTGATCTGTTCAGAGGTTAGCAACATTTAAAGGGAACCTGTCAGCAGGATTGTGCACAGTAACCTACAGACAGTGTCAGGTCGGCGCTGTTATACTGATTCAAATTATACCTTGGTTGTTGAAATGTCTTGTGATTGTTAAATCTTTATTTTCAGTTTTGAGTTAATGATATGCTTGTGCTCTGGGGCGGCCTGTGGGGAGGAGGTCTACATGTGGTGCTCTGCTTAGGTATTCATCAGTATGGCTTCTGACAGGTGACTGATCTCTCAGTTATCTGCCACCTAGTTTAAATACTGAATATTATATGTATTGAAAAAAATTAAAAATCACATTCAGCAGGCAGGCGCCAATGGCGGCACCTGTGATGTAGCATGATCATCAAAATGGCACCGCCTGCGCAGTAGCATCTATTGGTGATCTGATAAATGCTACTGCGCAGGCACCACTATCTTGGTGGAGACATTTTTTTCTCCCTCTGGCAAAATGGTGCCTGCGCAGTAGCATTTATGGATCGCCGATAGATGCTACTGCGCAGGTGCCATCTTGGTGGAGACCATTCTTTTCTCTAATCTAGCAAAATGGCGCCTGCGCAGTAGCATCTATCGGATCACCGTGACCTGTGCCATTTTGAGGAAGATTCTTTTTTTTTTTAAGAATAAAGGTATAAGACTAAACAAAACCAATTTTTTATGCATCTGCAAATCTCTTCACTTGCTCCCATTCCCTCAGTGTATCCAGTTCAAATGACTAATACTGACCTACAAAGCCATCCACAACCTGTCTCCTCCATATATCTCTGAACTAATCTCCCGATATCTTCCCTCACGTGACCTCCGGTCCTCCCAAGACCTCCTTCTCTCCTCCACACTTATTCGCTCCTCATCCAACCGCCTCCAAGACTTCTCCCGAATATCCACCATCCTCTGGAATTCTTTGCCCCAACACATCCGACTATCAACCACATTCGGATCCTTCAGACGGAACCTGAAAACCCATCTCTTCAGGAAAGCCTACAGCCTGCACTGACCCCGCTGCCGCCTCATCACTACCGAAGCTACCGCCTCACCAACAGCTCCTGCAACCCTCAACCTACTGTCTCCTTCCCCATAATCCTGTAGAATGTAAGCCCGCAAGGGCAGGGTCCTCGCCCCTCTGTATCAGTCTGCCATTTTTAGTTTGTTTACTGTAAGTGATATCTATAACTTGTATGTAACCCCTTCTCATGTACAACACCATGGAATCAGTGGTGCTATATAAATAATATAATAGATGCGATCATGCTACATACAACACAGGCACCTGCCTGCTGAAGGTAATTTTTATTCTTTTTAAAACATAATATTCAGTATGTGAAATAGGGGGCAGGTGAGTGAGGGGTCAGTGACCTGTCAGAAGCCATACTGGTGAATACCTAATCAGAGCACCACGTGAAGACCCCCCTCAGGCCGTCCCGGGCACGAGCACATCATTACCTCAAAACTGAAAATAAAGATTAAACAACAACCACACAATGGATTTCATCAACCAATGTATCATTTTAATCAGTATAACGCGCCGACCTGACACTGTCTGTAGGTTACTGTGCACAATCCTGAATATTATATTTTTGAAAAAAATAAAAATTACATTCAGCAGGCAGGCACCAACGACGGCGGCGCCTGTACTGTAGCATGATCACATCTATTATATGCATTAAATTGTTTTATTTAGTCATATACATTTATTCTGAAAAAAAAAAAATCTCAAAATGGCGCCGGCCGCGCCTAGGCACTAGCATCTATCTGCAGCAGATAAAACTGATTTTCTAAAAACTGCTGCAAGCAGCCCAGTAGGTGAAATGTATCGGTAGAAGCATGATGCTCTCAGATGGGGTAGCAAAAACCTGATGACTGATTGCCTTGAACACTTGGACCTAATTAGTAGGATTAATACACCCATTAACTTTGATGGCTATTTTGAGTTATTATGCACACATGCCACCTAGTGGGTAGTAGCTGCAATTGTATGGTTTAAAGTTTACAAGATTACTCCACCCAAAAAGATGCAAGAGAAGCTAAAGAAATAATTGCATTGTATTCATGGTTTTCGAACATGTTCATTTAGGCTTTCCTAATGTTATGTGTGATCATAATGCTCCACTTCAAAGACCATCAGAAATTATTGGTAGTGCAGCATGTTGGTGCTTGTACCAATGAACAAGATTGCAATAAAAAAAAAAAACTCAAACTGTGGCACAATTCCATTACTGTAGTATTTCCAATTTGTGAATTTAACGACTTACTACACTACTAAATATACTAAGGGAAAATAATATTGTTTACAGTAGAAAAAAACCCCCCTTAAAAAGTTAGATACTTTATTAGATAACAATAATACGATACAAAAAAGTAAAAACTTCAAAAAAAACCCCTATCTAATCCGTCAGTCCTGAAAGGAAGAGGAATATAATCCCCTACAATAAACCCTGGTACAAACTAATGGAATGCCTTATATACCAAAGGATGCAAATATACACGTGATTTAAACTACCAAATAGCAACTATAAGGGTGTTATGATATAAGTGTGAATATCCCTCACAGCTACAAAAAATGAACCTAAAAACTGATACTACCTAGATGCGGAGGTTGGCACCCTAAAAGAAATAACGAGAATGGCGCCCCCGCTCGTACGACGACTATCCCTGGTCTCCTGCCTACTCCCTATAAGGGATAGGTAGAGAAACAGAAGGCCAGATGGCTGGGAATAACTTGAGAATATATGTGATACCAAGAATACAGCAACTCGGGCCCTCCCCTCAAATGTGATGTGAGACCAAAGGATAGAAATACAAACTATAGCATCACTATATATAATATCAGGTAGAAGCTATAAGACATACAAAAATAAACAAATCAGTACCATTGTTGGTTAATATAAGATACCAAACCAACACAACTAAGGACTAACTAATGATGAACAAAACATACACACCACAAAGATATATAACACAGCACAACCGCATGCATCTAGAAAAACAATAAATAAATACATTCAGCAGTGTGAACAATGCAATGAATATATTGTATGGTCAAAATGATAATGATATACTTATCAATTGCATTAAATCATCCACAGCTGATAATGAATCCAGATGCCGCAGCTTAAACCATGATGACCGGGCGATTAACACCTCCAGACAACCTCTCGACGCGTTTCCCCCACTAATCTGGGTTCATCAGGAGAGACAAGATGACGACATGGCAGGTTACAAAGATAGGGCTGCAGTAAATTACCCGTGGGTCCCGCTTATATACACACGCTTAGGCATGGTGACTTCCTGTTTAGCGATCCAATATGGTGCCCGCACGCTGATTAGACCTTAAGAATAAAAGCGCAATACTAAACAACATATACCTCCATGATAGAGAAGTCCATGGGAGCCCCCATATGCGCGTGAAGATAATACCATACTCTAGAGACTGACGGAAACGGAAAGACCGCCAGGTACGGCGCACGCGCAATGCGCTAGATAACAAATGAAGCAGTGGACGAGAAGTACGCAGGCGCCCACCTAGAATACACATAAACCTATCACAGCACGGCACACCCATTAGAAGCCAGAGAAATGGTAGGTACACAATACGCAGGCGCAAAGATAGAAAGCGTAAGAGTGCCATAAATGCATCGCACCACTGAGGATAGCTGAAATCCCCCCAAGGGAGACAGATAGACAAATGCGCAAGCGCAAAATATAATGATACAATGCTTGCCGTAAATGCATCGCACCACTGAGGATAGCTGAAATCCCCCAAAGGAGACAGATGGACAAATGCGCAACCGCAAGATATAGTAATACAATGCGCCATATACAAATAATAAATAGTCACCTCCAGACAGATTATATATATATGTCTACACTAACAGCAGACATGCCACTAAAGTGTAGAAACCTAAGACAAAAAAAAAAAAAAAAAAAATATATATATGTACAATAATAAGACTAATAACCCTACTAAGAATGGGTAAGATGAAATCCTATAATCCAAATAAAGGACCCCGTGCAAATACTACAAATAGAAATAAATATATACATGATAAAACAAAAATAATGATAACCAACGGGTAGATATACCCAATTAGAATGACTGGCTAGTGATAGTGGATCACTGCATCATAAAAAGCAGCAATAATTTTGCTGCTCATTCAGACCATCCGGTACAAGAGTGCGTAGCCTGAAAATCCATTGACACTCCTTTTGAAGGAGTAGTTTATCCAAATTACCCCCACGTGGGTTACGCCGCATAACTTCAAGAACACAGAACGAGATAGCCCTATTATCATTAGAATGAACTAGCCTGACATGTTTAGCTATCGGTGTATCCCGTTTGTGTTTGATGTCACCGAGGTGCTCACCAATGCGTCTCCGCAGCTCCCTCTTGGTTTTCCCAATATAATTAAGTGGACACAAGCAGGTGGCCATGTACACCACCCCCTCCGATTTACAGTTGGCGAAATCCCTCATACAGTAAATCCTCACTGATGTGGTACTTTTAAAGGTTTTTTCCTTTCTAACCCATGGACAAAATTTGCAATCCCCACATTTAAAAGTGCCACAGGGCTTACGATCCAACCACGTGCCAGATGGTTTAGGTCGATCATAAAAACTATGGACCAAACGGTCCTTAATGGACCTACCCTTCTTATACGTGATTTTGGGGGTAAGTGGAACAAAATCCTTCAGGTCAGGATCCGCTCTAGGTCAGGATCTGGCACGTGGTTGGATCGTAAGCCCTGTGGCACTTTTAAATGTGGGGATTGCAAGTTTTGTCCATGGGTTAGAAAGGAAAAAACCTTTATAAGTACCACATCAGTGAGGATTTACTGTATGAGGGATTTCGCCAACTGTAAATCGGAGGGGGTGGTGTACATGGCCACCTGCTTGTGTCCACTTAATTATATTGGGAAAACCAAGAGGGAGCTGCGGAGACGCATTGGTGAGCACCTCGGTGACATCAAACACAAACGGGATACACCGATAGCTAAACATGTCAGGCTAGTTCATTCTAATGATAATAGGGCTATCTCGTTCTGTGTTCTTGAAGTTGTGCGGCGTAACCCACGTGGGGGTAATTTGGATAAACTACTCCTTCAAAAGGAGTGTCAATGGATTTTCAGGCTACGCACTCTTGTACCGGATGGTCTGAATGAGCAGCAAAATTATTGCTGCTTTTTATGATGCAGTGATCCACTATCACTAGCCAGTCATTCTAATTGGGTATATCTACCCGTTGGTTATCATTATTTTTGTTTTATCATGTATATATTTATTTCTATTTGTAGTATTTGCACGGGGTCCTTTATTTGGATTATAGGATTTCATCTTACCCATTCTTAGTAGGGTTATTAGTCTTATTATTGTACATATATTTTTTTTTTTTTTTGTCTTAGGTTTCTACACTTTAGTGGCATGTCTGCTGTTAGTGTAGACATATATATATAATCTGTCTGGAGGTGACTATTTATTATTTGTATATGGCGCATTGTATTACTATATCTTGCGGTTGCGCATTTGTCCATCTGTCTCCTTTGGGGGATTTCAGCTATCCTCAGTGGTGCGATGCATTTACGGCAAGCATTGTATCATTATATTTTGCGCTTGCGCATTTGTCTATCTGTCTCCCTTGGGGGGATTTCAGCTATCCTCAGTGGTGCGATGCATTTATGGCACTCTTACGCTTTCTATCTTTGCGCCTGCGTATTGTGTACCTACTATTTCTCTGGCTTCTAATGGGTGTGCCGTGCTGTGATAGGTTTATGTGTATTCTAGGTGGGCGCCTGCGTACTTCTCGTCCACTGCATCATTTGTTATCTAGCGCATTGCGCGTGCGCCGTACCTGGCGGTCTTTCCGTTTCCGTCAGTCTCTAGAGTATGGTATTATCTTCACGCGCATATGGGGGCTCCCATGGACTTCTCTATCATGGAGGTATATGTTGTTTAGTATTGCGCTTTTATTCTTAAGGTCTAATCAGCGTGCGGGCACCATATTGGATCGCTAAACAGGAAGTCACCATGCCTAAGCGTGTGTATATAAGCGGGACCCACGGGTAATTTACTGCAGCCCTATCTTTGTAACCTGCCATGTCGTCATCTTGTCTCTCCTGATGAACCCAGATTAGTGGGGGAAACGCGTCGAGAGGTTGTCTGGAGGTGTTAATCGCCCGGTCATCATGGTTTAAGCTGCGGCATCTGGATTCATTATCAGCTGTGGATGATTTAATGCAATTGATAAGTATATCATTATCATTTTGACCATACAATATATTCATTGCATTGTTCACACTGCTGAATGTATTTATTTATTGTTTTTCTAGATGCATGCGGTTGTGCTGTGTTATATATCTTTGTGGTGTGTATGTTTTGTTCATCATTAGTTAGTCCTTAGTTGTGTTGGTTTGGTATCTTATATTAACCAACAATGGTACTGATTTGTTTATTTTTGTATGTCTTATAGCTTCTACCTGATATTATATATAGTGATGCTATAGTTTGTATTTCTATCCTTTGGTCTCACATCACATTTGAGGGGAGGGCCCGAGTTGCTGTATTCTTGGTATCACATATATTCTCAAGTTATTCCCAGCCATCTGGCCTTCTGTTTCTCTACCTATCCCTTATAGGGAGTAGGCAGGAGACCAGGGATAGTCGTCGTACGAGCGGGGGCGCCATTCTCGTTATTTCTTTTAGGGTGCCAACCTCCGCATCTAGGTAGTATCAGTTTTTAGGTTCATTTTTTGTAGCTGTGAGGGATATTCACACTTATATCATAACACCCTTATAGTTGCTATTTGGTAGTTTAAATCACGTGTATATTTGCATCCTTTGGTATATAAGGCATTCCATTAGTTTGTACCAGGGTTTATTGTAGGGGATTATATTCCTCTTCCTTTCAGGACTGACGGATTAGATAGGGGTTTTTTTGAAGTTTTTACTTTTTTGTCTCGTATTATTGTTATCTAATAAAGTATCTAACTTTTTAAGGGGGGTTTTTTTCTACTGTAAACAATTTGTGAATTTGAAACAATTCTTATTTCTTTAATTTGAAATAAAGGAAATAACTTTTTTTCAAGGTGTGGTCCAGGTTTGAGATGAAAGTCCGCAGTTACTCTTTGTGACTGCCGACTTCTGAATCTGCACAGCATGCGATCAGTAGAGATGAGCGAATTTGCTCTGGTTCCCTCTTATTTGGCAAGCGCTAAGCTGCAGAGGGAGCCTGGCTTCGTGGGTGGCGCCAGGCAATCAGCTGATCGGCTCCACATCTGCATGTGTCGCCGCTCTGTCACAGTCACAACACATGCATGGAGAGCCCAACACACAGGCTACTTACCCCAAGTGAGTCTCCTTATTGGTCAATGAATATTCGGAAGCCAGTGAACAGAAGAGCCTGCTCGGCGGGCTGTAGATAGTATGGAGCACCCACAGTGTGGGTGAACAAACTAGATTAAGGCAAAAAAAGCATAATCATGATCAGTAACATGAAAGGAAGGAGCAAATTAAGCAATTTTCAATTTCATCAAAATGTCACTTTAATATCTCCGAAGGAACATACAGCAAGTGTCGCCTGTTGTTCTTGCAATTATACGGGCTGGGCCTAGAGGAGAAGACGCTCAAGTTACCAACAGTGCTACCACAGACAATATAACACTGCAGTGAGTCTTACTACACGCCTAAAATGTTACTACAGTGTTAAATTTAATATTTCGAACTTTTGCTTCATTGTAACCGCCAGTTTGTTGATGCATTTCCCAAAACAGGAATTTGGCTGGTGTTTTGTATACCAGAATAATGCAAGCCATATGTAGGAGGAAAATGTAATTTTCTGGTGTCACAACGGTAATCTGTAATTTATTGTAGCAAATGAAAGATAAGGTAAGTAAACATATCTGGTACATGCAGTGTGGTAATAAATATTTTGCGCTCCTCTTTAGCTGTAGTTCTGTTATTAAAGGAAACTGTCTGATTTCTGCTGCTTGAACTCCTAGCCATAACTATAGGGAAAGATCTGACTATTCCGTTGTCCCCCGAGCAGCTTCTCCCAGCCCCTCTCCAGTTGATGGACACATCTGAGACATCTCCCTCTGTATACACCATGGCTGGGGGCTGTGCGGCTGCACAATTGCCCTCATGTATGTATTCTGAATCTAGCGACAGGTTCAGCTTAAAAGGCGTTAACGTTTAAAATTGTGGTCCGCAAACATCACATAGAAAATATATAAATGCCAGCTTTCAGTTCTTGTTAAATAAGTTTATTATGTTGCTATATAAATAGTACATAAAAAAAACGCGCACAGGCATAGACACATATGCAAAGTATCCTACCAATGTATTAGAAGCACCGTATATTGCATACTACATTTGGTGAAGAGTGAGCATGTTCGTGTGGTAATGGGGTCTTTTGGGCGTGCTCGAGTCCCTGTGGCTGCATGTCTCGTGGCTGTCCGACAACCGCAACACATGCAAGGATTGCCTACCAGGTTATTAACCTGCATCTATGGGTTAATCTGCAGGTTAATAGTGCTCTTAACCTCCCCAGCTCTGACATTTAGTCTCCTTCTACTGGCAAGAAATTAACTTTATTCCTCCCAGTAACTTTCAGGTTTCAGTCATGGAAGCGCTGCCCAGTAACCGTGTTCCCAGCAGTGACTGACAGCCGACCCTAAATGCGGTCAATTTTATTCAAGAAGCAGTGCAGATTTTCTCAACTGTATTGGGCGTAAAGAAAAAAACATTTCATTCTGCTATTTACCTCTGTAATCCGATGGGTGCGAGAAAACTAATCACATGCCATACAGTATAGCATCTGATTTTTACAGATACTACGACTATAATATTGGAAACTGTAAATGGTCCTGTAAAAGATTAACAGCTGAGAAAAACAGATTGTACACGGATGACAAGTGAGAAACAGTCATCCAAGTTTGCTAGATGAGAATGGGACTGATTTTTTTTTTTTTCTTCAATCACAAGCGTGACCCCAGCCTTCGTCTTGATTACATATTCTGCTGCCCCACGTGCTCACGTACACTTCTATCTCTTGCCACAGATGAAGCTGCGTGGTCTTGTTGCCAACCATGAAATCATGAACCATGAGTACCCCACTACAGTAATGCTTGAAACCATGAAATATTGAGTTGATATCAACTACTACCTATATGGAGTAATCAACCATATTTGTTGTGAAATCTACACCTGTCATGATTCCAATGGCAGAGAATCACAAAAGGACAAGCACCAACGAGCTCTAGGGTGATGGAACCTGAGCTGACCGCGACCCTAAACCTGAACACACAAATAACAATAGCCGGGGAACGTGCCTACGTTGATCCTAGACGTCTCGCACCAGCCGAAGATCTAACTTCCCCTATTAGAAGAAACACAGACCTCTCTTGCCTCCAGAGAAATACCCCACAGAAATAGCAGCCCCCCACATATAATGACGGTGAAATGAGAGGAAGGCACATACACAGTATGAAAACAGATTCAGCAAAATGAGGCCCGCTAAAACTAGATAGCAGAGGATACAAAAGTAAACTGCGCGGTCAGCAAAAAACCCTTCAAAAAACCATCCTGTAATTACTTGAACTCATGTTCCAACTCATGGAACATGAGGAGCAATTACAGCCCACTAAAGCACCCAGCAGCAAAGAGACAATTATATGCAAGCTGGACAAGACAAAAATAAAGCAAAACGAGGAACAAGAAAATCAAAACTTAGCTTGTCCTGAAGATTACTGAAGCCAGAAGCTGAGGTAACAAAACACTCTGATAACCTTGATAGCCGGCGGGGAAATGACAAGAAAGCCCGGTTAAATAGGAAACTCCCAAATCCTAATAGAACAGGTGGACACCAGAGACAGCAGAACACAAATCACCCAGTACCATCAGTAACCACCAGAGGGAGCCCAAAAACAGAACTCACAACAGTACCCCCCCCTTGAGGAGGGGTCACCGAACCCTCACGAGAACCACCAGGGCGACCAGGACAAGCCCTATGAAAAGCGCGGACCAAATCATCAGCATGAACATCAGAGGCAACCACCCAAGAATTATCCTCCTGACCATAACCCTTCCACTTGACCAAATACTGGAGTCTCCGTCTGGAAACACGAGAATCCAAGATCTTCTCCACAACATACTCCAATTCTCCCTCCACCAGCACCGGAGCAGGAGGCTCAAGCGAAGGAACAACAGGTACCTCATACCTCCGCAACAACGACCGATGGAACACATTATGAATAGCAAACGATGCCGGGAGATCCAAACGAAACGACACAGGATTAAGAATTTCCAAGATCCTATAAGGACCGATGAACCGAGGCTTGAACTTAGGAGAAGAGACCTTCATAGGAACAAAACGAGAAGACAACCACACCAAGTCCCCAACACGAAGTCGAGGACCCACGCGGCGACGGCGATTAGCAAACTGCTGAGCCTTCTCCTGGGACAACTTCAAATTGTCCACCACATGACTCCAAATCCGATGCAACCCATCCACCACCATGTCCACTCCAGGATAATCAGAAGGCTCCACCTGACCAGAGGAAAAACGAGGATGAAACCCCGAATTACAAAAGAAAGGAGAAACCAAGGTAGCAGAACTAGCCCGATTATTAAGGGCAAACTCGGCCAGCGGCAAAAAGGTAACCCAGTCATCCTGATCAGCAGAAACAAAACACCTCAAATAAGTTTCCAAGGTCTGATTAGTTCGCTCCGTCTGGCCATTCGTCTGAGGATGGAATGCAGACGAAAAGGACAAATCAATGCCCATCTTAGCACAGAACGTCTGCCAAAATCTAGACACAAACTGGGATCCCCTGTCAGAAACGATGTTCTCCGGAATCCCATGCAAACGAACCACGTTCTGGAAAAACAGAGGGACCAACTCAGAGGAGGAAGGCAACTTAGGCAAGGGTACAAGATGAACCATTTTAGAAAAGCGGTCACACACAACCCAGATGACAGACATTTTCTGAGAGACAGGGAAATCCGAAATAAAGTCCATGGAAATGTGCGTCCAAGGCCTCTTCGGGATAGGCAAAAATGACAACAATCCACTGGCTCGAGAACAGCAAGGCTTAGCCCGAGCACAAACCTCACAAGACTGCACAAAAGAACGCACATCCCTCGACAAGGAAGGCCACCAAAAAGACCTGGCCACCAAGTCTCTAGTACCAAATATTCCAGGATGACCTGCCAACGCAGAAGAATGGACCTCGGAGATGACTCTACTGGTCCAACTATCCGGAACAAACAGTCTCTCAGGCGGACAACGATCAGGTTTACCCGCCTGAAACTCCTGCAAAGCACGTCGCAAGTCTGGGAAGACGGCCGACAAAATCACCCCATCCCTAAGGATACCAGTGGGCTCAGAATTTCCAGGGGAGTCAGGCACAAAACTCCTAGAAAGAGCATCCGCCTTCACATTCTTTGAACCTGACAGGTACGAAACCACAAAATTGAAACGAGAGAAAAACAGTGACCAACGAGCCTGTCTAGGATTCAGACGCCTGGCAGACTCAAGGTAAATCAGATTTTTGTGATCAGTCAAGACCACCACACGATGTCTAGCACCCTCCAGCCAATGACGCCACTCCTCAAATGCCCACTTCATGGCCAAAAGTTCCCGATTACCCACATCATAATTCCGCTCAGCGGGCGAAAATTTTCTAGAAAAGAACGCACATGGCTTCATCACCGAGCAATCGGAGCTTCTCTGTGACAAAACCGCCCCCGCTCCAATCTCGGAAGCATAAATCTCAACCTGGAAAGGAAGCGAAACATCAGGCTGACGCAACACAGGAGCAGAAGAAAACCGGCGTTTAAGTTCCCGAAAGGCCTCCACAGCCGCAGGAGACCAATCAGCAACATCAGCACCCTTCTTAGTCAAATCCGTCAAAGGCTTAACAACACTAGAAAAATTAGTTATAAAACGACGATAGAAATTAGCAAAGCCTAAGAACTTCTGCAGACTCTTAAGAGATGCAGGCTGCGTCCAGTCACAAATAGCCCGAACCTTGACGGGATCCATCTCAATAGTAGAAGGGGAAAAAATATACCCCAAGAAAGAAATCTGGACTCCAAAGAGACACTTTGAGCCCTTTACAAACAAGGAATTAGCCCGCAGGACCTGAAACACCTTCCTGACCTGCTGAACATGAGACTCCCAGTCATCAGAAAAAACCAAAATATCATCCAAATACACAATCATAAATTTATCCAGATATTCACGGAAAATATCGTGCATAAAGGACTGGAAGACTGAAGGAGCATTAGAAAGTCCGAAAGGCATTACCAAATACTCAAAATGGCCCTCAGACGTATTAAATGCGGTTTTCCACTCATCACCTTGCTTTATTCGTATAAGATTATACGCACCCCGAAGATCAATCTTAGTGAACCATTTAGCCCCCTTAATGCGAGCAAACAAATCAGTCAACAAAGGCAAAGGATACTGATATTTTACGGTAATCTTATTCAAAAGACGATAATCTATACAAGGCCTCAAGGACCCATCTTTTTTGGCCACGAAAAAAAAACCTGCTCCCAAAGGGGACGAAGATGGATGGATATGTCCCTTTTCCAAGGACTCCTTAACATAATCCCGCATAGCAGTATGCTCTGGCACTGACAGATTGAACAAACGACCTTTAGGAAATTTACTACCAGGAATTAAATCTATAGCACAATCGCAATCCCTGTGAGGAGGAAGCGAACTGAGCTTAGGCTCCTCAAAAACATCCCGATAATCAGACAAAAATACAGGAACCTCAGAAGGAGTAGATGAAGCGATAGAAATCGGAGGTGCATCATCATGAACCCCTGACATCCCCAGCTTAACACAGACATAGTTTTCCAGTCAAGGACTGGATTATGAGTTTGTAACCATGGCAGACCAAGTACTAGAACATCATGTAAATTATACAATACCAGGAAGCGAATCACCTCCTGATGAACGGGAGTCATACGCATGGTCACTTGTGTCCAGTACTGAGGTTTATTCATAGCTAAAGGTGTAGAGTCAATTCCCTTCAAAGGAATAGGGACTTCCAGAGGCTCAAGACTAAACCCACATCGCTTGGCAAATGACCAATCCATAAGACTCAGGGCAGCGCCTGAATCTACATAGGCATCGACGGAAATGGATGATAATGAGCAAATCAGAGTCACAGACAGAATGAACTTAACGTACTAATGGCAACAGACTTATCAACCTTTTTTGTGCGTTTAGAGCATGCTGATATAACATGAGCTGAATCACCACAATAAAAGCACAACCCATTTTTCCGCCTATAGTTTTGCCGTTCACTTCTAGACTGAACTCTATCACATTGCATTGTCTCAAGTGCCTGTTCAGAAGACACCGCCAAATGGTGCACAGGTTTGCGCTCCCGTAAACGCCGATCAATCTGAATAGCCATAGTCATAGACTCATTCAGACCCGTAGGCGCAGGGAACCCCACCATAACATCTTTAATGGCCTCAGAAAGGCCATCTCTGAACTTTGCAGCTAGGGCGCACTCATTCCACTGAGTAAGCACTGACCATTTCCGAAATTTTTGACAATATATTTCCGCTTCATCTTGCCCCTGAGAGAGAGCTAATAAAGCTTTTTCAGCCTGAATCTCCTGGTTAGGTTCCTCATAGAGCAAATCCAATGCCAGAAAAAACGCATCCACATTAAGCAACGCAGGATCCCCTGGTGCCAATGCAAATGCCCAATTTTGAGGGTCACCCCGCAGGAAAGATATAATAATCTTAACCTGCTGAGCAGGGTCTCCAGAAGAGCGAGATTTCAAAGAAAGGAACAGCTTGCAATTGTTCCTAAAATTAAGAAAACTAGATCTATCTCCAGCAAAGAACTCTGGAATAGGGATTCTAGGTTCAGACATAGGGGCATGTACAACAAAATCTTGTATATTTTGAACCTTAGCAGCAAGATTATTCAAGCTGGAAGCTAAACTCTGGACGTCCATGATAAACAGCTAAGGTCAGAGCCATTCAAGGATTAAGAGGAGGAAAAAAAAAAAAAAAAAATCAGCCTGGCTGCAATTAAGGCTAGGCAGCAACCTCAGAGGAGAGAAAAAAAAAAAAAACTTCCTCAGACTACTTTTCCTCCTACTTCAGCCCAAACATTTTGGCCGGCTATACTGTCATGATTCCAATGGCAGAGAATCACAAAAGGACAAGCACCAACGAGCTCTAGGGTGATGGAACCTGAGCTGACCGCGACCCTAAACCTGAACACACAAATAACAATAGCCGGGGAACGTGCCTACGTTGATCCTAGACGTCTCGCACCAGCCGAAGATCTAACTTCCCCTATTAGAAGAAACACAGACCTCTCTTGCCTCCAGAGAAATACCCCACAGAAATAGCAGCCCCCCACATATAATGACGGTGAAATGAGAGGAAGGCACATACACAGTATGAAAACAGATTCAGCAAAATGAGGCCCGCTAAAACTAGATAGCAGAGGATACAAAAGTAAACTGCGCGGTCAGCAAAAAACCCTTCAAAAAACCATCCTGTAATTACTTGAACTCATGTTCCAACTCATGGAACATGAGGAGCAATTACAGCCCACTAAAGCAACCAGCAGCAAAGAGACAATTATATGCAAGCTGGACAAGACAAAAATAAAGCAAAACGAGGAACAAGAAAATCAAAACTTAGCTTGTCCTGAAGATTACTGAAGCCAGAAGCTGAGGTAACAAAACACTCTGATAACCTTGATAGCCGGCGGGGAAATGACAAGAAAGCCCGCTTAAATAGGAAACTCCCAAATCCTAATAGAACAGGTGGACACCAGAGACAGCAGAACACAAATCACCCAGTACCATCAGTAACCACCAGAGGGAGCCCAAAAACAGAACTCACAACATACACCATGTTCCAAATTATTACGCAAATGATATTTTTCTCGGATGTTCCTAAATGGGCGGTGCAAATGACAGTCAGTCTAATGAAAGTCATCACCCATTAGAGTATACATCGAATTTTATTGAAGAAACCTCCCAATGATAACAGTATACCGTATATACTCGAGTATAAGCCAATATTTTCAGCCCACTTTTTTGGGAAAGTCCCACCTCTCGGCTTATACTTGAGTCATACCCAGGGGTCGGCAGGGGAGGGGGGGCGGGGGCTGTGTAATTATACTTACCTACTCCTGGCGCGTTACCTACTCCCGGCTGCAGTCTCTTCCTGTACTGAGCGGTCACATGGTACCGCTCATTACAGTAATGAATATGTGGCTCCACCTACCATAGAGGTAGGTGTCTGTATGGGGCATCTTATCCGGCCATGTGCAGCATTATATGGGGGCAAATGTCTGTATGGGGCATCTTATCCGGCCATGTGCAGCATTATATGGGGGCAAATATCTGTATGGAGCATGTTATGTGGCCATGTGCAGCATTATATGGGGGCAAATGTCTGTATGGGGCATCTTATCCGGCCATGTGCAGCATTATATGGGGGCAAATGTCTGTATGGGGCATCTTATGGGGCCATGTGCAGCATTATATGGGGCAGTTATCTGTATGGAGCATCTTATGGGGCCATAATCCAATTTGTGGAGCATTATACGGGGCAAATGTCTTTATGGAGTATCTTATCGGGTCATAATCAACATTTGTGCAGCATTATATGGGGCATATTTTAATATGAAACATCTTATGGAGCCCATCATAAACTGTATGGAGCATTATATGGGGCTCCTGATTCAATATGGATATTCAAAAACACTTAACCTACTGCTGTCTCAATTAATTTTACTTTTATTGGTATCTATTTTTTTTTTTGAAATTTACCGGTAGCTGCTGCATTTTCCACCCTAGGCTTATACTCGAGTCATTAAGTTTTTTTGTGGCAAAATTAGGGAGGGGGGGTCGGTTTATACTCGATTATATACGGTAATCTCCAAAATGAAGAAAAATTCAAAATGCACTGTTCCAAATTATTAGGCATAGTAGAATTGCTAAACATTTCATATGTTTTAAAGAACTGAAAATGCTCATTTGTGGCATTAGGAGGTCTTATTCACTGAACAAAAAAGCTATTTAACGCCAAAACCTCCTAACAGGCCAAGTTACATGTTAACATAGGACCCCTTCTTTGATATCACCTTCACCAGGGGTTTCAAACTGCATTCCTCGAGGGCTGCAAACAGGTCATGTTTTCAGGATTTCCTTGTACTGCACAGGTGATAATTTAATCACCAACTCATTATTTGTGTAGGTGATTAAATTATCACCTGTGCAGTACAAGGAAATCCTGAAAACATGACCTGTTTGCAGCCCTCAAGGAATGCAGTTTGACACCCCTGACCTTCACAATTCTTGCATCCATTAAACTTGTGAGTTTTTGGAGAGTTTCTGCTTGCATTTCTTTGCATGAAGTCAGAATAGCCTCCCAGAGCTGCTGTTTTGATGTGAACTGCCTCCCACCCTCATAGATCTTTTGCTTAATGATACTCCAAAGGTTCCCTATATGGTTGGGGTCAGGGGAAGATGGTGGCCACACCATGAGTTTATCTCCTTTTATGCCCATAGCAGCCATTGACTCAGAGGTATTCTTTGCAGCATGAGATGGTGCATTGTCATACATGAAGATGATTTTGCTCCTGAAGGCATGTTTCTGCTTTTTAGACCATGGAAGAAAGTTGTTCAGTCAGAAATTCTATATACTTTGCAGAGGTCATTTTCACACCTTCAGGAACCTTTACGGGCCCTACCAGCTGTTCCCCATGATTCCGGCCCAAAACGTGACTCCTCCACCTACTTGCTGACGTCGCAGCCTTGTTGGGACATGGTGGCCATCCACCAACCATCCATCTGGACCATCCAGGGTTGCTCGACACTCATCAGTAAACAAGACTTTGAAAATTAGTCTACATGCATGTCTGGGCCCACTGCAACCGTTTCTGCTTGTGAACACTGTTTAGGGGTGGCCGAATAGTAGGTTTATGCACCACAGCAAGCCTTTGAAGGATCCTACACCTTGAGGTTCAAGGGACTCCAGAGGCACCAGCAGCTTCAAATATCTGTTTTCTGCTTTGTAAAGGTATTTTGGCATCTGCTCTCTTAATCCAATGAATTTGTCTGCCAGAAAACTTCCTCATTATGCCTTTATCTAACATGAACTTTGTCTGCTCTGTTTCAGTCACAAATCTTTTCACAGTATAATGATCACTCTTAAGTTTTCGGGAAATATCTAATGTTTTCATACCTTGTCCAAGGCATTTTAACGCTTTTCAGCAGCAGAGAGATCCTTTTCATTTCCCATATTGCTTGAAACCTGTGGCCTGCTTAATAATGTGGAACATCATTTTTAAAGGGAACCTGTCACCTGAATTTGGCGGGATCGGTTTTCGGTCATATGGGCGGAGTTTTCAGGTGTTTGATTCACCCTTTCCTTACCCGCTGGCTGCATGCTGGTCGCAATATTGAAGTTCATTCTCTGTCCTCCATAGTACACGCCTGCGCAAGGCAAGATTGCCTTGTGCAGGCATGTATTACGGAGGACAGAGAATTAACTTCAATCCAATATTGCAGCCAGCATGCAGCCAGCGGGTAAGGAAAGGGTGAATCAAACACCTGAAAACCCCGCCCCTATGGCTGAAAATTGTTCCCTCCAAATTCAGCTGACAGAGTCCCTTTAAGTAGTTTCTTTTAATTAGAATCACCTGGAAAACTAATCCCATTTTTAAGATTGATTTAAGTGATCCATTGAGCCCTGAGACACAATACCATCCACGAGTTTATTTGAAAAACAAAACAATTAAATCTTTATGACACTTAAATCCAATTTGGAGTGTATATTGGTTGCGAGGCCAATAAGGCTACTTTCACACTTGCGTTGTGTGACGTACGTCGCGATGCGTCGTTTTGGGGGAAAAAACGCATCCTGCAAAGTTGCCCGCAGGATGCGTTTTTTTCTCCATAGACTTGTATTAGTGACGCATTGCGACGTATGGCCACACGTCGCATCCATCGTGCGATGGATGCGTCGTGTTTTGGCAGTCGGCACAAAAAAAGTTACAAGTAACTTTTTTGTGTGTCGCATCCGCCATTTTCGACCGTGCATGTGCGGCCGAATCTCCACCCCCTCCTCCCCGGACATTACAATGGGGCAGCGGATGCGTTGAAAAACTGTATCCGCTGCCCCCGTTGTGCATTTCTTTCGCTACGGGCCCGTACCAACGCAAGTGTGAAAGTAGCCTAAGAGACTCATTTAATTACATGTTTAATTCCTTAAACTTAGCAGGTTTTTTTTCATATATGATCTTTTAACCCATCCACTTTCCTGACCAGGACAAAATTTTACAATTCTGACCACTGTCCCTTTATGTGGTAGTAACGCTGGTGACACATTGTACTCCACATTAGTGGTAAATTTAGGCCCATATTTTTTGCGTTTATTTTGTGAAAATATTGGATTTTTGGCAAAAATTTCACAATTTTCAAAATTTTAATTTTTATGCCCTTAATCCAGAGAGTTATACCAGTTAAAAGTTCATAAATAATATTCACCATGTCTACTTTACATCTGCATCAGTTTTTAAACAGAATTTTTTTTTTGTTAGGAAGTTAAGGTTTAAAAGCTGAACAGCAATTTCTCAATTTTCCAACAAAATTTAAAAACTGCAACCCTGACAATGCTCAAAAACACATTGACGTTTATTAACCCTTTAGGTGCTTCACAGGAACTAAAGCAATGTGGAAAGAAAAAATAAAAATTTTACTTTTTCCCACGAAAATGTTGATTTAGCCCTAAATTTTGCATTTTCACAAGGATAACCGTAGAAAATGCACCGTTTAATTTGTTATGCAATTTCTCCCCAGTAAGTAGATACTCCAAATGTGGTGGAAAGCTACTTTTTGGGGACATGGCAGGACACAGAAGAGAAAGAGCACCATTTTGACTTTTGGGACGCAAAAATTGTCTGGAATCGATGATAGACATCATGTCGGATTTGCAGAGCCCCTGATGTGCCTAAACAGTGGAAACCCCCTACAAGTAACCCCATTTTGAAAACTGCATCCCTCAAGGACCTTGTCTTGAGGTGTGGTGAGCGCCTTGAACCCACAGTTGCTTCACTGAAATTTATAAAGTTGAGCGTGAAAATGAAAAAGAAATTTTTCCCCCAAATGTTTCATTTTCACAAGGCTAACCGGAAAAATTAACCATACAATTTGTTGTGTAATATTTCCTGCGTACACAGATAGTCATGTGTGGTGGAAAACTACTGTTCGGCGTTTACAGGGCTTGGAAGGGAAGGAGCGCCAACTAAATTCTGGAGCTTAATTTTGGGTGGAAGAGATTGCAGATGAAATGTCACATTTGAAGAGCCCCCAACATGCCAAAACAGCAGAAACCTCACACAAGTGACCCCATTTTTGGATCTACACCACAAGGAATTTATTTGGGGTTTAGTGATCATTTTTAATCTTCTGCCAATTCACATAATTGTATAATATTAGCCAGAGTATATGGAAAATTAAATTTTTTCACAAATGTTGCTTTGTCCCTAAGTTTTTAATTTTCAAAGCGGATAATGTGAGAAAATAAAAGGTACAATTTGTTACGCAATTTCTTCTGAGTATGTCAATACCTCTTGTGTGGTCAAAAACTACTTTTGAGGCATAGTGCAAATCTCAGAAGGGAGGAAACACCATATTGGAGTTCAGATTTTGATGTGCAGGTGCCATGTCACATTGGCAGAGCCTCTGAGGGGCCACAACAGCAGAACCTGCCCATAAGTGACCCCATTTCACAAACTAAGTCTCAATTCCTCTACTGGTGCAGTGATCATACTGACACCACGACTGTCACAGAAATTTATACCAGTCAAGAAATTTTTTTGACATTTTTACCACAAAAAATGTTTTAGCCCCAAATTTTACATATTCACATACTATGAAGCCTGACACCATCTGTCATGTGATTTTTTTTTTTGTGTGTCAGATTTGAATTTTTTTTATTTATATAGCCATTTCTACCTGTTCTTGTATACATGTGGTTGTGTTCCTGAAGAAGTCACTTGAACTTCGAAACGCGTTGAAATAAAAGCCACTTTCCTTCATTTGGATATCTTTGGTCCTGCATTTCAATCGGCAGCGCGGATTTCATCCACAAACCTTCTACCTCTTCACTTATGACTTCTGGTGGAGATTTCACTTCTGAAGGGCAAGCCAGACATAGTGGATCTGATCCATCTTGCTATGATTGCTTTTGATGATTTCTCTTGTCTCTACCTCTGAATTGGATGAAGAGGTTGGAGTCCTGACTATAGCCCTGGGTAGTTTTTAGGTAGAACAGGACTGCTTGTCTAACATCTAATGAGTGAACGAACAGTTGTTCTTTCTGATTTCTTGGATGTTGATAATGATGTTGATACCATCTTTGGAACAAATGCAGGATCAAATCTAAGCACTATTCAATCTTCCAAAATCTGAAGGTACGCATCCTTGATAGAGCCTGAATCTCGCCTATTCTTTTGGTGGAGGCGATGGCCACTAAAAATGCTGTTTTAAAAGAAAGCCTGTTAATGCTTATGTCCTCTAGGTTCGTATGGTGATCTGCATAGAGCATTTAGCATCAAGCTCAGGTCCCATGGAGGTACTGACCTTTTTACCATGGGCCTCAGTCTTTGAAGAATCTGGCAACCCAGGGGTGAGAAGCTAAAGGAAAATTGAAGACGACACTCAAGGCCGAAACATCTTAACCCAGCAATATTAGAGGCATAATTATACACACGCTACTGTGCAGGCGCCATATTGCTCAATGTAATTTTTTTTTTTTATAAACCCAACACAGTATATAAATTAGACGGAAGTTTGATCCTAGTGTCACATTAGTGTGATCCGATTCTCTAGCATGAGAAGCACAGTTGCAGAGAACTTAATTTCTTTAATCTTCTCCATTCTCTGTGTCCACAGATGTTAGACTGCACTCGAATGACATCTGGCCGCAATCCGATATTTTACAAGCACGATCAGATGTATCCGCAGCATGCTACAATTGGTTTCTTGTGCTGAATTGACATGAGCAAAAAAATAAATCACAGATCTGCACTGCTCCATAGTATAACATTGGGCCAAGTGCTATTCAAAAAAACATTGGATAGCTCTCGGCCATGTGAGGATAGCTCACAGTCATGTGAGCGAGCTCTTAAAGCGATCTGAAACTTGTGTGTTTACTTTGAAAATTCGTCCTAAAATGACTATAATCCAGATTTTAAGATGCACATTTTGAATACAGCAATAAAATTAAATAGCTCATTAGTCCAATTGAATTCAATCTCAGTGCATCCAGCCTGACTAGTGCAGCTTGTACAGAGCAGTGTAAGATCTCAACAGCAGAATGGACATTGTGGAGGTGTATGGGAGGAGATTAAACCTAAAGGTTTTCAAAGTAAAGATATCATCCATGTCAGATTTAAACAGAGATTTAGATTGTGTAGTGAATTCTGCTGACAGATCTATGATAACGCAGACAATATAATGTGCCATACAGAACAAGGACAGGAACACCTAACCTTACATTCTTTTATAATGGCTTCAGCACCAAAGCATGTTTCAATAAAGGCTGCACCAAAACGCGTCTTGTGGCTGACGTCAACACACTGGGCCCTTGTGAAATAGTGCAGTTATAGTCCAGTGTCCTATTGCCTTGCACTTCATTATTGTCTGCATGCTAGGTATTCACTGATTCTGTTTGCTCATGTACCGCCCTTTTAATACCTGTGAATGTTGTCTTATCATACATTGTAATACCTACTTAAAAATATATACAGCCCGATTCAATAAGGTGTTTTCTACAGGGGGGGCGTGGCCTGAACGTCCATGTGAGCGGACGTGTGACAGAGCGCTCCCGCTGCCAACGCTAAATTTATCCTTATAAGCCGCGGCTGAGCGGCGATTCAAAGCGCTTACCGGCTGCAGGAGAGTCCCGGGAGTGCGGCGGTGAATAGAGGCGGCCCCGAGGTCAACAAATATGACCAGGAGGAGGCAAATAGATGCAGGAGCCGGCGAGGCTGGGACCAGCCAAGATGGCGCCGACGCCAGGGAGAAGGCGGAGAAGGACAACGCTGCATGCCAGAAGAGAATGGCGGCGGCGGCGGCAAAGCTCCAGCAGTTTGCTAGAGTGGAGGCCGCAGGGAACACAGGAAAAGCAGAGGAGGACGCCGGAGCAGACACAGACACAGAAGGAGAGGAGGAAAGCCCAGCAGAGGAGCAGGAGGTACAACAGGGGAGCAGGGATGGTGACATGGCGGTGGTAGTAGGGGGATCTGAAGATAAGGAGTCAGGAGCAGAGCCCACCCTTAGAGATGTATTTGCACTGGTATCATCATGCAAACAATCCCTGACCCAGCAGATACAGGAGGTCAAGGGGGATACAGCCCAGATAAATGCAGCCCTGCAGAAGATTGACAAACGTGTGGGGGCTGTGGAGGAAAGAGTGAGCACTGCAGAAGACCATATAGTGCAGCTGCAGAAAGCGGAGAGGAAGTTTACTCAGGCAATATCGGAGCTGGCTGCAAAAAATGAGGATCTGGAGAATAGGTCCAGAAGAAATAACATTCGTATAGTGGGTGTCCCTGAAAAAACTGAGGGGAGGAATCCCACGGAGTATATTGAAAGCTGGCTCCTTGAGACTTTTGGTGATGCAGCACTGACAAAAGTATTTGCGGTAGAAAGAGCCCACAGGGTCCCACCAAAACCACCTGTCCCTAGAGCAAGTCCCCGTACCATGCTTGCCAAAATCCTAAACTACAGAGATAGAGACACTATCCTGAGGAAGGCCAGAGACATGACGGATCTGACAATTGGAGGTCAAAGAATTGCTATTTATCCTGACTATTCCGCCCTGGTACAGAAACAGCGGATGATGTTCACGGGTATCAAGAGACGGCTGAGAGAACTGGGAGTGCAATACTCCATGATGTTTCCGGCACGACTGAGAGTGGTAGCGTTGGATAAGATTCATTTTTTCCAGACGCCGGAGGACGCTACCCAGTGGATAGATCTTAACGCTAAAAAGCTTAAAGGGAAAGGAGATTGAAAATGTGGGGTGGGTTAGTCGGGAGGTATTTTAATTATTCCAAAAAGGGGGAAAAGAGATGGACTGACAGTACATTGGTAATTGAAATGTGAAGGTTGGAGGGTGGAGCTGGGTATTACTCAGGGAACGCACTGGGAGTGCTGATGCGGCGGAGAAGTACGAGGGAGGAAGGGTGTGCAGCGTACTAAAAGTTTATTTCGTTTCTTGTAGTTGTAATGTAATACAGGTTGAATTATATTGTTCTTCTAAGAATTGCGCCGAATTCTGTTATAAACGGTAGCGGGAGGCGGAAGGAGAAGGTTACGTTAACAAGAGTGTTCGCAATGGGTGATGGTGCCCCACTCTTGATAAGAGGCAGAATGTATAGTATTGGGGGGTGTGGGGGAGGGGGAGGAGGGGTAAGGGTGGGGAGGGAAGTTAGACAGCTCAGAACTGGGAGTAAAGACATAACTAAAGATGATGAGTCACATAATAGGGGACCGCTTTAAGATATTGAGTTGGAATGTGAGAGGTCTGGCGGATAAGTCTAGGAGAGCTGCGAGCTTGCAGTATGCGAAGGATCAACGGGCTTCTATGATATGCCTGCTAGAGACGCACTTGATACAGGAGAAAGTGGACGTACTGAATAGACGTTGGATACAGAAAGGGTATCATTCTACCTTTTCGACGTACTCAAGAGGTGTGTCAGTGTTGGTGCCGGTGGGAGTGCAGTATGAAGAGGCGAAAGTATGCGTGGATGCTGAGGGTCAGTATGTGGCGATACAATGTATATTGTATGGAGTGAGATTGTGTGTTGCGGCAATGTATATTCCACCTCCATATTCAAGCAAGAAGATCAGGGAGGTGTTGGAGAAGGTGGAACGATGGGAACCACTACCACTTTTAATTATTGGGGATTTGAATAATATCTGTGATGACTTTTGGGATAAAAATAAGAACACCCAGAACAGGTCGGAGGGGCACACTACAACATTTGGTACCTATGTCCGTGAAATAGGCATGATTGATCTATGGAGAGTTAGACATGTTGGGGAGAGAGGGTACTCGTGCTACTCGCCGGCTCATGCTACGCTATCCAGAATTGATATGGCGCTGGGTAACCGCCTGTTAGACACAATGGTGGGGGAGGTGCGTTATCTGCCGAGGGCCCTTTCGGATCACAGTCCAATTGAGGTGGAGGTTAGGTTGTTGGGGACACGGACCGCAAGCGGGAGAGAATGGAAGATCCATCCTAACTGGTTACAGAGTATTGACTTGGACGGTATAGGGAAGGAGGTGACGGAATTCTTTGCTTTAAATGATGGGAGTACAGATGCTCCAACTGTTTGGGATGCAATGAAAGCGTACCTGAGAGGGTTACTATTTAGAGACATTAGTAGGTGTAAGAGGAGGATAAGGGAGGCGGAGAGAGTGGCGATGGAGGAGCTGAAAGCCGCAGAGGGATGAGATGGTAGTGATGGGGACTTCCGAGGCAGAGAAGAGGTTGAGAATAGCGCAAAATTGTATGGAAAAGATTCTGCTGGGAAAAGCTGAGAGGAAGCGGGAGTTTCAGAGGGTGACTTATTTTCAGGAGGGAGAAACAGTGGGACACATGCTATCGGTGGTAGCCGCGGCTCAGCGTAGTACATCGTATGTACACTCGTTGGTTTCGGATGGGGGGAGCAGGGTATCTGAAACACCTGAAATTATAAAGGTCTTTGCGGACTTTTACGCGGACTTATATTCCTCCAGGGTCAATGAGTCAGCCGGAGATACAGAGACTTTCCTTGAGAGTCTGGGTCTTCCGAAATTGAGTGAGGAGGATAGGGTGAGCCTCGACGCCCCTATCACCGAGGAGGAACTGAGTCGGGCGCTGAAGTCTATGGCCAATGGGAAGGCACCTGGGGTTGATGGGTTACCAGCCGAAATCTATAAAAGTTTGGAGGAAGTGCTGATTCCCAGATTAAAGTTAGTACTGGAGGAAGCTGGATGCCATGGGTATCTCCCAGCATCTATGAGGGAGGCTATTATAGTGGTTATTCCGAAGGAGGACAAGGATCTGGGGAAGCCTGAGTCGTATCGGCCAATCTCTCTGTTAACCATCGATGTCAAACTCTTGGCCAAGGTGTTGGCTACCCGTTTGTCCAGCGTCATTGCTAACCTTGTACATTCGGATCAGTCTGGTTTTATGCCTGACAGGTCTACAGCGGTTAATCTGCCGAGGCTGCATATGAACCTGCAGCTGAAGTCTGACAACTGTGGCCGAAGGGTGATTGCATCCTTGGATGCCCATAAGGCGTTTGACAGTGTGGAGTGGGGATATCTCTGGCGGGTGTTGAAATGTATGGGTATTGGTCCGCAATTTGTGGCGTGGACTCAACTGTTATATTCACTACCAACAGCTAGAATTAGAGTGAATGGGAAACTTTCTCAGCCTATAAAATTGGCCAGAGGTACGAGGCAGGGTTGCCCACTGTCGCCCCTTCTGTTTGCCTTAGCTGTGGAGCCACTGGCCGCCAAGATCCGACAATCGGATGAGGTCCCTGGGTTCAGATATGGGAGTGTTGAGGAGAAGATTGCGTTATATGCAGATGACATCTTACTGTTCCTGGCGGACCCGGATAAAGCCTTGAATGGGGCTATCGAGATCATTGGGAAATTTGGAGCCTTGTCGGGATTGAGGATAAATCGGTCCTCTTTGAGGTGGATGGGGTGGAGGAGAGCAGAAGTGAGCCATTGGGAGAGGGGCGGCTTAAGGTGGCATCCCTTTTCAAATACCTGGGAATATGGATCTCGATGCCAGTTACAGAGTTTTTGTATAGGAATTTGACTCCTCTCATGGGCGTCCTTAAAGCAAAAGTGGATGCGTGGAATAAATTGCACCTATCGGTGGTGGGTAGGGTTAATCTCATTAAAATGGTTCTGATGCCCAAATTACTTTACGTCCTACATAACGCGCCAGTTTGGATTCCACGTGGGAAGTTCCGGCAGATTAATGCTCTTTTTAGAAGCCTGATATGGGGGAGGCGGTACCCACGTATTTGCCTGGAGACGCTTCAGCGACCCAAGGAAGATGGAGGATTGGCTTTACCCAATCCCGAGTTATATTTTCTTGCAGCCCAGAGCCAGCATTTGAAGGGCTGGGCGCGGGAGGCGTCTACCAGTGCGGTACAACACTTGATGGAGAGGGTGACAAACCGACGACCGGTGGTGCAGTGTCTGGAGGATGGCTCCTTGGGAGTGTTGGGGAAATTATACCCAACTATGTTTTTGATACATAAATTATGGACCAGACTGCGACAGATTCGGGGGGTTACGGAGCTGACTAAATTTACACCGATATGGCTTAATAATAATTTGGTTGAGTTTGCGGCTCTTGGAGTGTTGGCGGAGTGGCAGGCCAAAGGAATTCACTTGGTGGCTCAGATAATTCAACAACGAGGATTAAAGTCCTTTTCGCAGTTGCAGGGGGAGTTTGGATTGAGACCGACTGGGGAGTATCAATATGCTCAGATGAAACATGCCTTTAAAGCTCAAAACAAGGGCGGTGGTATTGAGATCCAGGAGGACATAGTTCTGGAATACGTGTGTGGGGAAGGGTCCACAAGGGGAGTCATTACCACCCTTTATAAGGACCTTCTACATGCATATTTGCTAGACTTCCCTCTAAAAGCGAGAGCGAAATGGGAAAGAGAGTTAGGCCCAATGGAGGATGAAACCTGGGAGTCGGTGTTGGAGTGGGTTCCAAGAGTGTCACTGAGCGAGCCGTATAGACTATCGCAGCTGTACATCTTGCACAGAGTCTATAAATCACCGGAAGTGTTGTACAGAGCGGGGTTGCGTGGTGACTCGGAATGCCCGAGATGTAAGACTGAGAATGCAGGAATATACCACATGATGTGGACATGTCCAAGACTGGTTGCTTTCTGGTTGGTGGTAATGAGCCGTGTGGAAGGGGCGTATAAATGCAGAGTGCCGAGAGATCCGATAGTGTGTTTACTGGGACATGTAGAGGAAATTAGAGTGGATAACACCTGGAAGATAGCAATAGCTAGGCTATTATATATGGCAAGGAAGGCAATAGCAGCACGGTGGCGCAGTGCTTAGCACAGCAGCCTTGCAGCGCTGGAGTCCTGGGTTCTAATCCCACCCAGGACAACATCTGCAAAGAGTTTGTATGTTCTCTCCGTGTTTGCGTGGGTTTCCTCCGGGTACTCCGGTTTCCTCCCACACTCCAAAGACATACTGATAGGGATTCTAGATTGTGAGCCCCAATGGGGACAGTGATGAGTGCAAAACTGTAAAGCGCTGCGGAATATGTTAGCGCTATATAAAAATAAAGATTATTATTATTATATTATAGCAAGGAACTGGATTAAGGAGGAGCCGCCTACAAGGGGTGAATTCCTGAAATATGTTAAACATGGTCTCAATTTGGAAAAGGGGGTCTACAAAAGACGTGGGAAAATAGAAACGTTTGACAAAATGTGGTCTCCGTGGCTCGAGTTGGGATGAGTAGTTATGGGAAATGGGAGGATGAGGGCCTCTGAAAGGTAGAGAGTGCTAAAGGAACAAGCGGACATAAGTGAGTCGAATGGCTCAAAGAGCCATCAATACTGGTAACAAAAGTATAACTGGGTATGAGCTGTCAGGGGAGGGGGAGGTTTGGGTTTTGTTGGGATTGTTGGGGGTTTAGAAAATGTTAAAATTTTGTAATATACTGGAAAATGCATAAATTGTATTGTTCATATTCGCTTTCAATAAAAATCTATTTAAAAAAAAAAAAAAAAAAAAAAAGGTGTTTTCTACAGAATTCAACCTTAACCCTGATGTTCTGTTCGGGTCATAGTGACCCGAACAGACTTTTTGCGGCCCTGTAGATTTTTTTCTATAAGTCTCAAACTTGAGACTCCTTGACTTTTTCTCATTTAGGGGGACCTACCTATGAGTATTTGCTACACGTAAAAAGTTACACTTGTTGTGTTCGGGTCATAGTGACCCGACATCGTTTTTTACAGCTGTGAGGCCATATTTTCAGTGAAATAAAGGAGTTATAACCTCAGTTGGGTCTATTTATTGCATCTACTATTGTATATCAATTGATTTATTTCCTAAATTATTTCAATGGGGTCGTACACGCGCTCTACCGGGGGTATGCATTGAGATCTGCGCACCATAAAAATGGCTTTATATTGATTATTTTTGGTGCGCAGTCTATTCTAAAATGTAGAGTGCATCCGGAGAGATCACTAAGTGTGCACTACACGTGTATATTATGCGCAGAAAGGACTGCTCAGAACGCGCTGTCTAAGAGGTTTTTTTTGTAAAGTAAGTCTGTCTTCCTGGCTTATCTGCTTGTTTTCAGAAGGGTTCTTATCTTCTCTGCTCTTAACAGTACACATATGCTAGCCCAGACATGTTACCTTTCAGTTTCTTTGGAGAGCAGCTGTGTACATACCTCTGTTCCAGGATATCTCTGTTCCAGGCAGTACCTTTGTTTTCTACAGGTATGTTGCTAGTTATGCTTTGACTAATCAATTCTATTGATAGATTGTATATTGTAAAGGAATACTTTTATTTTATTTTATTACATGTAATTAGTGTTATTACTGTGTGATACACTGCTCTACACTTAGCATGATAGATTGCTGGATATTGAGCACTGGTATGCTTTGATGTAGCATAGAAGCTCTTATTGTTTTTGAAGCTGTTTTTTTTCTCAGACTTTATTATTATTGTTTACTTACAAAGGTTTTTTTTTATTACAAAATATGTGTAGTTTTCTATTTTCGTTTTGCTCATTGATATGTTTTTTCAGAATAAAAACAAAAAAAAAAAAGATTTCTAGTTCATTTTTCTTGTTTTTTTACTACCAAACATGTTCACAAACAGTCTAGTAAGCAAAAAGTATAAAAAAAATTGAGTTAGAGTGTCTAAAATCAAGGTTTAATAAGCCGGGTCATAGTGACCCGGAACACTACAAGTGTAAAGTAAATGCGAACAAAACAGCAGGATTAAAGAGTTTTCAAAATGTTTGCGCAACGAACAAGAAGTTGCACAAATGTGTGACTTGCCCTTTTCACAAAGGCCTGGGCCAGCTTTGCTAAAAATGGGTAGGATGGGGCAGCCAAGTCCACTTGTATGAATCATCAAAATGTATACTACTCAGTGGTAAATTTTGCCAGAAATGTATTGTATTTACTGATAAATATTATATGCCATATATACTCAGTATAAGCTGAAATTTTCAGCCCATTTTTTTAGGCTAAAAGTGCCCCTCTCGGCTTATACTCGAGTCATTCCCAGGGGTCGGCAGGGGAGAAGCAGGAGAGGCGGCTGTCACATCACACTCACCTGCTACAGGCATGGTCTCTGCTTCTCCGATGGTTTCTGGTGCCCACAGCTCTTGTGTTCACCGGTCAACGTGGTACCCCTCATTAAAGTAAGGAATATGGACGTGACTCCACTCTCATAAGCGTGGAGCGTATTTTCATTACTTTAATGAGCGGTACCAGTGACCACTGAACACAGGAACAAACTGCCGGCGCCAAAGAGACCAGAGAAGCAAGGACGAGCAGAGACTGCACCACGAGGGGGAGAGTATGACAGGGAGGGTGAGCCATGCGATATTCACCTGTCCCCGTTTCACCGCCGCGCTGTGTCTTCCGTGTCCTCTAACTGTGACGTTCAGGTCAGAGGGCGCGATGACTTGGTTAGTGCGCTCCCTCTACCTGAACAGTCACTGCAGAGACCCGAAAGACCCAGCGGCACACGGCAGTGAAACGGGGACAGGTGAATATCGCAAGTGTCGGTCTCCTGAGCCACTGATGACTCCCGCACCTGGCCCCCATAGCGTGCCGGTGTCCCTGCCTGCTCAGGACACCTGCACCAGACCCCCAGCGACGAGAGGTGAGCATGTCTTTTTTTAATCGCATGGGGCATAATATTCTATGGAGCATCTTATGGGGCCATCAACCTTTGTGCAGCATTATATGGGGCATAATATTCTGTGGAGCATTTTATAGGGCCATCATTAACCTTTTATGCAGCATTATATGCGGCGTATTTTAATATGGAGCATCTTATGGGGCCCATCATGAACTGTATGGAGCATTATATGGGGCTCCTGATTCAATATGGATATTCAAAAACACAACCTACTGATGTCTCTATTAATTTTACTTTTATTGGTATCTATTTTTTATTTTTATAATTTACCAGTAGCTGCTGCATTTCACACTGTAGGCTTGTACTCGAGTCAATAAGTTTTCCCAGTTTTGTGGCAAAATTAGGGGTCTTGGCTTATACTCTAGTATATACGGTAACTCACTTTTATATACTTATGGGTGTCAAAACCTTCACTTTATTGATTCTCTAAGTGCCTCTAAATAGGACAATGTATTCGGAGACAAGTCTGCTTTAAGGCTACGTTCACACTAACGTTCGGCTAGTGTGCGTCGCGCTAGCGTCGGGCAACGCAGCGGCGACGCACGCGTCATGCGCCCCTATGTTTAACATGGGGGACGCATGCGTTTTTGCTCGTTGCGTTTTCCGACACGTGCGTCTTTTTTGACGCTAGCGTCGGACCAAGAAAACGCAACAAGTTGCATTTTTCTTGCGTCCGATTTTCGTCAAAAAACGACGCACGCGTCGAAAAACGCAGCGTTTGCACGCGTTTTTTCGGTGCGTTGTGCGTCGCGTCGCCGACGCAGCGGCGCACAACGCTAGTGTGAACGTAGCCTAACAGAAACACTAGACTCACACAACCTATCATTTTGTGATGAGTTTTAAGTTTTTCAACCATCTTCTATTATTGATATATAAAATCTAGAAGTAACACGAGTTGAAGCTGTAGAGAGCCCCCCAGCAGTTACCTATGAAGCAACAAGTTTCACATTTGTGCCCGACCCTAGTAATACCTTGATATTACGAACACAGATATTGTACATCAGCCAGGACATGCGATCTAGTGCTTTTGCCATAAAACCTTTTATGTGACAGCTTTTTCATTCCCACTAAAATAAATTGAAGTTTTTCCTAAATTACGTGCTGGTTTTAAGCTGTCTTCTTCCCTCAAACAAGAGGATGCTCGCAGCCATAGCTGAATTTAAGCTGTCAATGCCGGGCACAACAGGAATGTACAGTCTCTTGCCATTTAATTTTTCAGCCAGTAGTAATGATTCTAAACTCAGTCCATGTGTCTCTCCCCCAATCACAAGTGCGCTAGAACCTCTGGCCCATGGTTCAGAATATCTCTGTATAGGAATGTTTGGAATTTCTTGCTTTTCGTGATCCTCTCCATCTTCTTCGTCACTGGATGAGTAATCGTCATGTATTTTATGTTGCCTCCTAGAATCAGATGACATACCACCATAATCAATAGCTTTATCAGGACATGTGGTTTCATTGGGGATTTTCTGCCAGAAGTTATCTGCAAGAAACACCTTTGTGTCTTCCGAGAGATAGTTAGAGACAGTGTTCCAATCTAAACTGCTGATTATCGGCAAGCGAAAATGGGCTCCCATTCCGGCTCTGATTACTTTAGGTTCCCAGGCGTCAACACAACCTAGAAATAAAAAAAATAAAAATTAAAAATTATATTTAGTTAATGGAGGAGAGACGACATGTCCATTTACCCTAGTAGGGCATATGTCTTAGGCCACATTCAGTAATTGATCAGTATCTGTAAGCCAAAACCAGGAGAGGGTGATAAATACAGAAGTGGTGACGTGTTCTATTATACTTTTCCTCTGATTGTTCTTCTCCTGGTTTTAGCTTACAAATACTGAGGTAAAATACTGACCAAATACTGAACGTGTGAACGTAGCCTTAGATAGAGGAAGGTCCTGATCAGGAGAACTCCTCTATGACCCTGAAAGAAGAGCCTCTATGAGCCACAAAACAGATGGCTAGTCATCCAAGTGGCACCCATAAAATATTCCCCAGCAAAAGCAGCTGTTTTCCAGGCATCCTTGGAATGGACCCTGACGATTTCCATAATGCAGATGCCTTAACAAAAGGTGAACTATCGGCTGAGATAAGGAGTTACAAATTAAATTAGCCAACATTTACATGCTGGACTATAGGATCTGGATAGAATTCCTAATTCTATATGTATTTAGAATTTGCCTCCGTCCCTAGTCACTTTCTGCTCTACACTATATACATACAGTGCTGGTGGCAGAGCCTAGGGGAGAAGTCCCATATATTTACAGCCGGAGTTGTCCTCTGTAAATGTCAGATCTAACATTGCTGGCACGGTGCTAAAATGACCTATCCCAGCATTTATCCCCACAGTGGACGTGTTCAGTAGAAACATCTGCATTATGTAATTAGAGGGAGGGGGCTTTCTGTCAAACCATTGGCATTCTGTGATTGAAGGGTGCAAATTGTTTTCTATGGCGACAAGGAGCCAAATTAAGGCCCCCAAATGTGCCATCTATGAAATCCTTTTAGAGAAAGGACTTAATGGGATGTCTGAGTTATTTTAGGAGCAATCAAACTATCTCCCCATCACATCCCATAAGGTATGAAAAATAAAAAAACTAAAAGATAAATATCTTCAATTACCAAAAACATACACATACGAGCTATTCGATATTACCACGTCCGTAATGACCCCCAACTATAAATTTAATTCACCATTCACTGTGTTCAAGGAACTCAAAGCAAAAAGTGATAAACAGTCATACGTGTCCCACATTTGTATCAGTAAAGAAACTCGGCTCATTGCAATTAAAAAGATAAAAAACTCACAGCTGAAGGAAAACTGAACAGGCTCTGTCAGACATTTATGGCCTATCCTGTGGACATACCATAAAAGTCTTTCATGAGACATCCTAGCCTCCAATTTTTGATGTCTTGCATGAAACTCTAGACTGCAAACAGCATTAATAAAATTCATGCAAGAATTAGAAAACTCCAATGTGATGTTTAGTTTGGATCTAAATTAACAACGGAAAAAAAAACAAACATTGTAAGTTGAAGAGATGATTGAGGTTTCCAGCTCCAGCATAGCACTGAGGCTCCCTAGTCAGTGGTAAGAGGAGCTATGCAGGATACTAACCTTTTGTGAGCAGGACTTTATCGCAGCCAGCCCCAGCCGCACATCTCAGAATGGTGCCCAGGTTCCCAGGATCACGGATGTTATCACAGATAAGAGATAGCGGTAAACTGTTATGGAGCTGGATGTCAGGAAACTTCATCTTTACATGATCAGGTTTCCCAAAAATTCCTATGAAGGATTTCAAAGAGTGATATTGCTGCTGTCACATGCCGATTACAGTCACATCATCCCATTATTCAAGTGGCAAAACTATATGGTCAGTTACAAGACTGATCAGCTGTTATCAGCCAGATGTTAAGTGTATGTGCACACGTTCAGGTTTTTTTTTTAGCTTTTTCTGCGATAAAAACGCTATAAAAACGCATACATATGCATCATGCATCATACGCATCGCGGTAAAACAAAGCAGCATGTTCATTAATTTTGCATTTTTTTTCGCGTTTTTCCCGCTATTTAATGCATTGCGAAAAAATGCAGGGAAAAAAAAAAAAAAAACGCAAAAAAAACCATGCGGATTTCTGGCAGAAATGTCTGTTTTTTGTCAGGAAATGTCTGCAAGAAATCCTGACGTGTGCACATACCCTTAGCATTGAGCTGAGCTACAGTATGCAGCTCCATTTCATGTGTAGGAAATGCAAGGCAAAAAAAAATAAAAATGTTGTGTATGCCGTCACAATGAAGACAAGGTGTGGAAAAACAACGAACATTCATTAAAAAACAGCAAAATTGATCCGATTTCATCCTCAAGCCATCATACAAAGAAGTATATAAAACTAATTATAAAGGAAGATGAGATTCAAGCAAATTATAGGTCTCGCCTACTGGTGAGTATCAAAACTCGGGACACAATAGAACAACATATGAATAGTTAATAGTTAACAATAAAGAATAGAAGATTACCGTATATACAATCTCTAGTTTTAAAAAATTTAATTAAAAAATGTACGTTACTCTTTTTCTTCTCCTTTCCCCTTTTACAATAGTAAGAGAAGTCCTATTATGGGCACATTCTCGTGGCCATTTCACATAACCCCTCAGGGAACTAAGTGCCTAGCTTGAAGATCCAAAAAGATTCTCTATTAACCAACCTCCTAAAACAACATGGATGAGATTCGGGGACTTGTTCTTGTATTTCCAATCTTAAACAAGAGGGATCTTTGTCTAAACACTTATTCTATATACAAACTATGAGTTAAAATCCCATGTGTTATTTTCGTCAGTGTTCATCTTTTTCCTAAAGATCTGAATAGTTTTTTTTTTTTTCAGTCACAATTTTTGTATCTAGTAATTCTTTGGTGGTATTGTGGAACCTTTTCCTCACGAAGTGGCTTTAGAATTCCTTGAAAAGATAGATCGCTTCATATGGGGCAGGAAGTAATCTGGAGTCCCGTGTCAAGGCTAGTGTCTTGTTTCTTGGCATTTCCCCTTGACTGTAATGGGGTTTAGGGATTCAGCATGCATTGATAACTTTTTTCACACCGTTTAAAAGGGGCATTCCCATTTCCAAGACCCTATCCCAATATGTAGTAGGTGGAATAATATGAGCAAATGCCTCCAACTAGAAATTTTATACTTTCCTCATGTGCAGGATCTTCGGTATCTATACTATACTACATTTCTAACTGGAGGCATTTGCTAATATTATTACTACATATTGGGATAGGATCTTAGAGATTGGAATACCCCTTTAAAATCGGGGTTCAGTTGCACATCCTCCCACATAATTGGGATGGTGCTACTTTTTCAGAGTTGCCTCTTATATTTAAGTTGTTCATGCTTAAATTGTCCTCAAGGTTAGCATTTTTCTGGTTAAGTAACATAGTAACATAGTTAGTAAGGCCGAAAAAAGACATTTGTCCATCCAGTTCAGCCTATATTCCATCATAATAAATCCCCAGATCTACGTCCTTCTACAGAACCTAATTGTATGATACAATATTGTTCTGCTCCAGGAAGACATCCAGGCCTCTCTTGAACCCCTCGACTGAGTTCGCCATCACCACCTCCTCAGGCAAGCAATTCCAGATTCTCACTGCCCTAACAGTAAAGAATCCTCTTCTATGTTGGTGGAAAAACCTTCTCTCCTCCAGACGCAAAGAATGCCCCCTTGTGCCCGTCACCTTCCTTGGTATAAACAGATCCTCAGCGAGATATTTGTATTGTCCCCTTATATACTTATACATGGTTATTAGATCGCCCCTCAGTCGTCTTTTTTCTAGACTAAATAATCCTAATTTCGCTAATCTATCTGGATATTGTAGTTCTCCCATCCCCTTTATTAATTTTGTTGCCCTCCTTTGTACTCTCTCTAGTTCCATTATATCCTTCCTGAGCACCGGTGCCCAAAACTGGACACAGTACTCCATGTGTGGTCTAACTAGGGATTTGTACAGAGGCAGTATAATGCTCTCATCATGTGTATCCAGACCTCTTTTAATGCACCCCATGATCCTGTTTGCCTTGGCAGCTGCTGCCTGGCACTGGCTGCTCCAGGTAAGTTTATCATCAACTAGGATCCCCAAGTCCTTCTCCCTGTCAGATTTACCCAGTGGTTTCCCATTCAGTGTGTAATGGTGACATTGATTCCTTCCCATGTGTATAACCTTACATTTATCATTGTTAAACCTCATCTGCCACCTTTCAGCCCAAGTTTCCAACTTATCCAGATCCATCTGTAGCAGAATACTATCTTCTCTTGTATTAACTGCTTTACATAGTTTTGTATCATCTGCAAATATCGATATTTTACTGTGTAAACCTTCTACCAGATCATTAATGAATATGTTGAAGAGAACAGGTCCCAATACTGACCCCTGCGGTACCCCACTGGTCACAGCGACCCAGTTAGAGACTATACCATTTATAACCACCCTCTGCTTTCTATCACTAAGCCAGTTACTAACCGATTTACACACAATTTCCCCCAGACCAAGCATTCTCATTTTGTGTAATGAGATTTCATTTTACACAAGAGATCCACAGAGTTTTGTTTTTTTTAATTCATTTTGTTTGCTTTGTAAATCCGTTATCTTGGACTTCATATCCGTTATGGATGGTTTAATCTCAATGATTTGTGACATGATGAGTTGTTGAATCGAGGTTTTTTCATTTTGTATAGAAGTACTCTGGATAAATATTTCAGATGCCGGATTATAATTATTGGACTTGGAAGATTAGTAATCCATCTCATCCTGCGAGTTGCTCGGTATTTAATGAGGACTCTTCCTTTGTATCTGCAGACTCTGATTCCTTGTCTGAATCAGAATGCAATATCGGAAAACAAAAAATTTTAAAAAAGCAACACAGAGATCTCGTATACATTCTTGTGATGCCGGAATGGTCTCCAATAAATTCCCTGCTGTGATCCCATTAGTGTAAGACTACGCGGGTAGCGAAAACTGTACTGGGTTAGAATCCGGATATAGATGTTTCCATAATTTCGTATGTGAAATGCTGCCGAGACCTCTGCACGTGTATCCTGATCATACATCCCCTCCTCAGGTGCACACTGACAGGAGCAGAAAGGCCATTTGACGAATGACAGTTGTTCCTAGTTTGCCGCTCTGAGGTATTTTGTGTCTCCCTGGTATCCCCCGTTGCAGTCATCAGCCGAAGCAGAGTTGCCGGGTACAGCGGCTGGAGAGGTCAATGAGGGGATCGCAGCTGTCAGAGATAGAGGTGGAGAAGAGGGAATATCCTCTACCCCCGTGTTCAATTGTATGGGACTCATCGTGACCTTATCCAGTGGCAGATCGCCATCTACCAATTCTCCATCAGAGTTACTTTCACACGGGGATCCATTATGAGTGACATCTTTCCCCTCTATGTCATTACAAGTAATTACCCCTTCTGTGGGTATATACCCCACCTTCAGCCCATTCTATGATGAGGGCGATCTATTGATGCCCCGTTCTTTGTTCTGGGTTGGAAGTAGCCGCGATGCGGCTTATTAATATGCACATCGTTCTCTGATAATAAGGAGATGTGCGATGCTTTCCCCTGAGTAAGCAATATAGATATCAGGACCTGCGGACCTTGCTAGGGGATGCCCCCTTCTACTGTGATGTTCCAGTGAGGCTGTGGCTTTATCCTCTGCTGCTTGCCACGCTTGTTCGGGTGTAGGCAATATGGCCGGAGCGTGAGAGAGAGGAAGTCCTGTTGATGGAGCGAGGAGCAGTTCTATTCCCTTTGCACTCAGCTGTTTGGGGTGGATAAGTCTTCAGGAAAGGTTCTGTAGGGTTGTCTTTATGCCCCGTCTCCTGCAACAGGACACCTTTCAGTACAGGGGATATGTTTTGTAGGAGGATGACAGCGTCGGAGTGGAGGAGCTTCTAGCAGCGGCATTCAGCCTCTTCGCATGCGTACCTACCTTGGAGATTCAATCCTGGAAGCCATCATTCTTTTCTGTACTTGTCCAGGGATGTTCCCACATCTAGTAGTCCAATAAAAGTCCACTTGAAAGTTCCTGTTCTCTGCCAAACCAAACTCCCAACTAAAATAACACTAATAGAATGGTAATAGCAAGACTACAGAGACTGCTCTAGCACTCCTCCGAGGCACCACAGATACCAGACTTTCATTCCATCTTTACTCACCCATTAGCCCTTGTGGCTTCACAAGGTCAGACCATATCTTAATATCTTCAAACTTTACTTTAATTAGGTTTGCCTTCTTTAGTTTCTCAGGCGGCAGCGTCTTCAGCTGGTCTACTCTACTGAAGAAGAGTGTTTGCAGGACCGCACCAGCATCTAGAGCGTCCACCAGCAGCCTCTGTCCTTCCAGCAAAACCTGGCCATGGCGATCACGGAAGTTTCTGGACTTCACAATTGTAACTACTTTGCTGTATATGAGGGATAAAAATATATTATTATAAGCAACTTCAATTATATAAAAAAAGGAAAGAGGACAAAGAAGCATAACGACAAAACGAGTATCAGACATAATCCTAGGGATTAATCAATTCTGGAATAACTATGGTGAGAAGGGCTCATTCAGACATCCGTGTACATCGGTCCGTACTGGCCGTAAGTCTCCCGACTGGAGCGTGTCTGATTTCCATGCGGCTTTCATGCTTGGTTCGGGAGAGCCGTGGCCAGTCGGTGTTCAGAGTGGTTTGCACGGATGTCTGAATGGGTCCTTATAGCGACTTATTTTTGCAGCTTTTTTTTTTTTTTTTAAGTTATTTTTACTTGGTTTTGTCAGGTTTTTTTTGTGCATTAGAGCCATGGTTTGGGTTAGGAAAAATGGACAACATGTGCATGAGATTTCAGAAATCTCATTCACTTTGCTGGTACTCTAAAACGCTGCTATATTGCAGAAAAAAAACAGCACAGCAAAAATGCAACATGTGAACATGCCCTAAACACTGATTTTATACAATTTTATAAGAACCTTGGCAAAAATATGCATTACAATGTGTTACCATGACCTTAATATGCACAAGAGGCAAAAAAAATAAGAATCTTCGAAATTGATCCAATTCAAACATTGTGAGCCCATTAAAATGAATTTAGAGTGAAATCAACCAGCGCAAAATCATAAGACAAAAAAATAACGTGGGAGCTTATGTCTTTAGTTTGTAGAGATATAGATATATATATATATATATATATACACACATATATATACACATATATATACACACACACACACACACACTAGACGGTGGCCCGATTCTAACGCATCGTGTATTCTAGAATATGCATGTCCTCGTAGTAAATTGCCCAGCCACGTAGTATATTGCCTAGTCACGTAATATACAGCACAGAGCCACGTAATATACAGCACAGAGCCACGTAATATACAGCACAGAGCCACGTAGTATATTGCCCAGCCAGGTAGTATATTGCCCAGTCACATATGTAACATGTTAAAAAAGAAAAAAGAAACATACTCACCATCCGAAGAGCCCGTTGTAGTTCCGGCGCTTGTGTGCGGTGTCCGGTCCCAGGATTGGTATGAGCGCATGACCTTCCATGACGTCGCGGTCACATGACCGTGACGTCATGGAAGGTCCTTCTCCCATAGCATCTTTGGAAGCGGAACCTGCTGCTTGCAGTGCCGTGGAGAGGACGCGACGGCGGACGGTGAGAATAAGGTTTTTTTATTATTATTTTTAACATTAGATCATTTTACTATTGACGCCGCATACGCAGCATCAATAGTAAAAAGTTGGGAACACACAGGGTTAATAGCAGCGGTAACGGAGTGCGTTACATGCGGCATAACGTGGTCCGTTACCGCCGGTATTAACCCTGTGTTAGCATGACCGTAGGGGAGTATGCGGGCGCCGGGCACTGACTGCGGGGAGTAATGTGCGGCCATTTTCTTCTGGACTGTGCCTGTCGCTGATTGGTCGCGGCAGCCATGACAGGCAGCTGCCGAGACCAATCAGCGAATGAATAACGGTGACAGAAGGACAAACAGACGGAAGTGACCCTTAGACAATTATATAGTAGATATAAATATTTTCACACATCAATTGAAATTCTAAGCTTGCTGTCCGATATTTAGTCACACATCACTAGAACTCATAGACCGGGGGCCCATGATCCGGAACCAGCAGCAGTTTGAAACCAGCACATGTTCACTGCCTCCAAAGCGTCTCCCCAAGACAAATTGACATTCTGCGGTCTGGAAAGACGCGCCACAAGTCCGCCTCCACGGGTGAGCCGCAGACGTCGGTGGAGGTATAGTGGGCGTGGGATTTCTAGAGAGGCTCGACGGCTGGTTAGCGCAGCGGCTAGTTAGCACGGCGGCTTGGCGACTGGTTAGTGCTGTTGCTTTGCGGTGCTGCGATCCTTGGTACAAATCCCACCATGGACTTTGCATGTTGTTTGGGTGGGTTTCCTCTGGGTGCTCCACAGACATACTGACAGGGGATCTACATTCTGTTACTGTTATGTATAAACCAATAGGAAATGTTACATTTACAAAAAAAAGGCGAGTGACTCATGTCACCCAATCAGGTCGCAGCTCTCATTTCCCAACCTGCATAAGTATAATGAGAGCAGGAATCTGATTGGTTGCACGCTCGCTGGGAGTACCTGAGCCTCTTGTCCCCAGCAGCTGCTCGGTCATATCGCAGCTCGTATGTGTGCTGCTCCTCACGGCTCTCGTCCTTAGTGACAGGGTCACGTCGCTGCTTCTCCGGTACGGATGCTGCCGGCGGCTCCCTCACGTCCTTTGCCCGCTTCTCGAGCTTCCGCTGGTTTTCCGGGGGAAAGATCCGCACCGGTTTCCTCCGCAGAGCTCGTACATCCCGCTTCACCTGCACACTGATTGGGAGCCTTACAATTGTCAGCCTAGAGCAGCCAAGCACGCTCCTCATGAGCGCCGCCATGTTTCCCCGTCGCAGCCAGTGACGTCAGTGTATACCGATTAGCCGCCATGTTGGGAGTGGCAGAATACAATTTGTGGGTGTGTCGCCATAAAATGCTTGTTTTCCACTATTTTCCCCATTATCTTCCTTTCATCAGCGATGACAGGAACCAAGCGCTGACCTATCACTGAGCAAGGCACAGAATATGGGGCGGAACGAGATTATGGTTTCCATGGTGATAGTGCGTGACGTGATCAGGTAGCGCAGGCTCGGCCTCAGCTGTGGAGGCAGGATGGGCGGCAGGAGAGCGCTGCACTATGTCCTCAAAGTGGCTGACAGGCCTCAGACTGCACGATTCTTCAGGGATGTGCTCGGCATGAAGGTGAGCAGTGACCAGGCAGGGGACATGGCGGCTGTTCAGGACCTGCCTGGGCTCCATGGGAACCACATGTCCCAGCGTGCCAGATAGGGAGAGGGGATAAGAAAACAAAGCAGCCAGTCTGAGTAATCACTAAAGAACAACCACACCCAACATCTGCCCATGACCTGGTCCTACTGTACAGTCACTCCCCAGTATCGGACACTTACATTAGGCAGTGTTCATACTGCACAGAATGTCTCCAAAACAAGCCGGCTGCCCTGGTGACTACGTCCCTTTAACTTAAAGGGGATGTCCAGTTAGAACTTATTCCCAGGATAGGTGATAACGTGCTGATCAGTGGGTGTCCCGCCATTTCGAATCGCACCGACCTGGAGATCAAGGAGTTTTTATCCGCATTACATGGCAGGTTGCACACTTAACCACTGCTCCATTCTCTATGGGGCTGCCAAAAAGCCAAGTGCAGCGCTCAGCAGCTTATAGGGAAGTGGTGGTGAACATACGGCACCCGTGCCAGAGAGGGCACACGACGCCAGCCCCTATGTCAGCCTGCTCTGTGTTCTCGGACGCCCAACCAGCTGAAGTGTATTGCAGCGCGCAAACTTGCAGGGTTCATGCGCTGCATTCATGCTGCTGGCCAATCAGAGGCCAGCAGCGGACGTCGGCATACACGTGACTGGGCACATGGCAGTGACGTCATGTGCATCTGTCGTCGCTTGGACGCTGAAGTCAGCTGCTGGGTTCAGAAAGCAGCGGGGGAGAGCAAGGAAGGTGAGTAGGAGTGTTTGTGGGGGGTTTCTATGCATTGAATAACAGCTGCATTGGCAGAATGGGGAGCATATACATGGGTGGCGTAGGGGAGCATATACACATGGGTGGCGTAGGGGAGCATATACACATGGGTGGCGTAGGGGAGCATATACACATGGGTGGCGTAGGGGAGCATATACACATGGGTGGCGTAGGGGAGCATATACACATGGGTGGCGTACGGGAGCATATACACATGGGTGGCGTAGGGGAGCATATACACATGGGTGGCGTAGGGGAGCATATACACATGGGTGGCGTAGGGGAGCATATACACATGGGTGGCGTAGGGGAGCATATACACATGGGTGGCGTAGGGGAGCATATATACATCTGATTGAATTTTAGGTGTTCGGTCTCAAAGGTTCTCCATCACTGTTATAGGGAATGAATAAAGCATTGAATGTGCACTGTTGCTCCATTCTAACGGGGATAAAAGTGCCCCGTTTTGCTAAACGGTGAGAACCTCAGCGGTTGGACTCCCAACAACAAACAAGATATCACCGAACAACCCCCATTAATCTAATCTAATTTTTTCCCAGGGTGGGCAATTCATTTTCCAAGGGGCCACATGAGAAACTATGACTGTTATGGAGGGCTGAACTAACAAGCTGAACTTAATTCTCCTCTTTATTATTATTCTGTTAATTTGTATCTCTTTATGAATTAAATCTGTTGATAAGCTGCTACTGTTAACCCCTTAGTGACAGAGCCAATTTGGTACTTAATGACCGAGCCAATTTTTGCAATTCTGACCACTGTCACTTTATGAGGTTATAACTCTGGAACGCTTCAACGGATCCCGCTGATTCTGAGATTGTTTTTTCGTGACATATTGTACTTCATGTTAGTGGTAACATTTCTTCGATATTACTTGCGATTTTTTTATGAAAAAAACGGAAATATGGCGAAAATTTTTAAAATTTTGCAATTTTCAAACTTTGTATTTTTATGCCCTTAAATCAGAGAGATATGTCACGAAAAATAGTTAATAAATAACATTTCCCACATGTCTACTTTACATCAGCACAATTTTGGAAACAAAATTTTTTTTGTTGGGGAGTTATAAGGGTTAAAAGTTGACCAGCAATTTCTCATTTTTACAACACCATTTTTTTTTTAGGGACCGCATCACATTTGAAGTCATTTTGAGGGGTCTATATGATAGAAAATAATGAAGTGTGACACCATTCTAAAAACTACACCCCTCAAGGTTCTCAAAACCACATTCAAGAAGTTTATTAACCCTTTACGTGCTTCACAGGAACTGAAACAATGTGGAAGGAAAAATTGAACATTTTTAACTTTTTTTTGCAAACATCTTAATTCAGAACCATTTTTTTTATTTTCACAAGTGTAAAAACAGAAATGTAACCATAAATTTTGTTATGCAATTTCTCCTGAATACGCCAATACCCCATATGTGGGGGGTAAACCACTTTTTAGGCGCACCGCAGAACTTAGAAGTGAAGGAGCGCCGTTTGACTTTTTCAATGCAGAATTGGCTGGAATTGAGATCGGACGCCATGTCACGTTTAGAGAGCCCCTGATGTGCCTAAACAGTGGAAACTCCCCACAAGTGACACCATTTTGGAAACTAGACCTCTTAAGGAACTTATCTAGATGTGTGGTGAGCACTTTGAACCCCCAAGTGCTTCACAGAAGTTTATAACGTAGAGCCGTGAAAATAAAAAATCGCTTTTGTTTATACAAAAATGATCTTTTTGCCCACAAATTTTTATTTTCACAAGGGTAACAGGAGAAATTAGACCACTAACATTGTTGTGCAATTTCTCCTGAGTACGTCGATACCCAATATGTGGGGGTAAACCACTGTTTGGGCGCACCGCAGAGCTTGGAAGAGAAAGAGTGCCGTTTTACTTTTTCAATGTAGAATTGGCTGGAATTGAGATCGGACGCCATGTCGCGTTTGGAGAGCCCCTGATGTGCCTAAACAGTAGAAATCCCCCACAAGTGACCCCATTTTGGAAACTAGACCCCCCATGGAACTTATCTAGATGTGTGGTGAGAACCTTGAATGCCCAAGTGCTTCACAGAAGTTTATAATGCAGAGCCGTGAAAATAAAAAAAAAAATTTTTTCCACAAAAAAGATTTTTTAGCCCCCAAGTTTTTATTTTCACAAGGGTAACAAGAGAAATTGGACCCCATAAGTTGTTGTCCAATTTATCCCGAGTACGCTGATGCCCCATATGTGGGGGTAACCCACTGTTTGGGCGCACGGCAGAGCTCAGAAGGGAGGGAGCACCATTTGACTTTTTGAGCGCAAAATTGGCTGTCGTGTTTGGAGACCCCCTGATGTACCTAAACAGTGGAAACCCCCCAATTCTAGCTCCAACCCTAACCCCAACACACCCCTAACCCTAATCCCAACCTGATCCATAATCCTAATCACTAACCCTAACCATAATCACAACCCTTACCCCAAAACAACCCTAATGTCAACCCTAACCATAACCCTAATCAAAACCCTAAATCCAACACACCCCTAATCCTAATCTCAACCCTAACCTCAAACCTAACCCTAATCCCAATACACCCCTAATCACAACCCTAACCTTAACCCTAATCCCAAACCTAACCCTAATCCCAAGCGTAACCCTAATGCCAACCCTAACCCTAATACCAACCCTAATCCAAACCCTAACCCTAATCCCAGCTCTAACCCTAACTTTAGCCCCAACCCTAGCCCTAACTTTAGCCCCAACCCTAACCCTAGCCCTAAGGCTACTTTCACACTTGCGTCGTTTGGCATTCCGTCGCAATCCATCGTTTTGGACAAGAAACGGATCCTGCAAATGTGCCCGCAGGATGCGTTTTTTGCCCATAGACTTGTATTGCCGACGGATCGTGACGGATGGCCACACGTCGCGTCCGTCGTGCACTGGATCAGTTGTGTTTTGGCGGACCGTCGGCACAAAAAAAACGTTCAATGAAACGTTTTTTTGTACGTCGCATCCGCCATTTCTGACCGCGCATGCGTGGCCGTAACTCCGCCCCCTCCTCCCCAGGACATAGATTGGGCAGCGGATGCGTTGAAAAACTACAGCTGCTGCCCACGTTGTGCACAATTTTCACAACGTGCGTCGGTATGTCGGGCCGACGCATTGCGACGGCCCCGTACCAACGTAAGTGTGAAAGAAGCCTAACCCTAAATTTAGCCCCAACCATAACCCTAAGTTTAGCCCTAACCCTAAATTTAGCCCTAACCCTACCCCTAACCCTAATTTTAGCCCCAACTGCTGTTCTGCCGGCCGGCCGGCAGATGGAGACAGATGGTGGGCGCACTGCGCATGCGCCCGCCATTTTCTTCTGCCGGCGGCCAGGAGGAGCAGCAAGAGGATCCAGGGACACAGGTGAGTATTGTAGGGTCCCCGAATCCCCCTATTTCTCTGTCCTCTGATGTGCGATCACATCAGAGGACAGAGAATTACACTTTACTTTTTTTTTTTTTTTTTTGCGGTCGCCGGTAAACAGTTAATTACAGGGGTCGGTAAAACTGACCCCGATCATGCTCTTTGGGGTCTCGGCTACCCCCGGCAGCCGAGACCCCAAAGATTCTCGCGGGGCCGGCGGGCGCACTGCGCATGCGCCCGCCATTTTGAAGATGGCGGCGCCCACCGGGAGACACGAGGAGCATCGGGGGAGATAGGTGAGTATTGGGGGGCCACCTGGGACCCCTTTTCTCTGTCCTCCGATGTGCGATCACATCGGAGGACAGAGAAATTAAGAAGAGATCGTGGTTTTTTTTTTTGTTTTTTTGCGATCGCCGGTAAACGGTTAATTACCGGCGATCGCAAATGCGGGGTGGGTTAAAAACCCCCCGAATCATGTTCTCTGGGGTCTCGGCTACCCCCGGCAGCCGAGACCCCGGAGAAAATCGGCCTCTGGGGGGCGCTATTCACTTTTTCCACAGCGCCGTTAATTAACGGCGCTGTGGTTTAAGTACCCTTAGCGGCCGCCGTTAAAAGGCGTATCGGCGGTCGCTAAGGGGTTAATAAATGTTACAATAGGGCTTATTGTAACATGTACAGTCCTGTTCATTGTTATTGGTACCCATGAAGTGTAAGTACGTATTGTGGAATATCCCCAGCAAAAAATGAATCAAGTGAACTTTTTTTTTTTTTTTTTGTATAGAGCACACATGTTAAATACAAAAGAGCAAATGATAAACAACACCTTTAAAACAAAAAACAATGGGAGGGAAAAATAGAAAACCCTAAAGCTTGCTGTGACACTCGTATTGGCACCCCTTACATTAAATTAGTATAGAAACGCATTTAGACTCGCCTGTGGTAAATCACAAGTGAGAATCTCTTGTGATTAATTGTTGGTGCCCATGTGACATGAATTAGCCAATGAATTATGCCTTCACTGTTTGAAAAAGCAACATGGTAGGCCCTGTTCCTTAGTCACAATGGTGAAGACAAAGACTCTGTCTGAGGACATCAGAACTGCTATTATTAGCAAACACAAGACTTCCAAATGGTATAAGGCCATCTCCAAAGACCTTGGTGTCCCAGTTTTAACAGTGCTCAATGTTATTAAGAAGCTTGCCAAGCATGGAACAGTCAAGAACCTCCCTGGATGAGGAAAATTGCCAAGGGATGTCTTTGAATGTTGGTGCAAATGGTGGGAAAAAAAAAACATATCAAACATCCAAAAACCTGAAGGCCGACCTGCAAAAGTCTGGGGTCATGGTTTCAACAAGTATCATACGTTGCTCACAAAACCAAGCAAAGCTTTATGGGCGAAGGCCAAGGAAGAAACCATTTTTGAAGAAAAGACATGAAAAGGAACGACTGATCTTTGATAAAGAGTACCTTGATAAACCACAATCCTTCTGGGAAAATGTTCTGTGGACAGATAAAACAAAAATAGAGCTTTTTGGCAATGCAAAGCAATATGTTTTTTTTTTTACAGATGCTGCAACGCAGCTTATAAGGAAAAGAACACCCCACCAACAGTTTAGCATGGTGGAGGATCCATAATGCTGTGGAGTTGCTTTGCTGTGTCTGCTACTGGAGGCCTTGACCGTATCAGAGGAATCATAAAATCGGAGAATTAGCAGATTTTAGGGCGAAATGTCCTACCTAGAATAAGAAAACTTGGTTTGAGTTGAAGATCATGGGTCCTCCAGCATGACAATGACCCAAAGCACACATCCAAAAGTACACCGGAATGGTTGAAAAAGGAAAAAAAAAAAAGACTGTTTTAAAATAGCCATCAATGAGTGCTGACCTCAATCCTATTGAAAATCTTTGGGGTGAGCTGAAATCTGCCATTGGGAAAAAGAACCCTGCAAGCATTTAAGAGCTTGAGCAAACTGCAAAGGAAGAGTATGTGGGGGGGACAGGGGGAATACCAGCTGAGAAGTGCTTATAGATGGCCACAAGAAACATTTGGAGGCACTCTGCTATGTAATCATAAATGCAACAGTCATTGTGCATTGCAGGTGCTAACCAGGATATTTGTGTTGTCATCAGTGCACCTTATACCATCTAGGCACAGGTGCCTTTATTGCTGCACATGCTGTTTATTCTGTTTCTTGTTTGAAATTGCAACCTGTAAGTTGAAAAACAATGTTTTATTGTTGTATTACTTTGGACCACGAATTAAAAATTCCTCAGGATATAACTTTGGAACATTCTCATTTTATTTCTGAAGATTTTGTACTGTCTATGGAAAAAAAGGAAGGGGGAGCCAATAATGGTGAGCAGCACTGTATACATACCTTTAGCAGTGAATCAAAATCATTTAATTTACTGCTTTTTATTAAGAAAAAAACGTAAATGCTACTGTTATTCAGCCCTTGTACTTTTATCAACAGCTCCCAACAAAATATGACCCCCACAATCCACACACAGTATGATGTCCCCTCACACAGTCACCATAGAGCCCCAAGCAATATGATCTGCTCATACAGCTCCCTTATACAGTATGACAATAGTATGAAGTCCCCACACAGCCCCTCACACAGTATGATGTCCCCATGCACCCCCTTACATAGTATTATAGTCCCACACAGCCCCCCCATGCAGAATGTCTTCCCTCACAGACCCCTTGCACAGTATTATGTAGACAGTCCCCTTATACAGTACTATGTCCCCACACAGCTCCCTTACATACTAGTATATTCCCACACAGCCCCCCTTGCAGAATTATGTCTTTCCATACAGACCCCTCGCATCGTTTTATGTCTGCTCGTCTAACCCTGTTCCCCTGCTTCTCCGGTCTGTGCTGTGTGGTGAGGTTCGGCTGGAGTGATGTAGTGACATCATCGCGCCTGCTGTGCTCAGATGCACAGGTTCAGTGATGGAAGAGAGAGCTGACGCTCCCTGTTCCACCATTATTTTCACCGGTATTTGCATCTAATGTGTCTTGATCAATCATATGATGTTCACCCTTGTGATCTTCTCACATATACCTTTGATACAAGATAATTGTAACTGGATTCTCTATCATTACTTTCGATGTCGTGGCGAGACAATACGATCTTAGAGTCTAACCCTAGTCTAAGGACCGTGACTGAATCCTACTATGCTTATGTTTGTTTCAGGTATTACGTCATGAGGAATTTGAAGAAGGGTGCAAGGCCACCTGCAATGGGTATGGAAGATGAGCTATTACTAGTGACCTCTGTCCCCTATTGTACTTTTCTTCCAAGTTGGTAAAATTGCATTATGCCACTTTTTAATAATGTGGGGCGGTAATGGTGAAGGATAGAAGGAAAGACTAAGCTAAGAGGACAATTTAAGAACTGCTATTTAGTAATGATTTCCTAATATGGGGAATGCTTTATTGCACTATATTTATTTCCGTGTTCAACAACTATCTATTGTACATAATTACAGCCCCTATGATGGGAAATGGAGTAAAACTATGATAGGCTTTGGGTCTGAAGACAGCCACTTTGTTGTTGAGCTGACCTACAACTATGGAGTTGGGGAGTACCGTCTCGGCAATGATTTCTTGGTATGTCTAACGCTTCCTGGCCTATAAATTACATGTAGGCAACATGTTTCTATGAACAGTCTTCTAATCACTGTGGTTTAATAAGCATTCTTTACCTGTACGTGAGCTTTAGTTTCCTGAAGGAACAGAAAATGTGATGCCCTCTATATGGCGACGGTTAACATGACCGTATTTTCGGTCCAAGTGCAGTTCGTGAAAAAAACCTGACAGCATTTATCCAATGTTAATCACTGTGCAAATGACTGCTTTTATACACAGAGCGAACTGCATCTTGCACTTTTTTCTACCATATGTCGGATGTGACTCGCCTATTCAAGTCTACGGGTGTGCAGAAATAATTGTATTCCATACGGATCAGCCGTATAGCATCGAATTTTTACGGATACGTTTCCATTATTAGTGTTGTAAACTTGTTTTGGTCTTGTACATTTTATTTACTGCTGATGTATAAAAGCAAATGCAATAAGGGCTGCATTCAGATGGCGATCGGATGATAATAAAGATGAAAATTCATTTTTTTTTTTTACGCTCATGTAAATTTAGCATTACTTCGTTTCATTAGGGGCTCACACTACAGTCCAGTCAAGCTATACTCAATGCAAAGCAGATGAACTGGCCACTATCCGAAGTATCACCTGGACTCTTCCAGACGGAAGCCCCTGGAGGCTATAAGTTCTTTTTAGAAGACAGAACTCAACCCAACGCAGGTAAACGCTTATTAGACCAATTTCAGGCGTGCTTTAACAGATTTCGATCACTTTAATCGCGATATTATTAATCGCAGAGGCTGATGTCTACTGCAGATCAGCTCCTATTCACTCACAGTGGCCACTAAACAGGGTGACAGAGCAATGGGTGTCTCCTTCACATCCTGCCTGTGCTGGCATTGCAAACAGTAGATGATATGATATGATTTATACCAATTATTATTTATTATGCTTATAAAGTGCCATCATATTCTGCAGCGCTTTACAGATATCGTCATCACTGTCCCCAATGGGGCTCACAATCTAAATTCCCTATCGGTATGTCTGTGAGTATGGGAGGAAATCCACGCAAACACGGGGACAACATACAAACGCCTTACAAATATTGTAAATGGTGGGATTTGAGCTCAGGACCCCAGTGCTAACCACCGTGCTGCATAATCTGATATCAATGTCCTATTCTAGGGTTAGGTCAATAATAAAGTATTGGGAAAACTCCTTAAGACAGGTATCATTTCTCCATTCACATGTGACCCAGACCTGTATTTCATCAAAAACTGTTAGAGTAACATCGGCCACTATGGTGATCAAACTAAATTGCAGGACTTCCATGTATTGTAACGTCAGAAAAAAGAAGAGTAAATCGCACTCACCGTCTCTGAAAATATAAGCACTTTAATAGAAGAGTGATAACATTGGGTTGCAGGTGTTGGTTCTAATATGGCATATAAAGACCCCTGTGTTGTGGCCATCTGAAACCAGCAGATTGTACGCTCAACTTTAATCTACCAAAAACAAATCAACGTTTATATATTATGTAAAGTTAACATCTAAAATATTTTATTGATATTTTTTCCCAGATCCAGTGCAGAAAGTGACTGTTGCTGTGTCCAGCCTCCAAAAGTCTACTACATACTGGTCGGACTTGTTAGGCCTTAGAGTCTTTCATGAGGATAAGGCCAAAAAGCGCGTTCTGCTGGGCTACTCAGACAGCCAGGTAGAGACTAACTCTGCACTTTCTTTATTTGCAAGCTGCTTTACTCAGATACTTAGGAAACGTCGGACCATCTTCTTAGTAACACAGATCATGCCATTGGCTAATATAGGATTGAAATTTGTTTCTGTATAAAGTGGACCTGCCACCACAAAATAGTGTATTATATAAAAACCGATCCACTGAGCTATTACACCAAAGGATATATAAAGTGTAGTTAATGACAGAATACATCAGACTTCTCATTAGGTGCCTGCCATTCATCAGGACAACACTGTGCTTCCGAGAAGAAACACCGACCATGTTGGAGTACGGTCAACGCTCTTACTTGACTAGGGTATGTGCACACGTCAGGATTTCTTGCAGAAATTTCCTGAAGAAAACTGGAAATTTTCTGCAAGAAATCCGCATTTTTTTTGTGGCTTTTTTTTTTTTTTTTAGCATTTTGTAAGAGAAATTAGCTTGCAGAATGCTAAAGTTTTCCAAGCGATCTGTAGCATCGCTTAGAAAACTGACTGTGACAGGTTGGTCACACTTGTCAAACATAGTGTTGGACAAGTGTGACCAACTTTTTACTATAGATGCTGCCTATCTATGCATCATCAATAGTAAAAGATAGAATGTTTAAAAAAAAATGGTTATACTCACCTGCAAACAGCCGATCTCCTCAGGGGCGTCCGTTCCTATAGATGGTGTGTGTGTGCAGGACCTTCGATGACGTCACGTGACGAATCACAAGACGGCGACGTCATCGAAGGTCCTTCACACAGAGCATCTATAGGAATGGAAGCGGCAGCGTGCACCGATGAGAGGCGGGAGGACTCCGGGGCCATCAGAGGGTGAGTATATGACTATTTTTTATTTTATTTATTATTTTTTTTTTTTTTACCAATTATATGGTGCCCAGTCCGTGGAGGAGAGTCTCCTCTCCTCCACCCTGGGTACCAACCGCACATAATCTGCTTACTTCCCGCATGGTGTGCATAGCCCCATGCGGAAAGTAAGCAGATCAATGCATTCCTAGGTGTGCGGAATCCCCGCAATTCCGCAAATTTAATGAACATGTTGCTTTTTTTTCCGCAATGCAAATTTTTTTTTTTTTGTGGAAAAAAATGCAACATTTGCACTAGAAATGTGGAATACATTGTAAATAATAGGAGGCATATGTAAGCGTTTTTTTTCGCGTTTTTATAGCGAAAAATACTGAACGTGTGTGCATGGCCTTAAATGAAGGCTATAAAAGCAATCTGGTTGCTATGAGCTACACTTCCACTTTAGCTTTGCACTAGTTTTGATAAATCTCCAGATTTTGGGACACCATACATTTTCTAGATCAACCTCCAAAAATGTGTAAAATGTAACTCCGTTGTCATTTTGCAGTGCAAGCTGGAACTACAGGACATCGGAGGATCGGTGGACCACGCAGCAGCGTTTGGACGAATCGCATTTGCTTGTCCAAAAGATGAGGTTGGAATAGTTTTTTTGTTTCTTTTTCATTATTTTAATCAGACAAATCTCTAATAATTTAATTGTATATTTTTCAATTCCAACTTCTTTAGTTTCATATTAGCATGTACTGTCAGTAGGGACCGTAAATTTGTAACTGCGCAGCATTTTTATGCCATGTAATCTGAGAGCAGCATGATATAGGGAAGACACCTTGATTTCAGCTATGTATCACTTACTGGACTGTCTGGTGCAGTTTTGATAGAATCCCTATTTTCTGTGTTGTAGGTGTATCAGTATTCAGAATGTTGAGCTGTGTGTCACCTTGCCCACAACACAGATTGCTAGCTTTCTAAGAATGTACAGCGTACATAGGAAGCTGCCAACCAGTGTTGAAGGGTGGGGATAAAAAGATTAGCTGGACTGGCTTGCATGTGAGACCTAGTCCTCTGGTGATATCCTGCTGATAAAACACTGATTGTATTGAAACTACAACACACAGCCTAGTAAATGACACATCGCTGCAATCAGTCTCTCTTGCCATATATTATGCTTCTCTCAAATTAAATAGCAAAAGCCTGCTGACAGATTCTCTATAAAGGGAATCTGGCAGCATGATTCTGTCCACCACAAATCATTTATATGGTCATCTTATTCTGTCATCCACACCTTCATTTATGCATTCTGTTGCTCCCCATCAAATAAAACCTATGTTTTAATTTGCATGCAAATGAGGCTTAACCCCCTTTTTGCCATTGGACGTACTATCCTGTCCATGTGATCTGGGACTTAAATCCCATGGACGGGATAGTACGTCATAGGCTATCAGCCGCGCTCATGGGGAGAGCGCGGTCGGGTGTCAGCTGATTATCACAGCTGACATCCGGCACTGTGCTAAAAGCGGTCACGAACCGCTCCCGGCACATTAACCCCCGGAACACTGCGATCAAACATGGCATAGGGAAGCATCGCGCAGGGAGAGGGCTCCCTGCGTGCTTCCCTGTGACCCTCAGAACAATGCAATGTGTTGTTCCGTGCGTCTCCTCCGTTCTCCTCCCTGCAGGCCCGGATCCAAGATGGCCGCGGGGGTCCTTCTGGGTTTTTCAGGGAGGTGGCTCTGAGAGCAGGTGTCGGCAAGCCTCCAGCACTGCATATCGGTTCGCTGATCTGACACAGTGCTCTGGAAAGTGTCAAATCAGTGATATGACACTGCATAGTGATGTCCCACTCTGGGACAAAGTAAAAAAAAAAAAACAGTGTAAAAATATTTTAAAAAAAATCCTAGATAAAGGAAAAAAAATAATAAATATTGTTCCAATAGATATATTTCTTTATGTAAATAAAAAAAAAGTACCCATATTTAGTATCTCCGCGTCCATAACGACCTGACCTATAACACTGTCCCTCTAGTTAACCCCTTCAGTGAACGCCGTAAAAAAGATAAAAAAGAGGCAAAAAATAATGCTTTATCGTCATACTGCCGAACAAAAAGTGGAATAACACGCGATCAAAAAAACAGATATAAATAAACATGGTACCGCTGAAAACGTTATCCCACAAAAAACAAGCCAGCATACAGCATCATCAGCGGAAAAAAAAGTTATAGCCCTCAGAATAAATCGATACACAAATAATAATTTTTTTATATAAAATAGTTTTTATTGCATAAAAGCGCCAAAACATAAAAAAAATGAAGGTATTGCTGTAATCATACTGACCCGAAGAATACAACTGCTTTATCAATTTTACCAAACGCGGAACGGTATAAACGCCCCCGCTCCCCTCCCCCCCCCCCAAAAAAAAAAAGAAATTCATGAATAGCTGGTTTTTGTTCATTCTGCCTAACAAAAATCGGAATAAAAAGCGATCAAAAAATGTGATGTGCCTGAAAATGGTACCAATAAAAACGTCAACACGTCCCACAAAAAATCAAGACCTCACATGACTCTGTGGACCAAAATATGGAAAAATTATAGTTCACAAAATGTGGTGACGCAAAAACTAATTTTTGCAATAAAAAACGTCTTTTCGTATGTGACAGCTGCCAAACATAAAACCCGCTATAAATAGTTAATCAAACCCCCCCTTTATCACCCCCTTAGTTAGGGGAAAAATAATAAAATAAAATGTATTTATTTCAATTTTCCCATTAGGGTTGGGGCTAAAGTCACGGTTGGGGCTAAAGTTAGGGTTAGAGCTAGAGTTGGGGTTAGGGTTTGGATTACGTTTACAGTTGGGTTAGGGGTTTGTCAGGGTTAGGGGTGCGGTTAGGGTTATCGTTAGGGTTGTGATTAGGGTTAGGGGTGTGTTGGGGTTGGGACTAGGGTTAGGGGTGTGGTTAGGGTTATGGGTTGGGATTATTGGGATTTGGGTTAGGGGTGTGTTGGGGTTAGGGTTGGAGTTAGAATTGGTGGGTTTCCACTGTTTAGGCACATCAGGGGCTCTGCAAACGGAACGTGATCCCCGCAGACCATTCCATCAAAGTCTGAATTCCAAAACGCCACTTCTTCCCTTCCGAGCCCCGATGTGCGCCCAAACAGTGGTTTACCCCCACATATGGTATTCTACGTACTCAGGACAAATTGGACAACAACTTTTGAGGTCCAATTTCTCCTGTTACTCTTGGGAAAATAAAAATTGGGGGGCCAAGAAATCATTTTTGTGTGAAAAAAAAAAAAAATTATTTTTTATCTTCACGGCTCTGCGTTATAATAAACTTTAGTGAAACACTTGGGGGGTCCAAAGTTCTCACAACACATCTAGATAAGTTCCTTGGGGGGTCTAGTTTCCAATTTGGGGTCATTTGTAGGGGGGTTTCTACTGTTTAGGCACATCAGGGGCTCTGCAAATGCAACGTGACGCCCGTAGACCATTCCATCAGTCTGCATTCCAAAACGGCATTTCTTCCCTTCTGAGCCCCGATGTGTTGCCAAACCAGGGATTCAAGCTTCAGGAGGCTAATTTGCATATTCCAGGTGCCTTCTGGGAGAAGCGAAGTCTCCCTAAGCTAGAAGATCGTTGGGTACAGCCGGGACCAGCTGCTTCGAAAGCATCACCAAACCAGGGATTCAAGCTTCAGGAGGCTAATTTGCATATTCCAGGTGCCTTCTGGGAGAAGCGAAGTCTCCCTAAGCTAGAAGATCGTTGGGTACAGCCGGGACCAGCTGCTTCGAAAGCATCACCAAACCGCGCGCCGTAATTTTTGCCTGTAGGACATTATTGCAAGAGAGCTTGGCTGAGTAGATTACACAAGAAGGAAAACACACAGCAAGTCAGCAGGATCTAGGAGCAACATGGCAGATGTGACAACCTACATGGTGAGCTGCAGCATGTGCTACATGTTCACAGATCGACCAGAAGAAGAATCCAATTTCACCTGTCAGAAGTGTAGACTAGTGGCCCTTTTAGAAGAAAAGGTGCGGGGTCTGGAAGAAAGAATAGCAACTTTGAAACTCATCAAAGAGAATGAAGACTTTCTAGACAGAACAGAAGCATCTCTACTGGTCACAGAAGGTGAAAAAAGTGTCAGAGAACCTCCAAAAGCAGATGAGTGGAAGCATGTGACCAAAAGAAGCAAGAAGACCATGGAGAAATCACCAACCACACAACTGAAGAACCGATATCAAATCTTTGTAGAGGATGAAGATGGCACACCTAAGAATGAAGCAATACCAGCAAGCAAAAAAGAAAAGGGCACACAGCAACAAGTGACAGCAAAAAGTACAGCCAAGAAGCAACGAAGAGTGGTGGTGGTGGGAGACTCACTACTGAGAGGCACAGAAGCAGCCATCTGCAGACCGGACATAACTGCAAGAGAAGTATGCTGCCTTCCAGGTGCGATGATCAAGGATGTGACCGATAGGATACCAAAGCTCTTCAGCTCCAAGGACGTCCACCCATTTCTTCTGATACATGTTGGCACCAATGACACGGCAAGGAAGGACCTACCGACAATCTGCAAGGACTTTGAAGAGTTGGGGAAGAAAGTAAAGGAACTGGATGCACAGGTAGTTTTTTCTTCTATCCTTCCAGTAGACGGGCATGGCACCAGGAGATGGAACAGGATCCTTGATGCAAACAACTGGCTAAGACGATGGTGCAGACAACAAGGATTTGGATTCCTGGACCACGGTGTGAATTACTGGTATGATGGACTCCTCGCCAGAGACGGACTACACCTCAACAAACCTGGGAAACACACATTCGCCAGAAGACTCGCTACACTCATCAGGAGGGCGTTAAACTAGAAGAAGAGGGGACGGGAAGAAAAACATTAGACTCGAACAAAGACGACCCAGGAAAACATACTCAGAAAGGAGGTAAGAACATTTCTAAAACAATCCACAGTGAGGAGATTGGAACAAAACAAAATCCTCTAAACTGCATGCTCGCAAACGCCAGAAGCCTGACAAACAAGATGGAAGAACTAGAAGCAGAAATATCTACAGGTAACTTTGACATAGTGGGAATAACCGAGACATGGTTAGATGAAAGCTATGACTGGGCAGTTAACTTACAGGGTTACAGTCTGTTTAGAAAGGATCGTAAAAATCGGAGAGGAGGAGGGGTTTGTCTCTATGTAAAGTCTTGTCTAAAGTCCACTTTAAGGGAGGATATTAGTGAAGGGAATGAGGATGTCGAGTCCATATGGGTTGAAATTCATGGAGGGAAAAATGGTAACAAAATTCTCATTGGGGTCTGTTACAAACCCCCAAATATAACAGAAAGCATGGAAAGTCTACTTCTAAAGCAGATAGATGAAGCTGCAACCCATAATGAGGTCCTGGTTATGGGGGACTTTAACTACCCGGATATTAACTGGGAAACAGAAACCTGTGAAACCCATAAAGGCAACAGGTTTCTGCTAATAACCAAGAAAAATTATCTTTCACAATTGGTGCAGAATCCAACCAGAGGAGCAGCACTTTTAGACCTAATACTATCTAATAGACCTGACAGAATAACAAATCTGCAGGTGGTTGGGCATTTAGGAAATAGCGACCACAATATTGTGCAGTTTCACCTGTCTTTCACTAAGGGGACTTGTCAGGGAGTCACAAAAACACTGAACTTTAGGAAGGCAAAGTTTGACCAGCTTAGAGATGCCCTTAATCTGGTAGACTGGGACAATATCCTCAGAAATAAGAATACAGATAATAAATGGAAAATGTTTAAGAACATCCTAAATAGGCAGTGTAAGCGGTTTATACCTTGTGGGAATAAAAGGACTAGAAATAGGAAAAACCCAATGTGGCTAAACAAAGAAGTAAGACAGGCAATTAACAGTAAAAAGAAAGCATTTGCACTACTAAAGCAGGATGGCACCATTGAAGCTCTAAAAAACTATAGGGAGAAAAATACTTTATCTAAAAAACTAATTAAAGCTGCCAAAAAGGAAACAGAGAAGCACATTGCTAAGGAGAGTAAAACTAATCCCAAACTGTTCTTCAACTATATCAATAGTAAAAGAATAAAAACTGAAAATGTAGGCCCCTTAAAAAATAGTGAGGAAAGAATGGTTGTAGATGACGAGGAAAAAGCTAACATATTAAACACCTTCTTCTCCACGGTATTCACGGTGGAAAATGAAATGCTAGGTGAAATCCCAAGAAACAATGAAAACCCTATATTAAGGGTCACCAATCTAACCCAAGAAGAGGTGCGAAACCGGCTAAATAAGATTAAAATAGATAAATCTCCGGGTCCGGATGGCATACACCCACGAGTACTAAGAGAACTAAGTAATGTAATAGATAAACCATTATTTCTTATTTTTAGTGACTCTATAGCGACAGGGTCTGTTCCGCAGGACTGGCGCATAGCAAATGTGGTGCCAATATTCAAAAAGGGCTCTAAAAGTGAACCTGGAAATTATAGGCCAGTAAGTCTAACCTCTATTGTTGGTAAAATATTTGAAGGGTTTCTGAGGGATGTTATTCTGGATTATCTCAATGAGAATAACTGTTTAACTCCATATCAGCATGGGTTTATGAGAAATCGCTCCTGTCAAACCAATCTAATCAGTTTTTATGAAGAGGTAAGCTATAGGCTGGACCACGGTGAGTCATTGGACGTGGTATATCTCGATTTTTCCAAAGCGTTTGATACCGTGCCGCACAAGAGGTTGGTACACAAAATGAGAATGCTTGGTCTGGGGGAAAATGTGTGTAAATGGGTTAGTAACTGGCTAAGTGATAGAAAGCAGAGGGTGGTTATAAATGGTATAGCCTCTAACTGGGTCGCTGTGACCAGTGGGGTACCGCAGGGGTCAGTATTGGGACCTGTTCTCTTCAACATATTCATTAATGATCTGGTAGAAGGTTTACACAGTAAAATATCGATATTTGCAGATGATACAAAACTATGTAAAGCAGTTAATACAAGAGAAGATAGTATTCTGCTACAGATGGATCTGGATAAGTTGGAAACTTGGGCTGAAAGGTGGCAGATGAGGTTTAACAATGATAAATGTAAGGTTATACACATGGGAAGAGGGAATCAATATCACCATTACACACTGAACGGGAAACCACTGGGTAAATCTGACAGGGAGAAGGACTTGGGGATCCTAGTTAATGATAAACTTACCTGGAGCAGCCAGTGCCAGGCAGCAGCTGCCAAGGCAAACAGGATCATGGGGTGCATTAAAAGAGGTCTGGATACACATGATGAGAGCATTATACTGCCTCTGTACAAATCCCTAGTTAGACCGCACATGGAGTACTGTGTCCAGTTTTGGGCACCGGTGCTCAGGAAGGATATAATGGAACTAGAGAGAGTACAAAGGAGGGCAACAAAATTAATAAAGGGGATGGGAGAACTACAATACCCAGATAGATTAGCGAAATTAGGATTATTTAGTCTAGAAAAAAGACGACTGAGGGGCGATCTAATAACCATGTATAAGTATATAAGGGGACAATACAAATATCTCGCTGAGGATCTGTTTATACCAAGGAAGGTGACGGGCACAAGGGGGCATTCTTTGCGTCTGGAGAAGAGAAGGTTTTTCCACCAACATAGAAGAGGATTCTTTACTGTTAGGGCAGTGAGAATCTGGAATTGCTTGCCTGAGGAGGTGGTGATGGCAAACTCAGTCGAGGGGTTCAAGAGAGGCCTGGATGTCTTCCTGGAGCAGAACAATATTGTATCATACAATTATTAGGTTCTGTAGAAGGACGTAGATCTGGGGATTTATTATGATGGAATATAGGCTGAACTGGATGGACAAATATCTTTTTTCGGCCTTACTAACTATGTTACTATGTAGTAGTTTTCTCCCATATGAGGGGTATCAGCGTACTCAGGACAAATTGGAAAACAACTTTTGGAGTCCAATTTCTCCTGTTACCCTTGGGAAAATACAAAACTGGGGGCTAAAAAATAATTTTTGTGGAGAAGAAAAACATTTTTTATTTTTACGTCTCTGCGTTATAAACTTTAGTGAAACACTTGGAGGTGCAAAGTTCTCACAACACATCTAGATAAGTTCCTTTGGGGGTCTAGTTTCCAATATGGGGTCACTTGTGGGGGGTTTCTACTGTTTAGGTACATCAGAGGCTCTGCAAACGCAATGTGACACCCGCAGACCATTCCATCAAAGTCTATATTCCAAAATGGCGCTCCTTCCCTTCCGAGCTCTGCCGTGCACCCAAACAGTGGTTTACCCCAACATGGGGTATCAACATACTCAGGAAAAATTGCACAACAACTTTTGGGGTCCAATTTCCCCTGATACCCTTGGGAAAATAAAAATCAGGGGCTCTGCAAACACAACGTGACGCCCGCAGACCATTCCATCAAAGTCTGCATTCCAAAACGCCATTTCTTCCCTTCTGAGCCCCGACTTGTGCCCAAACAGTAGTTTTCTCTCATGTGGGGTATCAGCGTACTCGGGCCAAACAACTCTGTGTGACTGCAGAGTTATGATTCTCAAGGTGTACTTACTGTGTGCTGTGGGTATTCGTCGGTTTCAGACTCTAGACCGCAGGGTATGAATGAGATATACATACCCCCAGTCAGTGCGTTTGGCGTCACTCCATACATTTGTGGATGGAGAGCAAGGCCTTAGCCACTGGCCTTGAGTGTATAACTCGTATGTACCCTCCGGTCCTGGGTCTGAAAACATTGAATACCCGCAGCGCACAGTACGAGCGCTGGGGGGATTCATAAGTCTGTAATCACACACCGTAACTATAGTCTTATCGGTTTTGACTGGCAACCACTTTAAGTGCTCTGGGAGTGTCAAAGTATTTCCCAAGTCTCTGTGTAGTCAAACCAGTGAGTTGTCAGTCAAGCAGGGAAGTCGGGGAGACCATGACTTGAGAAGTGCTTTGTCACTATCAGTGCACTTGGGTCTTATTTGAATATAAATTAAAACAGCCATTTCTCAGTTCGGAAGCAACAGATTGGATGAGTACGGTAAATGTCTGGATAGCTTTATCTTTCAGAGAGCAACATTACTATATAAACAGTTTTGGGAAGGGAGGGGGTTATTTATTCTGTCTGATTTTCTTTAGATTTTAGCTTCAGTATGAGAGATCTATGTGTTTAGGGTCACCATCATATGTAGCAATAAAAAAAATCTTTCAAAATGTGTTTTCATTTTGTTACATAGCAAAGAGCAATGCAACATAATTATAGATTAAAGCTCTTATCGGGTTGTAAAATTGCTGATATTTTACAATTCATCGCTTACTTTTTGTGGGGTTTTTTGTTTACAGCTTGCAACTATTGAGGCAACCATGAAAAGAGAGAATCACAAGATCTTGACTCCGCTTGTAAGCTTGGATACTCCAGGGAAGGCTACAGTTCAGGTTGTTATTTTGGCTGATCCGGTGAGTAATTGTAACCAGTAGATATTAAAGGGAACCTGTCACCCCCAAAATGGAAGGTGAGCTAAGCCCACCAGCATCAGGGGCTTATCTACAGCATTTTGTAATGCTGTAGATAAGCCCCAGATGTATCCTGAAAGATGAGAAAGAGGTTAGATTATACTCACCCAGGGGCGGTCCCGGTCCGGTCCGATGGGCGTCGCGGTCCGGGGCCTCCCTCCCATCTTCATAGGATGATGTCCTCTTCTTGTCTTCACGCTGTGGCTCCGGCGCAGGCGTACTTTGTCTGCCCTGTTGAGGGCAGAGCAAAGTACTGCAGTGCGCAGGCGCCGGGCCTCTCTGACCTTTCCCAGCGCCTGGGCACTGCAGTACTTTGCTCTGCCCTCAACAGGGCAGACAAAGTACGCCTGCGCCGGAGCCACAGCGTGAAGACAAGAAGAGGACGTCATCCTATGAAGATGGTAGGGAGGCCCCGGACCGCGACGTCCATCGGACCGGACCGGGAACTCCCCTGGGTGAGTATAATCTAATCTTTTTCTCATCTTTCAGGATACATCTGGGGCTTAACTACAGCATTACAGAATGCTGTAGATAAAGATAAGCCCCCTGATGCCGGTGGCTGCAGCTCACCTTCGATTTTGGAGGTGACAGGTTCCCTTTTAAAGAGTTGATGGAGCTCCTGGAAAAATTCATGATGTAAAATGAAACCCAAATATAAAATCTTTTTCCAGTATACTGTTTAGAATTCGGAAAACTAATAAAATCCTGTCAATCTTAGTGATTTTGTTTACACTTGTCTGAGCCTGACCTTAGTGTCCTATGGCTACGACTATCTGCCTGTGTACAGAATGTTGTGAGCGCCTCAGATTAACCCTTTTTAGGTAGCTGAATAGTTTTATGCAGATTTTTTATTTTATTGCCACCTTTGTTACCAATCCGTATTGTGTGAAATGTGTGCATTAAAATACTTGCCAATCGCTGCCTTCTGCCATTTCCAGCGCTGCTCCCGTCCTCTCCTGCATCACATGACTGCTCTTGTCATCAAACGTCTCTCACATCGTTTCTGTGTGGACAAGAAGTCACTTTCTCAATTTGTCTGAGACTCAGTACCAGGGCTGTGGTGTCGGAGGTGGAGTTGGTGTCATGGAAATTGAGGAGTCGGAGTCAGATTTTTGGCTTACCGTCTCCACAGCCCTGCTCAGTACAAGTCCCTTGCTATAAGAAACGAACTAATGGTCTGCATTGTCAGCCAATAAGAAAGCTCTGTGGTCACATGATGCAAGAGCGGGACTGGAGCAGCCTTGGAAAACTGCAGCAGATGGCGACCTGTAAGTATTTTAATACACACAGTAACCCATTCACGACCGATTACTTATATTTACGCCATCAGTCATGTACTTGCTTTTGATGCGGGCTCACACGCTGAGCCTGCATCTTTCCTGGACTTGATGTCTGATTTGATCACACATTGCCCCATTAAAAATAAAATGATAACAATTACACATTTGGTGTTGCCACATTCAGAGATGTCAAATCCATCAAAATCTAAAAATAAGATTAATTTATCGGTAACTGCATAGCGAGAAAAAATAAAATCTAAACTCTAGAAACGAAAACTGACTCTGGAAGCAAGAGGCTTAAGGGGTACAAAAATATTGATGCTTTCTTCTAGAAACATTCTATCCTTAGATTGTTTGTTATTGCTCTATTGAAGTGGAGACGAGCTGCAATACCACACACAACCTGATCAGGTGGAGGCACTGTTTTGAGGGGGAAAAAAGCCAAGTTTTTCTAATCCTGGACAAATCATGATCAGGATTTAGCAAATACTTAAAGGGACACTGTCACCTGAATTTGGAGGGAACAATCTTCAGCCATGGAGGCGGGGTTTGGGGGTTTTTGATTCACCCTTTCCTTACCCGCTGGCTGCATGCTGGCTGCAATATTAGATTAAAGTTCATTCTCTGTCCTCCATAGTACACGCCTGTGCAAGGCAAGATTGCCTTGTGCAGGCTTGTAATACGGAGGACAGAGAATGAACTTCAATCCAATATTGCAGCCAGCATGCAGCCAGCGGGTAAGGAAAGGGTGAATCAAAAACCCCGCCTCCATGGCTGAAGATTGTTCCCTCCAAATTCAGGTGACAGTGTCCCTTTAACAAATTGTCCTACATCAGACAACAGACTGGAGCTAGAAAAAATCCCAGAGAGGTGGATAGCATAGGGCTCTGTCTTGTAGCCTAATGCACCCAGTAGGCAAAAAGAGCGAGAGCTACCCAGCGAGGAGCCATACTGCTGCACCAACGTTGTGATTTCAGACCAATAGGCAACACCAGAAGCATCTTACCTGGGCCAAGGAGAAAAAAGACTGTACTGTTGCTCAGTGATCCCGAGTGTTGTTTTAAGATTAAAGTAAATTTTGGATTTCATTTGGAAATCAAGGTCCCAGAGTCCGGAGGAAGAGTGGAGAGGAACACAATCCAAGCTGCTTGAGGTCTAGTGTGAAGTCTCCACAATCAGTGATGGTTTGGGGAGCCATGTTATCTGCTGGTGTAGGGCCACTGTGTTTTATCAAGTCAGCGCAGCCGTCTACCAGGAAATTTTAGAGCACTTCATGCTTCCTTCTGCCGACAAGCTTTTTGGAGATGGAAATTTCATTCTCCAGCAGGACTTGGCACCTGTCCACGCTGCCAAAAGTACCAATACCTGGTTTACAAACAACAGTATCACTGTGCTTGATTGGCCAGCAAACTCACCTGACCTTAACCCCATAGAGAATCTATGGGGTATTGTCAAGAGGAAGATGAGACAACAGACCCAACAATGTAGATGAGCTGAAGGCTGTTGTTAAAGCAACCTGGGCTTCCATAACATCTCAGCAGTGCCACAGGCTGATCGCCACCATGCCACGCCACATTAATGCAGTAATTGATGCAAAAGGAGCCCGGACCAAGTATTGAGTGCATTTACTGAACATACATTTCAGTAGGCCAACGTTTCGGATTTTACAATCATTTTTTCAAGCTGGTGTTAGAATGTATTCTAATTTACTAAGATAATGACTTTGGGGTTTTTATTAGCTGTAGGCCATAATCATCAACATTAACAGAAATAAACACTTGACATAAAACACTCTGTAATGACTCTATATAATATGAGATTCACTTTTTGTATTGAAGATCTGAAATAAATTAACTTTTCGATGATATTCTAATTTAGTGAGAAGCACTTGTCGATGCACATAAGTTTATTTTTCAATGTACGCTTTGGCTGTTTTACTTTTTAGATTATTTTTTCTTTGTTTTATAAAACAAGACCTACAATAAGGGAAACCGAGCACAAAACAAACGCATTTCCCCTCCATTACTTATCACCTCCTCCTTATGTGTATTTGCTAAACAGAATGCAGTGCGATTTACAGGAGCTTTTTGTGGTTTTGGGAAATTTATTTAAATTCCTTTCCTGCACTACACTTGTCTCCTGACCGCGGTGTAATATAATAGCCGTCATATGTTTTTCATGACTTGTTGGCAGCATTCAACATCTATAACATTGTGGCATTCTAAAGATTGCAGGGCTTCCTAGGATAGCTTACCCAGTCTGGCTCCATGCCTGCTGCCCTCGTTTTAAATAAGTTTATTACATTTTGCTGGTTTAGGGAGTATTGGTTTTATTAGATTAGAAAGAGTCAGTGCCTCAGATTATAGGAAAGGCACAATGATTTCTTCCTCTTTAATTACCCAGTTAACATTTTTAGCCAGATGCTGGACAAGAAACCTATTAACTAAAGGAGCTTTAGGACTGTAGGCTCCAGGTAATGGTTCTGCTAAATTGGTTGCATCTCTGTATGGCAGCAGTATTGTAGTCCTCACTTTCATCATAAACTGATAGCTCATTACTGTAGAATGATTCATAACATAGGCAGCTCCGTTTACATGGGTCGCTATTAACTCATTGCTTGTAGGTCAACTTACAAATTGTCTTTTGCAATATATCTGACCTAGCTCTGGCTTTTACTTGCAGTGCTTTTATATGAACTGACAAAGATCGGTAGTATTTTACTATTGATTCTCTAGTCCATCAATCTCTTATCAATAGCCATGACAGACCTAGCTAGGATGGCGAGGCTGAATTTACCCCCTGGCTCAGGTGTTTTCTCTGCCATACTGTAAGTGGTCAGGTATTAGCTCCATGTATATGCTCATTGCTTTTTGTCTTTTAGGATGGTCATGAAATTTGCTTTGTTGGGGATGAAGCCTTCCGAGAACTGTCTCAGATTGATCCAAACGCTGATCAGCTTCTCAATGATGTAAGTGTACATTCTGTTCAAATAGATTTTTATTAAGAATAAAAAGGCAATTAACATGTTACATTCACATTTTCAATACAAAGTTTATTCGGTCGTCCATGACAGCACTACGGAGAGAGAGGGGATCCGCCCTTCAGGAACAGGAAACCTACAGATACATAAGGGCGGCACCTCTCCCCACGCATCAGTTGGTTTCCTGTTCCTGGAGGACAGGATTCCCTACAGATTTTTCTTCAGTCACCTATCAAGCACCCAGGCCGGCTGTCCGACCCAGGTAGCGAGGGGGTCTCCTACCTCGGGCAGTGCGGGTCCCTGGAAGCGCCACGGTGGGCCCGGGTAGGGCTCCACGACAGTGAGCGGTGCAGTGGGGAGCAGCGTCCGGAGGAGGTCTGTCTCTGTGGCCGGCGAAGGTGAGTATATCTCCCCCACCCTCCCGGTCCTTTCGCTCTCCCGTGCCCCGGTCCTCCCTACCTCTGGCTCCTATCCGTGCGGCGCGGACTTCCCGGTGTGCCCCTCTGCGCTCCTTTGGGGGGGGCGGGTCCGGGGGTCGGGCGCCGGCTTCGGCCGGTATCGCCGCTGTGCTGGCCATGTGCGGTGTAGCGGCGTGTGGCTGGGAGATCCGGCGGCGCCGGCCTCCGGGCTCTTCCCTGAGCGCTCCGGCGTTACCGGAAGTGACGCGAGGGGGGGCGGAGCCAGGACCGGAAGTTAGACGCCGGCCGGCTTCGCTGGGGATACCGCTGTCCTGCATGCGGTGGGAGCGGCGGGGGGGGAGCGTTCAGGGGCGGGGGAGGGTCGAGCATGGACCGGGGCAGGGGGGGGGATTGATTAGGCTGGCCATGCACACCTGCACATGTTCCGGATGGGGGAGGGCTATATATGGCCAATTACACTGCTGCAGAGCTGCTGATAGCATCTACAGCTATGGAGGTGCCAGAAGCTGCCGGTGACCTGCTGGAGCAAGGGGACAGATCCTCGGAGGCAAATACCCAGCAGAAGACCCGCGGGCGCAGTGCTCAGGCCAGTCGCAGATCAAGACAGAAGGATCTGGACCGACCCCCCCAGTAATCCGGTACCTACCGCTACTGCCTGGGTAAGAGATCTTCGTGAATGTACCCTGATGCAGTCTTTCCTATGTTTACTTCCGTAGGGGAAAAAGAGCGCTGGTAAATCAAAAAACAAGGAGTGCGCGCTGTGCGCTTGCCCTTTGCCAGACGCCTACCCTAAGAGACTTTGTCAGTCGTGTGTGCGGCAGACGGTAGGAAATGGATAAATGGGATACTATATAGCGGTAGCACCAGAGGAAATTACATAGCCTTTTTTCTCCGCTCCCATAGGTGGCGGAGGAGTCTCCCGATTTCACATCAAATCTTAGGGAGATTATCAGGAAGGAGGTGAAGGATTCCCTGAAATCCCTATCCCGGGGGGAGCCTTCCAAAAGGAGAAGGGAGCCTAGCGCCTCAAATTCGGATTCATCTGTTGGCCCAAGTAGGGAGAATGATTCAGACGCCTCTGTCTCCTCAGCGTCCTCTTCGGAAGAAGAGTCTAACCGGTTCTGTTTCCCATTGGACCAAATGGACAAACTGATTAAATCAGTTAGATCCACTATGGGGGTGGCGGATGAAAGACCAGAACTGTCAGCCCAGGACTTAATGTTTGGCGGCCTAGACCCTAAAAAACGTAGGTCTTTTCCGCTCAATGACAAGGTCCAAAACCTCATTAAAAAAGAATGGAAGAAGCCAGAGAAAAAAGGCTCTTTTCCACCGGCCTTTAAACGAAGATACCCCTTTGAGGACCCCATGGTGAACACATGGGATAAGGCACCAAAATTAGACGCGGCGGTGTCTAAGGCATCCAAAAAATCTTCTATCCCCTTTGATGACATGGCTTCCCTAAAGGATCCTCTAGATAAAAAGGCTGACTCGTTCCTTAAAGGGACATGGGAAATGTCGGCTGGTGCGTTGAGACCGGCGGTAGCTGCGACATGCGCAGCCAGATCAATGATGGTCTGGCTAGATCAGCTGGGGTCTAAATTGGAAGAAGGTGTTTCCAGAGATTCCATGTTGAAATTCCTGCCAACAATCCAAAATGCTGCTGCCTTTCTCGCAGATGCTTCTGCGGATTCCGCAAGAATGGCGGCTAGAGCGGCAGGACTATCGAACGCAGCACGCAGGGCCCTATGGCTAAAATGTTGGCCGGGTGACCTTCAGTCCAGATCTCGTCTGTGCTCCATCCCATGTGAAGGGGAATACCTGTTTGGACCAGTCCTAGATGAGCTGCTAGAGAAAGCCGGAGATGAGAAGAAGAAGTTTCCTAATCTTCCAACTACTTCTTACCGGCGCCCCTTCGCAGGGAAAAGATTCTTTCGGAGGAGACCGGCCAGAGATCAGAGCAGATGGGACGAGAAAAAGAAGAGAGGTACTGGGTTCATGTTTGGTGGAGGACGTCAGGAGCCACCCCGTGAAGTCAAAAAACCACCCCAATGACTAGTCGCCCCGGTGGGAGGTAGACTATCTGCCTTCTACCTGGCCTGGTCCAAGATCTCCAGTAGTGATTGGATTTTGGGGTTGATAGCTACGGGTCTGCGGCTAGAATTCTCCTCTATCCCTCAGAACTTCTTCAGAGTCACCCCTCTCAGATCCTCTCCAGCGGAACAGGCGGCCCTGGAAGCGGAAGTTCACGATCTGCTCAATAAAAATGTCTTATCCGAGGTTCCGGAAGGAGAACAGGGTAGTGGTTTCTACTCTCCTCTATTCCTAATAAGTAAACCAGACGGCTCCTTCAGAACAATTATCAACCTTAGAGCGCTGAATAATTTTCTGACCATTCAACCATTTAAAATGGAAACTATTAATACCGCAATAAAGTTGCTGTTTAAAAACTGCTTTATGGTAGTATTGGATTTGAAGGACGCCTATTACCATATCCCTATTTATGCAGGTCACCAACGATACCTGAGGGTGGCGGTACGATTGGATGGGGTAATAAGACACTTCCAGTATAGGGCCCTTCCCTTTGGGATTTCAGTCGCCCCTCGGGTATTTACCAAGGTAATGGCGGAAGTTATGGCACACCTTCATGAGTCCAACATTCTAATAATCCCCTACCTGGACGATCTCCTTATCGTAGGTAAAACGGCGGATCACTGTCTAGAACAGTTACATAAAGTGATGTCGGCTCTAGAGCGTCTGGGGTGGATGCTAAACATTAAAAAATCACGGTTACAGCCCATGACGGTGCAGCGATTTTTAGGCCTGACCCTGGATTCCCAGGTTCAGGAATGCCGTTTGCCTCAAGAAAAAATTAATCGCCTGTACCTTCAGGTGCTGAATGCCTCAAAAAACCCCACCATGTCCCTACGAAGAGCCATGTCTCTGTTAGGCTCTCTCTCGTCCTGTATTCCGGCGGTCCGATGGGCTCAGTATCATACGAGGATACTACAGGGCGAGGTACTGTTACATCAAAAAAGGTTGGGAGGAGGTCTAGACAGTCTGCTGACCCTATCCCAAGACACTGTGGTATCCCTCGAGTGGTGGTTAGATCAAAAGAACCTGTCCACAGGGGTCCCCTGGGAGTATAATATAACTCGTATTATCACCTCGGACGCTAGCCCTTCTGGGTGGGGGGCTCACATGGGGGATTCATTGGTCCAGGGGCTTTGGGATCATGATCAGATGGAGATGTTTTCCAATCTAAAGGAGTTAACGGCTGTGGAGCAGGCGGTTAAAACACTCCTTGTCTGTCTACAGGGCCACCACGTGCGGGTATTCTCGGACAATCGAGTCACCGTGGCATACATAAATCACCAAGGCGGGACTCGTTCCAGATCCCTGATGTGTGTAGCAGATCGTCTGTTTCATCTAGCAGAGCAACATCTTCTCTCGTTGACGGCTCTACACATAAAAGGGGCAGAAAACACTACAGCGGATTTCTTAAGTCGCAACACATTAAGGCAGGGAGAGTGGTCCCTGAACAGCACCATCTTCGACCTTATCGTGGAAAGGTGGGGACAACCAGAGGTAGACCTGTTTGCCACAAAAGGAAACAGGAAAGTTGCACAGTTCTGCTCTCTGAACCCCAGAGAAAATCCCCTGTCAGTAGACGCCCTCCTCATAGACTGGAACTTCAGGCTAGCCTACGCCTTTCCTCCCCTGTCTCTACTTCCTCTGGTGGTGAGGAAAATCAGGAAGGACAAGGCCACAGTGATAGTAATTGCCCCCTTCTGGCCCAGAAGGACGTGGTTTCCATGCCTGAGGGCTATGTCGATATCCGATCCATGGGTCTTGCCAGACATTCCGGATCTCCTATCCCAGGGCCCAGTCTACCATCCTCGAGCGGTTGGCCTTCATCTGACGGCGTGGATTTTGAGCGGGCGCTACTAAAAGATAGGGGGTTCTCGCCAGCCCTCATTAACACGCTGCTGAAAAGCAGGAAAATGATAACCACAAAAAATCTGTCAGGATCTGGAAGAGGTTTCTTCAGAACTCGGGGGCAACAGCTGGACAGTCAATACCGATTGTCCAGATCTTGGAATTCTTACAAAGGGGGTTGGATATGGGGTTATCCCCAAATACTCTTAAGGTGCAGGTATCAGCCTTGGGGGCCCTCTTTGGCTGCAACATCGCTGAGAATCACTGGGTCAGCAGATTCATCAGGGCAACAAAGCGGTCTAGACCAATTGTGAAGGATAGAGTCATGCCTTGGGACCTGAACCTAGTCCTCTCAGCCTTGACAGAGGCCCCATTTGAGCCAATTACTTCAGCCTCTATTAAAAATCTTTCCCTTAAAGTAGCCTTCCTGGTGGCCATAACATCGGCGCGTAGGATAGGCGACATCCAAGCATTATCCAGGGTTCCCCCTTACATGCAGCTTAGGGATGATAGAGTGATACTATCCCCTGATCCAGCATATCTCCCTAAGGTAGTGTCCAGTTTCCACAGAACACAGGAAATAGTCCTTCCATCTTTCCTCCCCAGTCCTACCAACGATAAGGAGAGGAAGTTACACACCTTAGATGTAAGAAGATGTATCCTGCAGTATCTAGCGGTAACTGATTCCTGGAAGTTAGATAATGCCTTATTCGTGTCCTATCAGGGTAGTAGGAAAGGGCATAGAGCATCGAAGTCTACTCTAGCTAGATGGATCAGGGAGGCTATCTCGCTGGCTTATATCTCAAAGGGCAAGCCGGCGCCTGAAGGTCTTAAAGCGCATTCCACTAGAGCTATGGCGGCTTCGTGGGCGGAAAGATTGGAGGTGTCGATCGACCAGATTTGTAAGGCTGCTACTTGGTCTTCTCCAAACACTTTCTATAACCATTATAGATTGAACCTGGGTGCCTCCTCTGACCTCTCTTTTGGTGTAAGGGTGCTGCAAGCTGTAGTCCCTCCCTAGTTAGTTACTCTCTGTAATTCTCTCCGTAGTGCTGTCATGGACGACCGAATAAAGTCTTAGTTACTCACCGGTTAACGGTGTTTTTCGGAGTCCATGACAGCACCTGTACATACCCTCCCGTCTTCTTAAAGTTCTGGGTGTACACCTCTTCCTTTATTTATATATAATTCACGGGTAGTGAATAGTTAATATTGTATTATTGTTTATTGTGTATGCTATTAACCTTGGTGGTCCTCTTATGCTCTGTAAACCAACTGATGCGTGGGGAGAGGTGCCGCCCTTATGTATCTGTAGGTTTCCTGTTCCTGAAGGGCGGATCCCCTCTCTCTCCGTAGTGCTGTCATGGACTCCGAAAAACACCGTTAACCGGTGAGTAACTAAGACTTTCCCCCCGCCCCCACCCAACAAAGCAGCTCACCTTGCTAGTTACTTCCATCATTAAAACAATAGAATATCCAATCCCTCAACCGATCGTATAAGCCACACTTTATATTACTATCCCAAAGCAATCCATGAAGACCATAATTTATTGAACGTTTCAATTTTCCCTCTCTTCTTATAAATCCCCTTTTCCAGTGTCAGGCCCTGTTTCACATACTGGAGGAACTCTCCTCTTGACGGCGGCTCTTCCCTAATCCAGTTTCGAGCTATTGCCTTCCTAGCCATGTATAACAATCTGGCAATAGCTATCTTTAGGTGTTTATCTACTCCAATCTCATCCACGCATCCCAACAAACAGACAACTGGATCCCTTGGCACCTTACATCCATACGCACCTTCCATACGACTCAAAACTACCACCCAGAAGGCAGCCAACCTCGGACACGTCCACATCATATGGAGTATATCAGCATCCGTAGATTTACACCTCGGGCATTCAGAATCATCACGCAAACCAGCCTTATATAGCACCATCGGTGACTTATAAACCCTGTGTATCACATAAAGCTGTGACAGTCTATACGGTTCACTCAGCGACAGTCTTGGGACCCATTCTAACACCGACTCCCAGGTCTCGTTATCCATTGGACCCAGATCCCTTTCCCATTTAGCTCTCGTCATTATTGGAAACCCCAATAGGAAAGTATGCAACAAATCTTTATACAGAGTGGATATGACTCCCCCAGTAGTCCCTTCATTACACACATACTCCAGTACTATATACCTTTGAATCCGAATACCTCCATCCCTACTCTGAGCTCCAAAGGCATGCCTCATCCGCAAATACTGATACTCCCCTGCAGTCCCAAGACCAAATTCCGCCTGCAATTGGGAAAATGATTTCAGTTCACCTTGCTCATATATTTGATACACATACTGAATCCCTTTGCCCAGCCACTCTATCAGTAATGTAAGTGTACATTTATGAAAACGCTACATACAACTGGCATGTGAATAACTGGCACGTTTACGGATCATGGGGCCCGATTCATCAATGGTTTTATGCCAGTATTCTGGTGTAAAACGCTTTGAAAAGTCGCATTATTTTGGTGTAACTAAAATTATACAAGTTTTAGCATTCTCACACCATTTTCGCCCAGCTCCAACCAAGTGCAGAGCTGGGGTGAGACAGTGGCATGGCAAACATAACTCCTTCAGGCTATGTGCATATCTCATGCATACGTTGCGGATTTTGCTGCGGATCCGCAGCGGTTTTGGCTCTGCGGATCCGCAGCTGTTTTCCATGCGTTGTACAGTACCATGTAAACGTATGTAAAATAAAATCCGCAGTGCACATGCTGTGGAAAAAAACCGAGCAGAAACACTGCAGTGTATTTTCTGCAGCATGTCAATTCTTTGTGCGGCTTCCGCAGCGGTTTGCACCTGCTCCTCAATAGGAATCCGCAGGTGTAAAACCTCAGGTGGAATCCGCATAAAAACCGGGGTAAATCCGCGGGTAATCCACAGTGCAGTTTACCTGTGGACTTTGCAAAAACAGTGCGGAAAAATCCGCACACCAATCCGCAACGTGTGCACATAGCCTCAGATTGATGACAAACGCTGGCATTTGCCACACCACAACTTTTAGTTCACCAGGGACTGGAGTAAGATTTGTGTTGAGGCGCACACAGAGGTGTACACCACTCATCCAGCACTCCTGATTCGTGAAGTGGTGCACTCCTCTTTATTAAAAGCATCTGACTTCAGCCCATCTTTTTATCAAGGCCGGCAAGAACACTGCAGGTCTTGATGTATGGGGTCCGTAGACTTCATCTACCCCCACCCCACCCAACTCAAAGAGAAAAAAAAACTCTGTATAAAACTGATCAGCTTTGATCATCAAAAAAAAATCTTAAATTATTATTAAAATGAGGGTGCTCCGTGCATCCCTGATATAGCCAAGCTCTCGGGGCACTTTCCGTCCCCTTCCCATTTTGTGATAGACACCGCTTTCTTCCCCAGAGTGAGCACTCCCTGAACTGGTAAAATTGACCATGCACGCACAGACTGACAGGTGCAGAGCGGTCATGCACACATCTCTCTTCTGTTGCTGCCATCCCACACTAGACCTTTGTGGATCAGTGTAACTAGCCGCCATGAGAGAGTGACATGAGTGTGCCTGCTCGACTCCTGCACTCTGTGCGCATATACCTTCACAGTGTGTGCGCATGGTCGACTTTTCCATTTAGCCAGTACTTTTACTAGGCAAGCTGTCAATCAGCACATGCGTGCAACATCATCCACATCTGCATAGTCATTAAAGATCATTTTCTGGATAATCATGGCTGAGATAACAAAATCACAGGATTGATCTTTATGAGGCCTTCGTCTCTCCTCTGTCTATTTGACTGGTTTAAATTGAGTTTTGTGGGTGACAAACTTCCTTTAAGGCCGGTTTCACACGTCAGTGGCTCCGGTACGTGAGGTTACAGTTTCCTCACGTACCGGAGACACTGACTCACGTAGACACATTAAAATCAATGTGTCTCTGCACATGTCAGCGTGTTTTCACGGACCGTGTGTCCGTTTGCAAAACACGGAGACATGTCAGTGTTCGTGGGAGCGCACGGATCACACGAACCCATTAAAGTCAACGGGTCCGTGTAAAACACGTACCACGCACAGATGTTGTCCGTGTGCCGTGCAGGAGACAGCGCTACTGTAAGCGCTGTCCCTCCCCCTCCCCCCCCCCCCCCTCGCGTGTGGTGCTGAAGCCCCATTCATCCCTTCTTCCCAGCAGCGTTCTCTGGAAAGAAGGAATGAATTTTTTTTTTTTATTATTATTTATTTATTTATTTTTGTTTTTAAAATAAAGTTGACGGTAATCCAGTATCCCATGTCTCAAGACAACCAGTTATTGCTCCATGTGCTTATGAATGTTGTCTGAATGTTGCACTTGGACTAAAAAGTGGAAATTGACCCAAGTATATATTCTGACACCTAACAATCTAAATATATCACTGTAATAGGCTCTTAACATTTTTGTGCATTATTTCCAATGGCACTATATAATTCTGTCCTTACAGGCAATGTCCGCAGACAAGAGTGACGAGTGGTTCGCAAAACACCAAAGACAGAAGCCATCCGCATAATCAGCCAGGATGTGTTCATGTTTAATTGCCTGCCTGTGCTTAATATGCTGAGAAAAAAATCTGCTGACTAATAAAACTGTAGAAAGGGATTTTGTTTGGCTAAAATCTTTTTTTTTTTTTTTTTTTTTTAATCACATTGTATGTGCTGTACGCTATTACATTTTAAAGGGAATGCACGTCAGAAAATGACAAGTTGAGTTTTGGGTTTAAATATATATTTCGTTTATTTTGCTATTTTGTCGTTCCCCTCCCCATACCACAATCTGTATTTAAATCGCACTTAAAAATATAGCAATTTTCACACTCTCCACTAGGGTCTTATTGCACTCATACTTGTTTCATGAAATCTGCATGGACATTAGCTGCAATAGACTCAGGCCCTATTGTTTGCATTGAAGCATGACCATGACGTCATGGCAGGTCCTTCTCCCATACCACCGGAACCTGCAACGGAAGATGGCGGCCGGCGCGAGCGACTATGGAGGGTGAGTATAGCATGTTTTATTCGGACTCCCATGACAGCACACGAGAGAGGGGATCCGCCCTTAAGGAACAGGAAACCTACAGATACAAAAGGGCGGCACCTCTCCCCATGCATCAGTTGGTTTCCTGTTCCTGAAGGGACTGGATGCCTATAGATACTACAGGAGTCCAGGCCGGCCGGACCGATTCTGGTGGCGAGAGGGTCTCCCACTTCGGCCGGTGCGGGTACCTGAAGTAGTCACGGTGGCCCTGGCAGGGCGGCACGGCGGTGACTAGGCAGCGAGGAGCGGTCGCCAGGGGGTGTCCGGTCTCCGGGGCCAGCGTCTGGTAAGTCGCCCTTCCCGTGGGCTGTGGGTCTCTCTGGAGCAGGGGGGAGCGCGGCGGCATCTGGGGGGCGCCGATCGGATCGTAGCTGGCCGGCCTCGGCGTTCCACGAGAGCTGCAGCGCTGACAGGAAGCGCTGTAAGCTGTGGTGACGTCGGGGGGCGGAGCCAGCGACGTCTTCCGGATCGGTGAGCTCCTGCGCATGCGCGGGGGCTCCAAGATGGCGGCGCCCACCGGAGATCATGCCGCAATCCCTCCGGAGCGATGATTGATTCCCCACAGCTGCGGGGGGGCGGGAAAATTAAACAAGCAAGCTGGGCAAGGTGCGCTGACCGAAGGAGGGGCCTTATAAGGCGGCTCCAGCAGCATGTTCCCGGGTTCTGGCTCCAATTTACTGAAAATGGATTCAGATCAGGATCAGCAGGTTGTGCTGCTGGAACAAGCATCCCAGAAACCCAAGGAGAAGGAACATGAAAAAAGGAGCGATGGTTCGGGCCGCAGAAGCTCCTCCAGACAGGGGTCTGGAGGGTCAGTCAAAAAGGATCCCCCTCGTGCTTCGGTATTTCTGGGTGTGAGCAGCCACTGGTAAGTGATCTTCGAGAAAGTTCACTTAGTGACTAGTCTCCCCTCATGTGTTTTATGCAGGGAAGGAAAAACGTCAGTAAGGCGAAGCATAGGGAATGTGCCATCTGCGGGGTTCCCTTGCCTGACTCACACCCTAAAAAACTATGTGACCCCTGTATCCAGCAGACGGTGAGGTTCTGGAAGGAGGGGAGGGGGTATAGCATGTAGATTTTACACTCTAGTCTACCTTACTTATCCCCGTAGGTAGCCGAAGAATCCTCCTCTATTACGGCCAGTCTCAAGGAGATGATTAGAATGGAGGTTAAAGAGTCCTTTAAAAACCTTTCACAGTCAGGAGGTTCTAGGCAGAGAACTGAGTGGGCATCTGATTCGTCTGTGGAAAAGGACAAGTCCGAAGAATCAGACAATTCAGCAGCATCATCCTCCTCTTCGGAAGAAGACGCTGCTCGGTTTTGCCTACCCCTAGAAAGGATAGACAAATTGGTAAAGGCGGTCAGAGGCACAATGGGTATATCGGAACCCAAGCCTCAACTATCCAAAGAACAAATGATGTTCAGTGGATTGGAGCAAAAGAAGCGCAGAGTGTTTCCTTTAAATGAGAAAATACAAGATCTTATTAATAGGGAATGGAGGGAACCTGAGAGAAAAGGCTCCTTACCACCTGCGCAAAAACGCCGATACCCTTTTGATGACCCAGCAGTAGGTAACTGGGAGAAAGCACCCAAGCTGGATGCAGCAATTGCCAAGGTAGCTAAACGATCTTCTCTCCCATTTGAAGATATGGGAACACTTAAAGACCCCCTGGATAGGAAAGTGGATACCTTCCTGAAGGGAACCTGGGAGATGGCAGCTGGCTCCTTAAGACCTGCGGTAGCTTCAACCTGCACGGCAAGGTCAATGATGGTCTGGCTGGACCAGTTGGAGACCCAATTAAAACAAGGGGCCTCTAGAGAGTCCATTCTCTCAGCATTACCTGTAATCCAGGAGGGGGCGGCTTTTTTATCAGACGCCTCAATTGACTCCGTAAAGTTGGCAGCTAGAGCAGCAGGACTTTCTAATGCTGCAAGGAGAGCCCTATGGCTGAAATGCTGGCCGGGGGATATGCAGGCAAAAGCGAAGCTCTGCGCTATCCCTTGTAAAGGCGAATATTTATTTGGGCCTACCCTGGATGAACTCCTGGAGAAAGCAGGAGATGATAAGAAAAAGTTTCCCAACCTGTTCAATCCATACCGTCGTCCCTTCAACAAAAGAAGGTTCAACCGGGGAGGAAAGCGAGCTTTTTCACCAGGGAGAGATCGTCCCAGATGGGAGGATAGGCGAAAGCGAGGTACAGGTCTCATGTTTCGCCGTAACCAGACGGAAAATAAAAAACAAGACCAATGACTGGCAATTCCAGTGGGAGGGAGACTATTGCATTTCTCGGCAGAGTGGTCGAAAATCACAAACAGCGTTTGGATAAAAGACACTGTTTCCCATGGTCTCAAGCTGGAATTTGTTCATATTCCACAGGACAAATTTAGGTTAACACCCTGGCGCTCATCTCCCACTGAACAATTCGCCCTAGAAGAGGAAGTGAGGACTCTTTGTTCCAAAAATGTTTTGGTAGAAGTGCCGTATTCTCAGGCAGGGGAAGGGTTTTACTCTCCCCTGTTCCTAATCCAGAAGCCTGATAAATCTTACAGGACCATTATAAATCTTAAGGGTCTCAATAAGTTTTTGGTGAAACATACCTTCAAAATGGAGTCCATCAATTCGGCAATAAAAATGCTTTTCAACAACTGTTTCATGGTAGTAGTGGATTTGAAAGATGCCTACTATCATGTACCCATTCATGCTGATTTCCAACGATACCTGAGGGTAGCGATACTAATGGGGGGTAGGATTCGACATTTTCAATTCAGAGCGCTCCCCTTTGGGATCACCTCGGCACCTAGGGTGTTTACTAAAATAATTGCGGAAGTTATGGCGCATTTAAGAGAGTCAAATATCCTTATAGTCCCCTACTTAGACGATTTCCTCATTGTAGGTAACTCGGTAGATCATTGTCTGTCACAATGGGAGATTGCTAAAACCAAACTAGAACGGTTGGGTTGGATCATAAACTTTGAAAAATCTAAATTACAGCCCCTAAATGTTCAAAAATTCCTGGGGTTAATGTTGAATTCAGTGACACAGCAGTGTCTCCTCCCTATAGAGAAAATGGACCAAATTCAGAGTTTTGTATTAAGAGCAATCAATACACCTTCCATGACACTTAGGCAAGCAATGTCTCTACTTGGGTCACTCACATCTTGCATCCCAGCAGTTAAGTGGGCTCAGTTCCACACCAGGTCCCTACAAAATGAAGTCCTGTTCCATGACAGAGCCTTAGGAGGCGCATTGAATGGAAAATTGACATTGAGGCCGATAACATTGAATTCCCTTAGATGGTGGCTAGATAAACAAAATTTATCAGCAGGGGTTCCCTGGATGATAGATGTCACCCACGTGATAACCACGGATGCCAGCTCTTCAGGGTGGGGAGCCTATATGGGGGACATGGTGGTCCAGGGACAGTGGGAACCCTTCACAACATTTTCATCAAATCAAAGAGAGTTGTTGGCGGTTGAACTGGCTGTTAAAAAATTCCTCGTATATCTGCAGGGCCAGCACGTCAGAATTCTGTCGGACAACAGAGTGGCGGTCGCTTACATAAACCGGCAAGGGGGAACTCGTTCCGAAACTTTAATGCGGATCACGGATCGGTTGTTCCAGGTGGCAGAGCTCAATTTTCTATCTTTGACAGCTCTTCACATCAAAGGAAAAGAAAATGTGGCAGCAGATTTCCTCAGCCGAAATGTGTTAAAACAGGGAGAGTGGTCTCTCAACGAGGACATTTTCAACCTTGTCGTCCGCAGATGGGGTCAACCAGTGGTGGATCTATTCGCCACCAGAAACAACAGAAAAGTAAAACTTTTTTGCTCCCTAAATCCCAGGGAGAATCCCCTGGCGATAGACGCGTTTCTCATAAAATGGGATTTTCCACTAGCCTATGCTTTCCCACCACTGAACCTGATACCTCTAGTGGTGAGGAAAATCAGGGAGGATCGAGCGAAAGTCATCCTTATCGCCCCCTTTTGGCCCAGAAGAACCTGGTTTGCCTGGCTCAAGACAATGTCTGTAGCGGTCCCCTGGGTACTGCCAGAGATCCCGAACTTGCTTTCGCAGGGACCGATCTCCCATCCACAAGTGACGGGGCTCCATTTGACGGCATGGTGTTTGAACGGTCACTATTAGTGGGAAAAGGCTTCTCTCCAAACTTGGTGGAGACGCTCCTAAAGAGTAGAAAGCAAATAACTACGAAAATCTACTCTAGGACTTGGAGAAAGTTCTTGTCTTGTTCAAAGTTTAATATCCAAGACGGGGTGCCAGTACAACAAATCCTAGAGTTCCTACAGAAGGGGTTCGAGTTGAAACTCTCTCCTAGTACCCTTAGGGTACAGGTCTCAGCTTTAGGTGCCCTGTTTTCCTGTAATATAGCGAATAACTACTGGATAGCGAGGTTTATGAAGGCAGTTAGTAGATCTACACCACTGCATAAAGACAGAACAGTTCCATGGGATTTAAATTTAGTTCTGTCCTCTCTAACTAAACCCCCCTTTGAACCTCTGCAGGAGGCCTCGATCAAAATGTTGACACTTAAGACAGCCTTCCTGATCGCCATAACCTCAGCTCGCAGGATAGGGGATATACAGGCACTTTCCAGAGCTCCTCCATACACTGAAATCTTGTCAGACAGAGTAGTCCTTAGACCAGACCCAGCATATCTGCCAAAGGTGGCGACACGGTTCCATAGATCACAGGAGATAGTTTTACCATCCTTTATTCCTAACCCCTCTAATCCTAAAGAGCAGGAGCTTCATACGTTAGACGTCAGGAGATCTCTTCTTCAGTATATTTCAGCTACTGATAATTGGAAGAAGGATGGGGCACTGCTTCTTTCCTTCCAAGGTCCAAAGAAAGGATTTAGAGTATCGAAATATTTACTGGCTAAATGGATTAGGGAAACTATCTCTCTAGCTTATACAGCAGGTGGGGGGCCAGCTCCGCAGAACCTAAAGGCACATTCCACCCGGGCCATGGCGTCATCCTGGGCAGAAAGATCTGGAGTGTCAGTGGAGCAGATATGTAAGGCGGCCACATGGTCATCCCCTTCCACTTTCTTTAAACACTATCGGTTGGATTTGGGGTCCTCCTCTGATCTTTCCTTTGGGTTAAGGGTGCTACAATCTATAGTCCCTCCCTAAGGTAGCTTACATCTCTGTAAATCTCTCGTGTGCTGTCATGGGAGTCCGAATAAAGCATTAAGCTACTTACTGGTAGCGGCATTTTTCGGAGGCCCATGACAGCACCCTTAGTTCCCTCCCTATTCACGTGGGGGTAGCACTTCCTGATATGTATATAGCGTAATATGTAAATCTCACGTATGGTGTCTTATTACAATAATGGGTTATTTTGTTTCAAATGTATATAATGTATATATTGTATATTTGTGTACCACTAACCGCGGCAGTCCTCTCAGGCTCTGAAATACAACTGATGCATGGGGAGAGGTGCCGCCCTTTTGTATCTGTAGGTTTCCTGTTCCTTAAGGGCGGATCCCCTCTCTCGTGTGCTGTCATGGGCCTCCGAAAAATGCCGCTACCAGTAAGTAGCTTAATGCTTTTCTCCTTCGCCTCATTGGGGGACACAGACCGTGGGTGTATGCTGCTGCCAATAGGAGGCTGACACTAAGTGATACAAAAAAAGTGATCTCCTCCCCTGCAGTATACACCCCCCTGCTGGCTCTCAGCTAACCAGTTCTTGCTTAGTGTCCGTAGGAGGCACATGGGTCTGGTTCAGACCCCAACGTTTTTATTTTATTGTTTACTTTTCTGTAAATTTTTATTTTTTAATTAACGGAGTGAAGGGGACGACGGTTCCTTTCAAGGTTCCGATCTCCCCCGAACCATCAACAGGCGAGCACGGCGAGTATACCTCCCCGTACCCTCTCCTGCGACGTGGGAAGCCATGCCTGAGCTCACTTCAGGGGCGACGGTTCCTTTCATGGTCCCGATCTCCCCACACCAGCAGCAGGCGACCACCTGGAGTGTCACCTCCATGTTTCCTCTCCTGGAGCCAGGCCTAATGCTGGACAACTGGCCCTGTCCACCCGGACTGAACTCCGTGGCTGTACAGAGGCCCCTCTCTATGGCGTCCGAGCAGCGCCCACTGTCCCACCACTGTGAAGCGGATGGCACAAGGAGGCGGACGGTTCCTCTCCACCTCCCTAACAAACGGATGGTGAATGGAGGCTTATCCCTCCACCGTCCACGCTGCACAGAACAGCGCTGAAACCCACATCCGCGGCGGCTCCATGCCGGGACGCGCACCAATGGTGAGTGGATCCATCTTCAGTGGGATATTCACATGCTGACAGGCAGCCTCAGCCACTTCCCTGTGGCCCACCTCTCTGAGGTAACGCTCTGGATGGCTGCAAAAATTTAGTCCCCGGCTTCGGCCGATTTGTAGGCCGCATCCTGGAAGTCTTGCCTGGAACGACCCACTGGTGACGTCCGCCGGCTACAGAAATTTAGGCCCCGGCTTGGGCCTATTCAACATCGTGTCTGTGGCTCCGCCCCCCAAATTGGCACTTCTCGCTCTCTGCGAGATTTTATCAACTCTGCAGCTCACGGTGGCCATCTTGGTCCACCCGGCCAGCTCACACTGGGGTGACAGTATTTTTGCATTAAAGGGGCACATCGACTCTACATCAGTACCCGGGTAAGGAAGTTCCTGGTCTTAAAGGTGCATGACCAGTATTCCCTGGTCTTAAAGGTGCATGACCAGTATTCCCTGGTCTTAAAGGCGCACGACCAGTATTCCCTGGTCTTAAAGGCGCACGACCAGTATTCCCTGGTCTTAAAGGCGCACGACCAGTATTCCCTGGTCTTAAAGGTGCACGACCAGTATTCTCTGGTCTTAAAGGCGCACGACCAGTATTCCCTGGTCTTAAAGGCGCACGACCAGTATTCCCTGGTCTTAAAGGTGCATGACCAGTATTCCCTGGTCTTAAAGGTGCATGACCAGTATTCTCTGTTCTTAAAGGTGCATGACCAGTAAAAGGCGCATGGCCAGTATTCTCTGTTCTTAAAGGCGCATGACCAGTATTCTCTGTTCTTAAAGGCGCATGACCAGTATTCCCTGGTCTTAAAGGCGTATGACCAGTATTCCCTGGTCTTAAAGGCGCTTGGTCAATCCGAGGAGCCCTCCGCCGCCGACCCCAGCTTTATCCTCTAGTTCCCCTCAGTGGACTTCTTCACTGACCAATCCATGGTTCTCTGACCAAGAAATTGAATCCCTCTGTGTACCCTCTGTGTTTGGAGTGCTCGCAGGACCAATATACATGGTCCCTATCCTACATGGGAGCCGTCGGCTAGCAGGGGCCGCAAGTATTCTAGAAAGATGCAGGCGTCTAGAAACATACAGGCATCTAGAAAATGGAAGTTTTTCGTTTCCTGCTCCTTCACCAATGATTTGATGACAACAAGGCTCTGAATATGGATTGGATATTGCCTGAGCTTGCCAGAGCTTCAGAGACTAAACTCCCTCGAGAGCATTTGCCATTCAATTCGGATAAGCGATTCACTGGACAGAAGCCTCTACGTGGGATGCCATGCCTGGCCTGTTTTTTAAGGGCGACGGGTCCTTTAAAGGGCACCGATCTCCCCACACCATCAACAGACGAGCACACGGAGTGTCGTCTCCATGTTTCCTCTTCTGCATCCAGGCCTAACGCCAGACAACCTGTCCTGTCCACCTGGAGACCTGAACTCTGTGGACATATAGAGGCACCCTTTTTGGCGTACGAGCTCCCCCCTCTGCATCACCACTATTTAGTGGAGGATGCAAGAAGGCGGACAATTCCTCTCCACTTCCCTGTTAAGAGGTTGATGGATCGAGGGTTCCTAATTTTTTATCTCTGCACCGTGAAAAGAGGAGATGGCAAGAGACTATGACCTGCTGGATGCAGCCGCACATTCTGCCATGGGGCAGATTAACCGGGTAGAATCTCCTGTGGTATACCTACCAGTATCCCTACCTGATGGGTCATCAATTAAAAATACCACGGACTGTCAGATAGCAAATCTGGTTCATTCCGTCTTGCGGCTTCGGGTCCAGCGCTCTATCCTCCCTAGCGGCCGCATGGATTGCTAGAGCAATGGTCTCCTGGCTGGAGACCTTAACTACCTTGATTCACACCAGCAACAACTGGCCAATCAAATCCTTTGAGCGGGAGTCTGACAAAGGATTGTATAAGGATTGTCCAGCACAGTCTAGATCTAAGGGATCTTGGTTCCAAACAGGGGAACGAAAAGTAAGATCGACCCTGGACCTCAAACTTCTAACAACCTTTGACATGGTCCTCCTTCTTTGGATGGAGTTCCTCCGCTCAGCCATTACTTCAACAGAAAAAGATGCAGTTTCCGGCATCCATCGACATTCGGGTTGCTTGCCCTCTGCAAAAATTCCTTCGCCTTTCCATTCGTCAACAGCATTTTCAAGTCACAACCTTGTCCTTCGGCCTTGCTTCCGCACCCAGAGTGTTCGCTCGGGTCATGGCGGATGTCATGTTTCTCTTGCACTCTAGAGGCATGCTCGTCCTGCCCTGTTTGGTCTGTCTAGCCGCCCTTCCAGGACTACGCTGAGTCGTCTATATCTCTTGCAATACCTTCTCTCCTGGGCTGGCAGCTACTCTTAGACAAGTTCTCATTTCCAGCCCAGCAGATATCCTTTTTGAGAATGATCCTGCACACTTCTAGAAGGATGGTAATTCTTCCTCGAGACAAGGTCATGGCCCTTCAACAGGGAGCTCGCGCAAGGAGAGTTCTGAGGACTTGATTACTCACCCCCTCATTTCATTCGATTTGCTAAGAGAGTTCTGAGGAAAAATGGTGACGACAATGGAAGCGGTTTCCTTCGCTCCGCTCGTTTTCAGCAAGTCAAACAGACTTTCAGACAATAGTCTCTGAGCTCCTTCTTCATCCAGGGCCTTTCTCCCGGTTCAATGGTTATTAGTAACTACCAATGCCAGTCTTCTCCCCATCATTGTTCTGGAGATCCGAATGGTAGTCTTACAGCAGGTCCACTGCCTTCTGGCGGGTCACCCTATCCGAATTCAATTGGATAATGCCACGGCGGTGCCTTACGTCAGTCATCTAGCAGGTACCCACGGTCAGGCGCCATGTCCGAGGTACCTCACTTTCTCTGATGGGCCGAAGTCTATTATTCGGTGATCTTGGCAGTATATATCCCAGAAGTAGAACTCTGAACGGCAAACAAATTCAGCCGTCAGGGTTCCGCCTCAAGTCAGTGGGAACTTCTCCCCGAAGTCTTCCATCAGATCTGTCCTTACTAGAGCTCTCCAGTTGTAGGTGGGATGACATCCAGACTGAAGGCCAATGTACTCGAGTTCGTGGTTCGGCCTCGAGATCCAAGAGCCATCGCTCTCCATGCTCTGGTTCTGCCGTGGTACCAGTTTCCATAACTCCCCTTCCACTGCTTCCGAAAGCCTTTCGGAAGCAGAAAGGGGCCCCAGTGATCCTCAGAGATCCACACTGACCACGTCCGTTTTTTGTTTGCGGAGCTAGTATCTTCTAGCCTTATCGCAGTACAACTGCAAGTAGGGACTTTCTCACAGGGAGTTTTCACACGTAGTTCTTCCCTATCGCATACCGTTAGATCATTGGGACCTTATTATTCCTAGGAGCCTTACAGTAGGCTCCTTTTTCATCCGGGCAGACTTTACTATCAGGGAAAGTCGTCCCGTTCTCCTCTGCGATATTCTCACTCTGACGAGTCTTCGGAGCTAGCTTCTCTGCTCTTTCAGACTTTTTTTCCCTTATTACCTTCGAGGCAAGGTTGTCCTCAGGCCATCTCCATACCTTGTTACCAAGGTGGTACTGTATTACCACTGTTATAGTTCTTCCCTCATCTCTTTTGGCTCCAGTCCACAAAATGGAATAAGATCCCCCATATTCTGGACGAAGTGAGTGCTCTGAGTAGGTACGTCTTGAGGACGGCGTCCTTCTGAAGGTTGGACGTTTTATTTGGGCTTCCTGACGATAGAGGAAGGCTTCCTGACATTTTCAGGAAGGGTTTAGCCGTTTCATCGACCATGATAACATGGTGAATTCTTTTCACCATCCAGGAGTCCTCCGTGCTAGATGTCAGCCTATCAAGGGTTCTAGGCACCAGGCGTCAGCAAGGCACGCCTGCAAGCTTGCGGATTCGTCCAGTCCGCATGCATTCTTGAAGCACTATACTTCCCACACTTCCACAGATGTGAGTCTGGGCAGGCGGACTCTGCAGGCCACGGTGGCGCACTTGTAAGTAGAGGTTACGCAGGGCCTGATCTATTGTTGTCCCCACCCAGGGACTGCTTTGGGACGTCCCACGGTCTGTGTCCCCCAATGAGGCGAAGGAGAAATAGGGATTTTTGTGTACTCACCGTAAAATCCTTTTCTCCGAGCCATTCATTGGGGGACACAGCTCCCACCCTGTTATTAGCTTATGCTTGTTTTTTAGAATATGACATGCTATACGCTCATACATTGTTATTGATCTCCTACTGCTTTTGCACCGAACTGGTTAGCTGAGAGCCAGCAGGAGGGTGTATACTGCAGGGGAGGAGCTAACTTTTTTTGTATCACTTAGTGTCAGCCTCCTATTGGCAGCAGCATACACCCACGGTCTGTGTCCCCCAATGAATGGCTCGGAGAAAAGGATTTTACGGTGAGTACACAAAAATCCCTATTTTTTTTATTATTATTATTATTATTTTTAACATTACATTTTTTACTATTGATGCCGCATAGGTAGCGTCAATAGTAAAAAGTTGGGGACACACAGGGTAAATAGCGGCGGTAACTGAGTGCGTTACCCACGGCCATTACCGCTGGCATTAACCCTGTGTTAGCGGTGACCGGAGGGGACTATGTGGGCGACAGGCACTGACTGCGGGGAGTAAGGAGCGGCCAGTTTCTTCCAGACTGTGCCCGTCGCTGATTGGTCGTGGCAGCCATGACAGGCAGCTGGTGAGACCAATCCGCGAATGAATAACCGTGACAGAAAGACAGACGGAAGTGACCCTTAGACAATTATATAGATATATAGTAGATAGCCTCTCCATACAGATGACAATCCAGCAGCTGTCAGCTGTTTACTATAGCTGACAACTTGCTGCATCAGCCACGATCAGTGTTTGCACCATCCATATCTGTTTAACCCCTTATATGCTGCTGTAAATAGTGACTACATAATTATAAATGGTTAACAGAGTGTGGTTACTTCCTCTTTATTCCAATTGGCACCCTCAGATCATGATTGTGTGGTCCTGATGTTTGCAATGGCAATTCATGACCAAATAGCGGCCTTAGAGTCTGACGGCTGTAGTAATCTGTTCAGAAGTTAGAGGCATTTAGGTGGTAAAAATACATATTTTCATTTCTGTCATGCCACTTTGCATTAATTCCTGTAAAGCACCTGAAGGGTTCATAAACTACCTGACTGCAGTTTTCAATATGTCAGGGGGTCCTTTTTTCAAAATGGTATCACGTTTGGGGGTTTCCTAATATATGAGACCCCTAAAGTCACTTCAAACATGGATACATCCCTAGGAAAGTAAATTTCCTTGAAAAAATTAAAAACTACTGCTACATTTTTAAAACTCCTAAAATGCTAATAAAATAACATTTCCCACATGTCTGCTTTACATCAGCACCATTTCTAAAATGTTATTTATTAATGTTTTGCTGTTGTATGACTTACATCTGGATTAAAGGGATAATCATTCAAAGTGTGAAAATTGCAATTTTGTTTTACATTTTTCTCAAATTTCTGATATATTTTTTTATAAATAAACACAAAACATATTAACCTAAATTTACCATTATCATAAAGTAAAATGTCACTAAAAAACAGTATCAAAATCAATGGGATTTGTTGAAGCGTTCCAGAGTTAATACCACAAAGTGACACTGGTCAGATTTCAAAAGTTTGGCTCCGTCATTAAGGGGTTAATAAACACTTGACCTGCTAGAGGTAATTTTTTTTTTTTGTATTTATTTAACTTAACTTCAATCAATCAAGGAAATATGGTTTACAGAGACAATTAGAAAATGTGTATAATATTCGGTAAAGGACAGGGTGCATGCAGACGGCGAGGATTTGGGGTAGTTGTGACTGCGCCTGTTGCTGGAGGACAAGCAACATGCTCATTCACAACATTGCTTCCTGTCCCACTTTGCAGGTTGGCACAGGACACAACTTCTGAAGCCACACCAGTGCGAAGAGGTGATTGGTTGGATAGCAGAAAATGCTTCCAGCATGCTTGGTGGCTTCACCCGGCAGTCCACACGGTCCAGTCTCACCACCCAAGAGGCTGGGTCACTAAATATTCACCCTGATATTCCTTTCTCCCACCATGTCAAGTCCCAGTGATCCCCCACTAGGAAACTCTGAGGAGCGCTTTACATAATTTCTTGATTGTGGTCTGTCACTCTGAATGTTCTAAGAGGGACAGGAGAACATGCTGTTTAGTGGTGCACAAAACTTAGAGTGGCCACAAGAACAAGATAGATGATGAGACACAGTTGCCGATGTCAGGAGGACCAGGGTGAGGTGGTAGATGACAAAGTCACTGACCTAACCTGGGAAACTGGCATGCAGAGCGAGGCCAGCAGCGCTTATGGGCAGGGATCGGCAGCATCAAAACAGACAGGAAAAGTAAGTGGGGTGACCAGACGGAGAAGACGGGAGACTTCTGCAAAGCAGGGACACTCATGAATTTCTCTTTCAAAGAGGTGTTCCCCAGTCTGGGACTTTTTTTTAAAGCGTTCTGAGACAAAAAAAAAATGTAGTTTGCAACCTGTGTCATGCCAATATCAGGGGACTGACCACTAAGAGCCTAACCACCACCACCATCATCAAGCACGTCATCTAAGGCACCCGACTCGGTGAGCTGAATGCCTAGGTCCATAATTGGTGCCAGCAAGTGACACCACTGCCTCTTCCTCTGTGCTAGGTGCTTGCAAATAGCCTCTCACCCTGCACCTGTCCTTGCACATTGTGAGGCACCATCATCAGGCACTTCCAAATTCTTGTCCAAGCACAGCGTTCAGCTGTCCCTACCCAGCTCACTTCTGTGCCTAAACAGTCACTGGTGACAATTAAACAAGAAGCTTTGCATGCGGACCAAGTGGAGATGGAGGAAGACAGGGAGATACTTCCCAGCCCAGATGGGTTGAGGGGAATGAGGAAGGAGAGGAGGACGAGACGAAGAGTCGTCATCATGGTGGACACAGGGAAGTTTTGGCTGTAGAGAGCTTGAAACATATGGCCGACTTCTTGTGCTGCTGCCTTTCCTGTGACCCTTGCATTATATTCATCTTGGCGAAAAAGAGTGCTGATTGTTGACCTTGCTAGACCAACACTACAAGGAGAACCAATATATTCACGTCAGCAGGATTTCCTCCTCCACCATCGATTGGGTTGTCAATAGGGTTGCCAACTTGACTTTTTTTTTTTCTGGACAGCTTATCAAAAAATCAGGCAAAAAAATGTTATGGACACATTGAAAAATCATTATGATAGTGGTACATATCTACAGTCCATAGTTTTGATATCGCATACAATGGGAGATCAAAAGCAGGACAAAGGCACAGCTGCATGACCTCGGGTTAATGAAGCTGCCCACACACCAGGGATTACGGGGGCCACTTCCAAAGAAAAAGAATCTGTATATCCATAGAAAAAGAGGATAGGCACATACCGTCCCGTGCAACAAATCCTTTATTGTGGCATCATAATACCAACAGCAGGCGTATAGAACGACAGAGCAAATACAGAGGACGATCGTTTTGCGCTTACATTGCGCTTCAACAGGTCATTGCTGTTGGTATGATGATGCCACAATCAGCTTTCTTTTCTATGGATAGTTTTGATATGAAGACAAGTGCTGCATTCACCATCAAATGATGAGAATTTAACAGTCAAAATTACCTGCAGAAGTTTCTTAATAAATAAAAAAAAATATCATGGACATTTTTTTTTTTTTTTTGCAGACTGGGCAAAAAATTGCCATTTTTATACTGTCCTGGAATTTCTGGCCGATTGGCAACTTTGGATGGCAGGAGGGCAGCCACATGGTACAGCTCATGGGCCACTGTTTTCAGCCCTTTGGTTGCCACAGACCATGAGCCAGACAGGAACAGTAAGGCTGCCGTCACACTAGCAGTATTTGGTCAGTATTTTACATCAGTATTTGTAAGCCAAAACCATGAGTGGGTGATAGAAACATATGCACCACTTCTGCATTTATCACCCTCTCCTGGTTTTGGCTTACAAATACTGATGTAAAATACTGACCAAATACTGCTAGTGTGACGGCATCCTTAGAAGGCTGGATGTGGCCTGCGTGCAGCACTTTGCCATGTCTAATGTATACTATGTACTAAAGATTTGAGTTACGGCAAACTATGCCTTTTGGCTAAAAAAAAAAAAAACACAACAAAATCTTAGGCCATGTTCACACGTTCCTGATTTCCCTGCTGTTTTTTCTGCACTAAAAACCGCAGCTCTTGGCAGAAAACGCAGGTGCGTTTTTTGATGCAGTTTTCTCTGCAGAGTCTGTGTGTCTTCTAGGAAGTTTTTTTAGGGTTAAAATGGCTGAAAATACCCTAACCCTACCCCTAACCCTAGTTCTAACTGTAGTGGGGGAAAAAAAAAAATTCTTTATTTTATTATTGTTACTACCTATGGGGGTAATAAGGGGGGGTCATTTACCTTTTTTTTTATTTTGATCACTGTGAGGTTATCACAGTGATCAAAATGTGCCTGGAACGAATCTGCCGGCCGGCAGATTCGGTGGGCGCACTGCGAATGCGCCCGCCATTTTGGAAGATGGCGGTGCCCAGGGAGAAGACGGCCGGACGGACACCGGGAGGCCCGGTAAGTATAAGGGGGGGGGGGAGATGAGAGCACGGGGGTGGGGGGGGCGTCGGAGCACGGGCGTGGCATCGGAGCATGGGGGGCAGCCACACTCCACCCACGCACTTCCTGCTGCAGCGGTTCTGCACCACAAACCGCAGAAAACCCGCAGATATTTTTTTCGTCTGTGGGTTTGACCTCACAATGGAGGTCAATGGGTGCAGAACCGCTGCAGTTCCGCAAAAAGAAGTGACATGGCACTTCTTTTTTACCGCAGCTATTCAGCGCGGCTTTTTTAGTGCATTTCCGCAATGTGGGCACAGCGGTTCCTGTTTTCCATAGGGTACATTGTACTGTACCCTGCATGGAAAACAGCTGCAGACCCGCAGCGGCAAAATCGCGGCGGTTCTGCAGTTAAAAACGCATAGTGTGAACATGGCCTTAAGATGGGGATAATTACAGCCTGGATAAAATAGGTAGTATGACCTCTGCCAAAGCCTGTCCTAAGGAGCAATGCTGGCACCAGCAGTCAGACCCTGAGCAACTGATGGCCATTTGATAAAAATCCATAAAAAAAGTGTAGTTACTCACCGATAACGGTGTTTCTCAGAGCCCATGACAGCACTACCAGAGAGAGGGGATCCGCCCTTCAGGGACAGGAAACCTACAGGATAAAAGGGCGGTACCTCTCCCTTGCATCAGTTTTGTTTACAGAGCATCGGAGGTCCTCCAGGTTAGTCACAAAAACACAAAAAATATGCAATTTAATCATAATGCTTAACAGTGAACACCGTGTCTATATGTAAAAACCACTTCACACAAATAATGTGCTCACCGCACACGTGATGGGGGGGGGGGGGGGAATAAGCAGGTGCTGTCATGGGCTCTGAGAAACACCGTTATCGGTAACTACACTTTTCTCAGTCGCCCATGACAGCACTACCAGAGAGAATTACAGAGATCATTGCTTAGGGAGGGACCACAGCCTGCAGAACCCTTCTCCCAAAGGTTAGGTCAGACGAAGAGGCTAGGTCTAAGCGGTAGTGTCTGAAGAAGGTTGAAGGTGATGACCAGGTGGCCGCCTTACAGATCTGATCTAATGGTACCTCTGACCTTTCGGCCCAGGAGGTCGTCATAGCCCTTGTAGAATGTGCCTTCAGTCCTTGCGGAATGGCGTTCCCGGAGGATGAGTACGCCAAAGCTATTGCATCTGTGACCCATCGAGCTATAGTGCCCTTAGAAGCTTTGAGTCCTTTCCTGGGTCCCTGGAAGCAGATAAAAAGAGACCCTTCCTTCCTATACTGCTGGGTGATTTTTATGTACTGGACCAGGCACCTTTTAACGTCTAGTGTATGGAATTTCTCTTCCTTCTTATTTTTAGGGTTTTGACAGAAAGAAGGAAGGATTATTTCTTGGGATCTATGGAATGTTGACGCAACTTTCGGTAGATAGGAAGGGTCTGTTTTTAATATAACTTTATCATCCAGAATTTGTGTAAATGGAGGGTTTACAGACAGGGCTTGGAGATTTTCTGATTGAGGGTGGAACACCGGTCCCTGAGACAGGAGATCCGGAAGCACCCAGGGATCGGTGATTGATAACATCCTCAGCCATGAAAACCAGGCTCTCTTGGGCCAGAAGGGGGCTATCAAGATGAGTCTGGATTTGTCCTGCCTGATCTTTCTCAGAACTGCTGGAATGAGAATAGTAGGGGGAAATGCATATGTTAGGGTCTGTGTCCAGGGTATTGTGAATGCATCCACGGCCTGAGGATTCCCCCTGGGATCTAGGGAACAGAAAGTTTCCACTTTCTTGTTGTGCATATTGGCAAAGGTCTATTACAGGGATCCCCCATAGATCTGTAATTTTGTTGAATATGCCCTGATTTAGAGACCACTCCCCCTGCTTTAGTTGGGTACGACTCAGAAAGTCCGCTTTTTGGTTTTCCACCCCCTTTATATGTAGGGCTGATAGGGACAGGAAGTTGTTTTGTACCAGGCTGAAAATTTCGGAGGTAGTTTCCATTAATGATTGAGACCTGGTTCCCCCCTGGTGGTTTAAGTAAGCTACTACTACTTTGTTGTCCGAGAATACTCGGACATGATGGCCTTGCAGTTGGTCTAGGAAGTACAGTAGTGCATGATTCACGGCCCTCAACTCTTTTTGATTTGAGGAAGATCTGAGCTCCTGAATTGTCCATATCCCCTAAGTGACTCTGTCGTCTAGGTGAGCCCCCCACCCTGTGGGACTTGCATCTGTGGTAACTATCTGAGACGCCTCTATTACCCAGGGAATCCCTTTTGACAAGTTGTTGGGATTCAGCCACCAGCCCAGGGAATGAATAGTGGGTAAACTTAGAGTCATTCGATTTTCTAACCGTCCTCCTAGTATTTTTTGGTTCCTTAAAATATCCCACTGAAGTGTCCTTGTGTGGAGCTGTGCCCACTGAACAGCTGGGAGACAGGCAGAGAGGGATCCCAGTAATATCATTGCCTTTCTTAGAGTCATGGTAGGGTTTGCACGCGCTTGTGACACTAGGTGGATCGTTCATGACAGGTACCGTCCGAGAAGGTTCCCCGTCAGGGACAGGAAACCAAACTGATGCAGGGGAGAGGTACCGCCCTTTTATCCTGTAGGTTTCCTGTCCCTGAAGGGCAGATCCCCTCTCTCTGGTAGTGCTGTCATGGGCGACTGAGAAAGTGTTCTATGACTCTACAACTGATCAAGCTGTATGGTCCACAGCGAATGGGAGGTGGCCACACAAGGCAGATATACACAGAGAAACACTGCTGGGACCTAATAAATTGGTTACATAAGTGATTGAAATTTATTTTTAAACTGTAAGACCACCTCCCTGGGTGGGAGGAGGGGGTGTACCAGCAAAGTGAGGGTGCGGGACCTGGGATAGTAGGAGGGGTGTCAGTGGAGAGGTAGTGCAAAGCGCATTGATTTCCCAGTGATGGGACTTCAAGAAGATGGTCGCCGAAGGCAGCACATGGGCAGATTGGAATCTCAGCTGAGCCAAGATCCCAATCTACCAAGGCACTGCTTCCGGTGGCCGTTTTCCCGAAGCCCACCGTTGGTAAATCAATGTGAAGAGCAGGGACTCCGCTCCTGCCTCATCGCAGACACACCTACTTCCAGCCTAGGGCCCACAGCCTCACCCCACTTCTTCCGGAGAGAAAAAAAAAAAAAAGTCCCTCAGTCCTAAAAATACAGTAACCGCTGCCAAGGACAGGAAAGAAAATGTCAGCGAGATCTCAATGATTTAGTGCGGGTCTACTGGGGAGGACTTTGCTGCAGAGTTTCTCCAACAAATTGCAATGTGTGAACATACCCCGAGCTATAGAAATGAAAATTCAACTCCGTTCTCAAACAGTTTTATTAAAACACAAATAAATCTAACAAAAAGGAGAAAAAAATATATATAATTTATACATACAAGTCTATAACAACAAACTTTACAAATATGTAGGACTAAGCCACATTAGAGATAAGAAACGATGAAAACAAAAAGCGCAAACGACATCACCCCCCCATAGCTCCACCAACATGCAGCCTCACATGACTGACATCTCCCTCTTAGGCCCCTTTCACGCATCAGTTTTTAGCCATCAGTCGCAATCCGTCAAATTTTTATTTCCTCAGACTTGTATTAGCGACGGATGGCCTCACATTTCATCTGTTTTTCGCTGGATCCGTCAAAAATTCTCCGGCGGCCGGAGACAAACGGACATAGTAATGTTTGTGTCCATCGAAAAAAAAAAAACAGACAGCGATGAGTCCGTTGTTTGCTCGAATGAGAGTCTATGGGCACCGGTTCCATCGCATCAGTTTTACACAAACTGCGACAGATCTGTCGAGCCAACGGATTGTGACTGACGGCAAAAAACTGATGTGTGAAAGGGGCCTTACCTGTGCAGACCAACCATTCCACATGCAGCCCCATGCGTGAGAAATCAAGCCCTTCCCTGCACAGCCCACCACATGCAGGCACACGCAAGTAACATCACTCACTAAGGCTGCTTTTACACTTACCGTGGTTTTGTGGTCAGTTTTTGCGGCCCCAATAGATTTCTATGGGACCGCAAAAACGGGCTGCCAAAAATCGTAGGAGCGCCCTACGTCCGTGAGGGCCGTAAAAAATTATTGAGCTTGCTTGATATTTTTCACGGCTTACGTACACAGCCCCCATTGTAAATCAATGGGGCCGCTAAAACGACAGAAGGTTGCTTTTGCGGTGCGCCGTGACTTCTGTTTTTGCGGACCGCCTTTTTTTTTCCCCAATACTTTTGCTATAGTATTGGGAACCTGAAAAATGGCGATCCGCAGGTTTTTTGTGGTCCGATATTGCAGCAGACCTTGAAAATTGCAGCGCTACGGCCCGCAATAAAACATGGGAAGTGTAAGGGTATGTGCACACGCTGCGGATTTAGCTGCAGATCCGCAGCAGTTTCCCATGCATTTATATTACCATGCAAAGCAATGGGAAATGAAATCCGCAGTGCACATGCTGCGGGAAAAAAAACGCGCGGAAACGCAGCGGTTTATTTTCCGCAGCATGTCAATTCTTTCTGCGGATTCCGTTGCGGGTTTGCTCCTGCTTCAATAGAAATCTGCAGGTGAAAACCCGCAGAGGAAACCGCAAAAGAAACCACGGTAAATCTGCAGTAAAAGCCCCCAGCAAACAGCCCCACATGACTGATATTAGTTGCATTAACCACGCAGCCCCCCTGCATACAGCCCCACATGACTGACATTAGCTCCATTAACCACGCAGCCCCCCTGCATACAGCCCCACATGACTGACATTAGCTCCATTAACCACGCAGCCCCCCTGCATACAGCCCCACATGACTGACATTAGCTCCATTAACCACGCAGACCCCCTGCATACAGCCCCACATGACTGACATTAGCTCCATTAACCACGCAGACCCGAGCATGAAGCCCCACAATGACTGACATTAGCTCTATTAACCACGCACACCCCCACATGACTGACATTAGCTCCATTAACCACACTGCCCCCCAGCATGCATGCAGCCCCACATGACTGACATTAGCTCCATTTAGCCACACTGCCCCCCAGAATGCAGCCCCGCATGACTGACATTAGCTCCACTAACCACGCAGCCCCCCTGCATACAGCCCCACATGACTGACATTAGCTCCATTAACCACGCAGACCCCCTGCATACAGCCCCACATGACTGACATTAGCTCCATTAACCACGCAGACCCGAGCATGAAGCCCCACAATGACTGACATTAGCTCCATTAACCACACTGCCCCCCAGCATGCATGCAGCCCCACATGACTGACATTAGCTCCATTTAGCCACACTGCCCCCCAGAATGCAGCCCCGCATGACTGACATTAGCTCCACTAACCACGCAGCCCCCCTGCATACAGCCCCACATGACTGACATTAGCTCCATTAACCACGCAGACCCCCAGCATACAGCCCCACATGACTGACATTAGTTCCATTAACCACGCAGACCCCCAGCATACAGCCCCACATGACTGATATTAGCTCCATTAGCCACGCAGACCCCCAGCATGCAGCCCCGCATGACTGACATTAGCTCCATTAACCACGCAGACCCCCCAGCATACAGCCCCACATGACTGACATTAGCTCTATTAACCACGCAGACCCCCAGCCCCACATGACTGACATTAGCTCCATTAACCACGCAGCCCCCAGCATACAGCCCCACATGACTGATATTAGCTCCATTAACCACGCAGCCCCCCTGCATACAGCCCCGCATGACTGACATTAGCTCCATTAACCACGCAGCCCCCAGCATGCAGCCCCACATGACTGACATTAGCTCCATTAACCACGCAGCCCCCCTGCATACAGCCCCGCATGACTGACATTAGTTCCATTAACCACGCAGACCCCCTGCATACAGCCCCACATGACTGACATTAGCTCCACTAACCACGCAGACCCCCTGCATACAGCCCCACATGACTGACATTAGCTCCACTAACCACGCAGACCCCCTGCATACAGCCCCACATGACTGACATTAGCTCCATTAACCACGCAGACCCCCTGCATACAGCCCCACATGACTGACATTAGCTCCATTAACCACGCAGACCCCCTGCATACAGCCCCACATGACTGACATTAGCTCCACTAACCACGCAGACCCCCTGCATACAGCCCCACATGACTGACATTAGCTCCATTAACCACGCAGACCCCCTGCATACAGCCCCACATGACTGACATTAGCTCCACTAACCACGCAGACCCCCTGCATACAGCCCCACATGACTGACATTAGCTCCATTAACCACGCAGACCCCCTGCATACAGCCCCACATGACTGACATTAGTTCCATTAACCACGCAGCCCCCCTGCATACAGCCCCACATGACTGACATTAGTTCCATTAACCACGCAGCCCCACATGACTGACATTAGTTCCATTAACCACGCAGACCCCCAGCATACAGCCCCACATGACTGACATTAGCTCCACTAACCACGCAGACCCCCAGCATACAGCCCCACATGACTGACATTAGCTCCATTAACCACGCAGACCCCCAGCATACAGCCCCACATGACTGACATTAGTTCCATTAACCACGCAGACCCCCAGCATACAGCCCCACATGACTGACATTAGCTCCACTAACCACGCAGACCCCCAGCATACAGCCCCACATGACTGACATTAGTTCCATTAACCACGCAGACCCCCAGCATACAGCCCCACATGACTGACATTAGCTCCATTAACCACGCAGACCCCCTGCATACAGCCCCACATGACTGACATTAGCTCCACTAACCACGCAGACCCCCTGCATACAGCCCCACATGACTGACATTAGCTCCATTAACCACGCAGACCCCCTGCATACAGCCCCACATGACTGACATTAGCTCCACTAACCACGCAGACCCCCTGCATACAGCCCCACATGACTGACATTAGCTCCATTAACCACGCAGACCCCCTGCATACAGCCCCACATGACTGACATTAGTTCCATTAACCACGCAGCCCCCCTGCATACAGCCCCACATGACTGACATTAGTTCCATTAACCACGCAGCCCCACATGACTGACATTAGTTCCATTAACCACGCAGACCCCCAGCATACAGCCCCACATGACTGACATTAGCTCCATTAACCACGCAGACCCCCAGCATGCAGCCCCGCATGACTGACATTAGCTCCATTAACCACGCAGACCCCCAGCATACAGCCCCACATGACTGACATTAGTTCCATTAACCACGCAGCCCCCCAGCATACAGCCCCACATGACTGACATTAGCTCCACTAACCACGCAGACCCCCAGCATACAGCCCCACATGACTGACATTAGCTCCATTAACCACGCAGACCCCCAGCATACAGCCCCACATGACTGACATTAGCTCCATTAACCACGCAGCCCCCCAGCATACAGCCCCACATGACTGACATTAGCTCCACTAACCACGCAGACCCCCAGCATACAGCCCCACATGACTGACATTAGCTCCACTAACCACGCAGACCCCCAGCATACAGCCCCACATGACTGACATTAGCTCCACTAACCACGCAGACCCCCAGCATACAGCCCCACATGACTGACATTAGCTCCATTAACCACGCAGCCCCCCAGCATACAGCCCCACATGACTGACATTAGTGCCATTAACCACGCAGCCCCCCAGCATACAGCCCCACATGACTGACATTAGCTCCACTAACCACGCAGACCCCCAGCATACAGCCCCACATGACTGACATTAGCTCCATTAACCACGCAGACCCCCAGCATACAGCCCCACATGACTGACATTAGTTCCATTAACCACGCAGACCCCCAGCATACAGCCCCACATGACTGACATTAGCTCCACTAACCACGCAGACCCCCAGCATACAGCCCCACATGACTGACATTAGTTCCATTAACCACGCAGACCCCCTGCATACAGCCCCACATGACTGACATTAGCTCCACTAACCACGCAGACCCCCAGCATACAGCCCCACATGACTGACATTAGTTCCATTAACCACGCAGACCCCCAGCATACAGCCCCACATGACTGACATTAGCTCCATTAACCACGCAGCCCCCAGCATGCAGCCCCACATGACTGACATTAGTTCCATTAACCACGCAGACCCCCAGCATACAGCCCCACATGACTGACATTAGCTCCATTAACCACGCAGACCCCCAGCATACAGCCCCACATGACTGACATTAGCTCCATTAACCACGCAGCCCCCCAGCATACAGCCCCACATGACTGACATTAGCTCCATTAACCACGCAGACCCCCAGCATACAGCCCCACATGACTGACATTAGCTCCATTAACCACGCAGACCCCCAGCATACAGCCCCACATGACTGATATTAGCTCCATTAACCACGCAGACCCCCAGCATACAGCCCCACATGACTGACATTAGCTCCACTAACCACGCAGACCCCCAGCATACAGCCCCACATGACTGACATTAGCTCCACTAACCACGCAGACCCCCAGCATACAGCCCCACATGACTGACTGAATCCCCCTTCCCAGCATGCAGCTCCACGCAGCAGCACCGTCATGCATCTGTTCCATCCCAAGCATGCAACCCCATGTTAATAACATCACCACCATTCCCACAGCACGCCATGAGTGACATCAGTTCCCTCCCTGCAGATCCCCTAGAATGCAGTGCTATGCAAGTAATATCCCTTTTCTTGTGCAGACCCCCAGCATGCATCCCTATGCAAGTGACATTAACCCCTTCTGTTTGCAGCCCCATGTGAGTCTCATCACTCCCCCCTTCTCCACACTTCTCCGTGAAACCCTCCAACATGCAGCCCCCATATACTAACATCATCCATGTTTCTTAGCCCCCAAAATACATCCGCAGACCAATTACACGGAGTCCTCATTCCCGCCTGCATAGGACGCCATTGTGCAGAGCCTCAGTCCTCTACTCTCCAGCAGCTGCACACAGCGGTTCTATCTCCACTCTCCAGTCCCTGCTATCGAGGCCCCGCCTCTTCCGGTGACATCACTCTCTCAAAACCAACTCCATTCTAGACGTTACCCAGTGAGCACACTGTAGCTTCCTGGTGTCCGGTCTGCGGAATGTAGAAGGAGGCCCCGCCTCTTCCGGTGACATTGTCCCCTCTCAAGAGCAACTCCATCCTAGACGCTGCCCTCATTGTTGGGGATCATGTGCGGTTTCTGACAGGACAGGTATGGCGCCGCTCCCGTGTCCTGCGGATGCGTGTATCTGTGTATGGCTGCGTGTATCTGCATGTATATAGCTGTGTGTATGGCTACATGTCTGTGTGTACATGTATCTGCATGTATACAGCTGTGTGTATGGCTACATGTCTGTGTGTACATGTATCTGCATGTATACAGCTGTGTGCATGGCTACATGTCTGTGTGTACATGTATCTGCATGTATATAGCTGTGTGTATGGCTACATGTCTGTGTACACGTATCTGCATGTATACAGCTGTGTGTATGGCTACATGTCTGTGTACACGTATCTGCATGTATACAGCTGTGTGCATGGCTACATGTCTGTGTACATGTATCTGCATGTATATAGCTGTGTGCATGGCTACATGTCTGTGTACATGTATCTGCATGTATACAGCTGTGTGCATGGCTACATGTCTGTGTACATGTATCTGCATGTATACAGCTGTGTGTATGGCTACATGTCTGTGTACATGTATCTGCATGTATACAGCTGTGTGCATGGCTACATGTCTGTGTACATGTATCTGCATGTATACAGCTGTGTGCATGGCTACATGTCTGTGTACATGTATCTGCATGTATACAGCTGTGTGTATGGCTACATGTCTGTGTACATGTATCTGCATGTATACAGCTGTGTGCATGGCTACATGTCTGTGTACATGTATCTGCATGTATACAGCTGTGTGCATGGCTACATGTCTGTGTACATGTATCTGCATGTATACAGCTGTGTGCATGGCTACATGTCTGTGTACATGTATCTACATGTATACAGCTGTGTGCATGGCTACATGTCTGTGTACATGTATCTACATGTATACAGCTGTGTGCATGGCTACATGTCTGTGTACATGTATCTGCATGTATATAGTTGTGTGCATGGCTACATTTCTATGTGTACATGTGTCTGCATGTATACAGCTGTGTGCATGGCTACATTTCTATGTGTACATGTGTCTGCATGTATACAGCTGTGTGTATGGCTACATGTCTGTGTACATGTGTCTGCATGTATACAGCTGTGTGTATGGCTACATGTCTGTGTACATGTGTCTGCATGTATACAGCTGTGTGCATGGCTACATTTCTATGTGTACATGTGTCTGCATGTATACAGCTGTGTGCATGGCTACATTTCTATGTGTACATGTATCTGCATGTATACAGCTGTGTGCATGGCTACATGTCTGTGTACATGTATCTGCATGTATACAGCTGTGTGTATGGCTACATGTCTGTGTACATGTATCTGCATGTATACAGCTGTGTGCATGGCTACATTTCTATGTGTACATGTGTCTGCATGTATACAGCTGTGTGCATGGCTACATTTCTATGTGTACATGTATCTGCATGTATATAGCTGTGTGTATGGCTACATGTCTACGTGTGGCTGCATGTATATAGCTGTGTGCATGGCTACATGTCTATGTGTACATGTATCTGTATTTAGGTATGTTTTCATCTATGTACAGTTGCTCACACACAGCATTTTTTTGTGATTTACTACTTCATAACCTGGAATTTTGCATCAGGTCATGTAAAGAGCATGCCTAGAATTGTGAACATTTAGTTTTTGTTTACTCTGCAGCAATGAACAAATAGACAAAATAAATGAAAACCTCAAGTGCATAACTATTCCCCCCCCTAAAGTCAGTACTTTGTAGAGACTCCTTTTGCGGCAATTACAGCTGCACGTCACTTTGCATAAGTCTCTTTATAAGTCTCTAATAGTTTTCCACATCTTCCACTTGGATTTTTGCCCATTCCTCAAGGCAATACTGCTCCAGCTCCTTCAAGTTAGAAGTTTCCTCTGGTGAACAGCAATCTTCACATCTGACCACAGATTCACAATTGGTTTAAGGTCTAGGCATTGACTAGTCCACTACAAAACATTTACATGTTTCCCCTTAACGACCGCCGATACGCCTTTTAACAGTGGCAGCTAAGGGGCCTTTTTCCTCAGCACCACATTTTAATGGCGCTGAGAAATAAGGATATATCGTCCCCCAGCATCTGAAAATCTTCAGGGTATGTGCACACGTTCACGATTTTTCGCGATAAAAACGCAGACATGTGCATCCTATCATTTAGAATGCATTCTGCAATTTTTGTGCACATGATGCATCACGGTAAAAAAAAGTAGCATGTTCATTAATTTTGCGGATTTTTCATGTTTTTCACGCTATTTAATGCATTGGGAAAAACCACAAAAAACAACGCAAAAACGCATAAAAAACGCATGCGGATTTTTGGCAGAAATGTCCGTTTTTTGTCAGGAAATTTCTGCAAGAAATCCTGATGTGTGCACATACCCTCAGGGTCTCGGCTACCACTTTGTCTCCCCCCTTAATTAGATAAAAGTTATAAAATATTTTTTTTTCCGTGGGTTGGGGTTATGGTTGGCGTTGGGTAAGAATTGAGTTTTTTTGTTTTTTCTTCAAAAGTGAAAAGAAAATAAAGAAAAATGATGACGATATGATGGCTAGTGTTGAGATCAAGTGCTCGCTATTTGAGTTTGCAACGGGTGTTCTGATATGCATGGAGTATTGCGGATTCTCACGTTTATTTTGGGTGTCTTAGCAGCCGCAAAACATGCAGGGCAGGGACTTGAGCATGTCACTCGAGTACCTGCGATTTTTGGTGCATACCCAAGCCCCCTATGCAATCTGGAGTAGCGAGCACTTGTGCTCAACACAAATGGCGACATATTCAATATGACAGCAAGTGATGAGCGAATATACGCATTACTCGAGATTTCTCGAGCACGCTCGGGGGTCCTCCGAGTATTTTTTAGTGCTCAGAGACTTAGTTTTTCTTGCCGCAGCTGAATGATTTACAGCCATTAGCCAGGCTGAGTACATGTGGGGGTTGCCTGGTTGCTAGGGAATCCCCACATGTACTTATGCTGGCTAACAGATGTAAATCATTCAGCTGCGGCAAGAAAAACTAAATCTCCGAGCACTAAAAAATACTCGGAGGACACCCGAGCGTGCTCAATAAATCTCAAGTAACAAGTATATTTGCTCATCACTAATGACAACCTAATGTTATCAAATTTTGTGTAGTCCTTGTGGGTTCAGTATGCTCACTATTGAGGGGTGTGATTTCCAAAATGATGTCACTTGTGGCGGGTTCCACTGTTTAGGCACATGGGGGGCTCTCTAAACGCAACATGGCAGCCGCTCTTGATTCCAGTCAATTTTGCGTTAAAAAAGTCAAATTGTGCTCCTTGCTTTCCAAGCACTGCTGTGCGCCCAAACAGTAGATTTTCCCCACCTAAAGGGTAATAAACTTCTTGAATGTGGTTTTGAACACCAGGGGGTGCAGTTTTTATAATGGTGTGACTTTTGGGTATTTTCTGTCTTATAGCCCCCTTAAAGGGAACCTGTCACCCCGTTTTTTGAGATTGAGCTATAAATACTGTTAAATAGGGCCTGCGCTGTGCGTTACTATAGTGTATGTAGTGTACCCTGATTCCCCATGTATGCTGAGAAATACATTACCAAAGTCGCCTTTTTCGCCTGTCAATCAGGCTGGTCTGGTCAGGTGGGCGTGTTCACAGCGCTCTTTTCTTCCCCAGCTTTCCGTTGGTGGCGTAGTGGTGTGCGCATGTCCAGAGTTCCGACTTCCCTGCGCCCACGTGAAGACACAGCGCGCGATCTGCGCTGTAATCCCTTGCATCGGTGGGGGCGGCCATCTTCCTGGGGCCGCGCGTGCGCAGATGGAGTGCTCTGCTGCACGGGGCTTCAGGAAAATGGCCGCGGGATGCCGCGCGTGCGCATTAGAGATCGCGGCGGCCATTTTCCCAAAGCCGAGATGCAAACTCGGCTTTGGGAAAATGGCCGCCGCGATCTCTAATGCGCACGCGCGGCATCCCGCGGCCATTTTCCTGAAGCCCCGTGCAGCAGAGCACTCCATCTGCGCACGCGCGGCCCCAGGAAGATGGCCGCCCCCACCGATGCAAGGGATTACAGCGCAGATCGCGCGCTGTGTCTTCACGTGGGCGCAGGGAAGTCGGAACTCTGGACATGCGCACACCACTACGCCACCAACGGAAAGCTGGGGAAGAAAAGAGCGCTGTGAACACGCCCACCTGACCAGACCAGCCTGATTGACAGGCGAAAACGGCGACTTTGGTAATGTATTTCTCAGCATACATGGGGAATCAGGGTACACTACATACACTATAGTAACACACAGTGCAGGCCCTATTTAACAGTATTTATAGCTCAATCTCAAAAAACGGGGTGACAGGTTCCCTTTAAAGTCACTTCAAATGTGATGTGGTCCCTTTTCCAACAAAACTACTTTTAAAAAAAAAAAAAAAAAAAAAATGAGAGAGCACTGGTCAACTTTAAGGCTATGTGCCCACGTTCAGGATTTCTCGCAGAAAATTCCTGAGAAAAACCTGAAATTTTCTGCAAGATATCTGCACGCGTTTTTGCCGCGTTTTTGATGCGGTTTTTTTCCGGACATTTCCCAATGCATTTTGTAGTGGGAAATCCGCGCAAATAAAACGCAAAATTAATGAACATGCTGCGTTTTTTACCGCGATGCGTTTTTTTTCCCGCGAAAAAAGCGCATCATGTGCACAAAACATGCGGAATTCATTCTAAATGATGGGATGCTTATTGTATGGCTGCTCTTTTGGCAAGTTTGTTGTGGTACCATGTTCTTTCCATTTGATGATAATAGACTTTATGGTGCTTTGTGTATCATCAGAAATTGGGATATATATATATATATCTCGATCCTGACTTGTACTTCTTAACAACTTTGTCCCAGTCTTGTTTGCAGATCTCCTTGGTCTTCATGGTGTTTTTTCGTTCCTTTTATCTCTAATGTCCTCTTTTTGCCTTTCTCAGTTTACTAACTCTTCTTCGCATGAAGATGGAAATGTTCCTTATATCTTCTCGCCCTACTACCCCCTATTCCCTCACATCTTCTCCAACAACAAATACAAACAACAAAAATATTTAACCTCTCTCTCTTTCTTCCGGTACCCTTCCCTCCTCATTTAAACATGCCAGCATAAATCCATTACATAAAAATAAAAGTAAAAAACCTTCCCCTGACCAGAACTGCACTGCTAACTACAGACCTGTCTCTAATCTTCCTTTCTTCTCTAAACTCCTGGAACACGTGGGCCACGCTAGTTTTATCCGCTATCTCTCAGTTAACTCTCTTCTTGACCCTCTACAATCCGGTTTCCGCTCTTTACACTCTATGGAAACTGCCCTCACTAAAGTCTCTAATGATTTACTAACCAGTAAATCTAGCTGTCACTCCTTCATGCTGATTCTCCTAAATCTCTCTGCAGTATTCAACATTGTGGCTCACTAGCACTTCATTATGCTCCGCTCTATAGGGCTCAAATACACTGTTCTCTCCTGGTTCACCTCCTACCTCTTTGACCGCTCCTTCACTGTATCTTTTGATGGTTCCTCAAGGATCAGTCCTAGGCCCCCTCTAAAATGTAAAGTGTTGTGGAATATTTTGGCGCTATAGAAATAAAATGATGTATTATTTATATTAGTGGTGCCTTTGCGCAGGGCCAGCTCCAGGTTTTCATGGGCCCTCGGCGAAAGAGTCCCGGTGGGCCCCTTTAACACATACCACAATTCATAATGCACGGATACGGCAGAGAAATATACGTATAGTACAATGCCAAAGATTTCACCTACTTCTTACATTACATGAGTGATATCTATTGTGCATTCTACATTAGCTCAGAAACCGGACAGTATGGTCCTCTATACAGAATAATGAGCCCCATATATTGCCCCATACAGTATAATGGCCCCATATAGTGCTCCATACAGTATAATTGGCACCATATAGTCCTCTATACAGAATAATGAGCCCCATATATTGCTCCAAACAGAATAATGAGCCCAATATTATGTTCCATACAGAATGAGCCTCATATAATGCTCCATACAGTATAATGGGCACCACAGAGTACACCTTACAGAATGAGCCGCATATATTGCTCCATACGGAATTGACCCCATATAATCCTCCATACAGTATAGTGAGCCACATATAATTCTCCATACAGTATATGTTGGGCCCCATCTATTGCTCCATATATAATGGGCCTCATATAATGCTCCATACAGTATACTGAGTCCCATATATTGCTCCATACAGAATGGGCCCCATATGATGCTCCATACAGAATGGGCCCCATATAATACTCCTTACAGAATGGGTCCCATATAATGCTCCTAAGATAATTGGCCCCATAAGATGCTCCATGTATAATGGGCCTCATATAATGCTCCATATATAATTGGCCATATAAAATGCTCCATATATAATTAGTCCCATAAGATGCTTCATATATTATTGGCCCCATATACTGCTCCATATTAAATTGGCTCCATATTAAATTGGCCCCATATAATGCTCCCTATAGAATTGGCTTCATAAGATGCTCCCTATATTATTGGCCCCATAACATACTCCATATAGAATTAGCCCCATATAATGCTCCATATATGGGCCCCTTCTGATGGTCCCCATATATTGCTCCAAATATTTAAAAAAAAAAATGAAATACTCATCTCTCGTTGCTTGACGCTGCTCTGCTCTGGACTCCTCACCGTTGACGTCTTCCTGCTCTCTGTGCTGTGACTGCTCAGGCAGAGGGCGCGCACTGGTGACGTCATCGCGCCCTCTGGCCTGAACGTCACAGTCAGAGGATGGAAGACGCTGCAGCGCTGGAACTGGGAGAGATAAGCATCGCAAGTGCCGAGGCCCGCAGCAGGCGGGGGGGTCCACTCGCGGGGGCTGGCACTATAGCGCACCAGTGTCCCCGACGGCGAGTGGGCCCCCTGCCTGCTCAGGGCTTCGGCACTTGCCCGGGTGCGCCAGGTGCTGAAACCGGCCCTGCTTTTGCGTAATGCTGTTGCAGCCTCTGTGGTCTTTCAGAAAAGGTGTGTATATACTGATAGATCATATGACACTTGGATTGCACACAGGTGGACTTCTTTTCACGAAGCATGGGACTTATGAAGGGAATTGCTTGCACCAGAATTTTTTGGGGCTTCATAGCAAAAGGGGTTAATACATATGCACATATCAATTTTTAGTTATTTGATCCCATAAACTTAAAGGGCCACTGTCACCCCCCTCCAGCCGTTATAAACTAAAAGAGCCACCTTGTGCAGCAGTAATGCTGCAGTCTAACAAGGTGGCTCTTTTAGTTTTTGTTTCTGTTATTCCCACAATAAATGTATTTATAATTCTGCTGAAATACCTGTCTTTGTCCATGGAGGCGGGACTGAAGCCTCCTCTTAGAAGCGCCCAACTGCCGTCAGGCATCTCTTGTGTAGATTTTGCACAGTGCGGGGCTGGGATTCCTGGGCATGCGCACTGCGCTTCTCAGACGCTCCCCAGGTCCCCCGCCTTTCAGCGTTGCCGGAATATACAGGTATCCTTGCCGGCGTCTGGAACAGCCGCACAGAACAACGCTGGAAGGCGGGGGACCTGTGGAGCGTCTGACAAGCGCAGTGCGCATGCCCAGGAATCCCAGCCCTGCACTGTGCATACTGCATAACACGGGGCGGGGATTCAGTAACAGGCTGGCCGCACTGCCCGCACAGGCGCAGAAAGAAACCCGGCATCAGTGCTCGGACGGATAATGCTCTATGCGCCTGCGCAAGGCAGAAGAGCAGAGCGCAGGCGCCGGAATTCACACAATAACAGCGCTGAGGGGCGGCGAAAATCAACCCAACAGATGACTGACGGCAGTTGGGCGCTTCTAAGAAGAGGCTTCAGTCCCGCCTCCATGGACAAAGACAGATATTTCAGCAGAATTATAAATACGGTACATTTATTGTGGCAATAACAAACAAAAACTAAAAGAGCCACCTTGTTAGACTGCAGCATTACTGCTGCACAAGGTGGCTCTTTTAGTTTATAACGGCTGGAGGGGGTGACAGTGGCCCTTTAATTTATGCCTGAATTTTTCTCACTTCACAAACATGTGTTTAAATATGATGCATCACCACCAAATAACTCATGTTGTAATGTACCAAAATAGGTAAAAAGCCAGAGGGGGTGAATACTTTTGCAAGTCACTGTACGTATACAACATCTATGTATGTATAGTCCAATGTGTGGGCATGAAGAATAATTACATTAATAGTTTTCCTTTTAATCATCTTCTTACCATATTATACGCTTTGTTCCCTTGTTTTTAGATTGTGCTGGAGCTATGCTATAAGGATTTATAAACCATGAGTAATGAAATGGAATTTGGTAAGTATAGGTGAAATCTGACGTGCCAGAATACATGTGTGCATATAAACTAACTCTACTTGCTCCAAATTCAATTCTCAGTGCTATTTAACCCCTTTCTGACATATGACGTACTATCCCGTCGAGGTGGGGTGGGCCCGTATGACCACCGACGGGATAGTACATCATAGCGATCGGCCGCGCTCACAGGGGGAGCGCGGCTGATCGTGGCCGGGTGTCAGCTGACTATCGCAGCTGACATCCGGCACAATGTGCCAGGAACGGTCACGGACCGCTCCCGGCACATTAACCCCAGGCACACCGCGATCAAACATGATCGCGGTGTGCCGGCGGGGCGATACAGGGAAGCATTGCGCAGGGAGGGGACTCCCTGCGTGCTTCCCTGAGACCCCCGGAACCCTCCCGAGGGTCTCTTACCTCCTTCCTCGCTGCAGGCCCCGGATCCAAAATGGCCCGGGGCAATGTTATAGTGTAAAAAAAAAAAATTTTAAATTCCCCCCCCCCCCCAAAAAAAAAAAAAAAAAGATATGTTCCTATAAATACATTTGAAAAAAAAAAAAGTACACATTTAGTATCGCCACGTCCGTAACGACCCCACCTGTAAAACTGTCCCGCTAGTTAACCCCTTCAGTGAACGCGGTAAAAAAAAAAAAGAGGCAAAAAACAATGCTTTATTATCATACCGCCAAACAAAAAGTGGAATAACACGCGATCAAAAAGACGGATTAAAATAACCATGGTACCGCTGAAAACGTCATCTTGTCCCGCAAAAAACGAGCCGCCATACAGCATCATCAGCAAAAAAATAAAAAAGTTATAGTCCTCAGAATAAAGCGATGCAAAAATAATAATTTTTTCTATAAAATAGTTTTTATCGTATAAAAGCGCCAAAACATAAAAAAATGATATAAATGCGGTATCGCTGTAATCGTACTGACCTGAAAAATAAAACTGCTTTATCAATTTTACCAAACGCGGAACGGTATAAACGCCTCCCCCAAAATAAATTTATGAATAGCTGGTTTTTGGTAATTCTGCCTCACAAAAATCGGAATAAAGAGCGATCAAAAATTGTCACGTGCCCGAAAATGTTACCAATAAAACCGTCAACTCGTCCCGCAAAAAACAAGACCTCACATGACTCTGTGGACCAAAATATGGAAAAATTATAGGTCTCAAAATGTGGTAACGCAAAAAATATTTTTGCAATAAATAGTCTTTCAGTGTGTGACGGCTGCCAATCATAAAAATCCGCTAAAAAACTCGCTATAAAAGTAAATCAAACCCCCCTTCATCACCCCCTTAATTAGGGAAAAATTAAAAAATGTTTAAAAATGTATGTATTTCCATTTTTTCGTTAGGGTTAGGGTTGGGGCTAGGGTTAAAGGGACACTGTCACCTGAATTTGGAGGGAACAATCTTCAGCCATGGAGGCGGGGTTTTTGGGTGTTTGATTCACCCTTTCCTTACCCGCTGGCTGCATGCTGGCTGCAATATTGGATTGAAGTTCATTCTCTGTCCTCCGTAGTACACGCCTGCACAAGGCAATCTTGCCTTGCGCAGGCGTGTACTATGGAGGACAGAGAATGAACTTCAATCCAATATTGCAGCCAACATGCAGCCAGCGGGTAAGGAAAGGGTGAATCAAAAACCCCGCCTCCATGGCTGAAGATTGTTCCCTCCAAATCCAGGTGACAGTGTCCCTTTAAGGCTACAGTTAGGGTTGGGGCTAAAATTAGGGTTAGGGTTTGGATTACATTTACGGTTGGGATTAGGGTTAGGGGTGTGTTTGGATTAGGGTTTCAGTTATAATTGGGGGGTTTCCACTGTTTAGGCACATCAGGGGCTCTCCAAACGCGACATGGCGTCCGATCTCAATTCCAGCTAATTCTGCGTTGAAAAAGTAAAACAGTGCTCCTTCCCGTCCAAGCTCTCCCGTGTGCCCAAACAGGGGTTTACCCCAACATATGGGGTATCAACGTACTCAGGACAAATTGGACAACAACTTTTGGGGTCCAATTTCTCCTGTTACCCTTGGGAAAATACAAAACTGGGGGCTAAAAAATAATTTTTGTGGAAAAAAAAAACTGTAGTGAAACACTTAGGGGTTCAAAGTTCTCACAACACATCTAGATGAGTTCCTTGGGGGGTCTACTTTCCAATATGGGGTCACTTGTGGGGGTTTCTACTGTTTAGGTACATTAGGGGCTCTGCAAGCGCAATGTGACGCCTGCAGACCAATCCATCTAAGTCTGCATTCCAAATGACGCTCCTTCCCTTCCGAGCTCTGCCATGTGCTCAAACGGTGGTTCTCCCCACATATCGGGTATCAGCGTACTCAGGACAAATTGGACAACAATTTTTAGGGTCCAATTTCTCCTGTTACCCTTGGAAAAATACAAAACTGGGGGCTAAAAATAATTTTTGTGAAAAAAAAATATATATATTTTTTTTATTTGCACGGCTCTGCGTTATTGCGTTATAAACTGTAGTGAAACACTTGGGGGTTCAAAGCTCTCACAACACATCTAGATGAGTTCCTTAGGGGGTCTACTTTCCAAAATGGTGTTACTTGTGGGGAGTTTCTACTGTTTAGGTACATTAGGGGCTCTGCAAATGCAATGTGACGCCTGCAGACCATTCCATCTAAGTCTGCATTCCAAATGGCGCTCCTTCCCTTCCGAGCCCTCCCGTGCGCCCAAACGGTGGTCCCCCCCCCCTCCACATATGGGGTATCAGCCTACTCAGGACAAATTGTACAACAACTTTTGGGGTCCAATTTCTTCTCTTACCCTTGGAAAAATAAAAAACTGGGGGCGAAAAGAATTTTTGTGAAAAAATATTTTTTTTTTTATTTTTACGGTTCTGCATTATAAACTTCTGTGAAGCCCTTGGTGGGTCAAAGTGCTCACCACACCTCTAGATAAGTTCCTTAGGGGGTCTACTTTCCAAAATGGTGTCACTTGTGGGGGGTTTCAATGTTTAGGTACATTAGGGGCTCTGCAAACGCAATGTGACACCTGCAGACCATTCCATCTAAGTCTGCATTCCAAATGGAGCTCCTTCCCTTCCGAGCCCTCCCATGCGCCCAAACAGTGGTTCCCCCCCACTTATGGGGTATCAGCGTAGTCCGGACAAATTGGACAACAAATTTTGGGGTCCAATTTCTCCTGTTACCCTCGAGAAAATACAAAACTGGGGGCTAAAAAAACAAATTTTGTGGGAAAAAAATTTTTGTTTTATTTTTACGACTCTGCATTATAAACTTCTGTGAAGCCCTTGGTGGGTCAAAGCGCTCACCACAAATCTAGATAAGTTCCTTAGGGGGTCTACTTTCCAAAATGGTGTCACTTGTGGGGGGTTTCAATGTTTAGGCACATCAGTGGCTCTCCAAACGCAACATGGCGTCCCATCTCAATTCCTTCAATTTTGCATTGAAAAGTCAAATGGCGCTCCTTCGCTTCCGAGCTCTGTCATGCGCCCAAACAGTGGTTTACCCCCACATATGGGGTATCGGTGTACTCAGGACAAATTGTACAACAATGTTTGGGGTCTATTTTCTCCTGTTACCCTTGGTAAAATAAAACAAATTGGAGCTGAAGTAAATTTTTTGTGAAAAAAAGTTAAATGTTCATTTTTATTTAAACATTCCAAAAATTCCTGTGAAGCACCAGAAGGGTTAATAAACTTCTTGAATGTGGTTATGAGCACCTTGAGGGGTGCAGTTTTTAGAATGGTGTCACACTTGGGTATTTTCTATCATATAGACCCCTCAAAATGACTTCAAATGAGATGTGGTCCCTAAAAAAAAAATAGTCTTGTAAAAATGAGAAATTGCTGGTCAACTTTTAACCCTTATAACTCGCTAAAAAAAAAAAAATTTGGTTCCAAAATTGTGCTGATGTAAAGTAGACATGTGGGAAATGTTACTTATTAAGTATTTTGTGTGACATATCTCTGTGATTTAATTGCATAAAAATTCAAAGTTGGAAAATTGCGAAATTTTCAAAATTTTTGCCAAATTTCCGTTTTTTTCACAAATAAACGCAGGTAATATCAAATAAATTTTACCACTATCATGAAGTACAATATGTCACGAGAAAACAATGTCAGAATCACTGGGATCCGTTGAAGCGTTCCAGAGTTATAACCTCATAAAGGGACAGTGGTCAGAATTGTAAAAATTGGCCCGGTCATTAACGTGCAAACCACCCTTGGGCGTGAAGGGGTTTATGTGCACACAAGCTTTAGCCTGGCTTTCCACAAAGTCTCTTTACCATGTTTGTTTTGTAGACTTGTAGAAACCTCCCAGCACTTTTCACATATTGAAGTTTTTCAGCTGTTTTTACAGTACCAGCAAAGCCTATGAGATTTCAGAAATCTCATGCACACACATTAGGCTTTTTTGTCATTAGGATTTTGTGCTCTGCAGCGTTTTTTTTTTACATAGAGCATGTCACTTTCAGCATTTTTTCAGAGTGTTTGCAGCGTTTTTCACCCATTGGCTTGAATGGATGGTGAAAAAAAAAATGCTGTGAATACGCAGCTTGACTTTTTTTTGCTGCGTATTTGCTGCAGAAAAGTCAAAGACAGCAGGATGTGACCTCAGTCAGCTCCGCTACATCTAGATGGCAGGTTGCATGATGCATCCATACAGCCTGTCATACAGCAGAGCGGGCGTCAACCCCATTCACTTGAATGGGGGGGCCTGACAATACAGTGTTTGACCCGCTGTTATTTGCATGACGGCGTGGCAAACACCGCTTCTAATCGGCGGTGAAAACATCCCACCTGTCAGAAAGCTGTGGTTCCCACGCTGTTAAAAAACCACTGTGAGCTCTCAACTGCGCGGGCTCCCCCGTATTTTTGATAACCAGCCAGGCAAAACTCAGCTGTCAGCATTAGCAAGTCTGGTTATCAAGAATAGAGGGGTCCCCATGCTTTTTTAAAAAACTGCGTGCAGTCACCCCCATTTTTGACAACCTGCCTTGCAAAAACAGACAGCTGGGGGCTAGTATTCTCAGGCTGGTAAAGGGTCATGGATATTGCCCCCCCCAGACTAAAAATAGCAGCCTGCAGCCACGCAGAAAATGCTCATCTATTAGGTGTGCCAATTCTGGCTTTTCCCACTTGCCCTGTAGCGGTGGCAAGTGGGGTTCATATTTGTGGGGTTGATGTCACCTTTGTATTCTCTGGTGACATCAAACCCACCGATTAGTAATGGAGAGGCGTCTGTAAGACACCTCTCCATTACTAATCCTATAGTTTTATTGTAAATAAACACACAGCCAGAATAAACTCTTTTATTCGAAATAAAACAAAACACAGTTTTACTTTATTTAAAAACAACAAACACTGTTATACTCACCTAATGCCTAATTCCACTTAAGCCCTCATCTTCTATAAGAAAACAAAAATAAAAAAGAACAATATCCCTCACCTCTCCGTCGTTCTGTCCCACGCTGTAATCCATGTCTAGGGATTATCAGTTTTCAACCTGGATGGTGCCAAGATGCGACCGTCCAGGCTGAGAACCACTGATGAATGAGCTGCTGCAAGGTCAGTGTCAGTGACTAGCGGTGACGTCACTGAGGCTGTGTTCTCTGCCAGGCTGAACTGAGGTGACCTCTGGGAAATCCTCTCAAGCACCGTTAGAAAGTCTCACGGTGCAGAGGCGAGTTCACCAGGAGAATTTCACTGCGGTGTACTCACCTCTGCACCGTGAGACTTTCTCATGGTGCTAGCGGGGATCTCACCGAGGTCCTCTCAGTTCAGCCCGGCTGAGAACGCAGCCTCAGTGACGTCACCGCTAGTGACGTCACGATTACTGTGCTAATTCTATTTGCTGTATGTAATCCATCTCTTCTATCCTGTCGGCTACTGCAGTGACTTTACAGTACACGGCCGATGAATTGACGGCTTTTCAAAGGATCTAGAGGTATGGTTCCACAGGGCGTAGACTTGTGGAGGGTCTTTGTGGCGCTCTGCTTATTCATCCTTATGGCTTATGACAGGTCACTGATCCTTCAGTGACCTGTCCTCTATTTCACATAATGCATATAATATTGTGGGCTTAGAAAAAAAAATTTACATCCAGTAAAATGGCGCCAGTTCAGTAGCATGTATCGTATTATGCATATAATATTGTAGGGGTTAAAAAAAAAATCATTAAAATGGCGGTGTAGTAGCATCTTTCACGTTCCAATGGATGCTACTGAGTATGCGCCATATGCATGAAAATTTATTAAAGGCAGAACATGACCGGGTATCCCACACAACCCTAAATCGAGCCGGGTGGATAGAAGGACGGTGGGGAGTGAGAGAGACCCAAAGAGGATGTGTGACCTACCGTGTTATTTTTAGTATGCAGAAAGCAGATCTAACTCTGACAGGTAGTCTGGTATGTTTTTACATCTATGGAAAGAAATATAATGGTATGAGGTGGACTTATGGTTACTGTGTGGTATATGCCAGAAATGGGGTGTGCACTTACTAGGGAAATTCTTTTCTCAGCAGACATAAGCTGTAACTTATGTTAAGGGAATAGTAGTTCCTACTAGAAAGAAGGGTTAAACTTGGTGCCATCATATAAACCAATTACCGTATATACTCGAGTATAAGCCGACTCGAGTATAAGCCTAGGGTGGAAAATGCAGCAGCTACCGGTAAATTTCAAAAGTAAAAATAGATACCAATAAAAGTAAAATTAATTGAGACATCAGTAGGTTAAGTGTTTTTGAATATCCATATTGAATCAGGAGCCCCATATAATGCCCCATAAAGTTTGATGGGCCCCATTAGATGCTCCATATTAAAATATGTCCCATATAATGCTGCATAAAGGGTAATAAGGGCCTCATAAGATGCTTCATAGAGATATTTGCCTTATATAGTGCTGCACAAGTGTTATGGCCCCATAAGATGCTCCGTACAGTCACTTGCCCCATATAGTGCTGCACAAGTGTTATGGCCCCATACAGATGTTCCGCACAGCTACTTGCCCCATATAGTGCTGCACAAGTGTTATGGCCCCATTATAGTGCTCCGTACAGCCACTTGCCCCATATAGTGCTGCACAAGCATTATGGCCCCATACAGATGCTTCGCACAGTCACTTGCCCCTTATAGTGCTGCACAAGTATGGCCCCATAAGATTCTCTGCACAGCTACTTGCCCCATATAGTGCTGCACAAGTATGGCCCCATAAGATGCTCTGCACAGCTACTTGCCCCTTATAGTGCTGCACAAGTATGGCCCCATAAGATGCTCTGCACAGCTACTTGCCCCATATAATGCTGCACAAGTATGGCCCCATAAGATGCTCTGCACAGCTACTTGCCCCATATAATGCTGCACAAGTATGGCCCCATAAGATGCTCTGCACAGCTACTTGCCCCATATAGTGCTGCACAAGTGTTATGGCCCCATAAGATGCTCTGCACAGTCACTTGCCCCATATGCTGTGGCTGCCATAAAAAAAAAAAAAAAAAAAAATCACATACTCCCCTCTCTTCGCTCAGGACCCCGGCACTGTCACCTGCTCCTCGTGCGGCTCCGTCTTCGGCACTGATGCTCAGCAGAGGGCGCGCACTGACTACGTCACCGCGCCCTCTCACCTGAGCGTCACTGCTGAAGACAGAGCGACACCCGGACCGAGAAGCAGGTGACTATCGCGCAGCGCTCCCCCTCCCCATATACGTACCTGGTCCTGGCGCTGCGTCACTGCTTCTTCCCCGGCGCTGCATCTTCTTCCTGTATTGAGCGGGCAGCGTCACCGCTCATATACAGTAATGAATATGCGGCTCCACCTCTATGGGGGGTGGAGCCGCATATTCATTACTGTATATGAGCGGTGCCATGTGACCGCTCAATACAGGAAGAAGATGCAGCGCTGGAAGAAGCAGGGACCGCGCCGGGAGCAGGTAAGTATAATTACACAGCTCCCACTCCCCCTCCCTTGCCGACCCCCGGGTATGACTCGAGTATAAGCCGAGAGGGGGACTTTCAGCCCCCAAAAATGGGCTGAAAATCTCGGCTTATACTCGAGTATATACGGTAAATCTAAACCTAAAACTGTATAGTGTATTCCCTTGATGGGGCAGACGTGCCTCTAGACGCGGTGTCCACCGCTAGTCTTACCCTGGCATGTCATTGTGTGGAGTTGAGAAGGAAAAGGGAGCGGTTCTAAGATGGTGACGGCCAATGGCATTGATAGTTCCAGAAGTTGCGGACCGCAACAACATGGCCGAGCGTTCCACGTAACACAGTATATCCCCAGCTCTCCCTGGATCCTGAATGTCTCTGTATTTTGCAATGATTTTCTGTATGTCAGCAAGCACCCTGAATGGTAATTTCATGTCATCCAACGGCTGTGCTAGAATTCATCATCAGATACATGGTTTTCAGTACTCACTGTTGTAGCTCCAGGGGGGGGTCTCTGTAGATACTTATCACAGAAGAGGTGTTAGTATGGAGATGTTATCAGGACTGCATCTTTGATCTTCTATCCACACCAGGATGTGTTGAGCAGCTGTCCCTAATTTATAACTAACCAGCTCCCATAATCCTGCTGTCCTTTCCCTGCAATGGGGGCCTATAAATTTAGATTCATTCTTAGGGGTGCACGCATGTGTGGGGTCACACGCATTTAGCAAAGCATCAAGTTATAGCAATTGTTCCATGGCAGTTAGTCAGGGCAGGAGTCAGGTAACCCACACTCTGCTCTTCCTTCTATCCATGTGCTTTATTCCAATCCTCCTATGTTCCCTTGCAATCCACTTTCACCAACCAAACCCCCCTCCATCACAACTCGTATACGTCAGCCCCTCTATACTTCCCTCTCCCATGTACAGCACCCATGCACTTCTCACCTTCCTTAAAAACCTCAGTCCATCTTGCCAAAAAACACTGCACAAAAAAACTTCTTACAATTCCAAAAACTGCTTGCTTTTTATCTTCCTACTCCTACTGATTTCAGGAGACCATCTCCCCCAACCCCGGTCCACCATCCACCAACCTCAGCCCCTAACCTACCTCACATCAAAACCATTCTAACCTTATTAATATTACTTGCACTACCTCATCTCCTTCTTTTAATTGTGCCCTTTGGAATCCACGGTCTGTATGTAACAAGCTTCCTTTCCTGCACAACTACTTTCTGAACCACTCTCTAAATCTATTGGCCCTCACTGAAACCTGGATCCAGGATTCTGACACGGTCTCCCCTGCTGCCATTTCCCAATGTGGCCTACCATTCTCCCATTCCCCGAGACCCACAAACAGACGTGGTGGAGTCGGCATACTCCTCTCCCCACAATGCACCTTCCAGGTCATCCCACCAACTCCATCACTCTCATTCCCTTCTTTTGAGGTCCACACCATCAGGCTCTTCCGTCCCCTCTCCCTCAGAGTAGCAGTCATATACCGGCCCCCAGGCTCACCCACCCACTTCCTGGACCATTTCTCTGCCTGGCTGCCGCACTTCATGTCCTCAGAACTCCCAACCCTTATCCTGGGAGACTTCAAAATCCCCATAAACAGCCCCACTTCTACATCTGCATTCCATCTTCTATCACTAACCACTTCCATCGGCCTCTCACAGCTCTCAAACTCTGAGACACACAAGGACGGTAACACCCTTGACCTGGTCTTTGTCTGGCTGTGTTCAATCCCCTACCTAAATAACTCACTGCTTCCCCTCTCTGACCACAATATTCTCTCCTTCATGCTCACAAATCCTTGCTCACCCCAGCACCCTCCTACCTACCATTCAGTCAGAAATCTACAAGCCATTAACCCTCATACACTTTCAGACTCCTTACACTCTTCACTGTCCCCAATCTCCTTTTTTTCCTGTCCTGATCTGGCGGTACATCACTACAATGACACTCTTAGAAGCACCCTAGACCAAGTAGCTCCCTTCACCCTCAACCTCCAAACACAGAGTAAAACATCCCTGGCTCACATCACAAACCCGATTTCTCCAGCGATGCTCTAGGAGTGCTGAACGCTTATGGAGGAAAACTCGCACACCAGAAGACTTCATACATTTCAAATTTATGTTAAAAACCTATAAATCTGCCCTTCACATCGCCAAACAGACCTACTTCACCACCCTGATCTCCTCACTATCCAACAACCCCAAGAAACTTTTTGACACCCTTCACTCCTTCCTCAGGCCAAAAGCTCAAGCCCCTATCACAGACATTTGTGCTGATGACCTGGCCTCCCACTTTATAGAGAAAATAGACAATATCCGTCAGGAAATCCGCTCCCAATCACCAAGTTCAGTGACTCCCATCCCTCCCTGTATCTCCCCTGGCTCACTCTCCACATTTGATCCCATCACAGAAGAAGTCGTCTCCAGGCTCCTCTCTTCTCGTCCGACTACATGCTCTAGCGACCCCATTCCTTCTCATCTTCTCCAGTCTCTCTCTCCAGTGGTCACTACTCACCTAACTACAATCTTTAATCTCTCACTCTCCTCAGGCATTTTCCTGTCCTCCTTCACTCTATCATTACTCCATTACTAAAGAAATCCACCCTCGACCCATCCTGCACAAACAACTACAGACCGGTCTCCAATCTCCCCTTCATCTCTAAACTCTTGGAGCGCCTAGTCTACTCCCGTTACCTCTCCATTCACTCCCTCCTAGACCCTTTACAGTCCGGATTCCACACCCTACACTCGACCGACACTGCACTCATCAAAGTGACCAACGACCTTCTGACAGCAAAATGTAACGGTGACCACGCTCTGCTTATTGTCCTCTATCTTTCCGCAGCTTTCGACACTGTTGACCACCCTCTCTTACTCTCTAGGCTCCAGTCACTTGTCATTAAGGACACTGCTCTCTCCTGGTTCTCCTCCTATCTTTCTGACCGCTCCTTCAGTGTTCTGTTCTCTGGCTCCACTTCATCTCCTCTTCCTCTCACTGTTGGGGTACTTCAGGGCTCAGTCCTTGGTCCCCTTCTCTTCTCCCTCTACACGGCCCCAATCGGACAGACCATCAGCAGATTTGGCTTTCAATACCATCTTTATGCCGACGACACACAACTATACACGTCATTCCCTGGCCTTACTCCTGCTGTACTACAGAACACCACTGACTGTCTGTCCGCAGTCTCTGACATCATGTCCGCTCTCTATCTGAAACTCAACCTCTCCAAAACTGAACTTCTTCTACTCCCACCATCTACTAAGCTCCCTAAACCTGACGTTTCCCTCTCCGTGGGTGGCACCATAATAACACCCCGGCAGCAGGCGCGCTGTCTGTGTGTTATGTTTGACTCCGATCTCTCTATCACCTCCCATATACAATCTCGTGCCCGCTTGTGCCGCTTACACCTAAAGAACATCTCTAGAATCCGCCCTTTTCTCACTATAGAAACAACAAAAACCCTCACTGTCGCCCTGATCCACTCCCGCCTGGACTACTGCAGTGCTCTATTAATTGGACTTTCCCCTCTCGACTTTCCCCTCTCGACTTTCCCCTCTCGACTTTCCCCTCTCGACTTTCCCCTCTCGACTTTCCCCTCTCGACTTTCCCCTCTCGACTTTCCCCTCTCGACTTTCCCCTCTCGACTTTCCCCTCTCGACTTTCCCCTCTCGACTTTCCCCTCTCGACTTTCCCCTCTCGACTTTCCCCTCTCGACTTTCCCCTCTCGACTTTCCCCTCTCGACTTTCCCCTCTCGACTTTCCCCTCTCGACTTTCCCCTCTCGACTTTCCCCTCTCGACTTTCCCCTCTCGACTTTCCCCTCTCGACTTTCCCCTCTCGACTTTCCCCTCTCGACTTTCCCCTCTCGACTTTCCCCTCTCGACTTTCCCCTCTCGACTTTCCCCTCTCGACTTTCCCCTCTCGACTTTCCCCTCTCGACTTTCCCCTCTCGACTTTCCCCTCTCGACTTTCCCCTCTCGACTTTCCCCTCTCGACTTTCCCCTCTCGACTTTCCCCTCTCGACTTTCCCCTCTCGACTTTCCCCTCTCGACTTTCCCCTCTCGACTTTCCCCTCTCGACTTTCCCCTCTCGACTTTCCCCTCTCGACTTTCCCCTCTCGACTTTCCCCTCTCGACTTTCCCCTCTCGACTTTCCCCTCTCGACTTTCCCCTCTCGACTTTCCCCTCTCGACTTTCCCCTCTCGACTTTCCCCTCTCGACTTTCCCCTCTCGACTTTCCCCTCTCGACTTTCCCCTCTCGACTTTCCCCTCTCGACTTTCCCCTCTCGACTTTCCCCTCTCGACTTTCCCCTCTCGACTTTCCCCTCTCGACTTTCCCCTCTCGACTTTCCCCTCTCGACTTTCCCCTCTCGACTTTCCCCTCTCGACTTTCCCCTCTCGACTTTCCCCTCTCGACTTTCCCCTCTCGACTTTCCCCTCTCGACTTTCCCCTCTCGACTTTCCCCTCTCGACTTTCCCCTCTCGACTTTCCCCTCTCGACTTTCCCCTCTCGACTTTCCCCTCTCGACTTTCCCCTCTCGACTTTCCCCTCTCGACTTTCCCCTCTCGACTTTCCCCTCTCGACTTTCCCCTCTCGACTTTCCCCTCTCGACTTTCCCCTCTCGACTTTCCCCTCTCGACTTTCCCCTCTCGACTTTCCCCTCTCGACTTTCCCCTCTCGACTTTCCCCTCTCGACTTTCCCCTCTCGACTTTCCCCTCTCGACTTTCCCCTCTCGACTTTCCCCTCTCGACTTTCCCCTCTCGACTTTCCCCTCTCGACTTTCCCCTCTCGACTTTCCCCTCTCGACTTTCCCCTCTCGACTTTCCCCTCTCGACTTTCCCCTCTCGACTTTCCCCTCTCGACTTTCCCCTCTCGACTTTCCCCTCTCGACTTTCCCCTCTCGACTTTCCCCTCTCGACTTTCCCCTCTCGACTTTCCCCTCTCGACTTTCCCCTCTCGACTTTCCCCTCTCGACTTTCCCCTCTCGACTTTCCCCTCTCGACTTTCCCCTCTCGACTTTCCCCTCTCGACTTTCCCCTCTCGACTTTCCCCTCTCGACTTTCCCCTCTCGACTTTCCCCTCTCGACTTTCCCCTCTCGACTTTCCCCTCTCGACTTTCCCCTCTCGACTTTCCCCTCTCGACTTTCCCCTCTCGACTTTCCCCTCTCGACTTTCCCCTCTCGACTTTCCCCTCTCGACTTTCCCCTCTCGACTTTCCCCTCTCGACTTTCCCCTCTCGACTTTCCCCTCTCGACTTTCCCCTCTCGACTTTCCCCTCTCGACTTTCCCCTCTCGACTTTCCCCTCTCGACTTTCCCCTCTCGACTTTCCCCTCTCGACTTTCCCCTCTCGACTTTCCCCTCTCGACTTTCCCCTCTCGACTTTCCCCTCTCGACTTTCCCCTCTCGACTTTCCCCTCTCGACTTTCCCCTCTCGACTTTCCCCTCTCGACTTTCCCCTCTCGACTTTCCCCTCTCGACTTTCCCCTCTCGACTTTCCCCTCTCGACTTTCCCCTCTCGACTTTCCCCTCTCGACTTTCCCCTCTCGACTTTCCCCTCTCGACTTTCCCCTCTCGACTTTCCCCTCTCGACTTTCCCCTCTCCAGTCTATCCTTAATGACACAAAAGAGCACAGTGAGGTCAAAAATACTCTGTTGTAAAAAAAATCACAGTAAAAAGCAAGTGCTAGTCAAAAGATGGAAAAAAACAGGGTATTTAGTTGATACGTTGTTTTGCAAAAAAATGTATACTAAGCTGCTCCACCAATCGTCAAGGTATACTCATATAGAGCAGTCCTAACTAATGTATATAATCACTATCTGATGTATTTAAAAACCTGATCATATGTATAGTACCTGTAGAGGGAATATCCATGTGGACATGCTGGATGGAACAGCTTTGATGCAAATGACCCATAAGGAGTGGTGGACTCCCCAATCTTGTAGAAACAAGCGAACAATTATAGAACCAGAAACACATGGGCTACTTGCACATTGAACAAGTCTGTAGTAACCTGTTCACACACCACTAAGAAACTTGAAGACACAAAAGATCACGGTGAGGTCAAAAATACTCTGTTGTAAAAAAAAAAAAAAAATCACAGTAATAAGCAAGTGCTAGTCAAAAGATGGAAAAAACAGGGTCCACCTGTTATGGGTCATTTGCATCAAATAAATACATCAGATAGGGATTATATACATTAGTTAGGACTGCTCTATATGGGTATACCTTGACGATTGGTGGAGCAGCTTAGTATACATTTGTTTTGCAAAAAAAAGTATGTACTAAATACCCTGTTTTTTTCCATCTTTTGACTAGCACTTGCTTATTACTGTGATTTTTTTTTTTTTTTTTTTTTTTTTTTTTTACAAGAGTATTTTTGACCTCACTGCTCTTTTGTGTCTTCAAGTTTCTTGGTGGTGTGTGAACAGGTTCCTGCAGACTTGTTCAATGTCCAAGTAGCCCATGTGTTTCTGAGTCTATCCTTAATGCAGCAGCCAGGGTCGTCTGTCTAGCTAATCGTTACTCAAACGCGTCCACTCTTCGCCAGTCATTACACTGGCTGCCCATTCATTACAGGATACAATTCAAAGTACTTGTTCTCACCCACAAAGTTCTTCACAGTGAGGCACCCCCTTACATCTCCTTTCTGTCGATCTGCCTAACTGACCTCTTCGTTGTGCAAATGACTTTCGACTAACCTCTGCACTAATCCGTACCTGCCACTCCCGACTACAAGACTTCTCCCGTGCTGCGCCAATCCTCTGGAAAGCTCTACCCCAAGAAATTAGGACCATCCACAATTTGCATTGTTTTAGGCGCTCCCTCAAAACACATTTGTTCAGAGCGGCCTATCATGTTCCCTAATCCGTTATTTTGTTTGTGTAGCCCATTCACTATCCCCATCTATCCCCCACTCCCTGAAGATGGCTGGACCATCATTGTAAATACACACCTGTGCTTTGTATTTCCCCACCTCATTGTAGATTGTAAGCTCTCACGAGCAGGGTCGTCTTGTGTTGCTTTAATTATTGTATTAACATTGTTACTTATGACTGTTGTGATTGAAGCTGTTAAACTGTAAAGCGCTGCTGAATATGTTGGCGCTATAGAAATAAAGATTATTATTATTATTAGTATGTGCGTTCCAGCTATAAAAATGTTACCATCGAAAAAAAGGTCAAAATGCATGTTAAATTTAGGCTACTTTCACACTAGTCAGTCGGTATGGGCCGTTGCAAACCGTCGGCCCGACGGACAGTGTGTTAATGTAGCACAACGTGGGCAGCGGATGCAGTTTTACAACGCATCCGCTGCCCATTGTGAGTTCTGGGGAGGAGAGGGCGGAGTTTCTGCCGCACATGCGCGGTCGAAAATGGCGGACCCGACGCACAAAAAACATTACATTTAACTTTTTTTGTGCGTTGCGGCCGCCAAGAACACGTCGCATCCGTCATGCAACGGATGCGTCGTGTGGCCATGCGTCGCTAATGCAAGTCTATGGAGAAAAAACACAACCTGCGAGCAACTTTGCAGGATGCGTTTTATCTCCAAAACGACGCATTGCGACGTCCGTCACACGACGTTAGTGTGAAAGTAGCCTTAGCGGTTGTGTAGGGAAGTAAGAGTAGGGAAATGGGGTACGGAATTGGGAATCAACAGTTGACTACTAAATGCCTGTAACAGTTTGTCAATGGGAATGTATCTATGGGAGTATGAATGAGCTATTGGCGGACCTAAGGTGTTGAGGCAGGGATGAAGATGACCGAAAACACTGTGAATATACATGCGACTGCATCGGCATCATTTTGCTGAATGTAATTTTTTTTTTCTAAGCCTACAATATGATATGCATTATGTAAATTATGGGGTGGGTCACAGAAGGATCAGTGGCCTGTTATAAGCCCATTCAGATACATATGTAAGCAGAGGAATACATGAAGACCCCCCCACACACAAGTCGCCCCGAAGCACGAGAATCTCATTAACTGAAAACTACAAATAAAGACTAAACAACCACAAGACGGATTTCATCAACCCAGATATCATTTTAATCAGTATAACGGCGCAGACCTGACACTGTCTGTAGGTTACCCAGCACAATGCTGCTGACAGGTTCGCTTTAAAGCTTGAAACCACATGCAAATCATGCTGAAGGTGTGCTAGGGCACTTTTGCTGCCTCTTCCAAGTGTACTGACCTGCCCTTTGTGCATTTAAAGCTGGGGTTTGCAAGACTTCATCTGACGATTTATAAAGACTTTAATTGTGTGAATACATGCTGACATGTTCCCTTTTAAGTACTTGGAACATTCATGTTAAAAACCGTATGCATTTCTACCTCAAATTGCTGGGGTTTTGGGCATCCGATTTTACAGTTCAAGCTTATTCTAATTTTCACCTGTATAAACCAAATTGCAAAAGATGAGAGGCCAGTTAGTGAATCTAACTACTCTGACCAGATTTAAGATGTATTTATACTGCAAGATAATTTTGAACGTTCATTAATTTCACAATTATCTTGCAGTGTTGACAGGCTGCCGATCCCCCAATGAAGAGCAAAACGCTGTTTCATTTGGTGAATGTATTTTTTGTGCGCCCCCCCCCCCAAAAAAAAAATCCTCATTTTCAGCGGTACTTCATACTGTGTAAAAAGGACTCACACTACCGAACTTTGGCAGCCTGTGTACTGAGCAAACTAATATAAATTTCTCAATGTGCATCATTTTACTTTGGTGTGTCTGAATAAACAGGCATGGTAAAAGTTCATGTTCCCCCTTATGTAAGCGGTCCCTTAACCTAATAAAACTATCGGCTTAATGCCTCTGAGCCGTTCAAGGAAATTATCAGTTTTATAACAAGGGCTGTTCGCGCAATGTGTTGCGGTGTAAATTCTGAAAATTATTTTTTAAAATGGCTCTTTCCTCTCTCTGGTTAAAAATCGCCTGATTTCTTCAAGATGTCTGCATTACTAAGAATTTGTGAACTCTTCAAAATAATGGTAGGAAATGAGTCATTTTCCCATAGGCTTTAATTGCTTTTGTGGTTACTTGATCTCCTTAGCTTTCAGTTAAATAGGTTCTTGTATAATACTAGATGGTGGCCCGATTCTAGCGCATCGGGTATTCTAGAATATGCATGTCCACGTAGTATATTGCCCAGCCACGTATTGCCCAGCCACATAGTATATAGCACAGCCCACGTAGTACGGTATATTGCCCAGTCACGTAGTACGGTATATTGCCCAGTCACGTAGTATATTGCCCAGCCACATAGTATATAGCAGAGGCACGTAGTATATTGCCCAGTCACGTAGTATATTGGCCAGCCACATAGTATATAGCAGAGCCACATAGTATATTGCCCAGCACAGAGCCACGTAGTAAGAGACTTAAAAAAAAACAAAAAAACATATAATCCCCTATAGCCCGTTGGAAGTCCTGCCATACTCACTATCCGCTGCCATTCTCGCTCCTCGCCACGCTCCCTGGATCGCTCCATTGCAAGCGGCAGCTTGCAGTCCCAGGGCTGGTGTGAGCAGGACCTGTGATGACGTCGCGGTCACATGACCGTGACGTCACGGCTGGTCCTTGCCGCACACCAGCCCTGGGACTGGACCCGAAGCTGCCGCTTGCAATGGAGCGGTCCCGGGAGTGTGGCGAGGAGCGAGAAAGGCGGCGGAGGGTGAGTATAGCAGGTTTTTTGTTTTTTTTTTATTATTATTAACATTACCTATTTTACTATTGATGCTGCATACGCAGCATCAATAGTAAATAGTTGGGGACACACAGGGTTAATAGCAGCGGTAACGGAGTGCGTTACACCGCGGGCTGTTACCGCTGCCATTAACCCTGTGTGAGTTGTGGGGATTACGGTGCAGGGGAGGGACTAATCGGACTGTGGCCGTCGCTGATTGGTCGCGGCAGCCATGACAGGCAGCTGCCGAGACCAATCAGCGAACGAATAACCATGACAGAAGGACAGACAGACAGACGGAAGTACCCCTTAGACAATTATGTATATAGATTTTTGGGTCGGGTGTCATCTTCATCAGTGAGCAAATATTTTTACTGAATCTATTTTCATATTGTTTTGTTTTTCTTTTCTGCAGGAAGATGGAACATATGTGAACAAACGGTAGTTCTTCAAGGAGCTCTGCTATTAGCCGAAAAACTCACCTTAGAGAAAACCTTACTGAAGATTAAAAAAGCTGAGTGGCCTTATGTAGAGAAGCCAATCACAAATGCTTTAAAAGAAATCAGCTCAGGAACCTGGTCACAAAGTCATGAATGGAGAAAGAAGGTCATTGCAATATTTTGGGCCAAAGTGCTCTCATGTCAAGCACAACATTCCTTGGAAGGAGACTTTGATATTGACAGGAGATGGAAAGAGGATGTCTTCTTTCCTGTGGAAAACATGATCCCAAAAATGAATCACACTGTTTTGTTTGAAGTACTAAAAGCCACAAAAGCAGCAGATGTTTTTGCAGAACTGCTCCTGGCTTTACCAACAAATTTTTGGATGGAAGAAGCATTATTGATGTTAAACCATGTTTGTGATGAAACGTCCATAGAAGATGTAACTTTTTTCCTTGATGTGTGGTGGGAGATAATGAAAAATAATAAAAACAGCAAGGATGAGATTGTCAAAACTTTTTCAGCTATTGCATGCCAATACTTAACTAAAACCAATGATGAAGTTTCCCAAAGCTCTAAGAGATTTAAGTCTGATCCCGAGCAATGCCTACCTCCACCCGACAACATTCTATCTGTGTTTTTAGAGGGGCTTCCTAAAATCATGCAAAGTATAGATAACAGCAAACTAAAGTGCTACAGTATAGCAAATTTAGCTGATATGTTGTGCTCATCTGCATTTTTAGAAAAAGGGTCCAATGATCTTCCAATAAGACTATATCTGGAGAAGCTTGTTGCCATCCTTTGTTTTGATAACACAAAAGTCAAGGATGATCGTACTCCAAAAAGTCTCCAAGAAATGATTAGAGAAGCAGAGAGGATAGTGCAGAGTGGCACCATTGCTTCCAGGTTTAGATTAATTGGGGCTGCCCAACACATTGGCTTACAAATTCTGAAAGACCTCCTGCTTCATTGGGGTGAAGAGTTGCACAATTACATGAATAATGGCGACAAGATTTCCTATGAATGTTTTAGGATGAATGGTAGTCTTGCATCTCTACATAAAAATTTGGTCCCATTAGCGTCTAGTGAGACTTTTCCTCAAGAGCACAGAGGGAACGCTTTAGAACTGTCAAGCTGCATTTCAAACCTTCTGGAGAAAGCCACTAACATTCCAACAATGTGCAAGATGAATGATGTGGACATGATGGCTACTGTTGCTAAAAACATAATAGACTATAAAATGTGCCGTTACAAGGAAATATGTTCTGAGTTTGCATCTGAAATTACTTGGGCTTTCTCTAGTGAGTGGGTAAATTGCCTTAAAACAAATAGAGAAAGTTTTCTGGAACCAGACCTCATTCTGAAGTTATTGGAAACTGTCGTTAAAGCCACTTATGAGCAGAACAATATAAACATTGTGGAAATTAGGAATGCTACAGCTATAATTTTAGATCTGTTTTGTGAGCTTTCATTAGCTCAAATGGATGATGTGCTGATGAGGGTCCTGAACACATGGGGTGAAAAAGGTCTGTCTCAATGCATGTCTGCATTTACCAGTAATTTCCAAGAGGAGCTCAACATGACATTCAATCAAATCTCACAAAATGTAACGGACTGTAGCACAGTTTCTAGAGTGGCTAGACTGGCGCTATTGTATCCTGAGTATGTTATAAGCAAATCTTGCCACTTTGCTGTTTCCAATCTTGGTGCTCATGTGTTTTTAGCAAAAATATTAACCTTACTTCCTGCTTTAAGCTTTAGAGTTTCCAATAATGCAGGCCCATCAGTCTCCTTATTATCTCACTGCTTGATGGAGACATGTTGGGGCAAACTCTCTGCTGATAAAGAAGAACGTCAGTTTTTGTACTTGCTGGGTTATCTGATGAATCCTTCTGAAACTACAGGTGATAATGTCTCACTTCTACAGCCAGCAGAGGTAGTGAGAACATTTGTTCTTCCGTATATACTTGATGAATGTGTTCATGTGGAGCTGTGCTTGCATATTCTCCACAAAGCTCTAAATGTTGAGAACCCCCTGGATGTGTCTGGTAAGCATTGGGTTCTTTCCTGCTCACCGTTCCCTCTTATTATGTCTCTTTGTAAAATCCTCCATAGCTTCAGTAGATGCTGGCAACAATCAGATAAGCCATACTGCCTTACATTGGGAACTAAGGAGCTAATCATTGAAATTCTTACCCAGATCTGTACTTTGACTTTGCCAGAAGCTGAAAATGGCATAGAAACGTGGGGCAAGTCACTCTTTTGGCTGCACAGGAAAATGGAGCATTTAGATTGGGTTGTGCGCTTGAGGATAAAGCCTGTATTTGGGGAGCACTTTAAAAATGAAGCCCCTGCATCCTTGTTTGAAGTCTGCAAGCTGTCTGAGAATGAGTGGACATCACTTAATCTACCAGAGTATGGCCCTGGCACTGGGCTATTAGCTTGGATGGAGTGCTGTTGTATTTCCAGAGAAATGAAAGACTTCATGCTTTCAGTTCTGTGTGTCAACACAGAAGACCCAGAAGAGGTTAATCTTTTTAGCAAAGGATTTTTAGTAGCTATGGTACAAGTCTTACCATGGTGCAGCTCAACAGAGTGTAAGCTTCTTTCTCAGGTTGTGATGAGTCTTTTGAATAGACAACTGCTCCATGTCCCGTATTCTCTGGAATATGTACAGTTTATGCCTCTATTGAATCTCCGGCCTTTTGCCTATGATCTCCAGTTCTCGGTCCTATTACTCAGAGGGTTCCAGCTCCTTTGTAGCTCAAGCTGTTCTAACTGGCTTACAATTGATGGCCAAAAGCACCTTGCGAGACTCTATAGTGTGTGCATCTCTGATATGCTGGATACTGTTAAACAGCAGCTGGCAGAAAATAATCTCGAAATGCAGAAAGAAGCAAACCAAGTCCAGGAGGTGTTATTTATTTACAGCCAGGTATTCTGTCATGTCCTCCATATAATTGCAATGATGCCAGAAAATACATGTGAACCTCTATTTTTCTTGTCGCTAGAAATTCTCACCCAGTACGAAAACCTGAAAACAAACGACACTTCCAAAAACCGCTTGCTCAGGCAGGCCAATGAAAGACATTTCTTGAAGTCCATTACCGAGAATGTGAGCAATGAAGACCATCGAGCTACACTAATGCAGAAGATTAACAAGCTTTAAAGATAGAAATGCATAGTCCCATAGCTAACAATACAATATTTTACACGGTGCCCCAAACCCTGCCTTTATTGCATACTGCAAAAAAACTCCGTGCTATCCCAGCAATGGCTGTTTGAAGCAAATGTATTGCACATCATCTGTTAAAAGGGAGTGTCATCAGTAAATGACCTACTGTTTAAATCAGGTTTTTGTGTTTGTTTTTTGTTTTTGTTTTTTTAAATCAGGATTACGACGACAATTAAAACCTCTTTAGTGCTGATGACACAGGATCCACAAATAACAGTAGGCGATGTTATAGCTTCGTTTTGACAACTTGATTAGATACTTCAGTACAAAATATAGGATCAGAGCCTGTCCATTGCTCCATGTGAAAGGGGTGGTTCAAAACTAACATTTATTTTAATCCTAAATCTCTTTTCTAATATCGTAATCTAATCTTTTTTTTTTTCTAACAGGGACTTTTTAATTAAAGTATATTGTTCCCTCAGAGGGCAGAGGCTGCGTTTACTAGCGGGGGTGGCTCTCGTCTTTGCTCGCTCGTTCTTTCATTACAATGCGAGCTGAGTGCTGACTGAGCTTTCTTGCGGCCTTGTCTCTTCTCATCAGAGCCAGCAAGAGAGCGCATTGTCACTGTGCACACTGAGAAAAACAATGCACAGTGACAAGAATCTACTGAGCAGTCATCTGAAATTAGAAGCGATACATTCGCAGAAGGGCAGGATCTAGCCCAGCCCCTGTTAGGGTATGTGCACACGTCAGGATTTCTTGCAGAAATTTTCCTGACAAAAACCGGACATTTCTGCCAGAAATCCACATGCGTTTTTACCGCGATTTTGACGCGTTTTTGGTGCGTTTTTTCCCAAATGCATAGAATTGCGGGAAAAACGCAGAAAATCCGCAAAAATAATGAACATGCTCATTTTCTTACTGCGATGCGTTTTTTTTCGTGGAAAAAAACGCATCCATGTGCACAAAACATGCAGAATGCATTCTAAATGATAGAATGCATAATGTATGCATTTTTAATGAGTTTTTATAGCGTTTTTAGCGCGAAAAAACCTGAACGTGTACACATGGCCTCATGGATGTCACTGTTGACACCTTTATTCAGGGGGGCCACTGCCTCAATTGCTGCCCCCTGATGATGGCTCATTTCAGTATCCCAGCATGCACTAGGATTATCAACTGAAGCGTCATCACACTGGAAATAGTATTAAAAAAATAAAAAAACAGTATAAGAAAATTAGAGACCCTAAAATAAAATACTGTATATTAGAAAAAAATTAGATTATGACATTAGACATTTGGGATAAAAATAAACTTTAGTTTCAGACCACCTCTTTAATCTTCTGAACGTAAGTAAGATGAAATGAAAAAAGCCCCAGTGGCCAGTGTGGAAGTTTAAAAAAAAATGTTTTTTTTTTAATCTGTGAAAATATACATTTAACGCACAATCCTGATTTAAGCCATATATCACTTTCTAATGACACATTCCCTTTAAGATATGTCATCTGTACACTGTGCACTTTACATCGGACTTTTAAACGTTTATGCAGCAACATCATTTATAGCTTTGCCAAAGGTACATACATTATATACTCTTCTTAACATACATTTGGTTTCCTGATTTGAAAAGTGCTATGATAAAATAGCAATTTGCTATCATCCAAGTGGGTCTTTTCAGTTTTGTTCTTTGGGCTTTTTTGGTTGCAGAAGAAAATCGGTGCTCAAATAAAAGCCATGATTGAAGCCTAAGCTGTTTTTAAACCAATACTTTGAAATGGAATATCTATACTATTGCCTCAAGAATATAATCTCTAGTCAACAGCTTTTAATTTTATTTCTGTCTCAATAAAAGGCTCTTATCTGTTACTTTATCTAATTATGTTTTTGTTTTCTTTCTCAACTCAACTTTGATCGATCACATTTGACCCCTTGTAATTTTAATTCTCTTTTGGGCATGTATGCCAAATTGACAGATGAACTTTGAATAGTTCTGCAATATTTTGTTTTTTGGCCCAGCAGATGCTTGATGTAATGTCAGGTATTTTAATCATCTAGGGAATTCATGGTTTTATTTTACTTGCTTATATAGCACCATTAATTCCATTGCACTTTACAGACATTATCGGCACTATCCCTATTGAGGCACACAATCCCTTTCAATATGTCTTTGGAGTGTGGTAAGAAACCCATGCAAAACAGGGAGAACATATAATAATAATCTTTATTTTTTATATAGCGCTAACATATTCCGCAGCGCTTTAGCGCCCCGTTGGGGCTCACAATCTAAATTCCCTATCGGTATGTCTTTGGAATGTGGGAGGAAACCCATGCAAACACGGAGAGAACATACAAACTCTTTGCAGATGTTGTCCTTAGTGGGGCTTGAACCCAGGACCCCAGCGCTGCAAGGCTGCTGTGCTATCCACTGCGCCACCGTGCTGCCCCAACATATAAACTCCTTGCAGATGTTGTGTTTGGTGGGTTTTGAACCCGGAACTTAAAGGCTGCATTTTTAACCACTGAGCCACCATTCTGCTTAGTTGTCATCCTTGTTTTTTCAGAATCTCATTCTCGCCAAGTTACAAATGCTACCGTTTAAAAAAAAAAAAAAAAAAGTTAGACCATAACCTATTGCATGAAATGGTCAAGAGAAGGATCATAATGCAACACAACTGAGAACAGCACTGACCCCCTCACTGATCTTTTGATCTGCAAAGATCTTCTGGGCTTGCTGTGGTGGGATGTGGTCAGGTATTTCTTTAAAAAAAAAAAATGGTTGCAGTGTTGTTTCAGGTGGAACAATAAGTAGTGCGTTACATCAATGCAAAATTCTTTTTTATTCGATAACTCATGACAGCACTACGGGAGAGAGGGGATCTGCCCTTCAGGAAACCTACAGCGGTAAAAGGGAGGCACCTCTCCCACAATTCAGTCTTTCTCAGCATGATGGGTGAACCTTTTACAGACATACCGTTTGAGGAAGGAGCCAGGCCCCGTCGGTTCAGGCAGTGGAGGTTCCCTGCCTTGAATGCTGTGGGGGTTCCCTGGCAGTGCCACAGTGGATCCAGGGGGACCTCACGATAGTGTGTATGGATGCAGGTGAGCGGTATCCGGGTAGGATAGCCAGCTCTGTCGTCTGCCGGTGCAGAAGAAGATGCTGGGTGTTTATTGCTCGTAGCTCTGTTGGCGTATTTTAGTCTCACTTGTGCGTCCCCTGCTAATGTCCCCAGGGCGCCCTCACAGATGAAATGTCCGAGGTCGCAGTGGGTAAGGGCATGCCCTGGTGAAGCAGAGGTGGCATGCTACAATGACACAGATGCTGGAGACACAGCCAGCGGATTCCGGAAGCAAGCATCAAATAGCGCCGAGGGGCAAACCACGTGAGATGAACGTGACCCAGAAATCCAGGGGTACTGGAGCAGCGGCGTGGCCTGATATTAAAGTGGCCGGGACATGGCTCTGTGCTTCCTGACCCATGATACTCTCTAGGAAAATGGAGTCACCTGAGCAGCAGCTGCTCAGTGGGAAGATCCACCAGCAAGTAAACCGGCTCTGACCCCGTAGTGCTGGAGGCCGCCGTGTCAGTGAGAGACGAGATTCTGCAGGAAGATCCAAGCAGAGGAGCTACCTACAGTAGAATGGAGGAGTCATCAGCCACCCGAAATGGTCTTTCGGCCGAGATGTGTACCCCTCATAGTCTGGTACCATTTCTCCACACTGTTAAGTGATCTTTGTGAAAGTTCACTCGATGATGTAGTCTTCCCCTTTCCCCCAATTTCTGCCAGGGAAAGAAGTGTGCGCTTTGCAGGGCCCTATTGCCTGACTCTTACCTGAAGAGACTGTCAGACTGTAGCGAAGGAAACCCGTAGCTTTGCTACTAATATGAGATATCAGAGCAGAGGTTAAGGAGTCTCTTTTCTGGGAAGAGACCCATAGGGGACAGAAGAGGAAGAGCTAGGTCCCCTGAATTGGTCTTGCATGGTGGCTGACAGAGATGGCGATTCCTCCGTGTCCTCAGCATCAGCTTCCTCTTCAGATGACAGGTCAAGTCGTTCCTTCTGCCCCATAGACCAGGTGGACAAGCTTGCTAAAGCAGTTAGGAATACCATGGGGATAGTGGAGTCCATGCTGGAGAGGTTGGTTCAAGACATCATGTTTGGGGAACGGGACCAAAGGAGACACAGATAATTTCCCTTAACTGAGAGGATGGGAAAAAACAGGAAGCTCCTTTCCCCCAGAATTTAAAAGGAGATATCCCTTTCATGAACCTTCCTCATCATCTTGGGATAAAGCCCAAAGCTAGATGCGGCAGTATCTAAAGCTTCTAGGAGGTCCTCTTTGCCCTTTGAGGAAATGGGAAGTTTAAAAGACCCACTTGACAAGAAGGCAGATACCTTTCTTAAAGGCACCTGGGAAATGTCGGAAGAATTCCTAAGGCCAGCGGTAGTGCCTACATGTACTGCCAGGTCCTTAATGATTTGGCTGGACCAGCTAGAATCTAAACTAAAGGATAAGACTTCTAGAGACCCCATACTAGCCACTTTACCTCTGCTGCAAGGAGCCACATCTTTCTTGTCAGATGCCTCAGAGGGCATTATGGTTGAAGTGTTGGCCAGGGGACATCCAGGCTAGATCAAAGCTGTGCTCCGTCCCGTGTGAAGAGGAATACCTATTTAGTCTGCCTTTGGATGAATTTCTAGAGAAGGCAGGTGCTTACAAGAGATTCCCTAGCCTGTTGGTCCCATCCTACAGACGTTCCTTTGGTAAAAGATTAGTCCGTAGGAAGCCCTCCAGAAACCGGATCAAGTGGGATAACAAGGAGGAAAAGTAGAAATTTCATGTTTGGAACTTCCTCCCCAGACCCAAAAAAAACACCCTAATGACTTTCCAGCCCACGTGGAGGGGAGGCTTTTAGCATTCTTCCCTGCCTGGAAAGAGATATAGAGAAGTGACTGGATTCATAATCTAATAAGATCTGGGCTAAGGATGGAGTTCCATTCAATTCCATGGGTCAGCTGTATGGTAACTCCTTCTCGATCCTCCACAATGGAACAACAGGTCCTAGAAGCAGAGGTCCTGGAACTGTTGCAGAAGGCAGTCCTGGTGGAGGTTCCCTTATCAAAAATGGGCAGGTGATTTTATTCTCTCTTTCTGATTAAGAAACCAGATGGTTCCTTTAGAACCATATTCTAAAAGGTCTGAACAAGTTACTAAAGGTACACCCTTTTAAGATGGCATCCATAAGATCAGCAATAAAATTACCTTTTAAAAATTGCTTCATGACGGTATTAGATCTGAAGGATGCTTACAACCATGTGCCTATATATGTAGATCAGCAGTTCTGCAGAGTTGCTGTAGTCCTGGGGGTACAGTTAGACACTTCTAATTTAGAGCCCTCCCTTTTGGCCTTGCTATTGCCCAACGCGTCTTTACCAAGATGATCATGGAGGTAATGGCCCATCTTTGGGAAAAAATGTCTTAATTGCCCCCTTTTCTAGTAGGATTTTCTAGTAGGCAATTTGGCCCAAAATTGTACGACACAGGTAGAAGGGGTGATATCCACTTTGGAGAAATTGGAGTGGATATTAAACCTTAGGAAGTCACGTTTATAGCGAGTAAGGTTTCAGGAATTTCCGGAGCTTTTGCTGGATTCTGAGGTGCAAGAGTGTTGCCTACCGAACACTAAAATAGAGGGCATCCAACGCCAAATGTTAAGAGCCTTGAAGTGTCCAACCATGTCCCTTACAAGTGCTATGTCCCTTCTAGGTTCACTGACATCTTGAATTCCGGCAGCCCAATTCCATACTATAGCCTTGCAGTATGTTTTAACGAACGACACTTCCCTTAGATGCTACTTAGGAATAGAGATAGCTTTCCTTCTATCTGCAATGCAATCCCTTTGGTGGCTGGATCTAACTAATATGTTCAGGGGGGGTTCCCTGGGTGATTAACGTATCTCGGGTGGTTACCACAGACGCAAGCCCCAGGAGTTGGGGACTCCATCTTGGCGATGTAGCAGTCCACAGGATTTGGATGGGGGGGTGATAGGTTGTTCATCAATCCTAAAGGAGTTAATGGCAGTTGAGTCAACAACAAGGAAGCTCCTTATGACCCCTACAGGGTCATCATGTCAAGCTCCTTTCTGTCAATCAGGTTACAGTGGCCTACGTCAACCATTAAGGGGGGACCCCATCCAGACCATTAATGGAGGTGACGGATCGTGTATTCTGTCTAGCAAAAACTCTTCTTGTACTTAACAGTGCTTCACATAAGAGGGAGAGAAAACGCAATTTTAAGCGCAATCCGCTCAGGCAGGGAGAGTGGTTGTTAAATCATGCCATCTTCGGCCAGATAGCACATATGTGGGGGTTATCCAGGCAAGGGTTATTTTAAGCGCCCCCTTTTTGGCCCAGATGGCCATGGTTTTCATGGCTAAGGACTATGTTGATCACTGACCTGTGGGTACTTCCAGAGCTTCCAGATCTCCTCTCTTAGGGACTAGTCTTCCACCCATGAGTATCCAACCTCCATGTGACAGAGTGGAAGTTTAGAGGTCGCTATTGATAGAAATAGTTTTTTCTCCCAATCTGGAGGCCACTCTACTTCAAAGTAGAAAAGTTTCCACAACCAAAATATATGCAAGAACATGGAGGAAGTTACTGTCTACCTCGGGATCAATAATTGACCTGGAGTTCCTGCAGAAGGGCCTTGAGCTAGACGTATCTACTAGCACCCTCAAGTCCAGGTATCAGTTCTCGGGGGCCCTAATTAGTTGTGATCTGGCAGGGAATGATTGGGTATCTTTGTTGATCATAGCATCATCTAGATCCAAGCCCATCCTTAAAGGAAGGGTAGTGCCATGGGACTTTAAACCTAGTTTTGACAACAATGACAGAATCGCCTTTTGAGCACATCGAGTTAGCCCCAGTAAAGATTCTTTCCTTTACCCCCGAGGGTGGTTTGCATGTTAATGACCAAGCCAATTTTTACAATTCTGTCCACTGTCCGTTTTATGAGGTAATAACTCTGGAATGCTTCAATGGATCCTGGTGATTCTGACATTGTTTTCTTGTGACATATCATACTTCATGTTATCAAATTTCTTTGATATGACTTGTGATTTTGTGAAAAAAACTGAAATTTGGCGAAAATTTTGAAGATTTCGCAATTTTCCAACATTCAATTTTCATGCCCTTAAATCACAGAGATATGTCACACAAAATACTTAATAAGTAACATTTCCCACATGTCTACTTTACATCAGCACAATTTTGGAACCAACATTTTTTTTGTTAGGCTGGGTTCACATTGCATTTACAGTGGCCCGTTCAACACATACGGTAACGGGCCAATGTAAACGCAAGTGCCAGTCATGCAGCATGCTAGCGCAGATAGAGCATCTGCTAGCTCTATCTGCGCTAGCAGTGACTGACCCGGAAACGCTGCAGCCCACGTCTTGGGGTCCGTCACTCAATGACGGCAGATCGCTAGCGCACGCCCACTGTGGGCGTGCGCTAGCGATGCGTCCGACATTGAATTCAATGGCGGTGTTGACGGACTACGTTACACCGCGTTTATGCCGCGGTGTAACGTAGTCCGTCTAACGGACAAGATAAACGCAATGTGAACCAGCCTTAGGAAGTTAAAGGTTAAAAGTTAAACCACGATTTCTCAATTTTACAACACCATTTTTTTTAGGGACCACCTCACATTTGAAGTCACTTTGAGGGGTCTATATGATAGAAAATACCCAAAGTGACACCATTCTAAAAACTGCACCCCTCAAGTTGCTTACATTTTTTAAATGTTTAAAAAAATGAACATTTAGCCTTTTTTCACAAAAAATTTAATTTAGACCCAATTTTTTTTTTATTTTACCAAGGCTAACAGGAGAAATTGAATCCCAAAAGTTGTTTTGCAATTTGTCCTAAGTATGCCAATACCCCATATGTGGGGGTAAACCACTGTTTAGGCGCATTACAGAGCTCAGAAGAGAAGGAGCGCCGTTTTACTTTTTCAACGCAAAATTGGCTGAAATTAAGATCGGATGCCATGTCGTGTTTGAAGAGCCCCTGATGTGCCTAAATAGTGGAACCCTCAACAAGTGACACCATTTTGTAAACTAGACCCCTAAGGAACTTATAGATGTGTGGTGAGCACTTTAAACCCCCAAGTGCTTCACAGAAGTTTATAACAGAGCCGTAAAAATAAAAAAATCATATTTTTCACAAAAATGATCTTTTCACCCCCAATTTTTTATTTTCCCAAGGGTAACAAGAAATTAGACCTCAAAAGTTATTGTGCAATTTGTCCTGAGTATGCTAATACCCCATATGTAGGGATAAACCACTGTTTAAGCGCATGGCAGAGCTCAGAAGGGAAGGCGTGCCAGATTTTACTGTTATGGTTTGCAGGTGCCATGACCCACTGGGAGAGCCCATGAGGTGCCAAAACAGCAGAACCCCTCTATAAGTGACCCCATTTTACGAACTACACCTCAATGAATTCATCTAGGGGTACAGTGATCATATTAACACCACGGGTGTGTCACAATCTTATACCATTGGGCAGTGAGGACAAAATAACTACATTTTTACCACCAAAATTTTGTTTTATCCAAAGATTTTACATTTTCACACAAGAAGTGGGTAAAAATGGCAACAAAATTTGTTCCACAATTTCTACTGAACGTGGCAATACCCCAAATGTGGCTGTACAGTGCTACTTAGCCATGTGGAGAGACTCAGGAGGAACGGAGCACTATTTGCCTATTCAAGTGCATGGGTCTGTGCACATGTCAGTGTGTTTCCATGGACCGCCATTTTTTAATGACTGCACGAGCCATAAAACGTCCCGTGCACGTGCATACACATAACACACATGGATGTCATCCATGTGACACGTATCGGCGCCGGGGAAGAAGCGTTACAGTAGCGCTGGTCCCCGGTGCCGGGTGCTGAGCACGGCTCTCATTCTTCCCTGCTCTGCCGGCGATTGGCGTGAACAGGACAATGATAAGTTACATTTAAGTAATAAAAGAGACAACATGCAGCAGCTGATGGGACTATTACTTCCATCAGCCTACCCCTGCTGCTGCTAATAATGGTGACAGCAGGAGCGGCAGATGGGAGTATTCATCTGCCACTTTTGCGCTGTAAATAAATACAATAATTTTTTTAAAAAATGGCGTGGGTTCCCCCTATTTTTGCTAGCCAGTCAGACAAAACACAGCTGGGCGTAAGGGGCCATGGATATTGACCCCCCAGCCTAAAAATAGCAGTCCGCAGCTGCCCAGAAAAGGCACATCTATTAGATGCGCAAATTCTGGCCTTTTGCCCGGCTCTTCCCACTTGCCCTGTAGCGGTGGTAAGTGGGGTACTAGTTGTGGGGTTGATGTCACCGGTGACATCAAGCCCACGGCTTAGTAATGGAGAAGTGTCTATAAGATACATATCCATTACTAATCCTATAGTTGCAGTCTTAAATAAAGACAGCCAGAATAAATTCTTTCATCTGAAAAAAATGAGACTCCTTTTATTATTCTTATTTAAACCATACTGCAACGGCTAATCCAAGCGAAGCCCTCGATCTCCTGTAATAAAAGTAAAATAAAAAACTAACAATAAACACATAACTGTCCATCGTTCTGTCCCATGCCATAATACTGTATATCTGGGGGATATGCAGTTTTCAACCTGGACGGTGCTAAGATGCGACAGTCCCGGCTGAAAACCACTGGTGAATGAGCTGTTTCGGGCGGAGCTTCAGTGACCGGGGGTGACGTCATAGAGGTTACCTCCAGTCACTGAGCTCTGTTCCCAGCTGGGCTGAGCTGCGGTGACTTCTGTGAGATTCCTGCTGGCACCGTGAGCCCTCACCGTGCTAGTGGGTATCTGATCGCAGTTCATCCCGGCTGGGAACTGAGCTAAGCTTAAAAAATCAGAAAAAAGAGAAGCTACATACGCTAGACATTAGGAGGTTTCTATACTAGAGTACCTGTCTGATACTAATCCTTGGAAAAATGATTCCTTATTTGTGTCCTAGGGATCCAGGAAAGGACTTACTGTAAAGCTTCAAAATGCACATTAGCTAGGTGAATCAGGGAGGCCATTTCCTTAGATTTTACATCAACTGGTAGGGTAGTGCCAGAAGATCTGAGAGCTCCCCCACACTGGGCGTGGCAGCCTCCTGGGTGGAGGTCGGATATCTTGTTTGAGCAGATATGTAAGGCAGCTACATGGTCTTCTTCCGCTTTCTATAAGCATTATAGACTTGATATGGGTTCTACTTCCGACCTCACTTTTGGAAGTAGAGTGCTTCAGGCTGTGGTCTCGCCCTGAATCCTTACCTCTCTGTAATTCCTGTAATGTACATGTGGTCATTCCTGAGGAAGAAGTAACTCTGTACTTCGAAACGCGTAGAATAAACCACCACCTTTTCATCTTATATCAGTATATATGTCTCAATACTTTCAGCAGCGCGGAAACTATCCACTAATTCCTTTTCTTTGCTTTTAATGGTCACATGATTTCTTACATTCCATGCTTAACAGATAAGTCAGGTTAGTTTAATCTGAGCAAAAGCACATTGTGTCTATCGGGTAAGACCCTATTTTGTACTGATTTCTCCTACAGATCCTTTGAGATGAAGGAAACGGAGATTCACACATTTCTGCAACATCAGTTGTGCTTGTGAATATGCGCTTAAAAAGGCTTTAGTTGAAATCTGAATCCAGGATGGGGGCGTGGCGTGCTCATGGCCGGATAGAAAGCAGAGGGACTGAGCTCCGGCGTGATTCCAGCAATAAACCCGACACAGAGGCATACGATAGTAACAAAACCCCTGGAATGAGACGTAAGACGAGATTTTTATCAGCTACAGAGGAAAAGGTGAAATAACCTGCTTTTTTGAACATTCTGCGCTCCAGCAGACCGGAGACATGCTTTCCAAGATGGCGCCAGCTGGCATTCCTCACGCACAACAGGAGAATGCGGCAGAGACCCGAGGCTGCGAGATGCCGACAGGTACCAGACAGGGGAAGGGAGCGGGAACAAGAGGGAGCAGCATCGCTCCAATAGAATCCCCACGTGTCATATCGGGCTCAGCCGCCTAGACACGGTGAGAACTCCCTATCACCATCATCCTCCCCCAGCAGCACATCCTCGGGGCAGATGGCAGACGAGGAATGGGACTGGAAAGTGCATATCAAAGCTATTCCAACCAAGCAGGAGATGGATGCTTTACTACATAAACTGGAAGCCTCTCATAAGGAGGACATGTTTACTCTCAAAAGGGAAATACAACATGTGGGACAGCATATTGCGGACATGGAAGGTATACAGGAACCGCATTACCAACAGCTATGTTGTCACCAACAAGTCCTACAAGATCACTCCTTCCAAATCAATGACATCCTCACTCAGATGATATTGAAAATAGACACAGGCGTAATAATCTACGTATTCGTGATCTTAGTGAGGAAGTGGAACCTCCACAACTGGAAAAATGGGCCCAAAAATGTTTCAGTGACATATTGCAAAATACAAAACAAGGTAATATTGAAATTGACCGCATACATAGAGCTCTGGGACCCAAACCCACTGATTTAACCAGACCCAGGGCTGTTATATGCCGGATTCATTTCTATAAAGAAAAGGAAGCAATCCTTAGAGGAATTAGGGATAGAGGTCCCATTTCATATACACCATGTTCCAAATTATTATGCAAATGACATTTTTCTCAGATTTTCCTAAATGGGCGGTGCAAATGACAGTGAGTCTAATAAAAGTCATCACCCGTTAGATTATACATCAAATTTTATTGAAGAAACCTCCCAATGATAACAGTATAATCTCCAAAATGAATAAAAACTCAAAATGCACTGTTCCAAATTATTAGGCACAGTAGAATTTCTAAACATTTGATATGGTTTAAAGAACTGAAAATGCACATTTGTGGAATTTGCAGCATTAGGAGGTCAAATTCACTGAACAAAAAAGCTATTTAACTCCAAAACATCCTAACAGGCCAAGTTACATGTTAACATAGGACCCCTTCTTTGATATCACCTTCACAATTCTTGCATTCTTGAGTTTTTTGAGAGTTTCTGCTTGTACGTCTTTGCATGAAGTCAGAATAGCTTCCCAGAACTGCTGTTTTGATGTGAACTGCCTCCCACCCTCATCAATCTTGTCCTGGATGATACTCCAAAGGTTTTCTATAGGGTTGAGGTCAGGGGAAGAGGGTGGCCACACCATGAGTTTATCTCCTTTTATGCCCATAGCAGCCAATGACTCAGAGGTATTATTTGCAGCATGAGATGGTGCATTGTCATGCATGAAGATTATTTTGCTCCTGAAGGCACGTTTCTGCTTTTAGACTATGGAAGAAAGTTGTCAGTCAGAAACGCTATTTACTTTACAGAGGTCATTTTCACGTCTTCAGGAGCCTTAAAGGGCCCCACCAGCTGTTTCCCCATGAGTCCGGCCCAAAACATGATTTCTCTAGTCACCTTCCACGACGGCATATGGAGGTTGTCTCTTTGCCCTAATGGGGAACAGGAAACACAGAGAGGTTTAAAAGGACCTCCCACCTGCCAGTGTCTTTCCTGTTCCCCATGGGACAGGGAGAGGTCTCCAGGTGCTGTAGTGGCCGGCGACTGCGGTACCTTTATGCAGGCTTTGCCTGTCAGAGCCGGGCAGCTGTGGTCGCGTTCCGCCTTCTCCTTTTGCTGCTCCCGTCGTCCTGCTGTGCAGGTGCCTCGGGACCCCCTCCCGGCCTTCCCGCGCCCCCACGAGGGCAAAGCAGGCCTGGGATCCCTCACCGGGCTCCTCCATGAGCTGCCCGGCGTTCTCCCCCTCCATCGACAGCTCGGCGTTCCGGATGTGACGTCGGCGGTCTCGCGCGTCACTTCTGGTCCTTCATTCCTCTGGAAGCCGGTTCTTCCGGGATCGCCGGCCGGCGTGTCGGACTAATGGCGTCCCCTCACATGGATCCTGGAGGGGGAGGGGGAACTCTTGATTGCTGGAGGCAGGTGCAGGACAGCGTTCTTAAACCCTGCTGAACCACCACTGAGGTAAGGCTATTTCCCCAGTATGGATGGTTCCTTGTGCCCTGCGTCTGCGGAGCCCAGCGCCACCCCTGCTACAGTGAGTGTTTTGCAGGGATAGGATCCGGGAGGTAGTACCTGTAGGGGGTTTAGTGTCCTCACTCCTCTCTCCCTTTCCATTTCAGGGAGAAAAGTCTGCCCCTAAAGCCGCTATTAAAAAGAAGTGCCCAGTCTGTTCTACTAAATTCCCTCCTAACTGGGACAAAAAGCTCTGCCAGCCATGTACTGACAGGATTGTAAAAGCTGAGCAACCATCTCTGCTGGATGAAATTCGCTCCTTAGTAAAACAGGAAGTGCAATCTTCGTTAGCAGCTTTTACTCCTCCACCTCCGCCTCCGCCACCACATTCCCCAGCTAAAAAGGGAAAAATTCAGGTGGTTGAATCGGACTCTGATTCAGACCTCTCCCATACTTCATCTGTGGGCTGAGAAGATCCTGTATCACCTAAAGCTGAGGTCAGGAAATACCTCTTTTCCTCAGATTACATTGAGGATCTAGTTTCTGCTGTCCGTAATACTATGGGCCTAGAAGAGGAATATGAACCGCAGTCCGTACAGGATCAGATGTTTGGTGGGCTCAGATTGGAGAAGAGAGTGGGGTTCCCGGTGCACGCTAACATTGTTAGTATGATTGATCAGGAATGGGAACAGCCTGAGAAACGCCTCAGTACCCCTTCAGAGATGAAGCATAGATTTCCTCTAGAGGGTGAAACAATCAAATTGGACATTCCTAAGGTTGATGTGCAGGTGGCTAGAGTCGCCAAAAGAACAGCACTCCCTTTTGAGGATTCCTCACAATTAAAGGATCCTATGGACAGAAAGATTGAAAGTCTCCTAAAAAAGTCTTGGGAAACTGCTACGTCTATCCTTAAGGCCAATGTCGCTTCCACTTGTGTTGCCCGGGCCCTCTTCTGCTGGTTGGAGAAATTAGAGTCTCATATATCTCAGGGTACCCCAAGAGGTGAATTATTAGATTCACTTCCCATCCTGCATAGAGCCTCTGGGTTTCTGGCTGACGCTTCTCTAGAATCCGTTAGAGTGGCCGCCAGATCTCTCGTACTCTCCAACTCTGCTAGAAGAGCCCTCTGGCTTAAAATGTGGAGCGGTGATATCACCTCAAAGGCCAAGTTGTGTGCTATACCCTTTAAGGGAGATTATGTTTTCGGTCCGGCATTAGACGATATTCTTGACAAGGCTACTGACAAGAAAAAGGCACTCCCGGAGCAAAAACAACCGAGGAAACGGTTTTTTCGTGCCCCACAGTCTCAGGTGGAGTTACGCAAAAGGTAGAGGGAAAAATATTTTTGTCCCCCAGCAGCAGCAGCAACAGTCCCAACAGGACAAACAATGACTCCGACCCGGTAGGGGGGAGACTCTCAAAATATGTGGGTCAGTGGGAAAATATCACCAGTTCCCACTGGGTCCTCAATGTCATCAAGGAGGGCCTATTGATCGAGTTAATCTCTTCCCCCCCCCTCAGGGTCTAAAGGCCCCTTCACATTAAGCGACGCTGCAGCGATACCGACAACGATCCGGATCGCTGCAGCGTCGCTGTTTGGTCGCTGGAGAGCTGTCACACAGACCGCTCTCCAGCGACCAACGATGCCGGTAACCAGGGTAAACATCGGGTAACTAAGCGCAGGGCCGCGCTTAGTAACCCGATGTTTACCCTGGTTACCTTCCTAAAAGTAAAAAAACAAACAGTACATACTTACCTAACGCTGTCTGTCCTCCAGCGCTGTGCTCTGCACTCCTCCTGTACTGTCTGTGTGAGCACAGTGGCCGGAAAGCAGAGCGGTGACGTCACCGCTCTGCTTTCCGGCTGACCGACGCTCACAGCCAGTGCAGGAGGAGTGCAGAGCACAGCGCTGGAGGACAGACAGCGGTAGGTAAGTATGTAGTGTTTGTTTTTTTTACTTTAACGATGGTAACCAGGGTAAACATCGGGTTACTAAGCGCGGCCCTGCGCTTAGTTACCCGATGTTTACCCTGGTTACCAGCGAAGACATCGCTGGATCGGTGTCACACACGCCGATCCAGCGATGTCTCCAGGGAGTCCAGCGACGAAATAAAGTTCTGGACTTTCTTCAGCGACCAACGATCTCCCAGCAGGGCCCTGATCGTTGGTCGCTGTCACACATAACGATTTTATTAACGATATCGTTGCTACGTCACAAAAAGCAACGATATCGTTAACAATATCGTTATGTGTGAAGGTACCTTAAAAGTTACTACCCTTCCAACCTCTAGAGATCACAATTTGTTGACATTGGGTCTCAGGGATCTTATGGAATCAAATGTGATCTCCCCAGTTCCACATCTGGAACAGGGAAAAGGACATTATTCCCGGCTATTCTTAGTACCCAAACCCTCAGGGGATGTAGGAATTATTATAAACCTAAAAGGTCTAAACCAACATGTGAAATATCGCAAGTTCAAGATGGAGTCTGTAAGATCTGCAATTCCTCTGATAGGTCATCACTCCTTTATGGCAACCATTGATCTAAAGGATGCATATTTTCACATTCCTATCCACCCGAGACACAGAAAATACCTCAGGTTTGCGATACAGGGGAGTCATCGAGTGGAGCACTATCAGTTTGGAGTCCTTCCCTTTGGCATTTCCTCAGCACCAAGAGTATTCTCCAAGATCATGGCAGAGGCAGTGTCATTTATCCGGAGCCAAGGTGTCTGTATAGTGCCCTACCTGGACGATCTCCTGATAATAGCCCCCACCGAGATGACCCTGATGTCCCATGTGTCAACCACTTTGGAGATATTGAAGTCTCTGGGTTGGATTCCAAACATGAAGAAGTCTCAGCTTCAACCCTCAAAAACCAGAAAGTTCTTGGGTGTGGTTCTGGACTCAGCAAGACATGTCCTTTCTCCCAGACGATCACAGGCTACCATTAGTAGCAAAAGTCAGAAAATTCAAGGAGACGAGATTGCCTACTCTTCGAGAAGGAATGTCTCTCTTAGGCTCCATGACAGCCTGCATACAATCGGTAGCTTGGGCTCAAGCTCACTCCAGAATTCTCCAAACCCACATTCTAGACAGGTGGGATGGTCGACCTGGCACTCTAACAAAAAGGATTCACACATCCGGTCGAGTGAAAGCATCCTTAACATGGTGGATGAATTCCAGAAACCTCCTGAAGGGTGTGAGCTGGATTCAGCTTCCGCTAACCACGATCAAGACAGATGCCAGCAGGAGGGGATGGGGAGCCATAATAAATCATGTTCCTTACCAAGGTCTTTGGAACCAGTCAATCAGCGAGAAATCGTCAAATTTCAGAGAGCTCAAAGCTGTGGAAGAGGCCCTGCTAGCAGCAAGCCATCAGATTTCTGGTCAACATGTCCAGATCTATTCAGACAATATGACCACGGTGGCTCATATCAAGCACCAGGGCAGTACAAAATTCCTCAGTTTGAAAAAGATCTCCGCTCGAATTTTTTATTGGGCCGAAAAACACTTACTGTCCCTGACGGCAATTCACCTAAAAGGGACTGCAAATATTCAAGCAGACTACCTGAGTCGCCAGGACATTCATCCTGGCGAATGGAGCCTGGATCTTCAAATGTTCAACATGCTAGTAAAAAAGTGGGGTCTTCCAGAGGTCGACCTCTTTGCCTCTCACCAGAACGCAAAAGTCAAAACCTTTTTTTCCTTGAACCCAAGAGGCAATCCCAGAGGAGTGGATGCCCTAGTCCAAGATTGGCACTTCCAGCTTGCCTATGCGTTCCGCCAATCCCAATCCTTGCAAAGGTTCTAAGGAAGATACGAATAGAAGGGACTCCGACTATCCTGATAGCTCCTTTTTGGCCCAAAAGAAGTTGGTTCAACTTGATCATCCAACTACAAGTGGATGGACCGGTAATGCTACCTCTAAGAAACAATCTCCTCTCTCAGGGTCCTATTCTCCACGCAGACCCTCAGAAATGGAACTTAGCGGCATGGTTACTGAAGCCCAAGTCTTGAAAGCAAAAGGACTATCGGACCCTGTCATAGCTACTCTCCAAAAATCGAGAAAGCCAGTAACCAACGCCATCTACAACAAAATCTGGAAAAAGTTTTCGTCGTTTTGTTTGCCTAACCTTCCAGACCCTCTCAAGCCCAATATACCTAACATCTTAGATTTTTTACAAAAAGGCTTAGAAATGGGTCTTAGACCCAGAACTCTCAAGGTCCAGGTCTCGGCACTTAGTTCCTTTTTTGATCAAGATCTAGCAGGTCATCGCTGGATCAAAAGGTTCTTAACATCAGCAACTAGGATGAATCCTAGAAAACAGATCATAGTTCCCCCATGGGATCTTAATGTGGTGCTCCAAGGTCTTACAGGCCCGCCTTTTGAACCTTTGTCCTCCTGCTCTCTTCAAAATCTTGCCTATAAAACTGTGTTTTTGGTAGCCATAACTTCGGCTAGAAGAGTGGGTGAACTACAAGCCTTATCTATAAGAGAGCCGTATCTTCTAGTGAGAGATGACTCAATAGTACTTCGTCTAGATCCTTCTTTACTTCCGAAGGTAGTCTCTGACTTTCATCGTTCCCAAGAGATTGTTCTACCAACCTTTTGCCATAATCCTGCAAACTCGGAAGAAAGAAGATTTAACACTCTGGATGTCCGACGTATTCTGCTGCAATACTTAGATCAGACCCGTGCTTTCAGAATCAATCATAACCTCTTTGTCCATCTCTCTGGGCAAAATAAGGGTAAAAAAATAGCTAAAAGTACCATTGCTACATGGATCAAAAAGGCTATAACGGAAGCCTACCTTGCTCAAAACAAAATACCTCCAGTAGGGATCAAGGCCCATTTAACAAGATCTACGTCAGTCTCCTGGGCAGAAAGAGCAGGTGCATCCCCAGAGCAGATCTGCAGGGCAGCAACGTGGTCTTCACTTCATACCTTCTCTAAACATTACAGATTAGATGTATTGTCCAATAAGGACTTAGTCTTCGCCCGTAAAGTTCTCCAGGCTGTTGTCCCTCCCTAGTGCCAAATTAGTTGGTATTCCTCCATATGCCGTCGTGGAAGGTGACTAGAGAAAATAGAATTATTCTTACCGTTAATTCGGTTTCTAGGAACCTTCCACGACGGCACTAATTTCCCACCCGATACATATTCCTGGACTAGTTCTGGGATTCAGAAGGTAAACCGGTGCTATGGTTTCAGTTGTAAGTCACTGGCAGGTGGGAGGTGGGAGGTCCTTTTAAACCTCTCTGTGTTTCCTGTTCCCCATTAGGGCAAAGAGACAACCTCCATATGCCGTCGTGGAAGGTTCCTAGAAACCGAATTAACGGTAAGAATAATTCTATTTTCTCCACCTCCTTGCTGACGTCGCAGCCTTGTTGCGACATGGTGGCCATCCACCAACCATCCACTACTCGACACTCGTCAGTAAACAAGACTGTTTGAATATTAGTCTTCATGTATGTCTGGGCCCACTGCAACCGTTTCTGCTCATGAACACTGTTTAGGGGTGGCCAAATAGTAGGTTTATGCACCACAGCAAGCCTTTGAAGGATCCTACACCTTGAGGTTCGAGGGACTCCAGAGGCACCAGCAGCTTCAAATAACTGTTTGCTGCTTTGTAATGGTATTTTGGCAGCTGCTCTCTTAATCCAATGAATTTGTCTGGCAGAAACCTTCCTCATTATGCCTTTATCTGCATGAACTCAGTTTGTGCTCTGTTTCAGTCTCAAACCTCTTCACAGTATGATGATCACTTAAGTTTTCGGGAAATATCTAATGTTTTCATACCTTGTCCAAGGCATTGCACTATTTAACGCTTTTCAGCAGCAGAGAGATCCTTTTTATTTCCCATATTGCTTGAAACCTGTGGCCTGCTTAATAATGTGGAACATCATTTTTAAGTAGTTCCTTTTAATTAGAATCACCTGGAAAACAAATTATCACATGTGTTTAAGATTTATTTCAGTTATCTATTGAGCCCTGAGACACAATACCATCCACAAGTTTATTTGAAAAACAAAACAATTAAATCTTTATGACACTTAAATCCAATTTGCATAATAATTTGGAACACAGTGTAAATACAATCCTATCATAGTATTACCTGATCTGGCTCGCAGAACACTACAACTTCGCCAGGCTTTGAAGCCTTTGTTGAACTCGCTCAAAGAGAGAGATATTCAATATCGCTGGGGATATCCCTTTCAATTGATTGCCAAAAAAGGTGGAAAGACAGCAATTTTTCGCCATATAGGTGACCTCCCAAAGTTCCTTGGAACATTTGAAATACTCATGATGAAACTCCCACACTGGCCGCGCCGAGGTCCCCAACACCCTTGCCTCCCAGAGAACAATGGCAACTAGCCTCTCCAAGATCAAGGCAGATGGGAGGTAATCGATCTCCGGTTGTTCCTTGAAGGGATTTCGACTCTGGTCCATTTAAGACACTTGTATACTGCTTGGAGAATTACTTTCCTGGAAGCGGTTCTTCCACTGTGCAGTTAAATCTGAGACGATGGAAATAGTCTTCACTATTTAGCTCTAGCTCTATCTCAACTTGATTTATATTCCCAATAGTATCTCTTCTTGCGTCTAGCGTTAATATACCAGTAAGATGGGGAAATATTATAGAATAACTCACCATAAGTTTCTGGAAAGGAACCGATTTAATGTATATATTTCCCTTTTTTTTTCTTCCTTCTCTCCTCATCTACTGGGTAAATATGTCATTATATGTCTCTCTCTATGCAGATGACCCGAAGGGTCTCATATATATATATATATATATATAATTGTCTAAGGGTTTTTCCGCCTGTCTGTCTGTCTTTGTCTGTCTGTCCTGGAAATCCCGCGTCTGATTGGTCGAGGCCACCAGGCCTCGACCAATCAGCGACGGGCACAGTATCGACGTAGAAATCCCACGCCTCTGATTGGTCGAGGCCGCCAGGCCTCGACCAATCAGCGGCGGGCACAGTGACGATGATGTCATAAAGGACGTAGAAATCCCACGTTTCTGATTCAGCAACGGGCACAGTATCGACGTAGATGTCATAATGGTTGCCATGTCGACGATGATGTCATAAAGGTTGCCTCGACCAATCAGCGACGGGCACAGTCTGCCGCGAATTCTGGAATCATCATTGTCCATATACTACGGGGACATGCATATTCTAGAATACCCGATGCGTTAGAATCGGGCCACAATCTAGTATATATATATATACGGTATATATGCTGGAACGCGAGGGGCTCGCCTCTGACTATGCGCAGCCTCGTTACCTCACCTACGGTTTGCAGCATAATTGCTGTTCTAGACAATTGTCTACATTAGAAACCTCCTGGGGTTGTTATTTTGACGATAACCCCTTATTTTCTTTCTGCTTTTCCTTTCTATACCTTTTTTTATCTTCTCTAATCTTTCTGACGACCTCTGTGTATGTCAGGGTTAACATTCTGCACATATAATGCAAGGGGTCTTAATAAACCTGGAGAAACGGAGACAAGTACTATATCGCTTCCATAAGAAACAAATAAAAGTAGTTATGTTCCAGGAGAGCCACTTCTTAGCCGCTAATGTACCTAAGTGTGTCTCTAAATTCTATCCAGTCTGGTATCACTGTCCTCACCCTTCTCGTAAGGTTTGTGGGGTTTCGGTCGTATTCCATAAGACATTTCAACCTAAGGTAATTGACACAAGGATAGACCTAGAGGGGAGATTCATCTTTCTTAAGCTTACTTTCTTAAACTCTATACAAAAAAACCCTGTTTGGGAGAGAAGAACAGACAAATCGCGGCGCCCTAAGTGCGTAAACACAATATTATAGTCTTTAAAGGGTGCACAATTTTATGCACTCACCTGATAAAAGACTAAAATGGCTTTAGATCGTGTATCCTCCAAATTCCCTCTGAGATACTTTTCAATATACAGGGCTTGCAGCTTGCCTCGGGTGGATCCAAGTGAGAGAGCCAGAGTAAGGCTCACACAGGATGAGTAGTTCAAGAAAAGCACATCCAGCCCATGAATGGCAGCGCTTCCCAGGACTCACATTCAAAGATGATATTTCACATATTTTTTTATTTCATAACTTAAAATAGAAGAGATACAACGCGTTTCGGATACAGTATATATCCTTCTTCAGGTATCATAAAAACACAGTACAAATCCTACTAGTATAAAATTCAATTACACTTATATATAGTATCACACCTTTTATCCCAGTCTCAGAAACTTGATTTGGGGTGTGGACCAAGTTCAGGAAAACACCCACTGATTGATACAGCCTTGTTAACCCCTTCAAGACCCAGCCTATTTTGACCTTAAAGACCTTGCCGTTTTTTGCAATTCTGACCAGTGTCCCTTTATGAGGTAATAACTCAGGAACGCTTCAACGGATCCTAGCGGTTCTGAGATTGTTTTTTCGTGACATATTGGGCTTCATGTTAGTGGTAAATTTAGGTCAATAAATTCTGCATTTATTTGTGATAAACACGGAAATTTGGCGAAAATTTTGAAAATTTCGCAATTTTCACATTTTGAATTTTTATTCTGTTAAACCAGAGAGATATGTGACACAAAATAGTTAATAAATAACATTTCCCACATGTTTACTTTACATCAGCACAATTTTGGAAACAAAATTTTTTTTTGTTAGGAAGTTATAAGGGTTAAAATTCGACCAGCGATTTGTCATTTTTACAACGAAATTTACAAAACCATTTTTTTTAGGGACCACCTCACATTTGAAGTCAGTTTGAGGGGTCTATATGGCTGAAAATACCCAAAAGTGACACCATTCTAAAAACTGCACCCCTCAAGGTACTCAAAACCACATTCAAGAAGTTTATTAACCCTTCAGGTGCTTCACAGCAGCAGAAGCAACATGGAAGGAAAAAATGAACATTTAACTTTTTAGTCACAAAAATTATCTTTTAGCAACAATTTTTTTATTTTCCCAATGGTAAAAGGAGAAACTGAACCACGAAAGTTGTTGTCCAATTTGTCCTGAGTACGCTGATACCTCATATCTGGGGGTAAACCACTGTTTTGGCGCACGGCAGGGCTTGGAAGGGAAGGAGCGCCATTTGACTTTTTGAATCAAAAATTGGCTCCACTCTTTAGCGGACACCATGTCACGTTTGGAGAGCCCCCGTGTGCCTAAAAATTGGAGCTCCCCCACAAGTGACCCCATTTTGGAAACTAGACGCCCCAAGGAACTTATCTAGATGCATAGTGAGCACTTTGAACCCCCAGGTGCTTCACAAATTGATCCGTAAAAATGAAAAAGTACTTTTTTTTCACAAAAAAATTCTTTTAGCCTCAATTTTTTCATTTTCACATGGGCAACAGGATAAAATGGATCCTAAAATGTGTTGGGCAATTTCTCCTGAGTACACCAATACCTCACATGTGGAGGTAAACCACTGTTTGGGCACATGGTAAGGCTCGGAAGGGAAGGAGCGCCATTTGACTTTTTGAATGAAAAATTATTTCCATCGTTAGCGGACACCATGTCGCGTTTGGCTAGCTCCTGTGTGCCTAAACATTGGCGCTCCCCCACAAGTGACCCCATTTTGGAAACTAGACCCCCCAAGGAACTAATTTAGATGCCTAGTGAGCACTTTAAACCCTCAGGTGCTTCACAAATTGATCTGTAAAAATGAAAAAGTAATTTTTTTTCACAAAAAAATTCTTTTCGCCTCAATTTTTTCATTTTCACATGGGCAGTAGGATAAAATGGATCATAAAATTTGTTGGGCAATTTCTCCCGAGTACGCCGATACCTCATATGTGGGGGTAAACCACTGTTTGGGCACTCGGCAGGGCTCGGAAGAGAAGGCGCGCCATTTGACTTTTTGAATGGAAAATTAGCTCCAATTGTTAGCGGACACCATGTCGCGTTTGGAGAGCCCCTGTGTGCCTAAACATTGGAGCTCCCGCACAAGTGACCCCATTTTGGAAACTAGACCCCCCAAGGAACTTATCTAGATGCATATTGAGCACTTTAAACCCCCAGGTGCTTCACAGAAGTTTATAACGCAGAGCCATGAAAATAAAAAATAATTTTTCTTTCCTCAAAAATGATTTTTTAGCCTGGAATTTCCTATTTTGCCAAGGATAATAGGAGAAATTAGACCCCAAATATTGTTGTCCAGTTTGTCCTGAGTACGCTGATACCCCATATGTGGGGGTAAACCACTGTTTGGGCGCACGGCAGGGCTCGGAAGGGATGGCACGCCATTTGGCTTTTTAAATGGAAAATTAGCTCCAATCATTAGCGGACACCATGTCACGTTTGGAGAGCCCCTGTGTGCCTAAACATTGGAGATCCCCCAGAAATGACACCATTTTAGAAACTAGACCCCCAAAGGAACTAATCTAGATGTGTGGTGAGGACTTTGAACCCCCAAGTGCTTCACAGAAGTTTATAACGCAGAGCCATGAAAATAAAAAAAAAAATTATTTTCTCAAAAATGATCTTTTAGCCTGCAATTTTTTATTTTCCCAAGGGTAACAGGGGAAATTTGACCCCAAAATTTGTTGTCCAGTTTCTCCTGAGTACGCTGATACCCCATATGTGGGGGTAAATCACTGTTTGGGCACATGCCGGGGCTCGGAAGTGAAGTAGTGACGTTTTGAAATGCAGACTTTGATGGAATGCTCTGTGGGCGTCACGTTGCGTTTGCAGAGCCCCTGATGTGGCTTAACAGTAGAAACCCCCCACAAGTGACCCCATTTTGGAAACTAGACCCCCAAAGGAACTTATCTAGATGTGTGGTGAGCACTTTGAACCCCCAAGTGCTTCATAGAAGTTTATAATGCAGAGCCGTGAAAATAATAAATACGTTTTCTTTCCTCAAAAATAATTATTTAGCCCAGAATTTTTTAATTTTCCCAAGGGTAACAGGAGAAATTTGACCCCAATATTTGTTGTCCAGTTTCTCCTGAGTACGGTGATACCCCATATGTGGGGGTAAACTACTGTTTGGGCACATGCCGGGGCTTGGAATTGAAGTAGTGACGTTTTGAAATGCAGACTTTGATGGAATGCTCTGCGGGCGTCACGTTGCGTTTGCAGAGCCCCTGATGTGCCTAAACAGTAGAAACCCCCCACAAGTGACCCCATTTTGGAAACTAGACCCTGAAAGGAACTTATCTAGATGTGTGGTGAGCACTTTGAACCCCCAAGTGCTTCATAGAAGTTTATAATGCAGAGCCGTGAAAATAATAAATACGTTTTCTTTCCTCAAAAATAATTATTTAGCCCAGAATTTTTTATTTTCCCAAGGGTAACAGGAGAAATTGGACCCCAAAAGTTGTTGTCCAGTTTCTCCTGAGTACGCTGATACCCCATATGTGGGGGTAAACCACTGTTTGGGCACACGTCGGGGCTCAGAAGGGAAGTAGTGACTTTTGAAATGCAGACTTTGATGGAATGGTCTGCGGGTGTCACGTTGCGTTTGCAGAGCCCCTGGTGTGCCTAAACAGTAGAAACCCCCCACAAGTGACCCCATTTTAGAAACTAGACCCCCCAAGGAACTTATATAGATAGTGGTGAGCACTTTGAACCCCCAAGTGCTTCACAGACGTTTACAACGCAGAGCCGTGAAAATAAAAAATCATTTTTCTTTCCTCAAAAATTATGTTTTAGCAAGCATTTTTTTAGATTCACAAGGGTAACAGGAGAAATTGGACCCCAGTAATTGTTGCGCAGTTTGTCCTGAGTATGCTGGTACCCCATATGTGGGGGTAAACCACTGTTTGGGCACACGTCAGGGCTCGGAAGTGAGGGAGCACCATTTGACTTTTTGAATACGAGATTGGCTGGAATCAATGGTGGCGCCATGTTGCGTTTGGAGACCCCTGATGTGCCTAAACAGTGGTAACCCCTCAATTCTAACTCCAACACTAACCCCAACACACCCCTAACCCTAATCCCAACTGTAGCCATAATCCTAATCACAACCCTAACCCCAACACACCCCTAACCACAACACTAACCCCAACACACCCCTAACCCTAACCACAACCCTAATTCCAACCCTAACCCTAAGGCTATGTGCCCACGTTGCGGATTCGTGTGAGATATTTCCGCACCATTTTTGAAAAATCTGCGGGTAAAAGGCACTGTGTTTTACCTGCGGATTTTCCGCGGATTTCCAGTGTTTTTTGTGCGGATTTCACCTGCGGATTCCTATTGAGGAACAGGTGTAAAACGCTGCGGAATCCGCACAAAGAATTGACATGCTGCGGAAAATACAACGCAGCGTTCCCGTGCGGTATTTTCCGCACCATGGGCACAGCGGATTTGGTTTTTCATATGTTTACATGGTACTGTAAACCTGATGGAACACTGCTGCGAATCCGCAGCCAAATCAGCACCGTGTGCACATAGCCTAATTCTAAAGGTATGTGCACACGCTGCGGAAAACGCTGCGGATCCGCAGCAGTTTCCCATGAGTGTACAGTTCAATGTAAACCTATGGGAAACAAAAATCGCTGTACACATGCTGCGGAAAAACTGCACGGAAACGCAGCGGTTTACATTCCGCAGCATGTCACTTCTTTGTGCGGATTCCGCAGCGGTTTTACAACTGCTCCAATAGAAAATCGCAATTGTAAAACCGCAGTGAAATGCGCAGAAAAAAACGCGGTAAATCCGCCATAAATCCGCAGCGGTTTAGCACTGCGGATTTATCAAATCCGCAGCGGAAAAATCCGCAGAGGACCAGAATACGTGTGCACATACCGAAACCCTACCCCTAACCCTAACCCTACCCCTAACCCTACCCCTAACCCTAACCCTACCCCTAACCCTACCCCTAACCCTAGCCCTAACCCTAACCCTACCCCTAACCCTACCCCTAACCCTAACCCTAGCCCTACCCCTAACCCTACCCCTAACCCTACCCCTAACCCTACCCCTAACCCTAACCCTATTCTAACATTAGTGGAAAAAAAAAATTTCTTTATTTTTTTATTGTCCCTACCTATGGGGGTGACAAAGGGGGGGGGGGGTCATTTATTATTTTTTTTATTTTGATCACTGAGATAGATTATATCTCAGTGATCAAAATGCACTTTGGAACGAACCTGCCGGCCGGCAGATTCGGCGGGCGCACTGCGCATGCGCCCGCCATTTTGGAAGATGGCGGCGCCCGGGAGAAGACGGACGGGACCACGGCTGGATCGGTAAGTATGATAGGGTGGGGGGGGACCACGGGGGGGGGGATCGGAGCACGGGGGGGGGAATCGGAGCGCGGGAGGGGTGGAACGGAGCGCGGGGGGCGTGGAACGGAGCACGGGGGGGCTGGAACGGAGCACGGGGGGGGTGGAACGGAGCACGGGGGGGGTGGATCGGAGTGCAGGGGGGGTGATTGGAGCACGGGGGGGTGATTGGAGCACGGGGGGAGCGGACACGAGCACGGGGGGGAGCGGAGCACTGGATGGAGGGGAGCCGGAGCAGTGTACCGGCCAGATCGGGGGGGTGGGGGGGCGATCGGAGGGGTGGGGTGGGGGCACACTAGTATTTCCAGCCATGGCCGATGATATTGCAGCATCGGCCATGGCTGGATTGTAATATTTCACCCGTTATAATGGGTGAAATATTACAAATCGCTCTGATTGGCAGTTTCACTTTCAACAGCCAATCAGAGCGATCGTAGCCACGAGGGGGTGAAGCCACCCCCCCTGGGCTAAACTACCACTCCCCCTGTCCCTGCAGATCGGGTGAAATGGGAGTTAACCCTTTCACCCGGTCTGCAGGGACGCGATCTTTCCATGACGCCGCATAGGCGTCATGGGTCGGATTGGCACCGACTTTCATGACGCCTACGTGGCGTCAAAGGTCGGGAAGGGGTTAACATTGATGCAAGAAAGAGAGAAAAATAAATAAAAAAATATATCAAAGGGAAGAAAAAAAAAAAAAAACACAAGAAGAAAAAAAAAATCACAAGAAAAAAAAAAAATTCTCTAAACTCTCTCTATGATATCATTCAATCCATTTGGAAATAATGTTCCCAAACGATATATCCAAAACGTTTCTTTCCTGTTTAAAAGAGCATTCCTGTTTGCAACTCCAGAGGGTATCTGCTCCACTGGAGTTACTTTTATGTTAAAAATTTTATTATGTTTAAGTAGTAGATGCCTTGAGAGACTATGTTTTAAAAAGCCATTTTTTGCTCTATTTCTGTGGCCATTAATGCGGGACCGCAGTGTCTGTACAGTGCGTCCCACATACTGCAAACCACAACTGCATGTGATGACATATACAACATGATCACTACTACAGGTGAGTCTTTGTGAGATTTCAAAGACATCACCAGTATTATTGCATTTAATAGTTTTAGCCCCATGATCTAGGATCCCACAGGTGCAACATTTTTTGGAGTTACATTTAAAAACTTCGGTGCCTTGAAGAACTCCACATAAAGTTTGATCCTTATTTTTATAAATGTTTTTTCTTTTTGAATCCAACTGTTTTTTTAATTTACTGGGGGCCACCAAATTTTTCAAAGTTTTACCCCTTCTATATGTAATCCCTGGTTTATCAGGGAGATGTTTTCCCAAGACAGGGTCACGCTTCAAGATGTACCAATATTTAGAAAGCACAGTTCTTATGATTTTATTGCCCCTATTGAATGTTGTCACAAAATTCAATTTCCAGCGATCATCACTTTTTTCCTTACCAGTAGTCAAAGTGTCCCCCTTCCTGGTTTTTCCTTTTAAACATTCTTCCTGTGTTTTTATTTTGTTGTCCCTATATGCACCATTTATCAAATTTTTCGGGTATCTTTTTTCTTTAAATTTTCTTTTTAAAATTTTAGACTGAGCTACATAATCAGATTCTCTCGTACAATTCTTTCTGATGCGATAAAATTGGCTGTGGGGTATATTAACCTTCCACTTCTTGTAATGTGCACTATTGAAATCTAAAAAGCCATTTGAATCCACTTTTTTGAAGTGGGATTTCGTGATGATTTTTTTACCACTATGGCTGATCTCTCTATTTCTTAAACTCTATATATACGTTTGCTAATATATATTTTCTGAACCAGGGTCAAGTGAATTTTGGTTTTGGGGTCCTACGACTGCTGACTGAATTTTCAGACGGCTCTAACATCATCTTGGGAGGAGACTTCAACCTCGTTCTGGACCCTTCATTGGACTCGTCTTCGGGTAGGTCCTCTGTCTGCCTTCCGGCACTGCGTAAATTAAAAAAGGACCTACTGGCTCTTAGCCTGGTGGACATGTGGTGGGTGCTCCATCCGGGGATCAGGGACTATAGCTACCATTCATTGGCACATAACAGCTATTCTAGGTTAGACCATATATTCATCTCACACGCTCTGCTAGACAATAACCCAGGCTGCTCTATAGATACCATCCTATGGTCAGACCATGCCCCGGTATATGGAAAGCTGGCGATACATGAAGAGAGAGGGGGTGGGGGTACACATGGAGACTGAATGACAATCTTCTAAAGGATGAATCGTGTATGGCAGAAATTAAGAGGGCGGTTAATAATTTTTCAGTGGACCATTCTAATGACCCCACACTGGAACCCATTAAATGGGAAGCCCTAAAATGCATATTGAGGGGAATTTCCAGAGCTCATGGTTCTAGTCTTAAGAAAGAAAGGGCCCAAACCTTAAAGGATACTCTCGTCTTGCTGGGTACCAAAGAAGCGGCCAATAAGGCAGCCTCCAATGATATACTTAAAGCAGAAATCTCATCTCTACGACAACAAGCTCTTTCTATTTTAGAACAAAAGACTTTATGTATGAGAGACAAGATGCATAAAAATTATTTTGAATTTGGGGACAAATGCGGACGCTTACTGGCAAGATTGCTCCATCCCAGACTTGCTCAGACGACAATTCTCAATATAATAATAATCTTTATTTTTATATAGCGCTAACATATTCCGCAGCACTTTACATTTTGCACACATTATCATCGCTGTTCCCAATGGGGCTCACAATCTAAATTCCCAATCAGTATGTCTGATTAGAACCCAGGATTCCAGCGCTGCAAGGCTGCAGTACTAACCACTGCGCCACCGTGCTGCCCAATATAAATTCTTCATCTGGGTCTTTAGTTCACTCTACGTCTGAAATTCTGGAAGAATTCAGAGCATACTATGCTAGCTTATATAATTTAACACGGCAGGATAATATTCCTACTTCAGACACAAAACAGAAAATAGTGGAGTATTTAGACGATTATTCTCCGAGTGCTCTCCAGGAGGAGGTGGTTCCCTCATTAGAACAGGACTTCTCTGAAATGGAGATAAAAGAGGCTATTCAGAACTTAAAAGTAGGGAAAAGCCCGGGACCTGATGGGTTTACACCCAGGTTCTATAGAACATGTCAGGAATTATGCTCCCCATTAATGTTGAAAGCTTTCAACACAGTATCTCAGACCTGCCATTTCCCATTTCATGCCACACAGTCATATATTACAGTGATACATAAATAAGGTAAAGACCCCTCGCTATATTCTAGTTTCGCGCCGATATATTTGATCAATGTTGATATTAAGCTATATTCCAAGATGATAGCCTTAAGATTAACCCCCCATATTCCAATCATAATTCATAGAGAACAAGTGGGGTTTGTACCGGGCAGAGAAGCAAGGGACAACACTATAAAAACTATGTCACTGATCTCGAGGTCCTGAATTAGGAAGATTCCGTTATGCCTACTCTCGGTAGATGCCGAGAAAGCATTTGATAGGGTGAGCTGGAGTTTCATGGAGGCCGCATTAGAGGCAATTGGTATACAGCAAAGAATGAGACATTGGATTATGGCCCTATACTATGAGCCTTCAGCCAGAGTAAGGATAAATGGGTGCCTGTCGACCCCGTTCCCCATAGGGAATGGGACTAGACAGGGCTACCCGTTATCTCCAGATCTATATATCTTAGTAATGGAATCATTAGCAAATGCACTTAGACAGAATCCATCTATAAAGGGAATACAAGTGGGTCAAACAGAACATAAGTTGGCCTTATTCGCGGACGACCTCCTGATGTATATTACCTCTCCCAAAGTTAGTCTTCCATCTGTACTGATATAATTTGACAAGTTCAGTAGACTGAGCAACTTTAAGGTGAATCTACAGAAATCAGAATTGCTCAACATCACTTTATCTGAATATGAAGTAGATCAGCTTAAGTCTGACTTTCCATTCCGATGGACTCAACACCATATTAAATATTTGGGTATTAGTATCCCTGCGGACACTTGGAAAATGTTCAATCTCAATTTCCCTCCTCTTAAACAAACTTTGGAGAAGGAGATTGAAACGTGGCAGAGTCTTCCACTCTCGTGGTTTGGAAGGATCAATGCCCTAAAAATGGATATTTTGCCCAAAATATTATATTTCTTCCAGACTATACCATGGGATATAGACAAACCTTTCTTTGATAGCCTACGCAAAATAATGAGGAAATTTGTTTGGCATGACGGTGGATCTCGCCTAAGTCACGCCCAACTGGTCAGACACACGGACAACGGGGGGACGGGCCTTCCAGATCTACAAGCATACCATGCGATGAGTATTGGTAATTGCATATTAGATCTTTTTGATAATAGGACAGTCAAACTGTGGTTGGACATTGAACACGAATTATCCTCGAGTCTTTACCAGGGGGTGTTTTGGCTGCCATACGATATTGATTTGAAGAAGTTTGATATATCTCCTACATTATACACTATAGTACTTGCTTGGAGACGTTACGCAAAACGTCTCTCGTTAGCAGTAATACCGGGACCGCTGACTCCTTTAGTAGATAATCCTCACCTCCCCATGATGCTACAGGGATCAACTTCTATTATACCTCCCAGCACTCAGAGAGAAATACCACGAATTAAAGACGTGATGGACCAGAAGGGTATTAGATCCATGGGGGACATCTTGGGAGATAGGATGCAGGCTCTGGGATCTTGGCTACAATACTTTCAACTTCAGAGTTATATTAGGTCCCTGGCCCCGGGATGTACGCCGCCTCATGTGCCTACTTCTTTTGAGCGCCTATGCTTCCTCTCACAGGAATCCTACACAACCACAGAAAGAACACAGTCAATATGTCCCATAAAGTATAAAATATAAATCTTTATTGAATATCTATACATAAAAAACTAAACCGGAACAAATACATACAATACAGATGGGGCTAGTCAAAACCAACCAAATGTAGCACCACAATACACAGAAAAGGGCTACATGGTGCCCCCCATAGACAAAGACACACCCAGGGTATTACTAATAATCAAAAAGTTAAATAATACCGGATATAAACGGGAACATGGGCCAAGTGTGAATATCCTATAATGGACAATAATAGGGAACAACAATGGACAAATATAGAAATCAATTGCCAATGCAGATGGGCACAGACGCCCCATATATGGAAATAAATTGCTAGTGCAGATTGGCACAAACGCCCCATATGTCAACAGTTGTCCCCATACAAATATCCATCCACAAACAGGACATGGCCTCATGTACTCACAAAAATTACCTGGTAGTGTGACAGCAAGGGGGGAACCAGAGCCCACCCCGACGCGCGTTTCGGAGCGCTACAAGGGCTCCTTCCTCAGGGGGTGTAGAGGGTAGATGTAGATAGCGGTTTTTATATAAAAACAAGGCGCCGGAAGCAGTTCCCCGCGCATGCGCACCCGCCGCGCACACCGCCAACCAAGGCGCCGCCGCCATCCGGAACCGGAAACACGCGGGCCCACGTGATCCGGCACCCCATGACCGCAGACGCCACGGAGAACAGCCGCACAGATGCGCACAAGCAGGAACAGCTCCCGGACGCCATTTTGCATAAGGGCACATAACAGGGAAAGGAACACATATGGAACAGTGCAGTAACAGAAGACAATTGCAAGACATATTTCGGCCACACTGAAAACATAGTTTCGGCACATAAGTAAGGCCAAAGAGTCCTGCAAGAATGATATGCGCAAAGCCTAAACTAAAAAACTGCACACCATGCAGAACGCCCGGCCGCAACACAAAAACAGATAACAAATAACATAGCCACAACAAAATATAAATGACAAAATATAAATACAGACAACAATAAACATACAAAAAACTCAAAAAATACAAACAAAATAATATATGTAAACATATAACGTAGAAATGTTCATATATAAAGATGGACTTGATAGTAGAAACAGAACTCGACCCAAACTATGGCACTGGACATAGTGTTCCGAATATCCCCAATTATCAAAGGTATGACAAGAAACAAGAACACCTACCTAAAACAAGAAAGCAAAAAGTTAAAACATATATAAAACTATAAAAACAAGGTGTATACAGTTGGCTGGCTTATATATATATATATATATATATATATATATATATATAGAAAGTTGGAGGTATATCATTATAAAAAAGGAGCAAATGAGATATGCTCATTCAGTCCTTGTGGGTGAACAGTACCAAGTGTCCAGATCCACTTGGACTCAAGCTGCGCAAGACGCTTAGAGAGGTTTCCCCCTCTTACATTAATTTGAAGTAGGTCAATGCCTCTAACCCTTAGGAGCCTTTCATTACAGTTATGGAAATCACGGAAATGTCGAGGAATGGTTTTGAGGGTGGATGCGTCCGCACAGGAGGCCGCCGCAACAATACCCAATACGTGCTCCCGGATACGGACCTTAAGCTGCCGTGTGGTTAGCCCTACATAGATCAAACCACACGGACAAGTAGCATAATAGATCACGTACCGGGAGACACATGTGATTCGTTGTTTGATGGAAAATTGTTTTGACCCATTAGAGTTGGAAAAAGAATCACATCTATCAACATTAGGGCATGCGACACACCTCCCGCACGGAGCACATCCACCCCCCAACCTCGCAGCATCCAAAAACGTTGGCACCGTCTGCCCAACATAGTGGCTCCTAGTTAGCCTATCCCTAAGATTCTTCGCTCGCCTGAACGTGATTGCAGGATTGTCCGGGAGGAATTTCGCTAGGATGGAGTCGGCCTTCAAAATAGGCCAAGCATTTTTAACTGCCATACGTAGTCTCTTATGTTGAAGGTTATATGTAGTAATAAGTCTAACCCCATTATCAATATTAGATTTCGTGGGGGCTCTACCGTATAGCAAATTATCACGATTTGCATATTTGGCACGATGGTATGCCTTCTTAATGCTTCGGCCACTATAACCTCTAGATAAAAACCGCTGTTTCAGCTCCTCCGCCCGAACCTCGAAGTCCAAATCACTTGAACAAATCCGGCGAAGGCGGAGGAATTGACCAATAGGTATTGCCTGGACCATATGGCGCGGATGGCAGGAGGAAGCATGAAGCAAGGTATTTGTAGCAGTACGCTTACGGTAGATATCCGTCTGGGTAAGACCAGATCCGTCCTTATAAATAGTCACATCGAGGAAATCAATTTTCTCGGCATCCCACACCGGGGTGAGACGAATATTAAGATCATTGCTGTTTAAAGAGGCTATAAATTGCGCAAGGTCGACGGCGGTGCCCTGCCAGACAAAGAAGATATCGTCGATATAGCGTGTCCATAAAAGGACACGGTCTATCGACCCCTGTTTGTCTGACAGGAAGAGATCCCTCTCCCACAGCCCCAGGAACAGGTTAGCATAGGCGGGCGCAAAGGCCGCACCCATTGCTGTGCCCTGGAGCTGTAGGTAGAAGGACCCCTTAAACACAAAAAAATTATTATGTGTGAGGGTGAACTCAAGAAGCTCCAGGATGAGGTCCCTCAAGGGCACGGCTAAAGTAGATGTATTCAGAAAAAAACGTACCGCACGTAGCCCATCACTATGACGAATATTAGTGTAGAGGGACTCAACATCAACTGAAGCAAAAAGAGTATCACCCTCCAAACACAAGCCGTCGACCTTGCGCAACAGATCCCCAGTATCTTTAAGAAAGGAGGGGAGGGTCAGCACAAGAGGTTGAAGATGATAGTCGATCCATTTATTGACTTGCTCCAGGAAATTCCCCCTCCCAGACACGATTGGGCGGCCGGGCGGCGACCTAATGTCCTTATGTACTTTAGGGAGGAGATATAGTGTAGCGACTGTAGGTTCCCTGACAGTGAGTGCCGAAACCAAATCTTTGGTGACAATGCCGTTGTCAAGTGCTTTTGTAAGAATAGACTCCAGCTTGGCACTAAAGGCAACAAGAGGGTTGTATGTCAATTTCTTATAACACACAGTGTCATTAAGCTGGCGAAACGCCTCCCTCTCATACATCACTTTAGGCCATACAACGACATTGCCACCCTTATCGGCCGGCTTCAGCACCACGTCAGGGAGATCTTGAAGGTACGCAAGTCTAACCCTTTCTTCTTTAGTTAGATTATCTCCTCCCCCCCCAAATCTGGGGATTTTTAGGAATTCATTAGTCACCACCCGTACAAACCAATCGATGCTGGGACATAGCGAAAACGGGGGGAATCTCGTGGAGCGTGGCCGAATACATGGGGGAATCTTACCTCCAGAGTCCTCATGCTCAAGTGCCAACTCCTCCAGAATTCTTACAGCCTCCTGCTCTTCTTCTGTAGGAAAAAGACGTTGAAACTCGTCATTGTAGAAGTGGCGTTTAAACAGCAATGATCTCGCGAATAGGTGCAAATCCTTCACCGCAGTAAAGGTGTCAAACCCCGGTGTGGGGGAAAAGGACAGACCCCTACCCAAGACAGAAATATCCACCTCAGATAATACATGCGCACTGAGATTAATTACCTTATTATCCCTACCATCCGCGCCAGCCTGACCCCAGGGACGCCTTTTGTACGGATGATATGCATGATTACGGAGTCTATGGGTATCATTTAACCCACCAGAGGTAGCTGAAGAGGCCGACGCATCCGATTGACTACTCATAGAGGAAATGGACAAATTTGACGGTATTCTATGTAGATTACTCTTAGTCCTCCACAGATACACTTTTTTGTTCTGATAGTCTTTTAAATCTCTGTTGTATTTAGACAATTGATTATCTTGAATTTTCTTTATTACTTGATCCATAGTTGTTGGGGATCTGTTGCGCAAGGTCGACGGCTTGTGTTTGGAGGGTGATACTCTTTTTGCTTCAGTTGATGTTGAGTCCCTCTACACTAATATTCGTCATAGTGATGGGCTACGTGCGGTACGTTTTTTTCTGAATACATCTACTTTAGCCGTGCCCTTGAGGGACCTCATCCTGGAGCTTCTTGAGTTCACTCTCACACATAATAATTTTTTTGTGTTTAAGGGGTCCTTCTACCTACAGCTCCAGGGCACAGCAATGGGTGCGGCCTTTGCGCCCGCCTATGCTAACCTGTTCCTGGGGCTGTGGGAGAGGGATCTCTTCCTGTCAGACAAACAGGGGTCGATAGACCGTGTCCTTTTATGGACACGCTATATCGACGATATCTTCTTTGTCTGGCAGGGCACCGCCGTCGACCTTGCGCAATTTATAGCCTCTTTAAACAGCAATGATCTTAATATTCGTCTCACCCCGGTGTGGGATGCCGAGAAAATTGATTTCCTCGATGTGACTATTTATAAGGACGGATCTGGTCTTACCCAGACGGATATCTACCGTAAGCGTACTGCTACAAATACCTTGCTTCATGCTTCCTCCTGCCATCCGCGCCATATGGTCCAGGCAATACCTATTGGTCAATTCCTCCGCCTTCGCCGGATTTGTTCAAGTGATTTGGACTTCGAGGTTCGGGCGGAGGAGCTGAAACAGCGGTTTTTATCTAGAGGTTATAGTGGCCGAAGCATTAAGAAGGCATACCATCGTGCCAAATATGCAAATCGTGATAATTTGCTATACGGTAGAGCCCCCACGAAATCTAATATTGATAATGGGGTTAGACTTATTACTACATATAACCTTCAACATAAGAGACTACGTATGGCAGTTAAAAATGCTTGGCCTATTTTGAAGGCCGACTCCATCCTAGCGAAATTCCTCCCGGACAATCCTGCAATCACGTTCAGGCGAGCGAAGAATCTTAGGGATAGGCTAACTAGGAGCCACTATGTTGGGCAGACGGTGCCAACGTTTTTGGATGCTGCGAGGTTGGGGGGTGGATGTGCTCCGTGCGGGAGGTGTGTCGCATGCCCTAATGTTGATAGATGTGATTCTTTTTCCAACTCTAATGGGTCAAAACAATTTTCCATCAAACAACGAATCACATGTGTCTCCCGGTACGTGATCTATTATGCTACTTGTCCGTGTGGTTTGATCTATGTAGGGCTAACCACACGGCAGCTTAAGGTCCGTATCCGGGAGCACGTATTGGGTATTGTTGCGGCGGCCTCCTGTGCGGACGCATCCACCCTCAAAACCATTCCTCGACATTTCCGTGATTTCCATAACTGTAATGAAAGGCTCCTAAGGGTTAGAGGCATTGACCTACTTCAAATTAATGTAAGAGGGGGAACCTCTCTAAGCGTCTTGCGCAGCTTGAGTCCAAGTGGATCTGGACACTTGGTACTGTTCACCCACAAGGACTGAATGAGCATATCTCATTTGCTCCTTTTTTATAATGATATACCTCCAACTTTCTATATATACAGTGGGGCAAAAAAGTATTTAGTCAGTCAGCAATAGTGCAAGTTCCACCACTTAAAAAGATGAGAGGCGTCTGTAATTTACATCATAGGTAGACCTCAACTATGGGAGACAAACTGAGAAAAAAAAATCCAGAAAATCACTTTGTCTGTTTTTTTAACATTTTATTTGCATATTATGGTGGAAAATAAGTATTTGGTCAGAAACAAACAATCAAGATTTCTGGCTCTCACAGACCTGTAACTTCTTCTTTAAGAGTCTCCTCTTTCCTCCACTCATTACCTGTAGTAATGGCACCTGTTTAAACTTGTTATCAGTATAAAAAGACACCTGTGCACACCCTCAAACAGTCTGACTCCAAACTCCACTATGGTGAATACCAAAGAGCTGTCAAAGGACACCAGAAACAAAATTGTAGCCCTGCACCAGGCTGGGAAGACTGAATCTGCAATAGCCAACCAGCTTGGAGTGAAGAAATCAACAGTGGGGGCAATAATTAGAAAATGGAAGACCTACAAGACCACTGATAATCTCCCTCGATCTGGGGCTCCACGCAAAATCCCACCCCGTGGGGTCAGAATGTTCACAAGAACGGTGAGCAAAAATCCCAGAACCACGCGGGGGGACCTAGTGAATGAACTGCAGAGAGCTGGGACCAATGTAACAAGGCCTACCATAAGTAACACACTACGCCACCATGGACTCAGATCCTGCAGTGCCAGACGTGTCCCACTGCTTAAGCCAGTACATGTCCGGGCCCGTCTGAAGTTTGCTAGAGAGCATTTGGATGATCCAGAGGAGTTTTGGGAGAATGTCCTATGGTCTGATGAAACCAAACTGGAACTGTTTGGTAGAAACACAACTTGTCGTGTTTGGAGGAAAAAGAATACTGAGTTGCATCCATCAAACACCATACCTACTGTAAAGCATGGTGGTGGAAACATCATGCTTTGGGGCTGTTTCTCTGCAAAGGGGCCAGGACGACTGATCCGGGTACATGAAAGAATGAATGGGGCCATGTATTGTGAGATTTTGAGTGCAAACCTCCTTCCATCAGCAAGGGCATTGAAGATGAAACGTGGCTAGGTCTTTCAACATGACAATGATCCAAAGCACACCGCCAGGGCAACGAAGGAGTGGGTTCGTAAGAAGCATTTCAAGGTCCTGGAGTGGCCTAGCCAGTCTCCAGATCTCAACCCTATAGAAAACCTTTGGAGGGAGTTGAAAGTCCGTGTTGCCAAGCGAAAAGCCAAAAACATCACTGCTCTAGAGGAGATCTGCATGGTGGAATGGGCCAACATACCAACAACAGTGTGTGGCAACCTTGTGAAGACTTACAGAAAACGTTTGACCTCTGTCATTGCCAACAAAGATATATTACAAAGTATTGAGATGAAATTTTGTTTCTGACCAAATACTTATTTTCCACCATAATATGCAAATAAAATGTTAAAAAAACAGACAATGTGATTTTCTGGATTTTGTTTTCTCAGTTTGTCTCCCATAGTTGAGGTCTACCTATGATGTAAATTACAGACGCCTCTCATCTTTTTAAGTGGTGGAACTTGCACTATTGCTGACTGACTAAATACTTTTTTGCCCCACTGTATATATATATATATATATAAGCCAGCCAACTGTATACACCTTGTTTTTATAGTTTTATATATGTTTTAACTTTTTGCTTTCTTGTTTTAGGTAGGTGTTCTTGTTTCTTGTCATACCTTTGATAATTGGGGATATTCGGAACACTATGTCCAGTGCCATAGTTTGGGTCGAGTTCTGTTTCTACTATCAAGTCCATCTTTATATATGAACATTTCTACGTTATATGTTTACATATATTATTTTGTTTGTATTTTTTGAGTTTTTTGTATGTTTATTGTTGTCTGTATTTATATTTTGTCATTTATATTTTGTTGTGGCTATGTTATTTGTTATCTGTTTTTGTGTTGCGGCCGGGCGTTCTGCATGGTGTGCAGTTTTTTAGTTTAGGCTTTGCGCATATCATTCTTGCAGGACTCTTTGGCCTTACTTATGTGCCGAAACTATGTTTTCAGTGTGGCCGAAATATGTCTTGCAATTGTCTTCTGTTACTGCACTGTTCCATATGTGTTCCTTTCCCTGTTATGTGCCCTTATGCAAAATGGCGTCCGGGAGCTGTTCCTGCTTGTGCGCATCTGTGCGGCTGTCCTCCGTGGCGTCTGCGGTCATGGGGTGCCGGATCACGTGGGCCCGCGTGTTTCCGGTTCCGGATGGCGGCGGCGCCTTGGTTGGCGGTGTGCGCGGCGGGTGCGCATGCGCGGGGAACTGCTTCCGGCGCCTTGTTTTTATATAAAAACCGCTATCTACATCTACCCTCTACATCCCCTGAGGAAGGAGCCCTTGTAGCGCTCCGAAACGCGCGTCGGGGTGGGCTCTGGTTCCCCCCTTGCTGTCACACTACCAGGTAATTTTTGTGAGTACATGAGGCCATGTCCTGTTTGTGGATGGATATTTGTATGGGGACAACTGTGGACATATGGGGCGTTTGTGCCAATCTGCACTAGCAATTTATTTCCATATATGGGGCGTCTGTGCCCATCTGCATTGGCAATTGATTTCTATATTTGTCCATTGTTGTTCCCTATTATTGTCCATTATAGGATATTCACACTTGGCCCATGTTCCCGTTTATATCCGGTATTATTTAACTTTTTGATTATTAGTAATACCCTGGGTGTGTCTTTGTCTATGGGGGGCACCATGTAGCCCTTTTCTGTGTATTGTGGTGCTACATTTGGTTGGTTTTGACTAGCCCCATCTGTATTGTATGTATTTGTTCCGGTTTAGTTTTCTATGTATAGATATTCAATAAAGATTTATATTTTATACTTTATGGGACATATTGACTGTGTTCTTTCTGTGGTTGTGTAGGATTCCTGTTATACAGTTGTCCCTGCGAAATTAGTCCTTATATACACACATAGCACATCACATTTTGCTGTTATTATTAGTTATTGGTATTTACTTTTGTATGTGACCTATGTGTGTAATATGTGTACTACAATTCCTTTATCTATTCCTCTCACAGGGCCTGGCTCACGCTGTATCCCTGATCTATGGTCTGAAAGTGTCGGAGGGGATGGGAGATGGGCCACTCAAATGTATGGTCCAGTGGCAAAAGGAGTTAAATAACGAAATTACAGATGAGATGTGGTCTAAGTCGTTTGCTCTCACACATAGGATGTCGGTTTCTTGCAGGATCCAGGAGCTGAACTACAAAATTCTGATGTGTTAGTATAGAACACCTGTTAAAGTACATAAGATGTACCTGATGGTTTCAGATATGTGCTGGAGGTGCAATACCACAATTGGATCAATGCTACATGTGTGGTGGGACTGTCGGGGGTTAGATCCCTATGGAATGAAATATTCCAACTATACAATCATATTACCAAAACTCATGTGGAAGCATCTCCAGAAATAGCATTGTTGTCCATTTTCCCATGCGCTATTTCGAAAATCAAGAAAGATCTGTTACCATTTTTTGTAATAGCAATGCATCAAATTATACCTAGACTCTGAAGGTCTACGGTTGTGCCCAAAAAAAATAGATTGGGAGTAGGCGATGAATATTCTGCAGCACATAGAAGAGATTAGGGCATTTGATGACAAGACATGTACTAGGTGGTTTGCAATATGGTACCCATATATCCAATTTAAAGAATCACAATATTATCAGACATGGTTGACATAAGGTGTTAATTCTTAGATCCCTAAATAAATAGGATAGTTGGGATATGTGATCTCCGATATCCACTTTCTTTCTTTCTCTCCTCTCCTTTTCTCTCTCTTACTTATGTCTCTTACTTCCTGCTTTGCTTTTATGTCTTCTGCATTGTATTTCTTAATGATATTAACCTCTCCCCCATCGCTTTTACGAATTACAAACATGTTACATGCTATAACATAGACACAGTTGGGTTATAATATTACTGTCTGAAATGGCATTTGAAAAGGGGAAGGGATTTGATTGAATCTGTATTTGTTTATTTAATTTGATATGCAATGTTTCAGATGTTACAAAAAATATCCAAATTGTTTAATAAAAAATATATTGAATGATAAACATGAATCCAACATTTTTGAATATTTTCAATATATAAAATACTGTGCACAAGTTTTAGACAGGTGCAGGGTAAAAATCCTGCAAACTAAGAATGCTTAAAAAATAAAAAAAAATTGCATTTAATAGTTTTGAGGTTTTTTTTTTATAATTAAAATGCAATGCGAATGAACAAGAGAATGTTGTGCACATGGTTTATAGTCCCAGTGTATCTCAGGACCGGGCTTGCCTAGGAGGGGCGTAGCTAAGCGGCTACCTGGTGTTCACTGGAGCGCCTTATGGTGGAGTCAGGCTTGAGCTTCAGGTAGCCGTCAGGTACCACTCCTAGGCAGTCCTTGATATTGCAGCTGCTGACCCCAGGGGTCAGGTACACAGACGCCATGTATAGGGCTTCAATCACTATTTTATCAGCAGGACATTACCACTAGAGGATTATTAAATCTGCTGCCATGTAGTCCTTCATATTCATAAGTTCTGTATAACCTCACAACCAACACCAATTGTTGTCCCCCCGGTAACTACGCTACTGGTTACATATGACCTATATGTAATTTGAACGTACTTGTAAATCAGTGCAACATAATCATTTTTTGTTGGCTACTTTTCACTGCCTGAGGTAGATTACCAGAATATATTTTTCTCTCCACCCTGACATTACCGCAGAGACAAAGAAAAATAATTCAGGAAACCAAGAGGCGATAAAGGTGGAACTTCCCCAGACACCTCAGTCTGGTTTCCTGTTCCTGGAGGATGACCTAAAATCCTGGGATTCTCTGGCGAAAAATACAGCAGATACTGTTTCTTTTCTTTGTTGACCACTATCCCAGGTAGAACTCAAAGCTAAAGCCTATTCAGGTTAAGATGGGGGGGGGGGGGGGGATATGGATATGTATACACTTCAGTGTTGTTTCCTACCAGAAGAAAAAGTTGTAAAAATCTGAGTAGAGTCTCAATGTTAATGCCTTTCCAATTGTATCTTTAAGAAGCACGATGTCTCTTAGGCTTCCTGACCGCGTGCATCCCAGCAGTTGTGTCAGCCCAAAGCCACACCAGACTTTTTCAGTGGGAGATTCAGTCTCGGACAGGGATACAGAACCTAAGGTAGTAAGATCCAAATATCAGGGAACACTCTGAAATCCCTTACCTGGTCATAGGGTCTGACAGGGACTGAAATTCAGCCCTGGCATTTGAAAGCACGCCAGCCCTTGCTGTGTCTACCCCATTTCCCAGAAAGGGCATTATTACTAATATTAATCTGCCTGAAGGAAATAAAGATTTACTACATCACCATTATTACCAATAATACTGCTGGAAGATTTAATAATACCGCAAGAATAATAATGCAATATAACAAACATATACCAGCAGACCATGACCAAATATTACCAGCATATATAGTAGTGATAATACCACTATAATGATTATTAATCAAAAACACTGAACTAGGACAGATATTACCACCAGTGGTCTGTAGACCATATACAGCTCTGGCAAAAATTAAGAGACCACTGCAAAATGTTCAGTTTGTCTGATTTTTCTCTTTAGAGGTATATTTTTGAGTAAAATGTAAATTGCTCTTTTATTTTATAAACTACTGACAACATGTCTCCGAATTTCCCAGCACTAAATTTTGTATTTTCAGAAAATAAAATGGGCAAAAATACAAAAAAATGCAGTGCTTGCAGACCTCAAATAATGCAATGAAATCAAGTTCATAATCATTTAGAAACAACAAAACTCCTGCTGGAGTTTAAAAGGACCCTTAAGCTGGGCAAGGACCAGCCCTGAGGAAGAAAACAGTCGTTTTCGAAACGCGTTGGTTTTGTTGGTCCTTACCGCGATCTGTACTGAATTCTATAGTCACGTGGGGAGGTAACCTGATCCACTACGTCACGTAGGTCCTAGACGTGCCGCTCACACCGTTCGCACCCCGCTGCGTCACCGGACTAAGATGGTGTATCTCCGCCCCCTGCTGGAGTTTGATACACGGAGCAGCTGCCACCGGCCAGGGCAGCCCTCCGGTACTACTTTTTGTGAAGACTGTGCTCGTGTTATCCAGTGCTCCTGAGAACCTCTGGAAACCGAGAGACGATTTATCCCTACTTCTCAAGGTACTGACTATGAAGTGATTTTATGCGACTTTTGATATCGCAGGCACAGCAGGAGGCTGTAGCGTCTACAGTATTTGGCTGTAGCATTTATCTTTCCATATAGGCATGGACTATGAACTGACTATGTGCAGCAAAAATGATTGATTTTACACGCATCGTGGGAGGTAGCTACATTTACCCTATATACAGTGGGGCAAAAAAGTATTTAGTCAGTCAGCAATAGTGCAAGTTCCACCACTTAAAAAGATGAGAGGCATCTGTAATTTACATCATAGGTAGACCTCAACTATGGGAGACAAACTGAGAAAAAAAAATCCAGAAAATCACATTGTCTGTTTTTTTATCATTTTATTTGCATATTATGGTGGAAAATAAGTATTTGGTCAGAAACAAAATTTCATCTCAATACTTTGTAATATATCCTTTGTTGGCAATGACAGAGGTCAAACGTTTTCTGTAAGTCTTCACAAGGTTGCCACACACTGTTGTTGGTATGTTGGCCCATTCCTCCATGCAGATCTCCTCTAGAGCAGTGATGTTTTTGGCTTTTCGCTTGGCAACACGGACTTTCAACTCCCTCCAAAGGTTTTCTATAGGGTTGAGATCTGGAGACTGGCTAGGCCACTCCAGTACCTTGAAATGCTTTTTACGAAGCCACTCCTTCGTTGCCCTGGAGGTGTGCTTTGGATCATTGTCATGTTGAAAGACCCAGCCACGTTTCATCTTCAATGCCCTTTCTGATGGAAGGAGGTTTGCACTCAAAATCTCACGATACATGGCCCCATTCATTCTTTCATGTACCTGGATCAGTCGTCCTGGCCCCTTTGCAGAGAAACAGCCCCAAAGCATGATGTTTCCACCACCATGCTTTACAGTAGGTATGGTGTTTGATGGATGCAACTCAGTATTCTTTTTCCTCCAAACACGACAAGTTGTGTTTCTACCAAACAGTTCCAGTTTGGTTTCATCAGACTATAGGACATTCTCCCAAAACTCCTCTGGATCATCCAAATGCTCTCTAGCAAACTTCAGACGGGCCCGGACATGTACTGGCTTAAGCAGTGGGACACGTCTGGCACTGCAGGATCTGAGTCCATGGTGGCGTAGTGTGTTACTTATGGTAGGCCTTGTTACATTGGTCACAGCTCTCTGCAGTTCATTCACTAGGTCCCCCCACGTGGTTCTGGGATTTTTGCTCACTGTTCTTGTGATCATTCTTACCCCACGGGGTGGGATTTTGCGTGGAGCCCCAGATCGAGGGAAATTATCAGTGGTCTTGTATGTCTTCCATTTTCTAATTATTGCTCCCACTGTTGATTTCTTCACTCCAAGCTGGTTGGCTATTGCAGATTCAGTCTTCCCAGCCTGGTGCAGGGCTACAATTTTGTTTCTGGTGTCCTTTGACAGCTCTTTGGTCTTCACCATAGTGGAGTTTGGAGTCAGACTGTTTGAGGGTGTGCACAGGTGTCTTTTTATACTGATAACAAGTTTAAACAGGTGCCATTACTACAGGTAATGAGTGGAGGAAAGAGGAGACTCTTAAAGAAGAAGTTACAGGTCTGTGAGAGCCAGAAATCTTGATTGTTTGTTTCTGACCAAATACTTATTTTCCACCATAATATGCAAATAAAATGATAAAAAAACAGACAATGTGATTTTCTGGATTTTTTTTTCTCAGTTTGTCTCCCATAGTTGAGGTCTACCTATGATGTAAATTACAGACGCCTCTCATCTTTTTAAGTGGTGGAACTTGCACTATTGCTGACTGACTAAATACTTTTTTGCCCCACTGTATATTGAGGGTTTGCTGGTCACAATACCATGCATGTTCTTTTCTGACAAATTTTGGTAGATTCAGTTGTCTACTCAGTTGAAATATTCACATAGGGTATACCAGCACGGATTTTTTTATTACATATTTTATTTAGCACTTTTTACAATCTTGTGATTGTCCAATTCGCTGCAGGTATTTCTATACCCTGTATCATCAGCGCCGCTTTCACTTTTTATTTATAGAAACAACAATACTATTGTTTTAACTCTGGAAGAGTTCAGAAATCAATATATTGTGGAATAACTATGATTTTTATTCACAGCTTTCATGCGTCTTGGCATGCTTTCCACCAGTCTTTCACACTGCTGTTGGGTGACCTTATGCCACTCCTTGTACAAAAATTTAAGCAGTTCTTCTTTGATGGTTTGTGACTAGTTCAGGTCTGGAGATTGGGCTGGCCATGACAGAGATTTGATGTGGTGGTCCTTCATCCACACATTGATTGACCTAGCTGTGTGGCATGGTGCATTGTCCTGCTGGAAAAAACAGTCCTCAGAGTTGGGGAACATTGCCTGAGAAGAAGGAATCAACTGTTTTTTCCAGGATAACCTTGTATGCTGCTTGATTCATATGTCCTTCGCAAAGATTAACCTGCCCAATTCCTGCCTTGCTGAAGCATCCCCAGATCATCATCGATCCTCCACCAAATTTCACAGTGGGTGCAAGACACTGTGGCTTGTATGTCTCTCCAGGTCTCCATCTAACTATTAGATGACCAGGTGTTGGGCAAAGCTGAAAATTACACTTATCAGTGACGATTATGTTACTCCAGTCCTCTGTGGTCCAATCTTTATGGTCTTTGGCAAACTTCAGCCTGGTTCTCCTTTGCTCCTCATTGATGAAAGGCTTTTTTCTACCTTTTACATGACTTGAGCCCTGCCTCTAGGAGCCTGTTATGAACTGTTCTTGCACTTCACCCCAGCTGCCATTCCTTTTGCAGGTCACTTGATGTCATCCTGCTGTTGCTGAGTGACATACGAATAAGATGATGGTCATCCCGGTCAGTGGAGTGTCGTTTTCGACACTCCACTGAACGGGATGACCGTCTGTAGTTTTGTTGTCCCCAATGTCTGCTGCTTGACCTTGTTGTAATGGACTGAGGCAACATGATGCTTACTGTATCCCTCTGCTAGTAAAGCCCGAATTGAGTCCTTCTTTTCCTCACTCAAGACTTATCAACTCCTTTGGCATGGTTAAAAGTTATTTTTTAATTCCTACTACTTTTGGGATATTAATAGCAATAGGACGAGCTGGATGGAAAAACAAGTACAAGAGGACTGTGAATACCACAGCAGTGTTTTTTATACTTTCTTACGTTAAATAAGATTTGGTTCAGGTGATCACATAATCAGAAGCACATTAAATAGAATGAGGTGTACTCTGGTTGGAATTCAACTGACACTGGAATGGAATCGCTGTCAAACATGTAGAGAAGCTGATTCCTATAAAACTGCAGTGGTCTCTTAATTGTTTGCCTGAGCTGTATGAGTATACTGTACATGGTCTCACCGGTGTTGTGCTTGCTGACCACTATGATCTCTTCTTTCATCCACAGGCCAAAGACATAGATATCTTTGGCTTCTTGGTTTTCCAGTATCATACTCCCATTCCCCCACCTCTACACAAACCATATAGTACTATAACCTGTGCTCTAGATTATAATATGCCCCTTACGGGCCCTGTATAGTAATAATATCCTTCCTTTGTGTCCACACAATAACAGTGCCTCCTTTGCACCCCTACACAGTAATAATGTTCCCTTTTATATTTCCTCATAGTGATAATGTTCCCCTGTTCCTCCATACAGTTACACAGCCCCCTATAAATATGATGCTCCTCATAATGATAATCGCCCTCTGCTTCCTCACACTTATACAGCAGCCTATAGAAAGAATATCCCTTGTGCTGCCTTATAATAATAATCTCCCTAATGCCTTCTTAGTTATACCGCACATTACAGAAATAATGTTCCCCTGTGCTTCCTTTAATAATAATAATCCCCCTTAACCCATTATAATAATAATGACCCTGTACCTTCTTATAATAAAAGCACTCCTCTGTGCGTTCTTATAATAATGCTTCCACTATAATAACAATCCAACTGTGTACCTCCTTATAATAATGCGCCTCAGTGCCTCTTTATTGTAATAATGCCCCGGAGCAGTGGTCTACATAGAAATCACTGGGCCCCATAGGAAATGTATCACATCACGTATGAGCAGTGTTACGCCATCTTATACTTACCTTTCCGGCCGGCGCGCTCCCGACGCTCCTCCTCGCTCCTCTGCCTCTGCTTTCCTGGGTGCTCGTCCCTTTGCCGGTCCGCGCATGCGCAGACGAGCTTCTCCTACCACTGGGGCTTCTTGTTGTGAATTCTGTTGTCGAGCTCCCTCCTGTGGTCGTGAATGGTACTTCGGCGAGTTCTGTCTGTGGGCTCCCTCTGGTGGCTGTGAGTGGAGCTGCTGCTTCTGAGGTTCCTTGCACAGGTGAAGTGGTTTGTCCTTTGGTTGGCTGCTCTATTTAACTCCACTCAGATCGTTACTCCATGCCAGCTGTCAATGTTTCTGCATTGGTTCAGTTCGCTCCTGGATCTGTCTGGTGACCTGTCTTCTCCTGCAGAAGCTAAGTTCCTGATAGTTATTATTTGTTCATTGTTTCCTTGTCCAGCTGCGGTGCGGTGCGGTGGTCTGTTTTGCACACTCTGCGTGGTCTTTTGTAGGTTTTTGTGCTGACCGCAAAGATACCTTTCCTATCCTCTGTCTATTTAGTAAGTCTGGCCTCCCTTTGCTGAAACCTGTTTCATTTCTGCGTTTGTGACTTTCATCTTTACTTACAGTCAATATATGTGGGGGGCTGCCTTTTCCTTTGGGGAATTTCTCTGAGGCAAGGTAGGCTTTATTTTCTTTCTCTAGGGCTAGGTAGCTCTTAGGCTGTGACGAGGCGCCTAGGTCATGTCAGGAGCGCTCCACGGCTATTTCTAGTGTGTGTGATAGGATTAGGGCTTGCGGTCAGCAGAGCTCCCACTTCCCAGAGTTCGTCCTGTGTGAGTTTAACTATCAGGTCGTGCCGGGTGCTCCTAACCACCAGGTCATAACAGCTTCTGGGAGGTCGTGACCCATTGGCTCCGCCCCCAATATGACGGCGCCCATCGGGTATTTCACTCCTGCATTTGTCCTGGTTAGACGCCTTTGCGTCTATCGTGTTTGTCAGCTACTAGCCGACATCCCTTTAGTTTCCTTGGCTCCACTAGCGTTTACTCTGTCTTGGTTTCTGTCTCATTATCGCCTTCCTTGCCAGTCCTGTGTTCCTGCCATCTTGCCAGTCCTGTGTTCCTGCCGTTCCCCACTTATCGTGTGTCTCCTTCATACCGGTCAGTACATTTTCTCTGCAGACTCTGCCCGTCCTGATCTGTTTGCCTCAGTGACACCACTTCTCTCTTATCCTCTGACCCATCTCTGATTCTTACTTCAGTCGTCCCTTTGGCTCCGGCAGTTGCGGCTTCACCCTCCTTGGGCCTGTCCCAAACACTCCCTGTATAAGGGGTGGCTCCATCTGGTCCGCTCGCCTTTGGGGGCTCTCTAGCCGTGACCTAGAGGGTCCACTTTTCGGGTCGTAATAAGCAGTCACAGAATGACATACCTCTCAACTTTTAAAGACACAAAGAGGGATGTTTTTCAGCACTTAATTATTTAGCCCCTAGTGTAGCCCCTTAGTGTTCTCACCCACTGTGACCCTCTTTGCATGGCCCCCATAAAGTATGATACTCCACAAAATGTCCCACACAGAATGATGTCCCCCTCATTCCTCCACTTTCACAATGTAATGGTTCCATAAACACATTGCAAAGTGGAGTGCACCACAGAACCCCACACAGTAAGATGGTCATCACAATCTCCCATTCATCATTATGATTGTTCCCAAATGCTGGTTTTCCTTCCACCGCAGCCTCTTCTATCCCTAGCTCACACTTGTCAAGCCAGGCTCATTGTGGTGCTGGCCTCCAGCAGTCCACAAGCAGCCTGCGTCCTGCTGTAGTAAGTGGCAGAGTAGGGAGTTGGTAGCTCTGTGCTGCTCAATCAACCACAGCTTTTAACAGCATCAGCATCCTGAGGATGCCAGTACTGTTAACAGTGTTGCTGTCAAAGTTTTGTGGTTAGACCAAATTTTTCCAGCAGAGTTCCATGGAGAGTCCAGAGTCCTATTGCTACACATCCAAATCCAGTAGGATGAGGTGGTGGTGGGGCACTGAGGCAGTCTTTTATTTAAGTATTATTAGACTCCTGAATGAAAGACAGTTCCTCTAATCTAGAGGACCTTATTGCAGGAAGAATGGTTTTGACAGAAGCCTGCACATGGATTGGGTGGGGTAGCGAAGAGAAATGTGGTGACAATGTCAGACAACAGTACAACACTGGAGAGTTCCTGTAACTTAGCAGATTACATATGAATATAGCAAGTTTTTAAAGAAGTGAAACTTAAGAGATCCGGAATGAGGGGCCTACATTGAAATCATGGGGTCCAGAGCAGAAGTCCCAATCGCTCCTCCCCCACCCTGAAAAAAAAAAAAATTGCTGGGGCACAGAAGAGCATATTTCACAACTTTGCAGCCGTTAGAGTATTTTTCCTCTTTCATTGCCCCCATAAAGTATGATACAAAAAAATGCTTCCACAGTGCATTTACCCATACAGTGTATTTCTACACAGCACCTTTCAGATGTACAGTGTTATGACACTACTGTACCCACCCGGGAAAGCTTGGTGACCCCAACACAGTATGATTCCCCCTCTGTATGGTGGACCCCAAACAATCCTCCACACTATATAATTGCCCACACTAGTCCTGCAAACAGTATAATGATCCCCACATAGCTCTGCAAACAGTATGATGGCCCCACATAGCCTTCATAAAAGTATAATGGTTCTCACATAGCCCTCCAAACAATATAATGGCTGCCATATAGCCTTCCAAACACTATAATAGAACTCCAAACAGTATAATGGCCCCCACATAGGCATCTACACAGTATCATAGCCCCACCATTGTCCTGCAAACAGAATAATTCCCCCCACATAGCCCTCTAAACGTTATAACGCCCCTCCCCCCACATAGCTCTCCAAACAGTATAATGCCCCTCCCACATAGCCATTCAAATAGTATAATATAATATATAAGTATAATGGGCCTCACATAGTCTTCATTATACACTGCTCAAAAAAATAAAGGGAATACTTAAACAGAATATACCACAGACCACATCTCAGTACCAATGCTTTCTGGCTGATGTTTTGGTCACTTTTGAATGTTGGTTGTGCTTTCACACTCGTGGTAGCATGAGACGGACTCTACAACCCACACAAGTGGCTCAGGTAGTGCGGCTCATCCAGGATGGCGCATCAATGCGATCTGTGGCAAGGTTTGCTTTGTCTGTCTGCATAGTGTCCAGAGACGCTACGAGGAGACAGGCCAGTACACCAGGAGACATGGAGGGGGCCGTAGGAGGGCAACATCCCAGCAGCCGGACTGCTACCTCAGCCTTTGTGCAAGGAGGAGCACTGCCAGAGCCCTGCAAAATGATCTCCAGCAGGCCACAAATGTGCATGTGTCTGCACAAATGGTTAAAAACCAACTCCATGACGATGGTCTGAGTGCCCGACATCCACAGATGGGGGTTGTGCTCACAGCCCAACACCGTGCAGGACGCTTGGCATTTGCCACAGAACACCAGGATTGGCAAATTTGCCACTGGCACCCTGTGCTCTTCACAGATGAAAGCAGGTTCACACTGAGCACATGTGACAGAGTCTGGAAACGCTGTGGAGAGCGACCTGCTGCCTGCAGCATTCTTCATCATGACCGGTTTGGCAGTGGGTCAGTAACGGTGCGGGGTGGCATTTCTTTTGAGGGCCGCACAGCCCTCCATGTGCTCGCCAGAGGTAGCCTGACTGCCATTAGGTACCTAGATGAGATCCTCAGACCCCTTGTGAGACCATATGCTGGTGCAGTTGGCCCTGGGTTTCTCCTAATACAGTACAATGCCAGACCTCATGTGGCTGGAGTGTGTCAGCAGTTCCTGCAAGATGAAGGCATTGAAGCTGTAGACTGGCCCGCCCATTCCCCAGACCTGAATCCGATTGAACACATCTGGGACATCATGTCTCGCACCAACCACCAGCATCACGTTGCACCACAGACTGTCCAGGAGTTGGCGGATGCTTTAGTCCAGGTCTGGGAGTAGATTCCTCAGGGATCCACCGCCTCATCAGGAGCATGCCCAGGCATTGTAGGGAGATCATACAGGCACATGGAGGCAACACACACACAACTGAACATCATTTCCTTGTCTTGAGGCATTTCCACTGAAGTTGGATCAGCCTGTAATTTGACTTTCCACTTTGATTTTGAGTATCGTTCCAAATCCAGACCTCCATGGGATATTCATTTTGATTTACATTGATCATTTTTATGTTTTATTGTTCTCAACACATTCCACTATATAATGAATAAAGATTTTCAACTGAAATATTTCATTCAGTGATATCTAGGATGTGGTATTTTAGTATTCCCTTTATTTTTTGAGCAGTGTAGTTTAATGGGCCCCACATAGCCTTCAATTTAATATAATGAGCCCCACATAGCCTTCCATATAATGTAATGAGCCCCACATTGCACTCCTCTATATTATATAATAGGCCCTCCATCGCCCTTCATATAATATAATGGTCCCCAAATTGCCTTCTGTATAATACAATTGGCCCCACATAGCCTTCCATGTAATGCAATGGGCCCCACATTGCTCTCCATATAATATAATGGTCCCGCATTGCCTTGCATATACTATAATGGTCCCCACAAGTACTCATTGACTAAAAAATTAAATAAATACAATACTCAACTCTCATCAGTCCCCACTGCTCCGGTCTCAGCGAGTCTTCTGCCTATCCGCACTGCTCAGTTTAGCAGGCGCGTTTTAGTGATGTCATTGTTCCCGCTGTGCTGAGACATCACATGCAGAGGAAGAATTCTGGGGGACGAAGCGTCAGCTTCCAGGATGCTGATACAGTTGAAAGTCCAATGCCAGGCGGGGGAGGGTTTAGGCGCTGACCCTGACTTACGGGGCCCCATAGCGGCTGCATGGTCTACTGCCATTGGTAGAACGCCACTGTCCAGAATAATTTTGAATGGATTATTTATTTGAGAGTTAATTATACGTAGCTGTGTTTTCCAAGCAGAAGTCTTAAGGTAGCTTCAGTGCTGATGACTATGTAGTGTGTAAAAATCTTTTTTTTTTTCTCTTCAATGTATAATTATACAGTACCAGGAAAGAATAACACTCGGCTTCTCATTTTTTCTGTGGTAAATGTAATTTGAACGCACTTGTAAATCAATGCAACTTAATCATTTTCAGTTGGCTATTTGCCATTGCTTGAGGTAGTGATTATTGTAATACATTTTTTTCTCCACCTTGATATTACCGCAGAGAGAAAGAGAGAAGATCCCGCCCCAAAAACTGGAAACCAGCAGAAGATAAAGGCAGAATCTCTCAATACACCTTATTCTGGTTTCCTGATCCTGAAAGGAGACCTGAGGGTATGTGCACACATTGCGGAATGTCGTGCGGATTTTTCCGCACTGATTTTCGTAAATCCGTAGGAAATCCGCACTGCGGATTTACTGCAGAATTACCGTGGATTTACCACGGTTTTTGTGCGGATTCCACCTGCGGTTTAACACCTGCGGATTCCTATTGAGGAGCATGTGTAAACCGCTGGGGAATCCGCACAAAGAATTGACATGCTGCGGAATAAACAACACTACGTTTCTGCACGTTTTTTTCCGCAGCATGTGCGGTTTGTTGAACTGTCTTCCGCTCCTCCGCTGGATCTCCTTTATCTCCTAGTAGGTTGAATGGTATTATTGGAGGATGCCTACATGCTTTGTCCTTAGCCACTTCAAAATTAGAAATGCAACATTGGAAATGGCGTGAGGCTCTTGTGGTGTGCCCATTTAGATGCTGGATCAACTGACTGACCCAATTTCCATTTGGAATGCTGGCAGTAAGGCTAGTTTAACATTTGCATCTATGTGCGCAGCGTATCATGCGCCACCGCAAATGCATGCAAAAACGCATGATAACGCAGCGTTTTTTATCCACATCAGCTTACGCATGATGGCAAAAAAACCAAAACACAGCGTTTGTGTGAGTTTGTATGCGTTTTTTAGATGCGTTTGCGCTTTTTATGCTCATGCGTTTGATATTACCAGAAGGGCGTGTCTCAATGGGCGTGTCTAAATCAGTTCCTGGACATGCACAGTCCAAAGTACGCAAGAGCATCGAACGCATGCGTACCCATGCGTTCCCATGCGTTCCCATAGACAGTAATGTGTTTTTTAACGCACTCATCTGCACGCGCATGCCTGCCCATATTTGACGGAAATTTGCCGCCTCAAAAATTCCAGCATGGTGTGTTAGCCGCGCCCCGCTGCACACCGCGAAAAAAACGCATGCGTAAGCAAACGTATGCACCTGCGTCTACAATGTTAAATATAGGAAATCAAGACGCATGTGGACGTATGCATCAGAAACGCTGAGGACAAAACCACAAATGTGAAACCAGCCTAAGCGCTAGATTGCTGACTCAACAGAAGAGCTTGCACAGTTTTGAACCTACTGAGTTCTTTATACCAACTACAGCAGGGAATTACCTTCAACATCCAGGGGTGACCTGTCAATGACACTATCCTGGCTTCCAGCATGGTAGTTTTCACTGCTGGTGAGTTGACACCCAGATTTACAGTACAGACCAAAAGTTTGGACACACCTTCTCATTTAAAGATTTTTCTGTATTTTCATGACTATGAAAAATGCACATTCACACTAAAGGCATCAAAACTATGAATTAACACATGTGGAATTATATCCTTAACAAAAAAGTGTGAAACAACTGAAATTCTGTCTTATATTCTAGGTTCTTCAAAGTAGCTACCTTTTGCTTTGATGACTGCTTTGCACACTCTTGGCATTCTCTTGATGAGCCTCGAAAGGTAGTCACCGGGAATGGTTTTCACTTCACAGGTGTGCCCTGTCAGGTTTAACCCCTTCCTGACATGCGCCGTACTAGTACTGCGCTGCGGTAACTGCGTTTCCGCAAACCGCAGTACTAGTACGGCGCTGCTATTTCCGGTCACCGCGCTGTGACCGGGTGAGGATGGCTGCTGTTTCTAACAGCAGGCCATCCAGGCATGTCACCACGAGCGGCTGATCTGCCCCCCCGCATCGGCGTTCGCCGTGATTGGCTGGTGAGCTCTCACCAGCCAATCACAGCAAAGCTGCCAATAAAGTTGTTAAAAAAAAAACCATGTGACAGGCTGTGATTGGTGCTGTGTGACGTTGCACCAATCACAGCCGTCACAGTAGGTGGGGTGATCGCCACGTCACCTCACCTGATTAACCCCTATTGGCTGAACAATAGCTTCTAGCCAATCGGCGCCAAAGGGGTTAATTTAAAAAAGCGATCACCGCCCTAGACGCCATCTTTACCTCAGATTTGGCGTGCAGAGCGGTGGTCTACGCCCCTCTGTGTACCTTGAGATAGAGAATCCATTGGTGGCCAGTGTGATCAACCCGGCGATCTCCTGCCCTCCTGTGCTGTCTACTGCTCCAGCTCCGTGCTCTGTGATTGTGCTCTGTGCTGCCATCTGCCCGCTGTGTGAGGTGAGGCCTGTGGTCACAGCAGCAGCAGCAGCACCTCCCCCATCCCTGTTCCAGTATCCCCCTCCCTCTCCTCCCTCCAATTGATTTTTTGCGAACTTTTTTGCACTTTTTTTCCTATGCGCTGCGCCCCGCGCAGAGCATTCGTACTCTTCCTGAGTCCGCAGCGCTTTGATCAGTATCGCTGCTGATCAGAGACTGCGCCACAGGACTTTTTCTTTTTTTAGCTAGTGTAACGGACTTCGCAGTCTGAGTCCGATTTTTTTTTTTTATAGAAATAAAAAATCGTAGTTAGTACAGTGTAGTTTCAGGCTCAGCAAAGTACCGTAGCTAGCGTCAGTGTTTGACATCCCCTTTCCCATCTCCCCTCCCTGTTCCAGTACCCCCCCCCCCCCTCCTCCCTCCAATTGATTTTTTTGCGCTTTTTTTCCTGTGTGCAGCGTCCCGCGCAGAGCATTCGTGCTCTTTCTGGGTCAGCAGTGCTTTGATCAGTATTGCTGCTGATCAGAGACTGTGCCACGGGAATTTTTCTTTTTTAGCTAGTTAGTGTAGCGGACTAAGCTACGTCCAAGTTTTTTTTTTAGAAAAAAATAATAGTAGTTAGTACAGCATAGTTTTAGACATAGCAAGGTAGCGTTGCCGGCATCACATAGTTAGTGACGACCGATCTTTTAGAGAAAAAAAAAATAGTACAGCATAGTGTTAGTGGTAGCGTGTTAGTACAGCCGGCGTCACAGAGTTAGTGACAACCGATCTTGCTTTAGAAAAAAAAAGTACAGAGTAGTCTTATAGGTAGCTTTTTTTACTTGCATAAAAAGTGTATTAGGGGAGCGTACATCACATTGTTGGTGACGTCCGTTTCTCTTTTGTTAAAAAAAAAAAATTAGTTGCGTCGATTAACTTTTTAGCGAGTGCATTAGGGGAGTGGACGTCACATTGTTGGTGACGTCCGTTTTTCTTTTGTAAAAAATAATTTTTGTCGGATAAATTTATAGGGAGGGCATTAGTGTAGTGAACGTCTTTTTTTTTTATCCAAACTTTTTTTTTAAATCTGATTTCTCTTTACATTTTTTCTTCTTCATTTTACCTCTCTACTTTTTTCTCTGTTTTGTTATAATAAAGAGTACCCTATACATAAGCCCCACACATTACACGTGTAAAAGCACCACTTAAACACACATCCTCTAAGTTTGGGGAAAAAAATAAAAATGTCCCATTTGTCAACAAGGCGCTATTCACCAGAGGGAGGCTTACGCCATCCTTGCATCCGACACGAATACAGCCAGTGAGGAAGATCCTCTACTCCTCCTCCTCATCTGGTGAGGAAGAACCTCAACAAGGCGCCCTAGGACCCAGGCAACTCCTGCAGTAATCGATCCTGTATGGATTGAACCCCCCAAAAATTTTCAGCCCGTCATTCCGGATTTCAGCAGCAGCTCAGGAATCCAGTTTGACACCACTGGCCTCACTGAAATTGACTTCTTCAAATTATTTTGCAGTGAGGAAATAATAAATCTTATGGTGGCCCAGACGAACCTGTATGCCCAAGCAAATTTCACCCAAAATCCCACGTCATCATACGCCAGATGGACCCCCGTAAATGCAGCAGACATGATGACATTTTGGGGAATTGTGCTACATATGGGCATAATAAAAAAAAAAAACAGATTCGTCAGTACTGGAGTACGGATATTCTCTACAGTACACTGGTATTCCGCATGGCCATGAAAAGGACACGATTTGAAGGGATCCAAAGATTTTTGCATTATAGTGATAATGCGCAGTGTCCTCCCCGAGACGATCATAACTTTGATCATCTATATAAAATTCGGCCAATGGTTGAACACTTCAGCAGAAAATTTGCTGAAGCGTACATACCCCAGAGGGACATCGCTATTGATGTATCTCTCATTCATTTCAAAGAGAGGCTAAAATTCTGACAATACCTGCCCAGTAAGAGGTCCAGGTATGGAATAAAGCTATACAGACTGTGCAAGAGTACCTCAGGGTACACCCACAGAATTACGGTCTACGAGGGGAAGGACACCCAAATTAACCCCCCTGAATGCCCCCCCCATCCTGGTGGTGAGTGGGAAAATTGTGTGGGAATTGCTGCACCCACTGCTGGATAAGGGTTATCACCTCTACATTGACAACTTTTACACCAGCATCCCACTCTTCAAGGTCCTCTCTGCCAGAGGTACAGCTGCATGTGGCACCGTGCGAAAAAATCAGCGAGGCCTCCCTAAGCCGCTAATTGGGGAAATGCTGAGAAAAGGGGAAAGCAGAGCCCAATGCAGCGACAACATGCTGGCTGTCAAGTATAAGTATTATTCTGCCACCGATATACGTGGATGAGACGTGTCTGAGGGATGTGATCAAAAATCGCTATATAAACAATGGCGGGTAGCGTTACTCGCTAAACTGCACTCCTAGTCCTTATCAGTTGTGCGTGGTGATTTTGAAGGATGATGCTGTGATACATTCAATAGGTTTATTTACAGTACCTTGGTGAGATGAGGTGAGAGTGAGGACTGTAGGTTAGGGCTGTAATAGAATCACCAGACAGATAATAGAAGCTCCAGGTTAGAGGTAACAAGAGAATCCTTCTCCAGCTCTGCAGCACATGTGTATTCCAAGATGACACGGAGTACAAAACAGGAAGAGAAGGAAAAAGATAGGAGGAGCTTTGACAGAAAGGTATTGTGGGAAAGTACCATAACAAAATATTACAGTGTAATACAGCAACGGCCAGTAGATGGCAGCAAAGTATAACAAATACAATAAATGATAGAACTAGATATATTAGCATTACATAAATGTCCATGTATGACTGAAAGTCTATCAGAATAAACTGAACAGCACAAGTACAAAAGGGATGTCGTTATCCTGACCATCATACACCGTGACAACCGCACCCTTATCACTGTTCGTGGGACCACAGCACAAGTCCGAAAGCCAGATTGTATCTTGGATTACAATCGGCACATGGGGGGTGTGGATCTTTCAGATGAGGTCCTCCAACCATACAGTGCCATGCGAAAAACCAAAGTATGGTACAAAAAATTGGCCGTGCACATTGTACAGATGGCACTGTACAATGCTTTTGTGCTGTCCCGATCTGCAGGCAATACGGCAATACCTTCCTTCAGTTTCAGGAGGAAGTCATCAAGGCCCTAATGTTTGGCACTTGAGGAGGTGAGGGCCCCAGTACTTCTGAATCTGATAGTGCCCGTATTGTCCCAGGTCAACATTTCCCAGGACAGGTTCCCCAAACAGCAAGGACAGGACGATCACAAAAACGGTCCAGAGTATGTTCCAAGAGAGGGAATCCGAAAGGACACAGTTTACCATTGTGAAACCTGCCCTGAGAAACCTGACCTTTGCATTAAAGATTGCTTCAAAGCATACCACACGTCTACAAATTAATAACATTTGTTTCATACCCTGTTGACAACACACTTTTATAAATCTGATGTACCCAGCACATCTTACATATAACACCACATTATAAATTCATACACCAGTAAAACAAAAAGTATTATAATCAATACTATAAAACTATGCTTCTAGATAAATTCATTCAGGGGTGTAGATTCCAAAATGGGGGTCACTTGTGAGGGGTTTCCACTGTTTAAGCACATCAGGGGCTCTGCAAACGCAACATGACACCTGCAGACCATTCCATCAAAGTCTGCAATCCAAAACGTCACTCCTTCCATTCTGAGCCCTGCCGTGCGCACAAACAGTGGTTTTCCCCCACATATGGGGTATCGGCGTATTCAGGAGGAAATGTGTAACAACATTAGTGGTTTATTTTTTCCCATTACCTTTGTGAAAATAAAAAAAATGGGGCTAAAAGATCATTTTTATGGAAAAAATTAGATTTTTTTTTACATGGCTCTACGTTATAAACTTCTGTGAAGCACCTGGGAGTTCAAAGTGCTCACCACACAGCTACATAAGTTCGTTAAAGGGTCTAGTTTCCAAAATGGGGTCACTTGTGGGGGTTTTCAAATGTTTAGGCACATCAGGGTCTCTTCAAACGCGACATGGCGTCCACTCTAAATTCCAGACAATTTTGCGTTAAAAAAGTCAATAGGTGCTCCTTCCCTTCCGAGCCCTGCTGTGCACCCAAACAGTGGTTTTCCCCCACATATGGGGTATCGGCGTAATCAGGAGAAATTGCTCAACAATGTTAGTGGACCATTTTCTCCTTTTGCCCTTGTGAAAATAAACAAATTGATGCCGAATGATCATTTTTGTGACTAAAAAGTTAAATGTTCATTTCTATATGCCACATTGCTTCAGCTGCTGTGAAGCACCCGAAGGGTTAATAAAGTTCTTAAATGTGGTTCTGAGTACCTTGAGGGGTGCAGTTTTTGGAATGGTGTCACTTTTGCGTATTTTCTGTTATATAGACCCCTCAAAGTGACTTCAAGTGTGAGGTGGTCCCTAAAAAAATGGTTTCCTAAATTTTATTGGAAAAATGAAAAATCGCAGGTCATATTTTAACCCTTATAACTTCCTGACCAAAAAATATTTGGGTTCCAAAATTGTGCTGATGTCTAGTACACATGTGGGAAATGTTATTTATGAACTAATTTTTGTTACATATATCTCTGATTTAAGGGCATAAGAATTCAAAGTTCAAAATTTTCGCCAAATTTCTGTTTTTTTCACAAATAAATGCATATCAAATCAAAGAAATTTTACCACTATTATAAAGTATAATATGTCACGAGAAATCAACTTCAAAATGACCAGGATCTGTTTCAGAGTTATGACCTCATAAAATGACAGTGGTCAGAATTGAAAAAAATGGCCTGGTTAGGAAGTTGAAAACAGGCTTCGGGGTGAAGGGGTTAATAAGTGGGATTTCTTGCCTTATAAATGGGGTTGGGACCATCAGTTGTGTTGTGCAGAAGTCTGTTGGATACACAGCTGATAGTCCTACTGAATAGACTGTTAGAATTTGTATTATGGCAAGAAAAATAGGTATTAGTCCTACCAGTAATTATGTTTCCAGGAGTCCATACTGACAGAACCCTGGAGGACATCCTTCTCCTCCTTGCTGGGACAGGAAACACATGAGAGTTCAAATATCCGGTACCTCCCACCAATCCTCAGTGTTGTAGCAAGAACCAACTCATGGAATAATGCAAATAAATACATTTAATGTCCGAATCACATTACAAAATAGTATATAGGCACAAATCTGAATATACCTGAGTTTATGACACACATGGGGGGGAACTACCGGTGCTGTCAGTATGGACTCCTGGAAACATAATTACCGGTAGGACTAATACCTATTTTCCAGGATGTCCCTCCTGACAGCACCCTGGAGAGTACCAAAGCACCTCCTTAGGGTGGGACTACCGCTTGGAGGACCTTCCTCCCGAAAGCCGTGTGCTGACCGGACGTAACATCAAGCTTATAATGTTTACAGAAGGTGTCAGCCCTGGCCCATGTTGCGGCCTTACAGATTTGTTCTACGGAAGCTCCTGCACGCTCCGCCCAGGAGGCAGACACCCCATGGGTAGAATGGGCTTTTAAGCCTGCTGGAGGGGAGATACCCTCTGACTGATAAGCATCTGAGATCACGTCTGTGATCCAACGTGCAATTGAGGCCTTAGAGGCCTTATTCTTTCCCCCAAAAAGAATAAAAAGGTTTGGGTCTGTACGCCAAGAATATGTGGCTTTTAGATAGTCCAAGACCCCCTGTCTAACATCCAGAGAGTGGAGGACCCTTTCTTTCTCGTTAGAAGGGTTATTACAAAAGGAAGGGAGTATTATTTCCCGATTCCTATTTTTAATAGAGGCTACCTTCGGGATAAAAGCTGGATCTAATTTCAGAATTAGGCTGTCTTCCCTAATTTGTAGATAAGGATCCCTGATACATAGAGCCTGAATCTCTCCAACCCTCTTGGCCGTAGTGATCGCCACTAAGAGTGCGAATAGAGATAGGCTTATCATCCCCCGGAGCGTAAACGCCCTTACATAGGGCCCTAAGAACTAAGTTAAGGTCCCAGGATGGGGACAACTGTCTAATGATGGGACGCATTCTCTGAGTGGCCCGAATAAACCTTATTATCCATGGGTGAAATGCCAAAGGATAGTCCAGGAATGAGCTTAGTGCGGACACCTAGACCTTTAATGTGCTGGGTCGAAGACCCATGTTAAACCCTTTCTGTAGAAAGTCTAAGATACCAGGGATGTCCAGAGAGCCTGATACAACATCGGACCTGCCACCTTCTAGACAAAAATGTTTCCAAATCTTTTGGTAAATGGCTGAAGTAACAGGTTTTCTACTACCTTGGATAGTAGATATGACATGGTCTGACAAGCCTTTTGACTTCAGGATGTCCCTTTCAGGATCCAGGCTGAAAGACGGAGTCTGCTTGGGTCTGGATGATACACTGGACCTTGGTGAATGACTCTCCCCTTGATGGGCAATTCGACTGGACTGTCGATTGCTAAAGTCCCCAGAACAGGAAACCAGCTTCTTCTTGGCCAATACGGGACGACTAGAATGACCGTTGCCTGATCCTCCTTGATCTTTCGAAGAACAGCTTGAATTAATGCCATTAGGTGGAAATGCATATGAGAGAGGTTGATCCCATTTCTGGCTCAGAGCATCTACCCCCTCTGGAAGATCCGAGGGGTTCAGGGAGAAGAATCTTGAGGTCTTCGAGTTTCTACTGCTTGCGAATAGGTTGATGTTGGGGGTTCCCCACCGGTGCCATAATATCCGGAAGATGCTCTGCTTCAATTCCCACTCTGTTGGACACAGTTCCCGTCTGCTTAAGTAATCTGCAATCACCTTCTGAGATCCTTCTAGGTGGATAGCCATTATAGATAGCACAGTATCCTCTGCCCAGCTGAAGATCATCTCTGCTAGGTCCTGCAGTGTTTGATATCTTGGTCCTCCCTGATGGTTCAGGAATGAGACTGTCGTTACATTGTCGGCGAAGATTCTTACGTGGCGATCTAAGAGCATGGGCCGATTGTGTCTCAATGCTTGCCATACGGCGTAGAGCTCTTTGAAGATGGACGATCTGTTTCTTATGCTTTCTGGCCACTTGCCTTGCAAGATACTGCCTTGTAGATGAGCTCCCCAGCCCCATGCGCTGGCGTCCGTAGTGATAACTACATAGGGGGAGGTGGTCCATAGAACTCCTACCTTTAGGTTTTCTGTTCGAGTCCACCAGAGGAGAGCTCTCCGCGTTGGACTTGTCAGCCTCAATGGAGCCTCTAGGGAAGACTGACGGCGATCCCAAACGGACAGGATTTGCCTTTGTAGGTGTCTTGAGTGTGACTGCGCCCACCTGACACATGGTATGCAGGCTGTCATTAGGCCGAGAACTTTCATAGCCATCCTTATGGTAACTCGATGTTCCAATAGATACCTGACTCGAGTTTGAATGATCCCTCGCTTGACATCCGGTAAGAAGGATATTCTGCGTCTGGAGTCCAGATGCACTCCCAGGAAGGTTTTACTCCGTTCTGGTAGAAGATCGGATTTCTGCCGGTTTTGTACCCATCCGAGATGTTCCATCACTGCGATTGTCCGATCTCTGTGATCTTCCAGGAGCTTTACGGAATCTGCCACAAGAAGGAAGTCGTCCAGGTACGGAATTATTATGATGCCCTGTTTTCTCAGGAAGGCCACCATCTCTGATACAAGTTTTGTAAAAATACGAGGAGCAGAAGCCAGACCGAAGGGGAGGCCTTGAAATTGATAGTGGCAGGTCCGGGTTGGCAGAGCTACTGCAAACCTCAGCAGGTTCTGAGACAAGGGGTGTACTGGGACCTGGTAGTAGGCCCTCTTTAGGTCGATAGTACACATGACCGCATCTTGATTTATGAGCTGAATTGCTGAATGGATAGATTCCATGCAGAACCTTTTGTATCTCACCCAGGCATTCAAAGGCTTTAGATTTATTATTGTGTGAGTGTCGCCCGATGGCCGTGCGATAGTGAATAGGGAGGAATAGTGACCCTTTCCTATCTCTGAGTGAGGGACTGGTTATATTACCTCGGTCCTGAGCATGTCCTATAAATCTTTTAGTATAGCCGAATCTGCTGTGACTATAGTAGGTGCAATGTACCTTTCTGGGGGGGAGCGTAAAGTTCTATGCTGTATCCCTCGGAAACAGTACTGAGAACCCCCTGACTCTGAGCAATCTGAGCCCAGTTTCCTGCGAACCTCCAAAGCCTTCCCCCGATGAAAGTGGCGTCATAGTGACTTACTTTTATAGGATGGACTAAAGAAAGAACCTCTGTTCCTGTTACTCTGTCCACGGGAGCCTCTGTAGGATCCTCTGCTGGACCGACCCTGACCCTTGGAATCGAACTGCTTTCTGGAGAAGAAACCTCTCCGAAAGGGCTGGGAACGTTTAGGCCTGTCCTCAGGAAATCCCTTCTTTTTATCACAAGCTGACTCACGGATAGAGTCCAAAGCAGGTCCAAACACCCTCTGTCCCGAAAACGGAATAGCACAGAGTTTGGATTTAGAGGCATTGTCACCTGACCATGACCTCAGCCACACCGCCCTCCTGGCCACATTAGATAGTGAACTGTTACGGGCTGAAAATCTAACTGATTCAGCAGTCATATCTGATAAAAATGCCATTGCGGACTTCATTATAGGAAGGGAATGCAGAATATCTGATCTAGGGGTCTTATTGGATAATTGCTCTTCCAACTGCCCCATCCATAAGTACATAGATCTGGCCACCGAAGTGGCTGCAATGTTTGTTCTAATCAGGGCTGCAGAAGCCTCCTAAGCCCTCTTAAGGAGGATGTCGGCCTTCCTATCCATAGGGTCACGTAGACTAGAGGAGTCTTCGAAGGGTATAGCAGTCTTTTTAGTGACTTTTGCAACGAGAACGTCAATTTTAGGGACCTCTTCCCATAACTTGACTTCCTCAGGGTCAAACGGTAGGCGAAGTTTAAAGTCACGAGATGGCACCAATCTGCGCTCAGCCTCCTTCCATTCCTCTAGGACCATAGCTTTGATATGATCACTTATGGGAAACACAGTCAGGTTTCATGCCACAAGCCCCCCGAACATCAAGTCCTGTCTGGACTGTGGTTTAGAAGTATCTTCGATCTGCATCGCATTCCTAACAGCCTGGACAAGTTCGTCTGTCTCTTCAGACTGGAAGAGATACTTCCTGGCTCGGTCCTGGTTCTCCACAGGAATTTGTCCTTCCTCTTCTGATAGCGAATCCCTGAGCTCGGAATCTTCATCAGAAGAATACTCAGGCTCCCCATGGGCTTCCTCCCGCCTGGCACGCTTGCGACCAGCTATGGGACTGGCAGGCCGAGAATGTGAAAGGCTGGATATAGAAGCCTGCACCTCTTCCCCTATTAGGGATCTCATCTCAGAAAGCAGGGATGTCTGCTCATCTTTCATGACCTTATAAGTGCAGGATGCACAGAGAGTCTTGCCATGGGAGTCTGGGAGCTTAGTATGGCATTCAGGACATCTGATGCTCTTCGCCGTGACCTTCCCAGATCTTTTAACCATGGCTGGTGGAGCAGCGGGGTTTCCCTTATCCTAAACGACATAAGATAGGGAGTAATAGGCTAGAAGGTGCAAGGTATTTTCTGAGTGTAAAGGTACCTTCACACTGAGCAACTTTAGAACGAGAACGACAGCGATCCGTGACGTTGCAGCATCCTGGATAGCGATCTCGTTGTGTTTGACACGCAACAGCGATCAGGATACCGCTGTGACATCGCTGGTCGTAGCTAGAAGTCCGGAACTTTATTTGGTCGTCAGGTCGGCGTGATTCGTCATGTTTGACAGCAAAAGCAACGATGCCTGCAATGTTTTTTCATGGAGCTAACAACCAGTGAGAACGATAAGTACGTCACTGGATCGCTCCTGCATTGTTCTGCTGTTGCCGTGTTTGACGTCTCCTAGCGACCTAAACAGCGACGCTGCAGCGATTGGCTCATTGTCTATATCGCTGCAGCGTCGCTTAATGTGACGGTACCTTAAGGATGTACTTCCCCGGGCAGACTTACCCCTTCCTCGTCGTTTCTGTCTCCCATAGCCGGTCCTGAAGCAAACAATACACCCCCTGCAGGTGCTGGACGCTAACGCAGTAGCGACCACTCTGTTCAACGTACTCCTTAGGGGAGCGTCTGCCTCTCCCGCTCATAGAAAGCCACCGGAAGTGACGTCTCGCCGGCTCTGGCGAAGCCGGAAGTGACGTGGCTCCCTAGACCCGGAAGTGCCGGCTGGCTGTAGCATCTCCAGGACTGCACGCTCTGCAGAATGGAGGCCTGTCTGGATCGTCGCTGCGTCTCAAACCGAGAGCCCCCCCACCGGGAGGAGCGGTTCAATCCTGGAGCATCATCCCACTCTGGGCCTCTGGGGTGGAGGGACTCCCCCCTGGGGAGTTTCGACCCTGAGCCGCTTGACAGGGGAAGGATTGGATGACTGCCCGATCCCCCTGAGCTCGGTAAGCATGCGCTGCTTCTCTACATGTGGTCCATGCAGGGACAGGAAAAACACTGAGGATTGGTGGGAGGTACCAGATATTTGAACTCTCGTGTGTTTCCTGTCCCAGCAAGGAGGAGAAGGACGTCCTCCAGGGTGCTGTCAGGAGGGACGTCCTGGAAAAAGCAGCTAAGTAAAGAAAAACGAGTTGCCATCATTACTTTAAGAAATGAAGGTCATTCAGTCCGAAAAATTGTGAAAACTTTGAAAGTGTCCCCAAGTGCAGTTGCAAAAACCATCAAGCGCTACTAAGAAACTGGCTCACATGAGGACCGCCCCAGGAAAGGAAGACAAAGAGTCACATCTGCTTCTGAGGATAAGTTTATCTGAGTCACCAGCCTCAGAAATCACAGGTTAACAGCAGCTCAGATTAGAGACCAGGTCAATGCCAGAGTTCTAGCAGCAAACACATCTCTACAACAACTGTTAAGAGGAGACTTTGTGCAGCAGGCCTTCATGGTAAAATAGCTGCTAGGAAACCACTGCTAAGGACAGGCAACAAGCAGAACAGATTTGTTTGGGCTAAAGAACACAAGGAATGGACATTAGACCAGTGGAAATCTGTGCTTTGGTCTGATGAGTCCAAATTTGAGATCTTTGGTTTCAACCACCAGGTCTTTGTGTGACGCAGAAAAGATGAACGGATGGATTCTACATGCCTGGTTCCCACCGTGAAGCATGGAGGAGGAGGTGTGATGGTTTGAGGTGAGCTGGACGGCAGAGTGAAGGCATGAAGGGTCATTACAACAGAGACCCTATTCACAGGACAATAAAACAATCCTTATCTAAGAATTGGCCCAATATTTATGGACGCAACTGTTTATCACCCATGGTAATTCTGCTTCATGTCACCTGGCTTATCCATGGTTTCTTTTCCCCCCTTTTTTTTTTTTTCCTATACTATGTTGTGCATAAATATGTGATTCTTCAGAATTTGTTTTAGTCTTTGCCTGATGAAGAGACCTGTGTAGTCTCGAAAGCTTGCAATTTGTTACCATCTTTTCAGTTAGCCATTAAAAGGTATCAACCACTGAGGACTCTCAATTCTAAATATTTTTCTATCCACTGGCTAACACGGTACCAAGATATATTTCTTTCCTGTATCAAAATAGACTGTGCAAAGCAGTCATCAAAGCAAAAGGTGGCTACTTTGAAGAACCTAGAATATAAGACATAATTTCAGTTGTTTCACACTTTTTTGTTAAGTATATAATTCCACATGTGTTAATTCATAGTTTTGATGCCTTCAGTGTGAATGTACAATTTTCATAGTCATGAAAATACAGAAAAATCTTTAAATGAGGTGTGTCCAAACTTTTGGTCTGTACTGTACATATGCTGAATTCTGTGCTTTGTCTATATGTTTCTACAGAATAGACCTAGAAAAGCTTTTGCAAAGAAGAATAAAGAATGGCTTGTGTAATGTACAGCACCATGGAATCAATGGTGCTATATAAATAATAATAATAATAATAATAATAATAATAATAATGCAAGATTACCTACGAAAAATACTTAGAATTGAGAGTCCTCAGTGGTTGATACCTTTTAATGGCTAACTGAAAAGATGGTAACAAATTGCTAGCTTTCGAGACTACTCAGGCCTCTTCATCAGCCATAGACTAAAAAAAATTCTGAAGAATCACATATTTATGCACAACATAGCACAGGAAAAAAACCAAAACCATGGATAAGACAGGTGACATGAAGCAGAATTACCATGAGTGATAAACAGTTATGTCCATAAATGTTGGACCAGTTCTTAGATAAGATACTACACACATGGAGAGTCAAAAATCCGATAAACAGTACCCATGGATGCAAGTCCAGTAAAGTGGTGATACTCATCTAGGCAGTCATTTTTTCCAAGGGATTAATGGACTCATGACTAAATGCTGAGTCACTTTTCATGGACAAGCTATGAGTCGGGATAATCAAAGAGTCCAAGGTCAATAGTTAGGAAGGCATGTCATAAACAGAGGGAAGGGACAAAGTCGTAGTCAAGTAACGCTCCAAAGCCAAAATAACAGGAGGATAGTATATCCAAGCAAAGGGGTTAACCAGACTAATAGTCAAAACAAGGTCCAAAATCAGGCAGCCATAGATCAATGAACAAAATACAAGGCACAGAATAAACCAACCACACTTTGCTTTCTGTCATAGTTTGAACTATCTGGGACCACCCGCTCAGTTGAATAGCTGAGCAATTATTTAAATTCAAAGCACCTGATGAAAGCTCAACATCTCCCAGACTCAGACTGGACGGTCGAGCTGTAAATCAAAATACAGCCAGTTCAGCACACCCCTGCACCAGACTGGACAACTGAGCTGTCAATAACTGCATAGACAGCTCAGCCCGCCCTTACACCAGACTAGACAACTGAGCTGTAAATCACTGCACGGATAGCTCAGCACTGAGGGGTGGAATCATTACAGTACCCCCTCTTCTATAAGGGCCACCTGACCCCCAGGTTTCCCAGGAAGGTTCAGATAGAAAGCCTTGACTGTCCACTTGGCCTTCACATCTCGAGCTGGGACCCAGGAGCTCTCCTCTGGTTCATGTCCCTTCCAGTGGATGAGGTACTGGAGGGAATTTTGGACTCTGAGAGTCCACAACGCTTTGCACCTCATATTCTAAACTGCCACTAACAGTAATTGGAGGAGGTGGGAACAAACTCATTCAACCGGTATTGATGTTAGGGATGTGGACCGATGGAGTAAGCTTCAACCTAAAAACCACTTGATTGACCAATGTAGTACAGCGGGGTTGGTGCAGTGTGACAGGCAGTGATCCAGTAAAGTTCAAAACATAGTCTCTTTTAATAGTCATAAATAACCAATGGAATACATAACCAGTCTATAGTACCAACATATCCCTATTTGTAAATTTATTAGCAAAAATAATCACATGACTGGACAGGACCATATCGGACCAACTGCATATTCACTAAGAATGCACTACCCAAAAAGAAGCAGTCCAAGTATACAAACTTGCAAAAAACTTTATTAATATTAACAGGCATAAAACAAAGCAAGTGGGAAGTCCGCTGCGCCAAACTCAGCACATACAATGGAACAGGTGAAGGTGTATGTGGCAATACCTCTGTCAAATATCAGTGCTATCCAACAACATTGTAAATATAGGGGAATAGTACAGAGAATCAGTCATAATAGACCAGCAGCACGGACATTTGTGGTGTCATATTTACATGCAAGTACAATTGCACATACCAATAGGCAGGATGTCAAAAGCACACACGCACACAGCTCCCATCCACCCCGACGTGCGTTTTGGCTAATACCTTCCTCAAGGGCCTCCTAAATGTGCCTTCAACAAATAGCTTGTCCAAGACCAACACTTACTTTTATTTTGCATTGCTATACCTGTGACTGTAATGCACTCCTGTGGCCTCAATATGTTGCTGTGCGCATCTTGGGGGACACAGCGACTCTTGCACATAACACCGGTCACTGCCTCACACCACTTACAGAATTTCATAGGGACCGATGAACTTCAGACCCAATTTCGCCGATTATACCGTAGTTTGATGTTTCTATATGACAGCCAAGCTCTTTCCCGAAACTTATAAACAGGACCCACCAAATGTCTCCTATCAGCCTTCTATTTTTGTCAAATTTGACTGGTCCCAACATTCTTTTGAACCTCCCTCCAGACATCCCCAATCTCTGTACAGCGCCTTCCACCTCAAAACATTCAGAAATAATCATAGAAAACTCACTAAAATTGGGATGAAAACCATAATTACAGAAAAATGGTGAGTTGCAGTAGACTGATTTACCCGATTGTTAAAGACAAACTCAGCTGTCGCAAAATCACCTTAAGGCTATGTGCACACATACAGGTTTTTTTGTGTTTTTTTCACGTTTTTTCACGCTAAAACGCTATAAAACTTATTAAAAACGCATACATTATGCATTCTATCATTTAGAATGCATTCTGCATGTTTTGTGCACATGGATGCGTTTTTTTCCGCATGTTGATTGAAAATTGAGCATGTTCATTATTTTTGCGGATTTTCTGCGTTTTTCCCGCAATTCTATGCATTTTGGAAAAAACGCACCAAAAAACGTACCAAAAACGCGTCAAAAACGCATCAAAATCGCGGGAAAAACGCATGCGGAATTCTGGCAGAAATGTCCGGTTTTTGTCAGGAAAATTTTTGCAAGAAATCATGACGTGTGCACATACCCTAAAATTTGTTCCAAAGATTGATTTGTCCTCTCAGCCTGACTGTTGGTTTTAGGGTGATAAGCAGATAAAAATGACAATTCAAACCACAAAAAGCTCTCCAAAATTTAGAGACAAATTTCATTCCCCTATCAGACTACTATGTTAAGAAGGGACCCCATGTGACCTTACAACATGAGAAATAAACAACCTGGAAAGTGTTTCTGCATTTGGTAATTCTAACAAAGGAACAAAATCAGCTTCTTTGCTGCATTGATCAACTACCACCCAAATTGTAGTTTTCCCACCAGACAGGCAAATCAGTGATGAAATCCATGGACAGATGAGTCAATGATCTTTCTGGAATTGGCAATAAAACTACTTCCATGGCTGGCCAGCTATAACTTTAGCAAGTGCAAAGAATTCACAAGCGGATGAAAAATCATTAACCCCTTCCCGACCCATGACGCCACGTAGGCGTCATGAAAGTCGGTGCCAATCCGACCTGTGACGCCTATGTGGCGTCATGGAAAGATCGCGTCCCTGCAGATCGGGTGAAAGGGTTAACTCCCATTTCACCCGATCTGCAGGGACAGGGGGAGTGGTAGTTTAGCCCAGGGGGGGTGAAGCTTCACCACCCCGTGGCTACGATCGCTCTGATTGGCTGTTGAAAGTGAAACTGCCAATCAGAGCGATTTGTAATATTTCACCTAAAAAACTGGTGAAATATTACAATCCAGCCATGGCCGATGCTGCAATATCATCGGCCATGGCTGGAAACACTTATGTGCCCCCACCCCACCCCACCGATCGCCCCCCCAGCCCCCCGATCTGTGGTCCGCTCCCCTCCGTCCTGTGCTCCGCTCCCCCGTCCTGCTGTCCGCTCCCCCCATGCTCCAATCACACCCCCGTGCTCCAATCAAACCCCCCTGCACTCTGATCCCCCACCCCGCACAGCGATCCCCCTGTGCTCCGATCCACGCCCCCGCACAGCGATCCCCCACCCCGTGCTCCAATCCACACCCCCGTGTTCCGATCCACCCCCCCATGCTCCAATCCACCCCCCCCCCCCGTGCTCCGACGCCCCCCCCGTGCCCTGATCTCCCCCCCCTTATACTTACCTGGCCTCCCGGGGTCCGTCCGTCTTCTTTCCTGGGCGCCGCCATCTTCCAAAATGGCGGGCGCATGTGCAGTGCGCCCGCCGAATCTGCCGGCCGGCAGATTCGTTCCAAAGTGAGTTTTGATCACTGAGATATAACCTATCTCAGTGATCAAAATAAAAAAAAATAGTAAATGACCTTCCCCCCCTTTGTCACCCCCATAGGTAGGGACAATAAAAAAAATAAAGAATTTTTTTTTTTTCCACTAAGGTTGGAGTAAGAACTAGGGTTAGGGGTAGGGTTAGGGTTAGGGGTAGGGTTCGGGATGTGCACACGTATTCTGGTCCTCTGCGGATTTTTCCGCAGAGGATTTGATAAATCCGCAGTGCTAAACCGCTGTGGATTTACAGCGGTTTTTCTGTGCATTTCACTGCGGTTTTACAAATGCGATTTTCTATTGGAGCAGTTGTAAAACCGCTGCGGAATCCGCAGAAAGAAGTGGCATGCTGCGGAATGTAAACCGCTGCGTTTCCGTGCAGTTTTTCCGCAGCATGTGTACAGCGATTTTTGTTTCCCATAGGTTTACATTGAACTGTAAACTCATGGGAAACTGCTGCGGATCCGCAGCGTTTTCCGCAGCGTGTGCACATACCTTTAGAATTAGGCTATATGCACACGGTGCGGATTTGGCTGCGGATTCGCAGCAGTGTTCCATCAGGTTTACAGTACCATGTAAACATATGGAAAACCAAATCCGCTGTGCCCATGGTGCGGAAAATACCACGCGGAAACGCTGCGTTGTATTTTCCGCAGCATGTCAATTCTTTGTGCGGATTCCACAGCGTTTTACACCTGTTCCTCAATAGGAATCCACAGGTGAAATCCGCACAAAAAACACTGGCAATCCGTGGTAAATCCGCAGGTAAAACGCAGTGCCTTTTACCCGCGGATTTTTCAAAAATGGTGCGGAAAAATCACACGAATCCGCAACGTGGGCACATAGCCTTAGGGTTAGGGTTGGAATTAGGGTTGTGGATAGGGTTAGGGGTGTGTTGGGGTTAGGGTTGTGGTTAGGGGTGTGTTGGGGTTAGGGTTGTGGTTAGGGTTAGGGGTGTGTTGGGGTTAGGGTTGTGATTAGGGTTACGGCTACAGTTGGGATAAGGGTTAGGGGTGTGTTGGAGTTAGAATTGAGGGGTTTCCACTGTTTAGGCACATCAGGGGGTCTCCAAACGCAACATGGCGCCACCATTGTTTCCAGCCAATCTTGTATTCAAAAAGTCAAATGGTGCTCCCTCACTTCCGAGCCCCGACGTGTGCCCAAACAGTGGTTTACCCCCACATATGGGGTACCAGCGTACTCAGGACAAACTGCGCAACAATTACTGGGGTCCAATTTCTCCTGTTACCCTGGAGAAAATAAAAAATTGCTTGCTAAAACATCATTTTTGAGGAAAGAAAAATTATTTTTTATTTTCACGGCTCTGCGTTGTAAACGTCTGTGAAGCACTTGGGGGTTCAAAGTGCTCACCACATATCGAGATAAGTTCCTTGGGGGGGTCTAGTTTCCAAAATGGGGTCACTTGTGGGGGGTTTCTACTGTTTAGGCACACCAGGGGCTCTGCAAACGCAACGTGACGTCCGCAAACCATTCCATCAAAGTCTGCATTTCAAAAGTCACTACTTCCCTTCTGAGCCCCGACGTGTGCCCAAACAGTGGTTTACCCCCACACATGGGGTATCAGCGTACTCAGGAGAAACTGGACAACAACTTTTGGGGTCCAATTTCTCCTGTAACCCTTGGGAAAATAAAAAATTCTGGGCTAAAAAATTATTTTTGAGGAAAGAAAACGTATTTATTATTTTCACGGCTCTGCGTTATACACTTCTGTAAAGCACTTGGGGGTTGAAAGTGCTCACCACATATCTAGATAAGTTCCTTTGGGGGTCTAGTTTCTAAAATGGGGTCACTTGTGGGGTGTTTCTACTGTTTAGGCACACCAGGGGCTCTGCAAACGCAACGTGACGCCCGCCGACCATTCCATCAAAGTCTGCATTTCAAAAGTCACTACTTCCCTTCTGAGCCCCGACGTGTGCCCAAACAGTGGTTTACCCCCATACATGGGGTATCAGCTTACTCAGGAGAAACTGGACATCAACTTTTGGGGTCAAATTTCTCCTGTTACCCTTGGGAAAATAAAAAATTGCTGGCTAAAAAATCATTTTTGAGAAAAGAAATGTTTTTTTTTTATTTTCATGGCTCTGCGTTATAAACTTCTGTGAAGCACTTGAGGGTTCAAAGTGCTCACCACACATCTAGATTAGTTCCTTTGGGGGTCTAGTTTCCAAAATGGGGTCATTTGTGGGGGATCTCCAATGTTTAGGCACACAGGGGCTCTCCAAACGCGACATGGTGTACGCTAATGATTGGAGCTAATTTTCCATTTAAAAAGCCAAATGGTGTGCCTTCCCTTCTGAGCCCTACCGTGCACCCAAACAGTGGTTTACCCCCACATATGGGGTATCTGCGTACTCAGGACAAACTGGACAATAACATTTGTGGTCCAATTTCTCCTATTACCATTGGCAAAATAGGAAATTCCAGGCTAAAAAATCATTTTTGAGAAAAGAAAAATTATTTTTTATTTTCATGGCTCTGCATTATAAACTTCTGTGAAGCACATGGGGGTTTAAAGTGCTCAGTATGCATCTAGATAAGTTCCTTGGGGGGTCTAGTTTCCAAAATGGGGTCACTTGTGGGGGAGCTCCAATGCATAGGCACACAGGGGCTCTCCAAACGCGACATGGTGTCCGCTAACAATTGGAGCTAATTTTCCATTCAAAAAGTCAAATGGCACTCCTTCCCTTCCAAGCCCTGACGTGCGCCCAAACAGTGGTTTACCCCCACATATGAGGTATCAGCGTACTCAGGACAAATTGGACAACAACTTTCGTTGTTCAGTTTCTCCTTTTACCATTGGGAAAATAAAAAAATTGTTGCTGAAAAATCATTTTTGTGACTAAAAAGTTAAATGTTCATTTTTTCCTTCCATGTTGCTTCTGCTGCTGTGAAGTACCTGAAGGGTTAATAAACTTCTTGAATGTGGTTTTGTGCACCTTGAGGGGTGCAGTTTTTAGAATGGTGTCACTTTTGGGTATTTTCAGCCATATAGACCCCTCAAACTGACTTCAAATGTGAGGTGGTCCCTAAAAAAAATGGTTTTGTAAATTTCGTTGTAAAAATGAGAAATCGCTGGTCAAATTTTAACCCTTATAACTTCCTAGCAAAAAAAAATTTTGTTTCCAAAATTGTGCTGATGTAAAGTAGACGTGTGGGAAATGTTATTTATTAACTATTTTGTGTCACATAACTCTCTGGTTTAACAGAATAAAAATTCAAAATGTGAAAATTGCAAAATTTTCAAAATTTTCGCCAAATTTCCGTTTTTATCACAAATAAACACAGAATTTATTGACCTAAATTTACCACTAACATGAAGCCCAATATGTCACGAAAAAACAATCAGAACCGCTAGGATCCATTGAAGCATTCCTGAGTTATTACCTCATAAAGGGACACTGGTCAGAATTGCAAAAAACTGCAAGGTCTTTAAGGTCAAAATAGGCTGGGTCATGAAGGGGTTAATATCATTATGAATGGACAGCCATCAAAAAAGTCTAGCAATGGCTTTCTATATAGCAGTAACCCCAGGATGACTACTCGAGGCAGAATCCTCTTGTAACAGACGCAATCTTAGGCTCAAATAATTGGATCCTGGAGTAGCTGAAGGAGTCAACGACTTTACGGATCTCCGCTTCCAACATTGAGGTAACATAGAAACCACAATATCATGAGGAACAATGGAGGATGGAGTTTCTAGAGGAGAAACTGAATCGAGACTGTGTGATAATGTGTCAGCCCTCACATTCTTAGAACCCGGTCTGAAAGTGATATAGAAATTAAACATATAGAAAAACAATGACAATATGGCCTGGCTGGGGGTTAATAGTTTAGCTGATTAAATATAAGCTAAATTCTTCTGATCAGTGACCACAGTAACTTGATGAACCGGCCCCTTCAAAGAATGCCTTAATTCCTCAAAGGCCAATTTAACAGCAAGTAATTGATGATTCCCAACATTATCATTTCTCTCCGCAGACGTGAATTTTTTTTTTTAGAAAAAAAGCACACGGACGCAGGTGAGTCTTGGGCCCCTGTGATAAAATGGCCCCTACTCTGTCCTCCGAAGCATCCATGTCCACAATGAAAGGCTCTTGAAGATTGGGTTGGATTAGAACAGGAGCAGCCATTAAATACTATTAATTTTTTAAAGGCCTTTGTAACATCCAGCGACCAAACCTTAAGGCTGCCGTCACACTAGCAGTATTTGGTCAGTATTTTACAACAGTATTTGTAAGCCAAAACCAGGAGTGGAACAAATGAAGGATAAGTATAATAGAAACATATGCACCACTTCTGGATTTATCACCCACTCCTGGTTTTGGCTTCCAAATACTGATGTAAAATACTGACCAAACACTGCTAGTATGACGGCAGCCTAAGATTCGCCCTCTTACGTGTGAGGTCTATAAGAAATTTAGCAATCTAAGAAAAACCTTTGATAAATTTCCTATTATAGCTGGTGAATCCCATAAAACATTGAAAAGCTTTAAGGTCACAAGGTTAAACCCAATCAATTATGGCCTGCACCTTCCAAGGGTCCACATTAACCCCTTCATGACCTTGGGATTTTTCGTTTTTCCGTGTTAGTTTTTCACTCCCCTCCTTCCCAGAGCCATAACTTTTTTATTTTTCCGTCAATTTGGCCATGTGAGGGCTTATTTTTGGCGGGACGAGTTGTACTTTTGAACGACATCATTGGTTTTAGCATGTCATGTACTAGAAAATGGGAAAAAAATTCCAAGTGCGGTGAAATTGCAAAAAAAGTGCAATCCCACACTTGTTTTTTGTTTGGCTTTTTTGCTAGGTTCTCTAAATGCTAAAACTGACCTGACATTATGATTCTCCAGGTCAGTACGAGTTCATAGACACCTAACATGACTAGGTAATTTTTTACCTAAGTGGTGAAAAAAAATTCCAAACTTTGCTAAAAAAAAAAAAAAAATTGCGCCATTTTCCGATACTCGTAGCATCTCCATTTTTCATGACCTGGGGTCGGTTGAAGGCTTATTTTTTGTGTGCCGAGATGACGTTTTTAATGATAGCATTTTGGTGCAGATACGTTCTTTTGATCGCCCGTTATTGCATTTTAATGCAATGTCGCAGCAACCAAAAAAACGTAATTCTGGCGTTTCAATTTTTTTTCTCGCTATGCTGTTTAGCGATCAGGTTAATGCGTTTTTTTAATTGATAGATCGGGCGATTCTGAGCGCAGCGATACCAAATATGTGTAGATTTGATTTTTTTTATTGATTTATTTTGATTGGGGCGAAAGGGGGGTGATTTAAACTTTTTTTTTTTTTTCACATTTTTTTTTACTTTTGCCATGCTTCAATAGCCTCCATGGGAGGCTAGAAGCAGGCACAGCACAATCGCCTCTGCTACATAGCAGCGATCTGCTGTTCGCTGCTGTGTAGCAGAAAATCAGGTGTGCTGTGAGCGCCGACCACAGGGTGGCGCTCACAGCTACCGGCGATCAAGGACCTCTATGGTTACAATGGAGAAGCCCGGCCTGATGCGGTAGTTAAATGCCGCTGTCTGCGTTTGACAGCGGCATTTAACTGGCTAATAGGCGCGGGCAGATCGCGATTCTGCTCGCGCCTATTACGGGCACATGTCAGCTGTTCAAAACAGCTGACATGTCCCGGCTTTGGTGTGGGCTCACCGCCGGAGCCCGCATCAAAGCGGGGCTTCTGACCTCGGACGTACTATCCCATCCGAGGTCAGAAAGGGGTTAAACCCTTCTGATGACAAGATAAACCTTAAGAACGAAATTTCCAAAACAGAAAAAATACATTTCTCTAATTTTGCAAGCAAACAGTTCCCCCTTAATCTTTGTAATATCACATGGACATGTTCCTGGTGAGAGTCCAAATCACGCGAGAAAATTAGAATATCATCCAGGTAAATCACAACAAATGTCCCAATGCAGAGAAAATATCATTCATAAAATTTTACAAAACAGCAGGTGCATTGGATAACCCAAATGGCATGACAACATTTTCAAATGGACCCTTAAATGTTAAGAACGCCGTTTTTCATTCATCAACCTTCTGGGTGCATATCAAATTGTAAGCCCCTCTAAGATCAAGTTTAGAAAACCACTTAGCCCCCAGAAGCTGATTATATCGGTCAGGGATGAGTGGAAGTGGATAACAGTGATTTTAACAGTGATTTTGTTTAGTTCTTGGAAATCAAGTTAGGGATGGGGATATCCACTTTATTTTTTACAAAGGAAAATCTGGCAGCTACAGGGATTGAGGAAGGACAGATATGACCCTCCCGTAAACTTCCATTAACATATTCTTTCAAGGAGTACTGTTCAGGTCCAGAAAAATTGTAAAGGTGAGCTTTACGTAATTTGTCTTTAGAGACAAGATTAATACACAATCATAAACACAATAGGGGAGGTAGTGTATTTGCCTCTTTTTATGAGAACACATCTCCAAAGACCTTCAGGCTCCCTGGCAGACCCTTCAAACTAGCAGAACATATATGTACAGACTTTAGACATTTCTAGTGACAATTGGGGCTCCACTTAATTTCCTTCTGACACCAATTAATAACAGGATTGCAAACATGCAACTATGGAAGCCCCAGTAACAACCCAGTAGGTAAATTATCCAAAACCAAACATGAGATGGATTCAGAGTAGAGTGGTGCCGCTTGGAGCGTGAAATCCATCGTTACCCTCCTGACCAGATTCCAGCCTAACAGTGTCTTGTCAATGGCGAAGATGGGTCTTTCTAAACTAAAGGTACCGTCACACTTAGCGACGCTGCAGCGATACCGACAACGATCCGGATCGCTGCAGCGTCGCTGTTTGGTCGCTGGAGAGCTGTCACACAGACAGCTCTCCAGCGACCAACGATCCTGAAGTCCCCTGGTAACCAGGGTAAACATCGGGTAACTAAGCGCAGGGCCGCGCTTAGTAACCCGATGTTTACCCTGGTTACCAGCGTAAAAGTAAAAAAACCAAACGCTTCATACTTACCTTCGGCTGTCTGTCCCCGGCGCTCTGCTTCTCTGCACTGGCTGTGAGCACAGCGGCCGGAAAGCAGAGCGGTGACGTCACCGCTCTGCTTTCCGGCTGACCGACGCTCACAGCCAGTACAGGAGGAGTGCAGAGCACAGCGCCGGGGACAGACAGCGGTAGGTAAGTATGTAGTGGTTGTTTTTTTTACTTTAACGATGGTAACCAGGGTAAACATCGGGTTACTAAGCGCGGCCCTGCGCTTAGTAACCCGATGTTTACCCTGGTTACCAGTGAAGACATCGCTGAATCGGCGTCACACACGCCGATTCAGCGTTGTCAGCAGGAGAGCCAGCGACGAAATAAAGTCCTGGCCTTTCTGCCCCGACCAGCGATATCACAGCAGGGGCCTGATCGCTGCTGCGTGTCACACTGGACGATATCTCTAGCCAGGACGCTGCAACGTCACGGATCGCTAGCGATATCGTCCAGTGTTATGGGGCCTTAACTGTCTTTAGTCCTAACTTTATTACCTGTCCCTAATCAATAAAGTTAGCAGCAGACCTGCAGTCAATGAATGGCAATGCTGATGACACCTGGTCCTTGAAGGATAATACTGTATTCATTAGTACTTTATCAGAGGAAGAAAAAGGTACCTGAGAGTCTGGGTCACTCCTCGGCTGTCACCCAGACTCAGACGTTCTTCCGTTGGTTTGTTTGCCTGAGAATGTGTTTGGCAATTCTAGAGAAAATGTCAAGAGAAAACCACAGTACAGACATTCCAAGATCTTGTCTGTTTTTCTCCACAACACAAAGACTGACAACTCTAACCTCCAATGGCTCTACCTCCAGTAAATGGACTTGCTCCGGGGAAAAATAAAAGGCAGCCTGCTGTTCACAACATCTCTCCTGGATTCTGCAGTCCATTAATATGGCCTGGGCCTCTAACTAAGAACAAGGGGCGTCATGAAGGACCAGAGCATCCGTTAGAGTTTCGGAAAGACCTTTGTAGAACTGGCACCTGAGAGCTGCATCATTCCACAGAACTTCAGTGGACCACTGGCAAAATTCAGTGTAGTAGTCCTCAGAAGTGTGGCCTCCCTGTGCCAGTTTCATGATCTTTGCCTCGGCAACCTGGATCCTGTGGGGTTTGTCATAGATCAGGCCTAAAGAGTTTGAAAAGGCATCCACAGATGACCATTTAGGGGCTTGTGGGGACAAGGAAAATACCCAGTTCTGAGGACACCGTTGCACTAGAGACATGATTATTCACACCCGCTGGAACTCATATCCTGATGACCGGGGACGCTGAGTAAAAAATGTCAGAGGATACTGACGCCACTGCCGGCAGTGGAATGCTATCAGGAGTCTTCATCAAACTAATCATCTGACCCTGCAGCAGATATTGCAATGATTCCAGACTCTGGCATTCCTTAGCCAGATCCTTCATGATCAGTGTCAAATACACCTTCTAGTCACAGATTGTGCGAACAGGCTCCATACTTCGGAAAAAGTAAAACGTATAGGTCAGCCGTTATGTGACGCGGAGTCACTTCTCATGGACAAGCCAGTCCAACAGTACAACAATGTCCTATTTAAATCACAAGGGGGAACCATATTTAGAATTGAGAGTCCTCAGTGGTTGATACCTTTTAATGGCTAACTGAAAAGATGGTAACAAATTGCAAGCTTTCGAGACTACACAGGTCTCTTCATCAGGCAAGACTAAAAGAAATTCTGAAGAATCACATATTTATGCACAACATAGCACAGGAAAAAAAAAACAAAACCATGGATAAGACAGGTGACATGAAGCAGAATTACCATGAGTGATAAACAGTTATGTCCATAAATGTTGGACCAGTTCTTAGATAAGGAATGTTTTATTGTCATCTGATTGGGGTCTGCTTCTGTTGTGATGAACCCTCATAGTCTGAGGGCCAAGTTCCTTAGTTGATGTAACAAGACATAAATCCATGCGACACATTCATTCCTGCATTAAGACTGTCAAAGGTCGTCATCAGTTTATATTCCCAGACTCTTCTGTCTCTCTGAGATTTGAAGCTATCTTTTAACACAAGTAATTTCATGTCCATAATGTTATGATTTGGGAGGCAAAAATGTATTGCCACAGGTACATCCATTCTTTTTTCTCTTATTGTGTGGTGGCGAGAATTCATTCTTGTTCTTAGCTTTTGCCCTGTGTCCCCCACATACAGACCCCCAGTTGGACATTTAGTACAAATAATTAAGTAAACCACATTAGAAGTGTCACAGCTGAAAGTACCTGGTATCTTGTAGTCCTGATGTGAATTGGAGATCTTTATCTTGTCCATGGTCATTATAAATGGACAGGTTTTACCTTTTTTCTGATTGCAAGGAAAGGTACCTGCAGCTGTTGGAGAAGACAGGGAGCTCTAGACAATGATGCTTCTTAGATTTGGGGGCTGCCTAAAACACAGTAGTGGGGGGTCTGGAAAAATGGATTGTAATCGGGCATCTTTTTGTAGTAAAGGTTGTAATTTCCGTGCAGCTCCCCTTAGCACCTGCAGATTTGGATTGTGGGTAACTACTAGAGGTACCCGGTTCTTTTCTTCTTTAGCTTTGTAATGTAGCAGGTGATTCCTTGATATTCTGGTGGCTCTTGTAATCTGGTTTTTTATTCAAAAATGTCTTTCTGAGGCGACCAAGGTGTTCATCCCTATCCATTGGGTTGGAACATATATACGATTGTATCTGATGGCTTGGCTGTAAACAATGGAGTTTTTTATGTGTTTTGGATGGAAACTGTCCCATATAAGGTATGTTGGACAGTCGATTGGCTTCTGATACAGGGATGTCTCTATTTTATTGATCTGCAGCTTAATGATGGTGTCCAAAAAGTTAATTTCAGTACAGGAGTAGTTGAGTGTCAAGTTGATGGTAGGATGAAATTGATTAAACTGTTCATGGAACATCTTTAGCTGTGGTTCAGACTCCATCCAGATGATTAAAATGTCATCAATGTAGCGGTAGTACGCCAGAGGCCTGATGGGGCATGAAGACAAAAAGTCGCTTTCAAGCTTGGCCATGAAAAGATTTGCATACTGTGGGGCCATGTTACTTCCCATTGCTGTGCCAATCTCCTGTAGATAGATTTTCTTGTCAAATTCAAAGTAATTGTGGGTGAGGATGAATTTTATAAGTTTCGCCACAGAATTTGCATCAGTCCCTGTGTTTTCCAGGAAGAATTTGCAGGCATTTAATCCATCCTGGTGTGGGATATTGGAGTACAAAGATTCCACATACATGGTGGCGAGGATTTCATCCTACCATCAATTTGACACTCAACTACTCCTGTACTGAAACACTACTGTGTTTTAGGCAGCCCCCAAATCTAAGAAGCATCATTGTCAAGAGCTCCCTGTCCTCTCCAACAGCTGCAGGTACCTTTCCTTGCAATCAAAAAAAAGGTAAAACCTGTCCATTTATAATGACCATGGACAAGATAAAGATCCCCAATTCCCATCAGTACTACAAGATACCAGGTACTTTCAGCTGTGACACTTCTAATGTGGTTTACTTAATTATTTGTACTAAATGTCCAACTGGGGTCTGTATGTGGGGGAGACAGGGCAAAAGCTTAGAACAAGAATGAATTCTCACCGCCACACAATAAGAGAAAAAAGAATGGATCTCCCTGTGGCAATACATTTTACTCGGACTCCCATGACAGCACGACGAGAGAGGGGATCCGCCCATTAGGAACAGGAAACCTACAGATACAAAAGGGCGGTACCTCTCCCTTGCCTCAGTTGGTTTCCTGTTCCTGAGGGGACGGGTGCCTACAGACAGAAGCCCAGGCCGGCCGGCCGATTACGGTAGCGCGGGGGGTCTCCTACCTCGGCCGGTGCGGAGATCCCTGGAGACGCCACGGTGGTCCTTGCTGGATTGCACGTCGGTGGCGTTCGCAGCAGGGAGCGGAGTCCGGAGGATTTCCTGCATCCATCAGCGTCGGCGCAGGTAAGTATTCCCATTGGTGGTGCAGTGGTGCGGCGTGGCTGCGGGTGCCGGGCTCAGGTGTGTGGGTGAGCTCCGGAGCGCTGCCAATCTGTCCCCGGCATCCTGCACCGCTCTCAGCGTGTGCTGGAGCGTTTCCGGGTGCGGTGACGTGGGGGGGCGGAGTTTGGTAGCCGCTTCCGGGTCACCGGACGTCTGCGCATGCGCGGTCGGTCCAAAATGGCGGCGCCCATCGCATCTGGACGCCGGTTCGTCCGACAGCCCGCCTGCCCTCCCTGCGGTGTCCAGAACCAATAGGGATAGCGCTGGCCCATCTGCTGACCGGATCCAAGGGGGATATAAGCAGGTTAAAATGTCAGAACCTTGCTTTTTGATCGCAATTCATCATGGAGAGTGGTGGTGAGCAGCAGCAGCTGTCAGACGAGGTGCGTTAGAAGCCCAAAAAGGATAGAGGCGACCAGCCCAGTCGAAAAAGCTCATCCGAGCAGGGATCCAGAGCTTCTACTAGGAAAGAACCCCCTCGGATTCCGGTACTTGACTTTGGCGCACGGGTAAGTGATCTACGTGAAAGTTCACTCTGTGACTCAGGCCCCTTATACTTTATCTTTCCAGGGGAAGAAGAGTTCGGACAAATCAAAACATAAGGAGTGTGCCCTCTGTGGAGTCCCCTTACCTGACTCTTGTTTGAAAAAGTTATGTGCCCCCTGTATACAACAGACGGTGAGGTCTACAGGAGTGGTTGGGTGGAAGTGACTTTAGGTCAGATAGTGGTTATCACCTATATTGTCCTCCCCTAGGTAGCAGAAGAGTCCGTGAGCACAGCAAACTTAAAGGAAATGATCCGGCTTGAAGAAAGGGAGTCATTACGATCCCTATCCCAAGCGGAAGGCTCGAAGCATAGGACGCCTCTGGACTCTAATTCGTCAGATGACGAAAGAGAAGAAAGTACCTATCTCTCTAGTCCTTTCTCCTCTTCATCAGATGAGGAGTCTGGACGATTTTGTCTACCCTTGGATAAGATTGACAAGGTGGTCAAATCAGTTAGAGGCACGATGGGTATAGAGGAAGCCAAATCACAGCCCTCAAAACAGGAGTTAATGTTTAGTGGATTAGATCGTAAAAAACATAGATCTTTCCCGGTAAATGAGAAGATCCAAGAACTGATCCTCCGAGAATGGAAGAAACCGGAAAAAAAGGGGGCCTTACCGCCAGCTTTAAAACGCAGGTATCCCTTTGATGATCCGGTGGTGGATACATGGGATAAAGCCCCTAAGTTGGACGCGGCAGTAGCAATAGCGTCAAAGAAAGCCTCATTACCCTTTGAGGATATGGGGTCCCTCAAAGATCCCCTAGACAGGAAGGCGGATATCTTCCTAAAAGGTACCTGGGAGATGGCGGCAGGATCCCTCAGACCAGCCGTGGCGGCAACATGTACGGCCAGGTCATTAATGGTCTGGCTAGATCAATTAGAGTCTCAGCTGAAGGACGGGGCATCCAGAGATTCTATTCTGAAAGCGCTACCGACAATTCAGAATGCTGCGGCGTTCCTATCGGATGCATCTGTGGACTCTGTCAGAATGGCAGCTAGATCGGCAGGACTATCTAAAGCAGCTCGCAGAGCCCTATGGTTAAAGTGCTGGTCGGGTGACATTCAGTCCAGAACTAAACTCTGAGCCATTCCGTGCGAGGGACAATATCTCTTTGGTCCAACGCTGGATGAATTACTAGAAAAGGCAGGCGATGACAAAAAGAAGTTTCCCAGCCTGTACTCGGCATCCTACCGCCGACCCTTCAATCGAAGAAGGTTTGGACGCGGGAAGAAACGCGGGTCCTCTCCCACTAGAGAAAGTTTCAGATGGGAAGACAGACGCGGTAGAGGTACGGGCTACATGTTTCGCCGTTCCTCAAAGGATCAGAAAAAAACGGACCAATGACTAGCGATCCCTGTGGGGGTAGACTGTCAGCATTCTCCTCAGCGTGGCTTGACATTACGAACAGTAGATGGGTCAGAGGTATTGTTACTAAAGGTCTAAGGCTGGACTTCAATCATTGGCCTCGAGATAAATTCAAATTAACCCCTTTTCGTTCCTCCCCCCTGGAGCAAGCAGCTCTAGAAGCAGAAGTGATGAACTTATGCGCTAAAAATGTATTGGTGGAAATCCCAGAATCAGAAAGAGGAAGGGGATTCTATTCTCCTCTTTTTCTGATCAAAAAGCCAGATGGATCTTTTAGAACGATCATTAATCTAAAATGTCTTAATGAGTTCCTGGTTAATGAATCCTTCAAAATGGAAACAATTAATTCAGCAATAAAAATGTTGTTTAACCACTGTTTCATGGTAGTTGTAGATCTTAAAGACGCATACTATCATGTCCCAATACATGAAGACTTCCAGAGGTTCCTGAGAGTAGCTGTGTCAATGGAGGGTAGCATTCGCCATTTCCAGTTCAGAGCTCTCCCCTTTGGCTTATCAGCGGCTCCTAGGGTGTTCACAAAACTAGTGGCTGAGGTCATGGCGCACTTGCGAGAGTCCGACATCCTGATCATTCCCTACTTGGATGACTTTCTTATAGTAGGGAGCTCAGCAGACCATTGCCTGTCCCAGCTAGAAACAGCCACATCCAGACTGGAGCGTCTGGGGTGGATCATAAATTATGAGAAATCTCGTTTACAGCCTCAAAAAATACAAAGATTCTTAGGACTGTTGTTAAACTCAGAACCCCAACAGTGTTGTCTTCCACCCGACAAATCATTACATATCCAGCATCAGGTGTCTAAAGCAATTGACAAACCATCCATGACCCTTAGACAGGCTATGTCACTATTGGGTTCCCTAACCTCTTGCATTCCCGCTGTCCGTTGGGCCCAATTCCACACCAGACCGTTACAATCCGAGGTGCTGGTTAATGACAGAATCTTACAGGGGTCCCTGCAGAGTCAGATTACCTTAGGTCCAAAAGCGCTTACATCTCTTAGGTGGTGGCTAGACAGTGAAAACTTATCGGCGGGAGTTCCCTGGGTGTCACAGATAACACGTGTTGTAACAACAGATGCTAGCCCTTCGGGTTGGGGAGCACACATGGATGACATGATGGTTCAGGGTCTATGGCCCCCTCCCCTAACATCAGCCTCCTCCAACCAGAAAGAGTTAATGGCAGTAGAGCTTTCAGTGAAAAAATTCCTCATATATCTGCAGGGTCATCATGTCAAGATCCTATCGGACAACCAGGTGGCGGTCGCATACATAAATCATCAGGGTGGAACTCATTCCGAGTCACTGATGAGAGTGGCGGATCGTCTGTTCCAGACAGCGGAAAATCACTTCTTATCCCTAACCGCTCTACACATAAGAGGAAAAGAAAACGTCAGAGCGGACTTTCTAAGCCGCAACACCTTGAGGCAAGGGGAGTGGTCCCTAAACAATTGCGTGTTCGATCAGATTGTCCAAAGATGGGGACATCCAGAAGTAGATCTATTTGCTACCAGGGACAACCGGAAGACAACAAAATTTTGTTCCCTAAATCCCAGGGAGAATCCTCTGGCAGTAGACGCCCTTCTGATCAATTGGGATTTTCAGCTGGCGTATGCATTTCCTCCACTAGGCCTGTTACCCTTAGTAGTCAGGAAGATAAGAGAAGATCGAGCCAGAATTATATTGATTGCCCCATTCTGGCCCAGGAGGGCCTGGTTCACTTGGCTCAGGATCATGTCAGTGGAGGATCCCTGGGTGCTTCCGGAGATTCCGGATTTGCTCTACCAGGGTCCGATCAGTCATCCGCAAGTAAAGAACCTTCATTTAACGGCATGGATTTTGAAAGGGCGTTACTGAAAAACAAGGGGTTTTCCCCGAGTTTAATTGAAACCCTTATGAAAAGTAGGAAGCAAATAACCACAACAATCTACGCTAGGACCTGGCGAAAGTTTCTGGCCTCTTCTGATTTCAATTTAGAAGAAGGAATACGCGTAAAACAAATTTTAGAATTCCTGCAAAAAGGCTTAGAGCTAGGTCTATCTACTAGTACTCTAAAGGTACAGGTCTCGGCCCTAGGGGCTCTATTCTCCTGTAACATCGCCAATAATTACTGGATCTCAAGGTTCATTAAGGCATCTAGTAGGTCTAGACCCATACATAAAGATAGATCTATGCCTTGGGATCTCAACTTAGTCCTATCAGCATTGACTAAAGAGCCGTTTGAACCTTTACAATCAGCTTCAATTAAGGCCTTATCCCTTAAGACAGCATTTCTGGTAGCAATTACATCTGCCCGTAGAGTAGGAGACATACAAGCTCTCTCCAGGGTATCTCCTTATACAGAGTTTCTACCAGACAGAGTAATCCTCAGACCGGACCCAGCCTATTTACCAAAAGTATCATCACGGTTTCACAGGTCACAAGAGATAATTTTACCATCCTTCCTCCCTAATCCTGCTAACCCTAAGGAAGAACTACTCCATACATTAGACGTTAGGAGATGCCTGCTAGAATACATCTCTGTTACCGACACATGGAAGAAAGATGATGCATTATTTTTATCTTTCCAAAATCCTAGAAAGGGACTCAGGGTATCAAAATACACGCTAGCAAAATGGATTAGGGAGGCTATCTCTTTGGCTTATACTGCAGGTGGGGGTCCGGCTCCGCAGAATCTGAGGGCGCATTCCACCAGGGCCATGGCTACATCCTGGGCGGAAAAATCTGGAGTATCAATCGACCAGATATGTAAGGCGGCCACATGGTCATCACCGTCCACCTTCTTTAAACACTATAGGTTGGATTTGGGGGCTTCCTCTGATCTCATATTCGGGTTAAGGGTGCTACAAGCCATAGTCCCTCCCTAAGGTACCTTACATCTCTGTAATTCTTTCGTCGTGCTTTCATGGGAGTCCGAGTAAAGCATTAAGCTACTTACTGGTAGCGGCATTTCTCGGAGGCCCATGACAGCACCCTTAGTTCCCTCCCTATTCACTGGGGGTTGCACTTCCTATAGATGTATATCTCACATATGATACCCAGTTCCAAGTATATGACTGAAATTTTGAATATAATCTGTATATAGTGTATATTTTTTGTGCCACTAACCGCGGTAGTCCTCTCAAGACTCTGAAATACAACTGAGGCAAGGGAGAGGTACCGCCCTTTTGTATCTGTAGGTTTCCTGTTCCTAATGGGCGGATCCCCTCTCTCGTCGTGCTGTCATGGGCCTCCGAGAAATGCCGCTACCAGTAAGTAGCTTAATGCTTTTGTCTCCCAAATCATAACATTATGGACATGAAATTACTTGTGTTAAAAGGTAGCTTCAAATCTTAGAGAGACAGAAGAGTCTGGGAATATAAACTGATGACTACCTTTGACAGTCTTAATGCAGGAATGAATGTGTCGCATGGATTTATGTCTTTTTACATCAACTAAGGAACTTGCCCCTCAGACTATGAGGGCTCATCACAACAGAACCAGGCCCCAATCAGATGACAATAAAACATTCCTTATCTAAGCTTCATGTCACCTGTCTTATCCATGTTTTTTTTTCTGTGCTATGTTGTGCATAAATATGTGATTCTTCAGAATTTCTTTTAGTCTTTGCCTGAAGAGACCTCTGTAGTCTCGAAAGCTTGCAATTTGTTACCATCTTTTCAGTTAGCCATTAAAAGGTATCAACCACTGAGGAATCTCAATTCTAAATATTTTGCTATCTACTGGCTAACACGGTACCAAGATATATATCTTTGCTGTATCAAAACAGGGGGAACCATGTAATTGAAGATCCCTTTTGTTTGAGACAGGAAAAAATCTGAAATTGACATAAATTAATATTTTACCATTTTCTGTTCATCACCTGAATGGGACAGAGAACATTAAAGCAGATTTTGAGTCATTCCCAGCTCAATGAAGGGGAATGGGTATTAAATCAGGATGTTTTCAGACAGATCTGCTCCCAGTCCCTATGTGGTCTTCCAGAGATAGACCTTTTTGTTTCTGAGATGATCATCTATTGGATAACTTTATGCAAATAAAATGTTAAAAAAACAGACAATGTGATTTTCTGGATTTTTTTTTCTCAGTTTGTCTCCCATAGTTGAGGTCTACCTATGATGTAAATTACAGACGCCTCTCATCTTTTTAAGTGGTGGAACTTGCACTATTGCTGACTGACTAAATACTTTTTTGCCCCACTGTATCTTTGACCTGTGGGTTTTGCAAAAAATTCAAGAGCTTTTATTGCGGGGTCCAGTAGTCCACCCTCAAGTTTGCAGCCTTCATTTTACGGTTTGAAACATGAGAAAATTTCTAGTCTCCAAAGGGTCTTCTACTGAGTAGGAAAAAAGTAACTTCTCCTATTTATTATATCTGAAATATATTCATAAAGTTTTGTTACTGGTTCCTATCTTTCAGTAATGTTATTCCTCCTTCGTTAGTGTTGGAATTTCTTCAGAGATGGTTGGAAAAGCCACTCGCAGAACGTGAAAGGGCAAACCAAAATAGGAAAATGCAAAAAAAACTGGAAAGGAGTAAACCAAGAAAGAAGAATAAAGACAATAGGAACAATCAGCATTTGGACAGGGAAGGAAAAGGGCAATAGCTCAAGACACCACAAAGCAACAAGTCACTAGATCGGAATCCCCAAACTAAGCCATGACAATATCTATCCAATGCCAGGCTCTAAGATAGCTCCTAGGAATGTACAGGTGCATCTCACAAAATTAGAATATCATCAAAAAGTTAATTTATTTCGGTCCTTCAATACAAAAAGTGAAACTCATATGTGAAACTCATATATTATATAGAGTTATTACTAACAGAGTGATCTATTTCAAGTGTTTATTTCTGTTAATGTTGATGATTATGGCTTACAGCCAATGAAAACTCAAGCATCATTGTAGTGACCCGGTCCAGAGTGTCTCCTTCCCTTTCAGTAATCCTAGATTGTGAGTAGCTTCTGTACACTACAGCTCACTCTCTAACTGTGCCTCTACATTATCCCCTGCATTTGTGAGCTGTAATTATCCATCTCTAGTCACCTCCATTTTAGATGCAATGCATTTCTCATTTGCTGTGTTCTGGCGCCATCTAAAGGTGAAAGTGTTCTATGACTCATAATTATTGGTTTGTAAGGATTTAAGGTGTGTATTCGGTGTCTTATTGGCCAGATCCTAGTCACATGGTCAATAGGAGGAGCTGTTTTCCAGGCAAGTTTAGAATGTTCTTTAGTCTGAGCGATATCTTCAGGGAGAGCAGAACACACGTGGAGGCTGTTTTCGCTACAAGATCTCCTGCAGGCCTAAGAGCCTGGGTTCCCTCTCTAACCTGTACAGACATCATTCTAAAATATTTCTGACAGGATTCACCACAGTTTTTCCATTCACCTATAAGTACTTGTGCACGTGCCGTGACACACTGTGGAGTTAGCCCCGAGTACAGATCTGTAACCTCTAATTGCTGCGTCTACTTCCTTCTGTAAACTACCAAAAGACACTGTCGAGTGCTCTTAAAGCTCCAGATCCCAATCACATCTAAGTGTGAACTGTAATTGCCGTGGACTACCTATGAGAGACTGTTCCTTATTTGTTCCAAGTTATAATTCCCGTTCCTGCTGAAGTAAAAGCAACTGTTATCCCCAAGAACAGTGTGTGTCATAATTCCTTCAGCTGCGGACACCATGTGGGGGTGGATAGCAGGGAACGTTCGGCCTGGTCATTGCATCATTATCTCAGTAAATTAGAATACTTTATAACACCTGCTTGAAAAATGATTTTAAAATCCGAAATGATAGCCTACTAAAATATTCATTCAGTAAATGCACGCAATACTTGGTCGGGGCTCCTTTGGCATCAATTACTGCATCAATGTGGCGTGGCATAGAGGCGATCAGCCTGTGACACTGCTGAGGTGTTATGGAAGCCCAGGTTGCTTTGAGTGCCTTCAGCTCCTCTGCAGTGTTGGGTCTGGTGTCTCATCTTCCTCTTGACAATACCCCATAGATTCTTTATGGGGTTAAGATCAGACGAGTATGCTGACCAATCAAGCACAGTGATACTGTTGTTTTTAAACCAGGTATTGGTACTTTTGGCAGTGTGGACAGGTGCCAAGTCCTGCTGGAGAATGAAATTTCCATCTCCAAAAAGCTTGTCAGAAGAGGGAAGCATGAAGTGCTCTAAAATTTCCTGGTAGACGGCTGTGCTGACTTTGGTCTTGATAAAACACAGTGGACCTACACCAGCAGATGACATGGCTCCCCAAACCACCACTGATTGTGGTAACTTCCCACTAGACCTCAAGCAGATTGAATTGTCTCTCCATTCTTCCTACAGACTCTGGGACCTTGCTTTCTAAAGTATAGTGTGAAGTATACACAATGATGGTATTGGGAGCCATGTCATCCTCTGGTGTAGGTCCACTGTGTTTTATCAAGACTAAAGTCAGCGCAGCCATCTACAAGGAAATTTTAGAGCACTTAATGCTTCACTCTTCTGACGAGATTTTTGGAGATAGAAAATTTCATTCTCCAGAAGGAATTGTCACATGTCCACACCTCCAAAAGTACAAATTCTTGGTTTGAAAACAAAAGTATCACTGTGCTTGTTTAGCCAGCAACTTGTCTGACCTTAACCCCATAGAGAATCTATGGGGTATTGTCAATAGGAAGATAAGAGACACCAGACCCAACAATGCAGATGAGCTGAAGGCTGCTATCACAGCAACCTGGGCTTCCAGAACACCTCAGCAGTACCACAGGCTGATTGCCTCCATGCCACGCCGCACTGATGCAGTAATTAACGCAAAAGGTGACTCGACCAAGTATTGAGTGCATTTACTGAACATACATCTCAGTAGGCCAACATTTCGAATTTGAAAATCATTTTCCAAGCTGATGTTATAAAGTATTCTAATTTACTGAGATAATGACTTTTGGGTTTTCATTGACTGTAAGTCATAATCATCAACATTAACAGAAATAAACACATGAAATGCATTACTCTGTTTGTAATGACTCTATAGAATATACAGTACAGACCAAAAGTTTGGATACACCTTCTCATTTAAAGATTTTTCTGTAATTTTCATGACTATGAAAATTGTACATTCACACTGAAGGCATCAAAACTATGAATTAACACATGTGGAATTGTATACTTAACAAAAAAGTGTGAAACAACTGAAAATATGTCTTATATTCTAGGTTCTTCAAAGTAGCCACCTTTTGCTTTGATGACTGCTTTGCACACTCTTGGCATTCTGTTGATGAGCTTCAAGAGGTAGTCACCTGGAATGATTTTCACTTCACAGGTGTGCCCTGCCAGGTTTAATAATTGGGATTTCTTGCCTTATAAATGGGGTTGGGACCATCAGTTGTGTTGTGCAGAAGTCTGGTGGATACATAGCTGATAGTCCTACTGAATAGACTGTTAGAATTTGTATTATGGCAAGAAAAAAGCAGCTAAGTAAAGTAAAACGAGTGGCCATCTTTACTTTAAGAAATGAAGGTCAGTCAGTCCGAAAAATTGGGAAAACTTTGAAAGTGTCCCCAAGTGCAGTTGCAAAAACCATCAAGCGCTACAGAGAAGCTGGTTCCATGAGGACCGCCCCAGGAAAGGAAGATAAAGAGTCACCTCTGCTTCTGAGGATAAGTTTATCCGAGTAATCAGCCTCAGAAATCGCAGGTTAACAGCAGCTCAGATTAGAGACCAGGTCAATGCCACACAGAGTTCTAGCAGCAAAAACATCTCTATAACAACTGTTAAGAGGAGACTTTGTGCAGCAGGCCTTCATGGTAAAATAGCTGCTAGGAAACCACTGCTAAGGACAGGCAACAAGCAGAAGAGACTTGTTTGGGCTAAAGAACACAAGGAATGGACATTAGACCAGTGGAAATCTGTGCTTTGGTCTGATGAGTCCAAATTTGAGATCTTTGGTTCCAACCACCAGGTCTTTGTGTGACGCAGAAAAGATGAACGGATGGATTCTACATGCCTGGTTCCCACCGTGAAGCATGGAGGAGGAGGTGTGATGGTTTGAGGTGAGCTGGACGGCAGAGTGAAGGCAAAAGGGCCAACAAGTGCTAAGCATCTCTGGGAACTCCTTCAAGATTGTTGGAAGACCATTCCCGGTGACTACCTCTTGAAGCTCATCAAGAGAATGCGAAGAGTGTGCAAAGTAGTCATCAAAGCAAAAGGTGGCTACTTTGAAGAACCTAGAATATAAGACATAATTTCAGTTGTTTCACACTTTTTTGTTAAGAATACAATTCCACATGTTTTAATTCATAGTTTTGATGCCTTCAGTGTGAATGTACAATTTTCATAGTCATGAAAATACAGGAAAATCTTTAAATGAGAAGGTGTGTCCAAACTTTTGGTCTGTACTGTATATGTTTCACATTTTGAATTGAAGAACTGAAATAAATGAACTTTTTGATGATTTTCTAATTTTGTGCGATGCACTTGTATCATAAAAAAAAATTATTTTCAACAATTGAAGAAATGTAAAGTATTAATGTTTTAATTAAAATAAATAACAACCCTTTTTTGTTGGTATAAATGTGAAAAATAATTTAAAGGGAATCTGTCATATCATTCAATTCAGTGTTACATATGCATAATAACAGTACTTTTGATACCCTTGACTCCCCACTTTTGATCCAATACTGTTTATATTTCTCCTGTGGTGTATGTAAATCTGCTTGTACGCCTGCGCCTGAGTCGCAGGATAAAGACAAGAAGAGGACGTCATCGTAAGAAGATGGGAGGCCCCGGACCGCGACGACCATCAGACCGGACCGCCCACCCAGGTGAGTATAATCTAACCTCTTTTTCTCATCTTTTAGGATACATAGGGGGCTTATCTGCAACATTACAGAATGCTGTAGATAAGCCCCTGATGCCGGTGGGCTTAGCTCACCTTCCATTTTGGGGGTGACAGGTTCCCTTTAATGAGGCTTTACAGTGACATAGCAAAGCTGAGTCAGCGCTGAGAGCACAGCAATGAGAGGATTACACTGCTGTGCCCTGAACACTGCAGCGCTCACAGCAGCGGTGAACACAGGACGGCATCCTGGTATTGTACTCTTAATACCAGGCTACCAAGCTGTTCTAACTGCTGAAATAAGTCTCCTCTGTGCGCCTCATAACCGTTCACAGGACTGCAGCAGTGACGTCTTCCAGTAGTACGAACAGCTCTGTAATACAGTGACAGTGTTACAATATCAGGCTGCCGACCATCACTCGCCGCATCCTGGACCTACTGTACACTGTGAGCGGAGACAGGGGGCAATTGTAACTCACAGCACAGCCGTGGTCTTTAACAAAGTAGCGCATGGCTCCCACCACAGCTGTGAAATGAACAGCTCAGTTCACAGCTGAAGTAGCCACAATGTAGCAGATATGGTTGGACAAGGACAACTGTCTGCTATGTACATGGGCTGTGGTATTTGTGGTGTCAAGCACAGACACTTTAACACCACTAAAGAAAAATGGCAGCCCCCAGTGGCTGCAGAAAAAAATAAAAATAAAATTTTAAAACGGGACATTTCATTTTGCATTAAAAATACGGTAATTGATTACATAATTAATAGAAAAATAAGCATAGCAACACATTCCCCTTAAAGAGAACCTGTCACCCCCAAAATCGAGGGTGAGCCAAGCCCACCGGCATCAGGGGCTTATCTACAGCATTCTGTAATGCTGTAGATAAGCCCCCAATGTCACCTGAAAGAGAAGAATAAGATGATATATTATACTCACCTGGGCGGGCGGGCGGTCCGATCCCGTGGGAGTCGTGGTCCGGTCCGGGGCCTCCCATCTTCATAGGATGACCTCCTCTTCTGGTCTTCACGCTGCGGCTCCGGCGTACTTTGTCTGTCCTGTTAAGGGCAGAGCAAAGTACTGCAGTGCGCAGGCGCTGGGAAAGGTCAGAGAGGCCCGGCGCCTGCGCACTGTAGCACTTTGCTCTGCCATCAACAGGGCAGACAGTATGTCTGCGCCGGAGCCGCAGCGTGAAGACCACAAGAGGACATCATCTGATGACGATGGGAGGCACCGGACCGTGGCACTCATCGGACCGGACCGGGACTGCCCCTGGGTGAGTAAAATCTAACCTCTTTTTCTTATCTTTTAGGATACATCGGGGGCTTATCTATAGCATTATAGAATGCTGTAGATACAGGGGTGGATTAAGGGTAGCCAGGGCCCTGGGCTGTTCAGACACTGTGGCCCCCGGTCATGTGACGGGGTCATGTGATGGGGTCATCATATACCTGAACCAGATTATTCCAGAAAAATAGTTTCTGTGTGAAACTATAACCTGTCAAACATCCATTCATCTAGTCAATTTACCCATCAGTTAGGAAGGAAAAACAAAAAAGAACAAAAAAAAAAAAAAACAATTCTATCACCATAAGTGGCAGTATTCACAGGAGATCTGTACTTAGTATGCAGTGTCTGTGTAGAGGTAATACAGTGATCACCGGTGACATTATACACAGGAGCTCTGTATATAGTATACAGTGTACAGTGTCAGTGTATAGGTAACACTGACTCACCAGTGACGTCTCTAGGTGAAGTCCTTCATCTTTCATCCAGCACAGACCGCCATCACTTCATCTAGCCAGGACTCGTCTCTGCAGGAAATAAGTTATCTCGAGCTCCGCTTGCAGAACACATTACTTAATTTTTCCCAACTTCTACATTACACCACATGACGAAAAGAGGCAACATAGTGTCACTCTACACAGTAACAGGACCACCCCCCTATTTAAAACAGTGTCCTCAAAAAATAAAATAAATACATCACTGCAGTAATAATATCCCTTAATTAGCCCCTATGGTAATAATATCCCCCATCCTGGCCCAGTGTATCTCATTACTGGCTCCAGCCATATGTTCTCCCATCCTGACCTCATGAGTATCCATTCTGCCCCATATGATCTCCCCATCCTGCCCCATCAGTCTCCATCGTATCCATTCCGCCCCATGATCCTGCACGATCTGTCTCCAATCCTGCCCCATGTCTTTCATTCTGTCCCGTGTCTCCAATCATGCCCCATATCTACATTCTGCCCATGTCTCCAATCCTGCCCCATCTGTCTCCAGTCCTGCCCCAGTGTGTCCAGCATCCTGCCCCCAGTGTGTCCAGCATCTCTGCCCCCCGTGTCCAGCATCTCTGCCCCCAATGTGTCCAGCATCTCTGCCTCCAGTGTCTAGCATCCTGCCCCCAGTGTGTCCAGCATCTTGCCCCGTGTCCAGCATCTCTGCCCCCAGTGTGTCCAGCATATTGCCCCGTGTCTCCAGCATATTGCCCCATTTGTCCAGCATTCTGCCCCTGTGTCTCCAGCATATTGCCCCCAGTGTGTCCAGCATATTGCCCCAAGTGTGTCCAGCAAACTGCCCCAGTGTCTCCAGCATTCAGGCCCCAGTGTGTCCAGCATATTGCCCCCAGTGTGTCCAGCATACTGCCCACAGTATCCAGCATACTGGCCCGGGCCCCCTGGATTGCCGTTCGCAATAAATAAAAAGTTCTCCTCACCTGTCCACACTCATTCGGTGAAGCTCTCTCCTCGCAGCTGAAGCACGCACTTGCCGGCGACTGACAATGACATCAGACGCCGGCGACGTGCGCGCTGTGGCTGTCAGTTGCCAGCCTCCGGTTGTTAACTATTGACGTGCAGGCACGCGCCCGCACATCAATAGCGTTTAACTGCCGCAGCGCCGTTAGGAGCCCGGTGAGCAGATGAGACCCCTCTGCTCACCGGGCCCATATGCCAGTCAGGGCAGTAATGCCCTGATGGCGGCAGGCAATCTGAGCGGTAGCCCAGGGCCCCCCCACACTACTGGGCCCTGGGCTACCGCCCAGATTGACCCTATTATAATCCGCCCCTGTGTAGATAAGCCCCTGATGCTGGTGGGCATAGCTCACCCTCGATTTTGGGGGTGACAGGGTCCCTTTAAATGTAATGGGTTTTTTTCTGCCTCTATTAGAGCTCTAACTCTTAAAACTGTCCTGTTGGTGGCCCTTTTCTCGGCTAAAATAATCTGTGAATTGCATGGTATTTCTATCAACCCTCCATTCATTACTTTTCCTCCAGAAAAGCTAATTAATAAACCTCACCTTTCACCGCAGGGTAGTTTCTACATTTCATAGGTTCCAGGAGATTGTTCTTTCTTCGTTTTGTGGGGAAAATCAAAAGTTTCAGGGGGAGGAGAGTGGGGAGCAGTTTTTTCTTTTTCACACTAGCTTTCCGCAGGGTTGCGGACGAAAGCCTTCTTCCTCCGTGAGTCCCCGCCCACTGCCGCACCTCTTCCTTCAGCTCCGCCTACGTCTGCATGCATCCTGCGTAGCCTATCTTTAACATTGGGTACACAGGCTATGCGGATGCCTCCGCATGCGTCGTCTTGACGCTGCGCCTACCTGCGTCAAACGCAACATGTTGTATTTTGTTGCGGTCAGCGAAGCTTCAAAACGACGCATGCGGACGCATCCACATAGCCTTTGTACCCGATGTTAAAGATAGGGTACGCAGGACGCATGCAGACGTAGGCGGAGCTGAAGGAAGAAGTGCGGCAGTGGGCGGGGCTTCACGGAGGAAGAAGACTGCAGCCCTGCCGAACGCTAGTGAGAAGCTAGCCTTAGATGTTAGGGGATATCTCCTCCAATACTTGGGATCAACAGCCACTTGGAGAAATTCTTCTTCAGTGTTTGTACTTTTTCAAGGCCTAAACGGGGCAAGGCAGCTAAAAAGCCTCCCTTAGCTAGCTGGGTCAAATTTGTCTACACATTTTTGTGGTCAAGTTCACCCTCAGAACCTCAGAGCCCATTCTTCTAGAAACTTAGCTACTTCATTTTGCGAAGGGGTGATTAAAAAATGTAGAAATAAACAGAAGCTCTGTTCAAACACTACAGGTTGGAGTTGGGGAACTCTGATCATTCTTTTGGTAGACTTTTAAGCGGACCAATGTAATATTCCCTCATCAAGGCCTTTTCATGACGTTGTCCGCATTTATGATGGCATAATGTACAGGAGTCAGACTTCTCTATTCTAGGTAGAGTAACAGCTCAGCATTACATTGATTTGGTCTTGGAATCAGTGGTAAGGCAATTTATCTGAAGTGCCCTATGAGCAGTTTTTTAATATGATAACACCAGTCTGCAGGTTGCTTGTGATGCTGTGAGCAGCCTGCGTGGCATAAATGTGCTATCATAGCCTGAATCATCTGAATTTGTCTTCCATTCCTTAGGGTACAAGTCTATAGTCCCTCTATGTGACTGTAGACTTGTAAATCCTCACATTGTGCACACAGCACACTGTGCGTATTCTCCAATACCAGGCGCATCGCTGCAAGTATGTGATTAGCATACATGCAGTCATGTGCCGACTAGACTCACAAGGCATTGCTCAATGCAAGTACATTGAGTGAGACTGGACATGTCTAGTCAGAATGTGGCAAGAGAATTTTACAAATCTCCTACTTGAAGTCACATGACAGCCCATTCGCGGCACCAGATAATCCTCACAGAGCGCAGTAACTCTATATACCCCAAGTCCATACAACTCCTTTAAACAGGTTGTCTTCAACGATTGGTGGCCTCTTAACCCATTACTTGCCAAATTAGCCATTTTCATTTTATTTATTTTTTTTAATTACAGATTTTTAATGATTTGGGTCCTAATGAATCAGAAATATAATTTGCAACATTTTTACAAGTACGGATTTTTCAGAAAAGGGCGTTCTAGTATTCAATTAAAAATGACAATGACATGATTTCCTATTTTGAAAACAATCATTTTACAAACACAACACAAAAAATTGGACCGAATTATAAAATCTTAGTTGCTAGAAGCAAACGATTAGGCGTCCTAGAAACAGGACATTGGTAGATAATGGGTTAACAACTTGAATCCCCCATCTAATGGAATCATTCCAAAAGCAGCTTATTTCAAGTCTCGTCTTGATTGTCCAAGTCCCTTGGGTAACATTATGATTTATACAATGTCACACTGTTTCAGTTCAGAAGAGCAAATATACAATTTATGTTACACAAAGCATAGAAAATTGGCAAAGGTGCTAAGGAATCTACAAGTATGTGGCACTGGAAGCTCATAGCTTTTCAAACAGACAGGGTTCCACTAAAAGAAAATGTATTGCACCCTGTATCATTCTGTATAAAGGCTGTGCCAATATCCTGTTTATATTGCGGCAATGCAAACAAGAACAAAAGATTGCCTGGGTATCAAAGAAAGACACAAGGGTGGGGATAAAAGGTACATGAGATTTCTGTGAAAGCGTAAGAGACTGTAAATACTTAATGGCATGAGGAACAATAGTAACACAAAACCACAACGCATCATGCTAACAGGAGAGAAAATTGTTTATTGAGTGTGTAGAACATTTTCTACAAATCCTAAATGGATCCTTTAGGTTAAAGCACATCTCAAACATTTGGAATACCCACAGCATATGCCAACTCTCCAATCCCAGTGACACCAGATGGGGACCGATTCTCAAGAAAGATGTTGTACTGGTATTTAGCAGACATGGCATCTTTTATGGACATTCAAAGAATCGCCAGGTTACAATGGGGCTCTCTGTTATGGCACACAGATGGCGACCCTATTTAAGTGACTTTGTTTTATATCAGACCTATGCCCTGATTAGATATTCTTGACGTGAGACACTCCTTTATGAGAATACAGACCTGAAATTCATTTGTGTGGAACCTGCACCAAAAATTTGCAAAAAGTACAGCGTGTAACTATAAATCATAAGTAAGAAGTACTGGTAATCGTCCAAAGTTTTAAACCATCTGAACAAAGGACATTTTGATACATTATGACTAAAAATTGTGGCAATAAAACAGTCACCTAAAAAAAAAAAAAAAAAAAAGATTGCCAAGTACAAATTTAGAACTTTAGCCCCAATTCATCAAAGTAATTTAGGCAAAATTCTGGTTTAAATTGCTCTGAAAAGATGCAAAATTTTTGCACAACTCAAAGTTGCTCAAAAATGTTGAGACTTTTGGCATCTTCATGCCAGTTTCTTCCAGTTATGCCAATGGGTGGTGATTGGATGAGATGGGGCTCATGATGAGCTGTGACGTTCCTTCTGCCAGAAATCTTACTGACTGAAGTAAAATTACTATAAACATAAGGATGAATGACCTCGGGGAGATCAAAACATCCAACACCGCAGAGACACCATCACGTGTTTCTCATCATGGTGTCTCCGCGGTGTTGGATGTTTTGATCTCCCCGAGGTTATTCCTCCTTATGTTTATAGTCCTTTTACTAGGCACTGCTCCTAATAGCCAGTTTCCTACTCCACACTGATGAGGGGCAAATACCCTGAAACAGCTGTCTGTGGATGGATACCATGTTTTGGCATAGGTGGTTTTCCTTTTTGGATGCTGCCCTTCCCGTGGTTGTTCCTTCCCGGTGAAAGACCTGGCTATTTATTGCTTGCGTTGAGAAACACGTGATGGTGTCTCCGCGGCTTTTCTACATGCATTTGCATATTTCCCATAAGGGATGGGGGCAGTGTTCTGGATCATTGCGTTGAGAAACACGTGATGGTGTCTCCGCGGTGTTGGATGTTTTGATCTCCCCGAGGTCATTCATCCTTATGTTTATAGTCCTTTTACTAGGCACTGCTCCTAATAGCCAGTTTCCTACTCCACACTGATGAGGGGCAAATACCCCGAAACAGCTGTCTGTGGATGGATACCATGTTTTGGCATAGGTGGGTTTCCTTTTTGGATGCTGCCCTTCCCGTGGTTATTCCTTCCTGGTGAAAGACCTGGCTATTTATTGCTTGCGTTGAGAAACACGTGATGGTGTCTCCGCGGCTTTTCTACATGAAGTAAAATTACTGGCGTGGCACGTGGAGATGCACGCCTCTCGTCAGACGCTCCTGATTCGTAAAGAAGCATGTACCTCTTCAAGAATCAGGCGCGTCTAACTCCAACACTCCCCCCGCCCCCATCAGGACATCTAGAAAATCGATGGTCTTCATGAATAACTTGCTAATTCCTGGAGGGTTTACTAGCTAGAACACAAATGACCCTAAGGACAGGGCTTTACAGAGGTTAGTCCGAAAGAAACAGCGGGTGATGATGTACACCTCTGCTCTATTCATTCTCAAGTGGTCTTTCAGAGAGAGGTGAGCACTGTTCTTGGCCATATTCAGCAGTCCAATAGAGAATGAATGTTCTGGAGGTGCACATGATCACCCTCTCTTTATTTGCCTCTGCTCCATCCTACCATTAGAGGAGAACTTAAAAACTTGGTCAAACAACTTTGAAATCTTTTTGGTCTTAAACAGAAATATCTATCATGCCCCTAGATGGAATATATTCAGGCTTTATTCACACATCACTGTTTGTCGTCTGTGTGCTGTCAGTTTTTCTTCCACTGACACATAATGCTATATGGCGCTAATGACATCATGTTTATTTTCAGTGTTTTTTTCTGACTGAAGAGTGCATAAAAATAACCTCAAAACAAATTTCTACTTTAGACCTCTTTGAAGACAGAATTGAAATAAAACCACCAGTATGCTAATGGCATCAATTTACTGTCACTTTTTCACTGACTGGTTGCCAGGAGAAGCTTCGGCAACCTCTAGCAATGAGTTTTGAATAATAGAAAACGGACCAAAAATGGATTTAGCACACCAATGAAAAACCTTTTTATTTTTTTGCTAATGCATGAATAAGGCCGTAAAGTGGTACAGTCGTATTACACATTGATGGTTTATCCACAGGATATGCCATAAATGCATAGTGGTTGGAATTCGTACCTATAGGATCCTCTGTTATACGGAGAACAGGGCTCCCATTTGCTTATTCTATTTGGTGCCGTCACCAAGGACTTTAACCCCTTTATCCCATATGACGTACTATCCCGTCGAGGTGCCCTAGGACTTAATTCCCAGTGACGGGATAGTACGTCATATGCGATCGGCCGCGCTCACGGGGGGAGCGCGGCCGATCGCGGCCGGGTGTCAGCTGCCTATCGCAGCTGACATCCGGCACTGTGTGCCAGGAGCGGTCACGGACCGCTCCCGGCACATTAACCCCCGGCACACCGCGATCAAAGATGATCGCGATGTGCCGGTGGTATAGGGAAGCTTCCCGCAGGGAAGTGATCGCGTTGCTGCGAGGGTCTTACCTCCCTCCCTGCATCTTCCAGGCCCGGATCCAAGATGGCCGCGGATCCGGGTCCTGCAGGGAGGGAGGTGGCTTCACAGAAGCCTGCTCAGAGCAGGCACTGTGAAGCAGCCTGCACTTCTATCAGATCGGTGATCTGACAGAGTGCTGTGCAAACTGTCAGATCATCGATCTGTGATGTCCCCCCCTGGGGCAAAGTTAAAAAGTTAAAAAAAAAATTTCCAAATGTGTAAAAAAAAATTAAAAAAAATATTCCAAAATAATGAAAAAAAAAAAAAAATATTCCCATAAATACATTTCTTTATCTAAATAAAAAACAAACAAACAATAAAAGTACACATATTTAGTATCGCCGCGTCCGTAACGACCCGACCTATAAAACTGGCCCACTAGTTAACCCCTTCAGTAAACACCGTAAGAAAAAAAACGAGGCAAAAACAACGCTTTATTATCATACCGCCGAACAAAAAGTGGAATAACACGCGATCAAAAAGACAGATATAAATAACCATGGTACCGCTGAAAGCGTCATCTTGTCCCGCAAAAAACGAGCTGCCATACATCATGATCAGCAAAAAAATAAAAAAGTTATAGTCCTCAGAATAAAGCGATGCAAAAATAATTATTTTTTCTATAAAATAGTTTTTATCGTATAAAAGCGCCAAAACATAAAAAAATAATATAAATGAGGTATCGCTGTAATCGTACTGACCCGAAGAATAAAACTGCTTTATCAATTTTACCAAACGCGGAACGGTATAAACGCCTCCCCCAAAAGAAATTCACGAATAGCTGGTTTTTGTTCATTCTGCCTCACAAAAATCGGAATAAAAAGCGATCAAAAAATGTGACGTGCCCAAAAATGTTACCAATAAAAACTTCAACTCGTCCCGCAAAAAACAAGACCTCACATGACTCTGTGGACCAAAATATGGAAAATTTATAGCTCTCAAAATGTGGTAACGCAAAAAATATTTTTTGCAATAAAAAGCGTCTTTCAGTGTGTGACGGCTGCCAATCATAAAAATCCGCTAAAAAACCCGCTATAAAAGTAAATCAAACCCCCCTTCATCACCCCCTTAGTTAGGGAAAAATAAAAAAAATGTATTTATTTCCATTTTCCCATTAGGGCTAGGGTTAGGGCTAGGGTTGGGGCTAGGGCTAGGGTTAGGTCTAGGGTTGGGGCTAGGGTTGGGGCTAGGGTTAGGGCTAGGGTTGGGGCTGGGGTTAAGGCTACCGTTAGGGTTGGGGCTAAAGTTAGGGTTAGGGTTGGGGCTAAAGTTACAATTAGGGTTTAGATTACATTTACGGTTGGGAATAGGGTTGGGATTGGGGTTAGGGGTGTGTCAGGGTTAGAGGTGTGGTTAGGGTTACTGTTGGGATTAGGGTTATGGGTGTGTTTGGATTAGGGTTTCAGTTATAATTGGGGGGTTTCCACTGTTTAGGCACATCAGGGGCTCTCCAAACGCGACATGGCGTCCAATCTCAATTCCAGCCAATTCTGCGTTGAAAAAGTAAAACAGTGGTCCTTCCCTTCCGAGCTCTCCCGTGTGCCCAAACAGGGGTTTACCCCAACATATGGGGTATCAGCATACTCAGGACAAATAGGACAACAACCTTTGTGGTCCAATTTATCCTGTTACCCTTGGGAAAATACAAAACTGGGGGCTAAAAAATAATTTTTGTGGGAAAAAAAAGATTTTTTATTTTCACGGCTCTGCGTTATAAACTGTAGTGAAACACTTGGGGGTTCAAAGTTCTTACAACACATCTAGATAAGTTCCTTGGGGGGTCTACTTTCCAACATGGTGTCACTTGTGGGGGGTTTCTACTGTTTAGGTACATTAGGGGCTCTGCAAACGCAATGTGACGCCTGCAGACCATTCCATCTAAGTTTGCATTCCAAATGGCGCTCCTTCCCTTCCGAGCCCTTCCATGCGTCCAAACGGTGGTTCCCCCCCACATATGTGGTATCAGCGCACTCAGGACAAATTGGACAACAACTTTTGGGGTCCAATTTCTCCTGCTACCCTCGGGAAAATACAAAACTGGGGGCTAAAAAAATAATTTTTGTGGGAAAAAATTTTTGTTTTATATTTACAGCTCTGCATTATAAACTTCTGTGAAGCCCTTGGTGGGTCAAAGCGCTCAAAACACATCTAGATAAGTTTCTTAGGGGGTCTACTTTCCAAAATGGTGTCACTTGTGGGGGGTTTCAATGTTTAGGCACATCAGTGGCTCTCCAAACGCAACATGGGGTCCCATCTCAATTCCTGTCAATTTTGCATTGAAAAGTCAAACGGCGCTACTTCCCTTCCGAGCTCTCCCATGCGCCCAAACAGTGGTTTACCCCCACATATGGGGTATCAGCGTACTCAGGACAAATTGTACAACAACTTTTGGGGTCCAATTTCTTCTCTTACCCTTGGGAAAATAAAAAATTGGGGGTGAAAAGATAATTTTTGTGAAAAAATATGATTTTTTACTTTTACGGTTCTGCATTATAAACTTCTGTGAAGCACTTGGTGGGTCAAAGTGCTCACCACACCTCTAGATAAGTTCCTTAGGGGGTCTACTTTCCAAAATGGTGTCACTTGTGGGGGGTTTCAATGTTTAGGTACATCACGGGCTCCCCAAACGCAACATGGCGTCCCATCTCAATTCCAGTCAATTTTGCATTGAAAAGTCAAATGGCGCTCCTTCGCTTCTGAGCTCTGTCATGCGCCCAAACAGTGGTTTACCCCCACATATGGGGTATCGGCGTACTCAGGACAAATTGTACAACAACTTTTGGGGTCCATTTTCTCCTGTTACCCTTGGTAAAATAAAACAAATTGGAGCTGAAGTAAATTTTTTGTGAAAAAAAGTTAAATGTTCATTTTTATTTAAACATTCCAAAAATTCCTGTGAAGCACCAGAAGGGTTAATAAACTTCTTGAATATGGTTTTGAGCACCTTGAGGGGTGCAGTTTTTAGAATGGTGTCACACTTGGGTATTTTCTATCATATAGACCCCTCAAAATGACTTAAAATGAGATGTGGTCGCGAAAAAAAAATGGTGTTGTAAAAATGAGAAATTGCTGGTCAACTTTTAACCCTTATAACTCCCTAACAAAAAAAATTTTGGTTCCAAAATTGTGCTGATGTAAAATAGACATGTGGGAAATGTTACTTATTAAGTATTTTGTGTGACATATCTCTGTGATTTAATTGCATAAAAATTCAAAGTTGGAAAATTGCGAAATATTCAAAATTTTCGCCAAATTTCCGTTTTTTTCACAAATAAACGCAGGTAATATCAAAGAAATTTTACCACTATCATGAAGTACAATATGTCCCGAGAAAACAATGTCAGAATCACTGGGATCCGTTGAAGCGTTCCAGAGTTATAACCTCATAAAGGGACAGTGGTCAGAATTGTAAAAATTGGCCTGGTCATTAACGTGCAAACCACCCTTGGGGCTTAAGGGGTTAATGAAGCAAATTGCAAATTGTGAAGCCACCAGCTTTGCCCAGGGTGCTCCATTAGAAGTGCAGTGCCACCGAATAAAGTCAGCACATAGATATGTATAGCTTCCTGCCCTTTACCACAGGATAACAGACAAAATATAATTATTTATTCATTTATTTAAAATACATTTCTATAACTCCACATTAGAGCGGAGGAAAAATAGTAGATTTATTACACAATAAACGTGTTTAGTTGAATGTAACGGTAAAATTATGGCAGACGGAGTATTCATATGTGCCCAATAGAAACTGTGCGTTAAATAAGTTTTCTACTTAACATGAAAACAAACTGCCATAAAAAGACAATGTAAAACGCAATCTGGGAACAATTAAAAAATGCTGACGTGTTAAGTATGCATTAGCGATTGCTTCCCTTGGGTCAGTCATATATTGGGCAGATGGTTCAAAGGGAATCTGTCATTAACACTAACCTTCACAAGAAACGGTAATGCGGGATACGGCAGTGTAATATATTATGGAAGATGCCTATTATAGCGCCATTTATTTCACCGTTATTCAAATTTCATTGATATGCAAATTCGGTTCGCTTTTGGGCGTATTGGTGCACTTCCACTTCGCTTCTTCTCGCCAGCACTGCCTTTTGTCTCTTGATTGAGAGTGGAGAGCAGAGGTGATGGGAGGCAGGATGAGCAGCAAAGATAATAACGGTGCAACAGATGGCGCTGTGGTAGGGATCTTTTATATTGTTTTACACTACATTATTCTGTACTTGCACAGTAGCAGTGTCACTAATAATGGGTTCCCTTTAAGCAGAGGTAGCAACTCCTTAAAGAAGGAGCCATTTACATGACGGTGATTTTTCGCAAATGAAAATGGCGACATACCGATTTTGATCAGAGGGCTCAAAAATGCCAACGTAAGTCAATGAGTCCGTGAAAATTGTTTCTCCACGTGCAAGAAAATCTGATGTCAGTCAGCCACACTCTGATCTCCTACAGAAAATCGAACGTCTGAATCAGCCCTTATGCTTTCGGAGTACTTGGAGTAGAATTTTTTTTTTCTACCTATTTCTGCAAAATTCTCAATCTTAGATGCCTAAGAGTGCATCTGCGTTCTGTCATTTATCACACAAGATGTCCTGCGCTATTACTCAGGGAATCCGAACTAGTTTACTGCATTTTGTGTTGTCAATGGTATCAAACAACGTAACTAAGTCACCTATAAATAAATCGATCTTTCTATATCATAAATATCTAAATATACATATTCACCTATAAAAAATATATTAGTCCATATATACCAGTACATGAAAGAATACAGTGGATAAGTGAATAATATTCAGGATTATTGGCTTTTAAAAAAGGATTTCATAATGACAACTGAACAATAGTTATTCCGGACACCAGGATCAGACCCCACTTTTATCTTGTTGTCAGAAACTACTGGTTGTGATCTACAGCACATTCATACAATTGTCTTTTTACTTATTTCGCTGAAAACAGGCAGTATTACAACATTTTTATTTTGTAGGGAAAAAAAAAGTGGTTAAAATATGGACTAAAAATGTAACCGCCCTAAGCCCTGTCTCTAAAGATGGCTGCAAAGGTAAAGATTATGACCACCAACCCCACTTGTTACAGTATATTTCACCTATAAACACATTTTTGCAGCTTACATGTCATTGAGTACACACATTGCATTACTTCTCTTGTACTGATCCTGATTTACGGCCAGGATGACACTCCAGAGCTGCATTCACAATTCAGCAGGACTGAAAGCTGAAATCTCACAGAATTTCTTCCTGGCTGAATGTCTGTACGGAGCTTGCTCTAGCCATTTGTATTCTGGAAAATATCATCTTTACACCAGATAGTACAATAATGATATGCGGAATGCGAACTGCGCCACTTCATTATTGGAGCTCTGTTAGGGGTGTCTGTCCATCCCCTGTTTCTAAAGAAAACCAGCAGCGCAGACATATTCTACAAGCCGTAATCCAGGATCAATATAACAAAGTAATCAAACTGTATGTACATAAAATATGAAATAGAATCTGTAATCAGATTTTTGATATGTACTCTAAGAGCAGCATAATATAGGGGCAGAGACCTCGATTCCAGTGATGTGTCACATGCTGGTCTGCATGTTGTCATTTTGATACAATCAGCTTTTGCTTGCTGCAGATGTAGCAGTGCTCACAATCCTGATCTGTGTATTACCCCATCCATAACCACTAATTAACAGAAATCTGGTAATCAGTGGTTAAAGCAGGGTTGGACTAGGATGCACAAGGCCAGATTTTCTGTAGTGATAATCTCCTATTGATAAAATACTCATTTTATTGAAAAAGCAACACAGCCTAATAAGTGACTCATCATTGGAATTACTGTCTCAGGCCCTATATCATGGTGCTCTCAGGTTACATAGCAAAATCTGTCAAATTGCGTTTAAAGATGGAAATACCTATTAACTAATTAACTACAATTATTAGGCCCATTGTAGTAAAATGATTATTTGTAACTGCTGGAAATCAGGTCATTGGGTGTTCTTTTGTATTTTTATATACTGCACATGGGGACATTTTTAAAGCGAAATTTGATTTTAACACTATTTGCAACTTGCCCGACAAGAGGTAATTTGAAGTATATTAGTGCGATTCAGATGAACCCATATGTGCTGTAGCGTGTCTAAGATGCCCCAAATCATCCAGCACGAGCCTTTGTGAGAAAATTGGGCACATTTTAGGACTTCCCAAATATGAGTACATGTGACCCATGGGTTCTCTTTTTAACACGGATTTTTAAATAGAGCAGGAAGGAGGCCGCAACAGCTCTTTAAAGGGCACTCTGGCCAAACCGATGACCTGCACTGCTGACTGCAGGCCTGAGGGGGCAGTGTATAATATATACACCTTTTAGAAGTACTTCCTATTGCTGAAATCAGCCATCAGTCTTCAGTATCACAACATTTTCAGATGATAAAACAGTAACAAATTAATATTTTTTGCACGTACGGCAAGCTCTTGTAAATACTATGCAAAGTGTATGGTCATTTTAGTTACTGACCAAAGTTCATAGGTTCATATTACATTAAAACAGGTTTAGAAATTAACATATTAATGAAGTCACATTTTAACAAAACCATTAGATTATTGCCCAAAGCCCGCAGTGTACAATTGGATCACCACTTCCGAACTAATTAAAAACAAGTACATGATTTTGTCACCTGCTATAAAATCCCAACCAAACACATCCTACATAGAATCAGACGGGATTTGTTTAGCTTTCTCCATTTTACAGCCAATGACAATTGTAAATTATTTACCATCCGAACCTATTAACTGTCCTGGACGACTAAGCCGTTCCCATCCCCTTATCAAATGGAAAAAAACTGCTTCCGGTAGAGCAAACTATTTCTTATTCATCCAGAAAAATGTAGTTTTATCCTTACTGAAAATAATAATGTACATTCGTGTGCTTTCATTATCGTAAAAAGAAGAGGCTCTTCGGATTACCCATTACAAATTTAGTGCAATTCAGTAGAAAATCACATTGTGATTTATTAAGCAACCATCTTTTTGTAGCTAAAATGTAGTGTTTGTGTGGCGTGGAAGCTTGTAACAAGTCTCCATAATGTTTGGCTTCCAATACATATGGCGTAGTCCCTGTCCTGGACTACAGCTCCACGTAAAGGACTGCTACGCGAGTAGCGAGGCTGTAACACAATCGCTGAGTAGTGGCCCAGTCCCTTCTACATACTCCAGGAAGAACCCAGCCATGTAGCACGGCCGCAGCTCATATACTAAACGTTATCGGTCCTTGTTGGAGGCGGAATTGCTGTACAGTCTCATGGCCTTCCGGCAAATAAGCCAAAACCAATATATCTGTGGGGCCATAATGGTGCCCATTGTAATGTTGCAGTGCAGGGGGATGTTGAAGGGCACTTTGTATAGTGGAATCCCAAACTGCTTCCCGTAGGCGTGGTACATGAAAGGAAACAGCAGGATACGGCAGGCGAAAAATGTGAGCAGGACAAAAGCACCGTTCACTTTGTGCAATAAGGAGTTCTGCAAGTTCATCTGTAGGAAATAAGATACATTGTATTAGTATGAATGCCAGTCACAATAAACGTATCGCCTATGGGGGTCACTAAACCTACATTCAAAGTATCACATTATGGCATAACTTTACATTTACAAATGCTAAACACTATATAAGCCCTTATATATAGTTTACAGGGGACTAGGGCATAGGTGATTTGGCATTAGGTGAGTGTAATGTGTTTTTTTATTTGAATTTGGATTTATTTTAGATGCTTTATTTTATTTATATTTTTAAGTTTGAGCACAGGCGCCTGCTAAGGAGAGACTACTTATCCAATCAGGGGCGTCTGCTATCACTGTTATAAGCGACAGCAGACATAGCCTGATGGTAGTAGTAGTCTCATCAGCTGATGCCTGCTGAACTGCGGTAAGCTTTTTACCGCGGATTACAGTATCTCTGCGAGGTCACGCTGACATCTGACAGACGGTAACAATCTTACCCGCGGTAATGTTACCGCTGATGAGAACTGCTGGTGTTTCCCGCACTGTCACACATGACAGCGTGGCAAACACCAAAGGAAGTCCGTAAAAACTCGGCAAATCCGCAAACATTTTTATACCTGCGCTCTTGCTGCGGATTTGACTGACTCAACTGAATTCAATGGGTAAAAAATGCTACAAATCTGCACAAAGAATTGACATGCTGCAGAATAAAACACACTGAAATTCTCAAAGGAAAATTACTGATAATGTGCACAACACTTCAGGATTGTCATTGAGTTAGCTTGAATAAGGATTCCCTAGCCTTTTTGGCGCATTTCAGAGTGGAAAAAACGCTGCCTAAAAGCACCGTATGCACACAGCTTGATGGTCCTGCAATCTATCAGAAACAGCCAGAGCCCTAAGAGGAAGACAGAAGCAGTTTATTACTATTTCGGTCTCCTTTTCTAGTCTACATAGCTACAATGCCTGCTGTGCTGATGCTTCTATTAGGCCGGGGTCATACTTGCGAATTCAATGCGAGTGCTGGACCGGAGTCTGCGGCAGCATGTATTTCTATGCAGCTGAACACTGCGGTCCTGAGTGCCGGCGGCAGTACCGCACTTAATGCGAGAGACTCGAGTGATTTTCCTGCATTGAACTCACAAGGGTGACCCCGGCCTTAGACCCGGTGAACACATGAATGCGAAGGTCGGCCTTTTATAGCAAAGCTGCTGGGTCTTGGCAGATCCAGATCACCTCTGTAAGTGCCCTGCGTCAGGACAGTGAATTTGATCCACTGTAATCGGGGTTCGCATAAATGCCTCAGCTACAGTAACAATTATATCATAAAATAAATGTCATTTATCTATTGGGATATTTTACGAGTTCATAGGGGATATATCATTTAAGATATATAATAAAATCAAATTAAAGCAATAAAAATGTCCTCACCCTCCCCCCCCAAAAAAAAAACACATAAATACACCATATAAGTGCATTTTAACTCCTTTCTGCCATCAGACGGAATAGTACGTCCAGTGGCAGTACCCATGTACTCCAGCGGTAAGCCCGCATCCAAGCCGGGACATGTCAGCTGTTTTGAACAGCTGACATGTGCCTGCGATAGGCTCGGGCAGAATCTCGATCAACCAGTGCCTATTAACTAGATAAATGCCGCTGTCAAACTCTGACAGCAGCTTTTAACAAGCGCTTCCGGCCGGAAATGCACGCACCACTGACCCCCCCCCCTTGTCACGTGATCGGGGGTCATCGGTGCGTCGGCATAACAACCAGAGGTCTCCAGCAGACCTCTATGGTTGTTGATACCAGATTGCTATGAGCACTAATCAGTGTTCAGCGCTCATAGCAATGCAGTAATTTTGCTACATAGGGGCGACCTGTGCATCACCCCTATGTAGCAGGACCGATCAGGCTATGCCAGCTTCTAGCCTCCCATGGAGGCTATTGAAGCACAGCAAAAGTTAAAAAAAAAAATGTTTTTAAAAATATGAAATATATATATATATATATATATATATATATATATATATATATATATATATATATATATATATATATATAATGTTCAAATCACCCCCCTTTCACCCCATTCAAAATAGAACAAACAAAGAAAATCAAACATACACATATTTGGTATCGCCGCATTCAGAATCTCCAGATCTATCAATAAAAAGAAAGCATTAACCTGATCCCTAAATGGCATAGTGAGAAAAAAGTTAAAAACGCCAGAATTACATTTTTTGATCGCCGCGACATTGAATTAAAATGCAATAACGGGCAATCAAAGGATTGTATCTGCGCCAAAATGGTATCAATAAAAACATCAGCTCGGCACACAAAAAATAAGCCCTCACCCGACCCCAGATCACGAAAAATGGAGATAAGGGTATCGGAAAATTGCGCAATTTTTTTTTTAGCAAAGTTTGGAATTTTTTTTACCACTTAGATAAAGCTTAACCTAGACATGTTTGGTGTCTTTGAACTCGTAATAACCTGGAGAATCATAATGGCAGGTCAGTTTTAGCATTTACTGAACCTAGCAAAAAAGCCAAACAAAAAACAAATGTGTGATTGCACTTTTATGCAATTTCACCGCACTTGCAATTTTTTTCCCGTTTTCTAGTACACGACATGGTGAGACCAATGGTGTCGTTCATATTGCCATATTGACGGAAAAAAAAAAAAAAAAAAGGTTATGGCTCTGGGAAGGAGGAGATAGAAAAACGAAAATGCAAAAACGAAAACAGCACCGGGGTTAATACACATACAATACATAAAAACAAAAGACTTATAATTATTAGTACATATTATATTCACAAGGTGCAATGATCTGCATCATTAACTCAAAAGGTTTAGTGTATAACGTAGAACAGTATAAACAAACGGCTAAAAATCATACTTTTCTATTGTTACGTCGCAAAAAAATTAAAAATAATTTACTACAGTACTTTCTATGCTGTTTAAGTACCCCCTAACAGGGCCAAAATATAATAAAATGCAGCAAATATCATGCAGCAATGTTGGTAAAAATAAAACGGTTTGTCAAAATGTAAAGAAAGAATATCGTAATTATGTATTAAAAAAGAAGCTTGTAATTAAGGGTTAAAAGTATAGAGCCAAGTTATGGCCCCTCAAGCAAAAGACTCTGCAACTGCTTGAGGATTTTAAATTGCTCAAAAGACAGTAGTCATTGTATGATTAACTCCTTGAACCCTGACACCTACCTGTATTAAAAGTTTGCCAAGTGATACAAATGGTGTGCTCAGTTCTGCAACTAGGAGACAGCCAACATAAAAATCGCCAATATCTCCCCTAATAAACTGCAAAAGATAAGCAAATAAAATTGTAAAGACCATTGAGATGAGTATATGCGATGTATAAGACCTGGCGGGGAGAAATGCCTGGTATGCCAGCGTGTTGTGACAAGTATGAGACTACAGCTTCTGGTATTTGGGATTTACATGGTGATTTGTATAGTGAGCACAAACCCGGGCTTACATTTTGTATTCGATGAATGTCCTCATGCCTCAATGTTACCATAATGTCCATCACAATATTACAAGTATACTGTAGTGGTCACATAATTAGCTAAAAGACCCTTGTATGGGCCAGATTGGAGACCCTGGACATGCTAATGACTTCACAGATTATATATATATATATATATATATATATATATATATATATATATATATACATACATATATATATATATATATATATATGTTATATGAAAAAGTTTGCGCACCCTTATTAATCTTAAGCTTAATGTTTTATAAAAATAGTTTTTTTTGCAACAGCTAAAGTTTTATATATCTAATAACTGTTGGACACAGTAATGTTTCTGCCTTGAAATGAGGTTTATTGTACTAACAGAAAATGTGCAATCTGCATTTAAACACAATTTGACAGGTGCATAAGTATGGGCACCCCACCATAAAAGTGACATTAATATTTCGTAGATCCTCCTTTTGCAAAAAATTACAGCCTCTAGTCGCTTCCTGTAGCTTTTAATGAGTTCATGGATCCTGGATGAAGGTATTTTTGACCATTCCTCTTTACAAAACAATTCCAGTTCAGTTAAGTTTGATGGCCGCCGAGCATGGACAGCCCTCTTCAAATGATCCCACAGATGTTCAATGATATTCAGGTCTGGGGACTGGGATGGCCATTCGAGAACAGTGTAATTGTTCCTCTGCATGAATGCCTGAGTAGATTTGGAGCGGTGTTTTGGACCATTGTCTTGCTGAAAGATCCATCCCCTGCGTAACTTCAACTTTGTCACTGATTCATGAACATTATTGTCAAGAATCTGCTGATACTGAGAGGAATCCATGTGTCCCTCAACTTTAACAAGATTCCCGATGCCGGCATTGGCCACACAGCCCCAAAGCATGATGGAACCTCCACCAAATTTTACTGTGGGTAGGAAGTGTTTTTCTTGGAATGCTGTGTTTTTTGGCCGCCATGCATAACGCCTTTTTGTATGTCCAAACAACTCAATCTTGGTTTCATCAGTCGACAGGACCTTCTTCCAAAAAGAAATTGGCATCTCCAAATGTGCTTTTGCATACCTCAGCCGACTCTGTTTGTGGCGTGCTTGCAGAAACGGCTTCTTTCGCATCACTCTCCCATACAGCTTCTCCTTGTGCAAAGTGCGTTGTATAGTTGACCGATGCACAGTGACACCATCTGCAGCAAGTTGATGCTGCAGCTCTCTGGAGGTGGTCTGAGGATTGTCCTTGACTGATCTCACCATTCTTCTTCTCTGCCTTTCTGATGTTTTTCTTGGCCTGCCACTTCTGGCCTTAACAAGAACTGTACCTGTGTTCTTCCATTTCCTTACTATGTTCCTCACAGTGGAACTTGACAGGCTAAATCTCTGAGACAGCTTTTTGTATCCTTCCCCTGAACAACTATGTTGAATAATCTTTGTTTTCAGATCATTAGACTGTTGTTTTGAGGAGCCCATGATGCCACTCTTCAGAGGAGAATCAAACAGGAGAACAACTTGTAAGTGGCATCTTTAAGTAGCTTTAGAAGTTCAAAGCTCAATGAGGTTAGAAAACCAAAAAAAGTGCTTTAGTAAGTCAGTAAAAAGTAGGTAGGAGTATTTAAAACAAGAAAATGATAAGGGTGCCCAAATTTATGCACCTGTCAAATTTTGTTTGAATGCAGATTGCACATTTTCTGTTAGTACAATAAACCTCATTTCAAGGCATAAACATTACTGTGTCCAACAGTTATTAGATATGTGAAACTGAAATAGCTGTTGCAAAAAATTTTTTTTTTATAAAACATTAAGCTTAAGATTAATGGGGTGCCCAAACTTATTCATATAACTGTATGTATGTATATATATATATATATATATATATATATATATATGCGTATATATATATATATATATATATATATATATATATATATATATATATATATATATATATATATATATATATATATATATATATATATATATATATATATATCTATAATATAACGCTGGGAGCGTCACTCTGTCCGAAGCCTTCATAGACTGCGCAAGTCTATAAAGCAGGAGATTGCGGTATGCGTAAACACTGAACGCACACCGCGATCTCCAACGGAGAGGCAGGGACGCGCCAGGAGGGTAAGCATTATATTCACCTGTCCCCCGTTCCAGCGCTGCGTGCGGCTCCGTGTTCCGGGTCCTCTGCTGTGACGTTCACAGTTCAGAGGGCGCGATGACGCGCTTAATGCGCGCCGCCCTCTGACTGAACAGTCACAGCCAGAGGACCTGGAAGAAGCGGCACGCAGCGCTGGATCAGGGCCAGGTGAATATAGCAAGTGTCGGGGGCCTGAGCTAGCGGCGATACCGGCACCTGACCCCCACAGCGCACCAGTGTCCCCGCCTGCTCAGGCACCCCAGCACTCGGTGGCCAGCGACGATAAGTGAGTATGTTATTTTTTTTTTTTTTACATATCGCAGCAGCGTACGGGGCATATAATACAATGGAGCATGTTAAGGGGGCCATCAACCATAATGGAGCAGTGTACGGGGCATATACCATGGAGTATCTTATGAGGGCCATCAACCATAATGGAGCAGTGTACGGGGCATATACTATGGAGCATCTTATGGGGGCCATAAACCTTTATAGAGCAGCGTATGGGGCATATGGATGGGAGCAGCAAATTACAGAACGGTGGCGCAGAATGGGAGCAGCACATGACAGAACGGGGGCGCAGGATGGGAGCAGCACATGACAGAATAGGGCAGCACATGACAGAACGGGGGTGCAGGATGGCAGCAGCACATGACAGAACAGGGGCGCAGGATGGCAGCAGCACATGACAGAACGGGGGCGCAGGATGGGAGCAGCACATGTCAGAATGGAGGCGCAGGATGGCAGTAGCACATGACAGAACGGGGGCGCAGGATGGCAGCAGCACATGACAGAATGGGGGTGCAGGATGGAAGCAGCACATGACAGGATGGGGGCGCAGGATGGGAGCAGCAAATGACAGAATGGAGGCGTAGGATGGGTGCAGCACATGTCAGAATAGAGGCGCAGGATGGGTGTAGCACATGTCAGAATGGAGGCGCAGGATGGGTGCAGCACATGTCAGAATGGGGGCGCAGGATGGGAGCAGCACATGTCAGAATGGGGAGCAGGATGGGAGCAGCACATGACAGAATGGGGGCGCAGGATGGGTGCAGCACATGACAGGATGGGGGCGCAGGATGGAGCAGCACATGACAGGATGGGGGCGCAGGATGGAGCAGCTCATGACAGGATGGGGACGCATGATGGAGCAGCACATGACAGGATGGGAACGCAGGATGGAGCAGCACATGAAAGGATGGAGACCATATACCAATATAAATGCTCGCCACCCGGGCGTAGAACGTCTGTATGGAGCATCTTATGGGGTCATAATCAACATTTGTGCAGCATTATATGGGGCATATTTTAATATGGAGCATCTTATGGAGCCCATCATAAACTGTATGGAGCATTATATGGGGCTCCTGATTCAATATGGATATTCAAAAAACACTTAACCTACTGATGTCTCAATTAATTTTACTTTTATTGGTATCTATTTTTATTTTTGAAATTTACCGGTAGCGGCTGCATTTTCCACCCTAGGCTTATACTCGAGTCATTAAGTTTTCCCAGTTTTTTTGTGGCAAAATTAGGGGGGGGGGTCGGCTTATACTCGGGTCAGCTTATACTCGAGAATATACGGTATTCGCTCTTCATCCAACCGCCTCCAAGACTTCTCCCGAATATCCCCCATCCTCTGGAATTCTTTGCCCCAACACGTCCGACTATCAACCACATTCGGATCCTTCAGACGGAACCTGAAAACTCATCTCTTCAGGAAAGCCTACAGCCTGCACTGACCCCGCTGCCTCATCACTACCGAAGCTACCGCCTCACCAACACCGGATCTCCTGCAACCCTCAACCTACTGTCTCCTTCTCCATAATCCTGTAGAATGTAAGCCTGCAAGGGCAGGGTCCTCGCCCCTCTGTATCAGTCTGTCATTGTTAGTTTGCTTACTGTAAGTGTTATCTGTAACTTGTATGTAACCCCTTCTCATGTACAGCACCATGGAATCAATGGTGCTATATAAATAAATAATATATATATATATATATATATATATATATACACACACACACATATGCATACACAGTGTACCACAATGATATAGATAGTAATCTTATATAAGAATTAGAAAATTAATAAAGAAGTAAGAAAAATAAATAATATGCACTCATGTTCTTGTCTAATGATCTTACACAGCGCATTGATCTCTGGGAACAGAAAACAAGCACAACTTGAAACTTGGCTTAAAGGGTTGTGCGGCCTTGGGACTCTATGACTGCAGACTGCTGACAGCGTGTGGTGGGCACACTGTCACGATTCCCCAGTATTTGCATACTTGCAGTCATGTGCAGACTCGACTCATCTGGGCTCTTCTCAATTCTCCTCCATGGAGAGAAGCCAGACGAGATTAGTCAGCATGTGGTCGTAAGTATGCAGGAACGGGGAATTATGTTAGTGTGCGCACCGGATGCTGTCGCGATTCAGCAGTCACACAGTGGTTTGCACAAGCCTGCAAAGCCTCATTAAAAGCGTTTAATACAACTGAAAAAAATGTCAGCACCACAAACAGCACCACTAATGTCCATGGGTTGTGTGTGGGGTTATAGCTTAGTCCCATTTAGAACCACATACAGCCAATGGACAAGAATGACACCGATTTTGGGGAAAAATAATGCAATGAAACGTTTCTTTCACATTTTCTGCTATTACGACAATGGCATACTACCATAAATGAACACAGTCAGTTCTCCTGTTTGGGGCACTTACCAGTCCAATTGGCACAAGGATGGTCAGGATCGATATGTGATGGACAAGCATTAGGAATTCCTTCTTCAGAAGACTGTTGATTGCAGCAGAAAAGTGGTCGTTCCCATTTAAGACTTTGCTGTCTTTACACTTAAACCAATGGCGAAGATACATTGCATATGTGTCGTACACCATGTACGGGATTACAAACCATATATATGCTGTAGCCAGCCAGTGTCTGTGGGTAAAAAATACAGTATCAGTGAATACTTTTATCCTCTGAATACTCAGAATTGAATATTTCATGTCCAGTTATTTGTTTTCATAAGACGTTCTATTATCTTGTACTTCTTTGTAGAAAACAAACTGCTGGACTAACAGACTTCCTTGATAACTTGATTAAAGGTGAGGTGCCACTTTTTTATTATTTAAAAAATAAAAAAAATCACATAAGTTGTTTTAACCTATGTTCTATTAAATTATATTTATGGGTTTTTAATATATAATTTTAATGCAGGCACTGGGGGCTGCCATTTTACTTTCCAGGTGTGTAAGAGTCGCTACATGGCACTTACTGTCTGCAAATACAGCTGCCCCAAGGCACAGGAGACAGTGGTCGGACGACGACCCTCTCTTGATCACTGTATCCACATCAGCTGTGGCTGCCCAATTCACAGTTGTAGGTGTGGCCAGGCGCCATTTTATGCTCCATTTACCCTCTGTTACCAGGAGCAGTATCCGGAAGCTGTACTGTTCACTTCCGGCATTATATGTTCTGGGTTGAGAGGAGGGCAAGGAGCGGAGACCAGAGGAGAAGGCAGCAGTGAAGATCGTGGACAGGAGGAGCAGCGACAATAGAAGCGTGGCGGTGACTTCATCCGCTGGTAAGTACAGGGCTGCTGCAGTCTGAGTATCAGACATGCTACATTTGTGCAGAGGCCAAAATATGAGGGAAGAGAGGAATGAAATGGAAATATGAGGGAGGGGGGCATGGAATATGAGGGAGGCGGAGCCATGGAATGTGAGGGAGGCGGAGCCATGGAATATGAGGGAAGAGGAGCCATGGAATATGAGGGAAGAGGAGCCATGGAATATGAGGGAAGAGGAGACATGGGATATGAGGGAAGAGGAGCCATGGAATGTGAGGGAGGCAGAGCCATGGAATATGAGGGAAGAGGAGTCATGGAATATGAGGGAAGAGGAGCCATGGAATGTGAGGGAAGAGGAGTCATGGGATATGAGGGAAGAGGAGCCATGGAATATGAGGGAAGAGGAGCCATGGGATATGAGGGAAGAGGAGCCATGGGATATGAGGGAAGAGGAGCCATGGGATATGAGGGAAGAGGAGTCATGGGATATGAGGGAAGAGGAGCCATGGAATATGAGGGAGGTGGAGCCATGGAATGTGAGGGAAGAGGAGTCATGGAATATGAGGGAAGAGGAGCCATGGGATATGACGGAAGAGGAGTCATGGAATATGAGGGAAGAGGAGTCATGGAATATGAGGGAGGCGGAGCCATGGAATGTGAGGGAGGCAGAGCCATGGAATATGAGGGAAGAGGAGACATGGGATATGAGGGAAGAGGAGCCATGGAATATGAGGGAAGAGGAGCCATGGGATATGAGGGAAGAGGAGCCATGGGATATGAGGGAAGAGGAGTCATGGGATATGACGGAAGAGGAGCCATGGAATATGAGGGAAGAGGAGACATGGAATATGAGGGAAGAGGACTCATGGGATATGAGGGAAGAGGAGCCATGGAATATGAGGGAGGTGGAGCCATGGAATGTGAGGGAAGAGGAGCCATGGGATATGAGGGAAGAGGAGCCATGGGATATGACGGAAGAGGAGTCATGGAATATGAGGGAAGAGGAGTCATGGAATATGAGGGAGGCGGAGCCATGGAATGTGAGGGAGGCAGAGCCATGGAATATGAGGGAAGAGGAGACATGGGATATGAGGGAAGAGGAGCCATGGAATATGAGGGAAGAGGAGCCATGGGATATGAGGGAAAAGGAGCCATGGGATATGAGGGACGCAGAGCCATGGAATATGAGGGAAGAGGAGTCATGGAATATGAGGGAGGGGGCATGGAATATGAGGGAAGAGGAGCCATGGAATGTGAGGGAAGAGGAGCCATGGAATGTGAGGGAAGAGGAGCCATGGGATATGAGGGAAGAGGAGCCATGGAATATGAGGGAAGAGGAACCATGGAATATGAGGGAAGAGGAGACATGGAATATGAGGGAGGCGGAGCCATGGAATGTGAGGGAAGAGGAGCCATGGGATATGAGGGAGGCGGAGCCATGGAATATGAGGGAGGCGGAGCCATGGAATATGAGGGAGGCGGAGCCATGGAATATGAGTGAAAAGGAGTCATGGAATATGAGGGAGGGAGCATGGAATATGAGGGAAGAAGAGCCATGGAATATGACGGAGGGGGAGACATGGAATATGACGGAGGGGGATGACATGGAATATGAGGGAGACGGAGCCATGGAATATGAGGGAGGCGGAGCCATGGGATATGAGGGAGGCGGAGCCATGGGATATGAGGGAGGCGGAGCCATGGGATATGAGGGAGGCGGAGCCATGTAATATGAGGGAAGAGGAGCCATGGAATATGGGGGAAGAGGAGCCATGGGATATGAGGGAAGAGGAGCCATGGGATATGAGGGAAGAGGAGCCATGGGATATGAGGGAGGTGGAGCCATGGGATATGAGGGAGGTGGAGCCATGGGATATGAGGGAAGAGGAGCCATGGGATATGAGGGAAGAGGAGTCATGGAATATGAGAGAAGAGGAGCCATGGAATATGAGGGAAGAGGAGACATGGAATATGAGGGAAGAGGAGACATGGAATATGAGGGAAGAGGAGCCATGGGATATGAGGGAAGAGGAGTCATGGAATATGAGGGAAGAGGAGCCATGGAATATGAGGGATGTGGAGCCATGGAATATGAGGGAGGCAGAGCCAAGGAATATGAGGGAAGAGGAGTCATGGAATATGAGGGAGGGGGCATGGAATATGAGGGAAGAGGAGCCATGGAATATGAGGGAAGAGGAGCCATGGAATGTGAGGGAAGAGGAGCCATGGGATATGAGGGAAGAGGAGCCATGGAATATGAGGGAAGAGGAGCCGTGGAATATGAGGGAAGAGGAGACATGGAATATGAGGGAGGCAGAGCCATGGAATATGAGGGAAGAGGAGTCATGGAATATGAGGGAGGGGGCATGGAATATGAGGGAAGAGGAGCCATGGAACATGAGGGAAGAGGAGCCATGGAATGTGAGGGAAGAGGAGCCATGGGATATGAGGGAAGAGGAGCCATGGAATATGAGGGAAGAGGAGACATGGAATATGAGGGAGGCGGAGCCATGGAATATGAGGGAAGAGGAGCCATGGAATATGAGGGAAGAGGAGCCATGGGATATGAGGGAGGCGGAGCCATGGAACGAGGGAGGCGGAGCCATGGAATATGAGGGAGGCAGAGCCATGGAATATGAGGGAAGAGGAGTCATGGAATATGAGGGAGGGGCATGGAATATGAGGGAAGAGGAGCCATGGAATATGACGGAGGGAGACATGGAATAACTTCGTTATACCAAGAAACAGAAAGATGATCGGCACAGAGCTTCACTATAGCGCAATTGGAGATTCGCTTAAACGATCTGTTTCAGAAGGACAGATGAGGTCTCCCTTGCTGTGAGCTGCGGGTGGTGCTATGCAATCGTCAGAGTTTTGTACAAGACCATATAATGAGAAGAAAAATGATGCAGCACTCACCCTTGCGCTTCTTCCAAGTGTGCTCTTTATTCAGCAAAACATACTATGCATAGTATGAACTGGCATACGCAGTGATCTGTGAGGGAGCGGGAGTGAGGAGAGTCCGGTCTCTCCTCACTCCCGCTCCCTCACAGATCACTGCGTATGCCAGTTCATACTATGCATAGTATGTTTTGCTGAATAAAGAGCACACTTGGAAGAAGCGCAAGGGTGAGTGCTGCATCATTTTTCTTCTCATTATATGGAGACATGGAATATGAGGGAGGGGGAGACATGGAATATGAGGGAAGAAGAGCCATGGGATATGAGGGAAGAGGAGCCATGGAACGAGGGAGGCGGAGCCATGGAATATGAGGGAGGCAGAGCCATGGAATATGAGGGAAGAGGAGTCATGGAATATGAGGGAGGGGCATGGAATATGAGGGAAGAGGAGCCATGGAATATGACGGAGAGAGACATGGAATATGAGGGAGGGGGAGACATGGAATATGAGGGAGGGAGGGAGAGACATGGAATATGAGGGAGGGGGACACATGAAATATGAGGGAGGTGGAGCCATGGAATATGAGGGAGGCAGAGCCATGGAATATGAGGGAAGAGGAGTCATGGAATATGAGGGAGGGGGCATGGAATATGAGGGAAGAGGAACCATGGAATATGACTAGGGGGAGACATGCAATATGAGGGAGGGGAAGACATGGAATATGAGGAAGGGGGAGACATGGAATGTGAGGGAGGCAGAGCCATGGCATATGAGGGAAGAGGAGACATGGGATATGAGGGAAGAGGAGCCATGGAATATGAGGGAAGAGGAGCCATGGGATATGAGGGAAGAGGAGCCATGGGATATGAGGGAAGAGGAGTCATGGGATATGAGGGAAGAGGAGCCATGGAATATGAGGGAGGTGGAGCCATGGAATGTGAGGGAAGAGGAGCCATGGGATATGACGGAAGAGGAGTCATGGAATATGAGGGAAGAGGAGCCATGGAATATGAGGGAAGAGGAGCCATGGGATATGAGGGAAGAGGAGCCATGGGATATGAGGGAAGAGGAGTCATGGAATATGAGGGAGGGGGCATGGAATATGAGGGAAGAGGAGCCATGGAATGTGAGGGAAGAGGAGCCATGGAATGTGAGGGAAGAGGAGCCATGGGATATGAGGGAAGAGGAGCCATGGAATATGAGGGAAGAGGAACCATGGAATATGAGGGAAGAGGAGACATGGAATATGAGGGAGGCGGAGCCATGGAATGTGAGGGAAGAGGAGCCATGGGATATGAGGGAGGCGGAGCCATGGAATATGAGGGAGGCGGAGCCATGGAATATGAGGGAGGCGGAGCCATGGAATATGAGTGAAGAGGAGTCATGGAATATGAGGGAGGGAGCATGGAATATGAGGGAAGAAGAGCCATGGAATATGACGGAGGGGGAGACATGGAATATGACGGAGGGGGATGACATGGAATATGACGGAGGGGGATGACATGGAATATGAGGGAGACGGAGCCATGGAATATGAGGGAGGCGGAGCCATGGAATATGAGGGAGGCGGAGCCATGGGATATGAGGGAGGCGGAGCCATGGGATATGAGGGAGGCGGAGCCATGGGATATGAGGGAAGAGGAGCCATGTAATATGAGGGAAGAGGAGCCATGGAATATGGGGGAAGAGGAGCCATGGGATATGAGGGAAGAGGAGCCATGGGATATGAGGGAAGAGGAGTCATGGAATATGAGGGAAGAGGAGCCATGGGATATGAGGGAGGTGGAGCCATGCAATATGAGGGAAGAGGAGCCATGGGATATGAGGGAAGAGGAGCCATGGGATATGAGGGAAGAGGAGCCATGGGATATGAGGGAAGAGGAGTCATGGAATATGAGAGAAGAGGAGCCATGGAATATGAGGGAAGAGGAGACATGGAATATGAGGGAAGAGGAGACATGGAATATGAGGGAAGAGGAGACATGGAATATGAGGGAAGAGGAGCCATGGGATATGAGGGAAGAGGAGTCATGGAATATGAGGGAAGAGGAGCCATGGAATATGAGGGATGTGGAGCCATGGAATATGAGGGAGGCAGAGCCATGGAATATGAGGGAAGAGGAGTCATGGAATATGAGGGAGGGGGCATGGAATATGAGGGAAGAGGAGCCATGGAATATGAGGGAAGAGGAGCCATGGAATGTGAGGGAAGAGGAGCCATGGGATATGAGGGAAGAGGAGCCATGGAATATGAGGGAAGAGGAGCCATGGAATATGAGGGAAGAGGAGACATGGAATATGAGGGAGGCAGAGCCATGGAATATGAGGGAAGAGGAGTCATGGAATATGAGGGAGGGGGCATGGAATATGAGGGAAGAGGAGCCATGGAACATGAGGGAAGAGGAGCCATGGAACGTGAGGGAAGAGGAGCCATGGGATATGAGGGAAGAGGAGCCATGGAATATGAGGGAAGAGGAGCCATGGAATATGAGGGAAGAGGAGACATGGAATATGAGGGAGGCGGAGCCATGGAATATGAGGGAAGAGGAGCCATGGAATATGAGGGAAGAGGAGCCATGGGATATGAGGGAGGCGGAGCCATGGAACGAGGGAGGCGGAGCCATGGAATATGAGGGAGGCAGAGCCATGGAATATGAGGGAAGAGGAGTCATGGAATATGAGGGAGGGGCATGGAATATGAGGGAAGAGGAGCCATGGAATATGACGGAGGGAGACATGGAATATGAGGGAGGGGGAGACATGGAATATGAGGGAGGGAGAGACATGGAATATGAGGGAGGGGGACACATGGAATATGAGGGAGGTGGAGCCATGGAATATGAGGGAGGCAGAGCCATGGAATATGAGGGAAGAGGAGTCATGGAATATGAGGGAGGGGGCATGGAATATGAGGGAAGAGGAGCCATGGAATATGAGGGAGGGGGAGCCATGGAATATGAGGGAAGAGGAGTCATGGAATATGAGGGAGGGGGCATGGAATATGAGGGAAGAGGAACCATGGAATATGACGAGGGGGAGACATGCAATATGAGGGAGGGGGAGACACGGAATATGAGGGAAGGAGACACATGGAATATGAGGGAGGGGGAGACATGGAATATGAGGGAGGGGGAGACATGGAATATGAGGGAGGGGGAGACATGGAATATGAGGGAGGGGGAGACATGGAATATGAGGGAAGAGGAGCCATGGAATATGAGGGAAGAGGAGCCATGGAATATGAGGGAAGAGGAGCCATGTTCTGGGTTGAGAGGAGGGCAAGGAGCGGAGACCAGAGGAGAAGGCAGCAGTGAAGATTGTGGACAGGAGGAGCAACGACAATAGAAGCGTGGCGGTGACTTCATCCGCTCGTAAGTACAGGGCTGCTGCAGTCTGAGTATCAGGCATGCTACATTTGTGCAGAGGCCAAAATATGAGGGAAGAGAGGAGTGAAATGGAAATATGAGGGAGGGGGAGACATGGGATATGAGGGAGGCAGAGCCATGGAATATGAGGGAGGCGGAGCCATGGAATATGAGGGAAGAGGAGACATGGGATATGAGGGAGGCGGAGCCATGGAATATGAGGGAAGAGGAGCCATGGAATATGAGGGAGGGGGAGACAAGAAATATGAGGGAGGCGGAGCCATGGAATATGAGGGAAGAGGAGCCATGGAATATGAGGGAGGGGGCATGGAATATGAGGGAAGAGGAGCCATGGAATATGACGGAGGGGGAGACATGGAATATGAGGGAGGGAGAGACATGGAATATGAGGGAGGGGGAGACATGGAATATGAGGGAAGAGGAGACATGGAATATGAGGGAAGAGGAGACATGGAATATGAGGGAGGCGGAGCCATGGAATATGAGGGAAGAGGAGCCATGGAATATGAGGGAAGAGGAGCCATGGGATATGAGGGAGGCGGAGCCATGGAACGAGGGAGGCGGAGCCATGGAATATGAGGGAGGCAGAGCCATGGAATATGAGGGAAGAGGAGTCATGGAATATGAGGGAGGGGCATGGAATATGAGGGAAGAGGAGCCATGGAATATGAGGGAGGGAGAGACATGGAATATGAGGGAGGGGGACACATGGAATATGAGGGAGGTGGAGCCATGGAATATGAGGGAGGGGGCATGGAATATGAGGGAAGAGGAGCCATGGAATATGACGGAGGGGGAGACATGGAATATGAGGGAGGGAGAGACATGGAATATGAGGGAGGGGGAGACATGTAATATGAGGGAGGGGGAGACATGGAACATGAGGGAGGGGAGACATGGAATATGAGGGAGGGGGACACATGGAATATGAGGGAGGGGGACACATGGAATATGAGGGAGGGGGAGACATGGAATATGAGGGAGGGGGAGACATGGAATATGAGGGAAGAGGAGCCATGGAATATGAGGGAAGAGGAGTCATGGAATATGAGGGAGGGGGCATGGAATATGAGGGAAGAGGAGCCATGGAATATGACGGAGGGGGAGACATGGAATATGAGGGAGGGGGAGACATGGAATATGAGGGAGGGAGAGACATGGAATATGAGGGAGGGGGACACATGGAATATGAGGGAGGGGGACACATGGAATATGAGGGAGGGGGACACATGGAATATGAGGGAGGGGGAGACATGGAATATGAGGGAAGAGGAGCCATGGAATATGAGGGAAGAGGAGTCATGGAATATGAGGGAGGGGGCATGGAGTATGAGGGAAGAGGAGCCATGGAATATGACGGAGGGGGAGACATGGAATATGAGGGAGGGGGAGACATGGAATATGAGGGAGGGAGAGACATGGAATATGAGGGAGGGAGAGACATGGAATATGAGGGAATATGAGGGAGTGATAGTCATGGAATATGAGGGAGGGGGAGACATGGAATATGAGGGAGGGGGAGACATGGAATATGAGGGAGGGGGAGACATGGAATATGAGGGAGGGGGAGACATGGAATATGAGGGAGGGGGACACATGGAATATGAGGGAGGGAGAGACATGGAATATGAGGGAGGGGGACACATGGAATATGAGGAAGGGGGACATTGAATATGAGTAATATATGGGGCAATTATACTGTGGAGAATTATGTGAGACCACAATACAAAGAGAAGCATGAATTGGCGACTGATGAGCGGTGTAGCTACTGATGTCACCTCTTCAGGGCCGCCAAGTCTCTTGGAGAGCAGTGGGACCGGAGTGGCTGCTGCAACTCTTACTTCACTGCCGGCATCCCGGCATGGCTTCCCACCATGCAGGGACACAGACTTATTCACCACTTCAGGCCTTGCAGTAAGCTCTGTGTCTTCTGCTAGCTGTACATACTTCCTGGCTGCATGGTTAGGGCAGCAGCACATGTGCTTCCTGATTGTTAAAGAAACAGTGCGCACATTCCTAATGTGTCCCCAGTCTATTGCTGATAGGCACTGGGTATTTAAAGCACCTCCACCTGTTGGGAGGTGCCTGAGCAACATTCTCCTTCAGTGTATTTGTATATCACAGCAAAAAACTGATTCAGTTGTAAGGATTGATTGAAAGGGCTCACAGTAATTCCTTACACATAAGATAAAACCATTATCCTTTATTATAACTTATTAAAATGACACAATACAAAAGAAAACCACTACACCAACACCAGAGCAAAAAATGAAAGATAAACACCACAGGGAGGTGCCTATCCCTGTGCTGGCCTGAGTCTCCCTACCTACCAGCGGAGGTTGGCGCCCTAGGGACCTGCGCAATGGTGCCCCCACTCCACGGCGGTTCCCCCTACTAGGCCCTGTTATTGTAGGGGAGGTGAGAGAAATTTTTAGGTAGGTGGGATAGAGGAGAAGTGTATTAGAGATGTCTAAATTATTAGCATGCTGGCTCTTTCTATTTCTTCAATTAAATATAGATCTTCCCCTATTTGTTGAGGATCTGTCTTGTATAATGGAGCCTAAGGTGACCATGCGGATTAATTGGTATGCAAAACATTCATAAAATCTTCTCTCTATATCCTAGATTGATGATAGTCTGTCCTATGCTCTGATAATCTATCCTATGCTCTGATGTATCTGCCTGTGGGAATAAACATCCTGGGACCCTGGGACCAACTGGTGTCCCCACTAGCAGATAGGGGAACACTTGATCCTTATAAAAAGATACTGGACATCGATAGCATTTTAACTAGAGCATCTGCTGAGGACAGAAGAAAGTGACTCAGTGCAGTGTGCAAAATACAAAGCTGGTGCATAAAAGGAGGGATTAATAGATAATAGGGCAGGAATTAATTGTGGATTATAGTAGGACCAACATATCAGAATTGCAGTGATGGTTGATCCTTAGGAGGCACTTATGAAGACAGATACATATAATACAAACCTCAGATAGACCAGACCCCTATATTAAATTGGACCGTTGAGGATCCCCACATATCAGACTCATGTCAGATATCCCTCTCATATGCACTCAACATCGATGCCAACACCAACAACAAATTAACACAACAAAACCCAGTGACACTCGAAGCTGAACTGCAACCCAACGTGTTTCCCCTCTTCCAAGGTTCATCAGGAGTATGATACAAAGCAAAGAGTACTTATCTCAAAAAGCATCGTATGAATTAAGAGTTCAGAATGCGCTCAATGGCCAGACAGTCGTCAGTAAACAGGGTCAATCACCTCTCTGGTGTGATGCAGGAGGAATGAATGAAAAGCTGCCTGCGCAGCCTCCTCGCCTGACCGGACATGAACTCATTAGCATGGGAAAGTTTCTGAACATTTACCCAGGCTGTAAAGTTCACCTAAAGGTACCGTCACACATAACGATATCGTTAACGATATCGTTGCTTTTTGTGACGTAGCAACGATATCGTTAACAAAATCGTTATGCGTGACAGCGACCAACGATCAGGCCCCTGCTGGGAGATCGTTGGTCGCTGGGGAATGATCAGGACTTTATTTCGTCGCTGGATCACCCGCTGGCATCGCTAAATCGGCGTGTGTGACGCCGATTCAGCGATGTCTTCACTGGTAACCAGGGTAAACATCGGGTAACTAAGCGCAGGGACGCGCTTAGTAACCCGATGTTTACCCTGGTTACCATTGTAAAAGTAAAAAAAAAACAAAAAAACACTACATACTTACATTCCTGTCACGTTCCCCCGGCGTCAGCTTCCCTGCGTCCCCCAGTGTCAGCGCCGGCCGTAAAGCAGAGCACAGCAGTGACGTCACCGCTCTGCTTTCCGGCCAGCGCTTACACAGTGTAGGGAAGCTGAGGCTGGGGGATGCGACAGGAATGTGAGTATGTAGTGTTTTTTTTTTTTACTTTTACAATGGTAACCAGGGTAAACATCGGGTTACTAAGCGCGGCCCTGCGCTTAGTAACCCGATGTTTACCCTGGTTACCCGGGGACCTCGGCATCGTTGGTCGCTGGAGAGCTGTCTGTGTGACAGCTCTCCAGCGACTAAACAGCGACGCTGCAGCGATCAGCATCGTTGTCGATATCGCTGCAGCGTCGCTAAATGTGACGGTACCTTAAGATCAGGTGGCTGACTACCGCTGACGTCACTGAGGCTGTGCAGCCTCCCCGCCTGACCGGACATGAACTCATTATCATGGGAAAGTTTCTGAACATTTACCCAGGCTGTAAAGTTCACCTAAGGTCAGGCGGCCGACTACCGCTGACGTCACTGAAGCTGCGCAGCCTCCCCGCCTGACCAGACATGAACTCATTATCATGGGAAAGTTTCTGAACATTTACCCAGGCTGTAAAGTTCACCTAAGGTCAGGCGGCCGACTACCGCTGACGTCACTGAAGCTGGGCAGCCTCCCCGCCTGACCGGACATGAACTCATTAGCGTGGGAAAGTTTCTGAACATTTACCCAGGCTGTAAAGTTCACCTAAGGTCAGGCGGCTGACTACCGCTGACGTCACTGAGGCTGCACAGCCTCCCCGCCTGACGCGATGACGGTGAATGGACCGTATTTTCATACGTTATGTGCGACGCTGGCCTTTCACTAAAACCTGCAGTGTCTGAACCTGTACCAATCCCAAAAACCAGCAGTGTCTGAACCTGTTCCTATCCCTAAAACCTGCAGTGTCTGAACGAGTGCATATCTCTAATCTGTTGTCACTGTGCAGCATAAGTGTTTAGTGAGTACACTTTCTACTTCATTGTAAGTACCCTGTGTGAACTTATTCCAGTCTGTCTTGTCCGTACCTATCCTTGAATGCATACAAAAGAAAGAGGGTGGTTCTCCAGCAAAGACCTTTCTTATTAAGGCCGGCGTCACACTAGCGAGTTTTACGGACGTATGAGCGCAGAAAATACGTCCAGAAAATACGCATTGCACACGGCCCAATGATTCTCTATGGGGCAGCTCCTATCTGCCGTATATTACGCATCCGTAATATACGGTATGTTACGGGTGTAGAAAATCGCAGCATGCTGTGTTTGTCAGCGTATTGCGCAAAAAAAATACGCCAATGAAAGTCTATGGGGGCGAGAAAATTATGGCGAGACCGCTAAGTCATCTGGGTAATTTCGCAATGCATCCTGGGAACGGAAGATGGCCGCAGCCGCGCGCGCATCGCCAGAGCTTCGCTGGATCCCGGCGGGTGAGTATATAACTATTTTTTATTTTAATTATTTTTTTTAACAGGGATATGTGCCCACACTGCTATATACTACATGGGCAGTGTTATATATTACGTGGGTTGTGTTATATACCGCGTGGCTGCTATATAATACGTGGCCAGTGTTAGATACTATATGGGCTGTGTTATGTACTGCGTGGGCTGTGCTATATATTACGTGGCCAGTGTTATATACTGCATAGCCTGTGTTATATACTACGTCGCCTGTGTTATATACTGCGTGGCTGCTATATACTGCGTGGGCTGTGTTATATACTGCATGCCCACTGTTATATATTGCGTGGCCTGTATTAACGCATCGGGTATTTTACAATATGTATGTATGTATGTATGTATGTACAGTGGGGCAAAAAAGTATTTAGTCACTCAGCAATAGTGCAAGTTCCACCACTTAAAAAGATGAGAGGCGTCTGTAATTTACATCATAGGTAGACCTCAACTATGGGAGACAAACTGAGAAAAAAAAATCCAGAAAATCACATTGTCTGTTTTTCTAACATTTTATTTGCATAATATGGTGGAAAATAAGTATTTGGTCAGAAACAAACAATCAAGATTTCTGGCTCTCACAGACCTGTAACTTCTTCTTTAAGAGTCTCCTCTTTCCTCCACTCATTACCTGTAGTAATGGCACCTGTTTAAACTTGTTATCAGTATAAAAAGACACCTGTGCACACCCTCAAACAGTCTGACTCCAAACTCCACTATGGTGAAGACCAAAGAGCTGTCAAAGGACACCAGAAACAAAATTGTAGCCCTGCACCAGGCTGGGAAGACTGAATCTGCAATAGCCAACCAGCTTGGAGTAAAGAAATCAACAGTGGGAGCAATAATTAGAAAATGGAAGACATACAAGACCACTGATAATCTCCCTCGATCTGGGGCTCCATGCAAAATGCCACCCCGTGGGGTCAGAATGATCACAAGAACGGTGAGCAAAAATCCCAGAACCACGCGGGGGGACCTAGTGAATGAACTGCAGAGAGCTGGGACCAATGTAACAAGGCCTACCATAAGTAACACACTACGCCACCATGGACTCAGATCCTGCAGTGCCAGACGTGTTCCACTGCTTAAGCCAGTACATGTTCGGGCCCTTCTGAAGTTTGCTAGAGAGCATTTGGATGATCCAGAGGAGTTTTGGGAGAATGTCCTATGGTCTGATGAAACCAAACTGGAACTGTTTGGTAGAAACACAACTTGTCGTGTTTGGAGGAAAAAGAATACTGAGTTGCATCCATCAAACACCATACCTACTGTAAAGCATGGTGGTGGAAACATCATGCTTTGGGGCTGTTTCTCTGCAAAGGGGCCAGGACGACTGATCCGGGTACATGAAAGAATGAATGGGGCCATGTATCGTGAGATTTTGAGTGCAAACCTCCTTCCATCAGCAAGGGCATTGAAGATGAAACGTGGCTGGGTCTTTCAACATGACAATGATCCAAAGCACACCGCCAGGGCAACGAAGGAGTGGCTTCGTAAGAAGAATTTCAAGTTCCTGGAGTGGCCTAGCCAGTCTCCAGATCTCAACCCTATAGAAAACCTTTGGAGGGAGTTGAAAGTCCGTGTTGCCAAGCGAAAAGCCAAAAACATCACTGCTCTAGAGGAGATCTGCATGGAGGAATGGGCCAACATACCAACAACAGTGTGTGGCAACCTTGTGAAGACTTACAGAAAACGTTTGACCTCTGTCATTGCCAACAAAGGATATATTACAAAGTATTGAGATGAAATTTTGTTTCTGACCAAATACTTATTTTCCACCATAATATGCAAATAAAATGTTAAAAAAACAGACAATGTGATTTTCTGGATTTTTTTTTCTCAGTTTGTCTCCCATAGTTGAGGTCTACCTATGATGTAAATTACAGACGCCTCTCATCTTTTTAAGTGGTGGAACTTGCACTATTGCTGACTGACTAAATACCGTATATACTCGAGTATAAGCCGAGATTTTCAGCCCAAATTTTTGGGCTGAAAGTGCCCCCCTCGGCTTATACTCGAGTCACGGTAGTGGCAGGGTCGGCGGGTGAGGGGCTGAGGGCGCTGGGGTATACTTACCTAGTCCCAGCGATCCTCGCGCTGTCCCTGCCGTCCCACGGGCTTCCGCGCTGCAGCTTCTTCCTCTCTTCAGCGGTCACGTGGGACCGCTCATTAGAGATATGAATAAGCGGCTCCACCTCCCATAGGGGCGGAGCCGCGTATTCATTTCTCTGTCAGCGGTGCCGGTGACCGCTGACAGAGAAAGAAGCTGCAGCGCGGAAGACAGGAGGGGACAGCGCGAGGATCGCCAGGACTAGGTGAGTATGTTATATTCACCTGTCCTCGTTCCAGCCGCCGATCCATCTTCCCGGCGTCTATCTGCGCTCTGACTGTTCAGGTCAGAGGGCGCGATGACGCACTAGTGGGCGCGGCGCCCTCTGCCTGATCAGTCAGTGCAGACAGACGCCGGGACCAGACGCTGGGAGCTGCAAGTAGCGAGGTGAGTATGGCTTTTTTTTTTTTTTATTGCAGCAGCAGCGGCCATCGCACAGATTAATGTGGGGCATCTATGGGCCACTATGAACACTGCAGAGCACTGTATTGGGGCATCTATGGGGCCACTATGAACACTGCAGAGCACTGTATTGGGGCATCTATGGGGCCACTATGAACACTGCAGAGCACTGTATTGGGGCATCTATGGGGCCACTATGAACACTGCAGAGCACTGTATTGGGGCATCTATGGGGCCACTATGAACACTGCAGAGCACTGTATTGGGGCATCTATGGGGCCACTATGAACACTGCAGAGCACTGTATTGGGGCATCTATGGGGCCACTATGAACACTGCAGAGCACTGTATTGGGGCATCTATGGGGCCAGTATAAACACTGCAGAGCACTGTATTGGGGCATCTATGGGGCCAATATAAACACTGCAGAGCACTGTATTGGGGCATCTATGGGGCCAGTATAAACACTGCAGAGCACTGTATTGGGGCATCTATGGGGCCAGTATAAACACTGCAGAGCACTGTATTGGGGCATCTATGGGGCCACTATGAACACTGCAGAGCACTGTATTGGGGCATCTATGGGGTCACTATGAACACTGCAGAGCACTGTATTGGGGCATCTATGGGGCCAATATAAACACTGCAGAGCACTGTATTGGGGCATCTATGGGGCCAATATAAACACTGCAGAGCACTGTATTGGGGCATCTATGGGGCCACTATGAACACTGCAGAGCACTGTATTGGGGCATCTATGGGGCCACTATGAACACTGCAGAGCACTGTATTGGGGCATCTATGGGGTCACTATGAACACTGCAGAGCACTGTATTGGGGCATCTATGGGGCCAATATAAACACTGCAGAGCACTGTATTGGGGCATCTATGGGGCCAGTATAAACACTGCAGAGCACTGTATTGGGGCATCTATGGGGCCAGTATAAACACTGCAGAGCACTGTATTGGGGCATCTATGGGGCCAGTATAAACACTGCAGAGCACTGTATTGGGGCATCTATGGGGCCAATATAAACAGTGCAGAGCACTGTATTGGGGCATCTATGGGGCCAATATAAACAGTGCAGAGCACTGTATTGGGGCATCTATGGGGCCACTATAAACACTGCAGAGCACTGTATTGGGGCATCTATGGGGCCAGTATAAACACTGCAGAGCACTGTATTGGGGCATCTATGGGGCCAGTATAAACACTGCAGAGCACTGTATTGGGGCATCTATGGGGCCAGTATAAACACTGCATTTCCACCCTAGGCTTATACTCGAGTCAATAAGTTTTCCCAGTTTTTTGTGGCAAAATTAGGGGGGTCGGCTTATACTCGGGTCGGCTTATACTCGAGTATATACGGTACTTTTTTGCCCCACTGTATGTATATAGCAGCCACATAGTATATAATACTGGCCACGTAGTATTTGTCTGCCATATACTACATGGCTCCTATATACTACGTGGCCTGTGCTATATACTATGTGGCTACTATACACATACATACATATTCTAGAACAGTGATTTTCAACCTTTTTTGAGCCGCGGCACACTTTTTATACTTAAAAAATCCCGAGGCACACCACCAACCAAAATGGCACAAAATGGTGCGTCCAGGTTTGAGATGAAAGTCTGCAGTCATTCTATGTGACTGCAGGCTTCTGAATTCTCACAGCGCAAGCACTGCACACTTTCAGGATTCTCCCTTGCCGGTGGCCAGAGTGGACGGTCATGACAGCACAAGTATGTGATTTGGATACTTCTGGCCACATTCTAACTAGACGTGTCCGGCCTCAGTCAATTGATTTTCATTGAATGAGGCCACACATGTCTAGTCAGCACGTGACTGCATGTATGTAAATCACCAACATCAGAGAATTATGATAGCAGTGCGCACTGTGAGAATTCAGAAGTCTGCAGTCACATAGTATGACTGCAGACTCATCACAACCTTGGACATCCCCTTTAATGTTCCTAACAAATAAAAATGAGAATTAGTATCACAAAAAAAACACATTTACATCCAGGTACCTGATAGATGACGTTGTTTGTGGAGTCGCCTCTTTCTTTTCATCTTCACCTTGTCCAGATGCCATGATGACTCTTCTCATCCACCGGCAGAGCTCGTTTCTGCAGACTTCCATCTTCTCCTGTCTTCTGCAGCACATCCCGACACAACACCCTTAAAGATAGCAGTGTTATTATAATGCTCCAGAATAACAATATCTGCCCTAGGCTGAGCCCCTGAGTAAATAATTGCCCCTCACTTTATTCCCAGCACATAATATGACCCTCACTGTCCCTCTTATGGTACATGCCATCCACACTACCCTCTCTCTCTTTTCCACACTTCACACTGCCTTCTCATACGGTGTCCCTCATAGAGAGCCCAGTCTCTCTACTGTGCCCCTTCATTACACTCCTCCTACTTGGCATACTGTCTCCTCCTGGCTGTTACCCTCACACTACTCAGTATCTATTATGTGTCCACTCACACTTTCATCCCCCCATACTGTCTGCACACATTTCTAATAGCCTCTTCCTGTACATCCCCCCCCTGCTAACATACCCCTTTGCTCTCTCCATATTTCCTCCTCACATATTCCCCCCTCACACATTCCCCCGACTCCCCATACTGTCCTCACACATCCCATCACCGTTGCTCCCAGTACTGTCAGCACACATTTTTCCCCTCGCTACTGTGTCCACCCCCATCTGCCCACTCACCCCCACAGAATATATCCACTGCCCTTCCGATAGAATAAATCCATCCCCTTCCACAGAATAAATGCACCCTGCCCCACACATGCTAAATAAATTCCAGCCCCCCCCCACGTACACACTGAATAAATCCCCCCCACACACTGAATAAATTCCCCCCTACACACTGAATAAATCCCCCCACTCACTGAATAAATCCCCCCCACACACTGAATAAATCCCCCCACACACTGAATAAATCCCCCCCACACACTGAATAAATCCCCCCCACACACTGAATAAATCCCCCCCACGCACTGAATAAATCCCCCCCACGCACTGAATAAATCCCCCCCACGCACTGAATAAATCCCCCCACTCACTGAATAAATCCCCCCACTCACTGAATAAATCCCCCAAACACACTGAATAAATCCCCCCCACACACTGAATAAATCCCCCCCACGCACTGAATAAATCCCCCCCACGCACTGAATAAATCCCCCCACTCACTGAATAAATCCCCCCACTCACTGAATAAATCCCCCCACACACTGAATAAATCCCCCCCACACACTGAATAAATCCCCCCACTCACTGAATAAATCCCCCCCACGCACTGAATAAATCCCCCCACTCACTGAATAAATCCCCCCACTCACTGAATAAATCCCCCAAACACACTGAATAAATCCCCCCCACACACTGAATAAATCCCCCCCACGCACTGAATAAATCCCCCCCACGCACTGAATAAATCCCCCCACTCACTGAATAAATCCCCCCACACACTGAATAAATCCCCCCCACACACTGAATAAATCCCCCCACTCACTGAATAAATCCCCCCCACGCACTGAATAAATCCCCCCACTCACTGAATAAATCCCCCCACTCACTGAATAAATCCCCCAAACACACTGAATAAATCCCCCCCACACACTGAATAAATCCCCCCCACGCACTGAATAAATCCCCCCCACGCACTGAATAAATCCCCCCACTCACTGAATAAATCCCCCCACTCACTGAATAAATCCCCCCACACACTGAATAAATCCCCCCCACACACTGAATAAATCCCCCCACTCACTGAATAAATCCCCCCCACGCACTGAATAAATCCCCCCACGCACTTAATAAATCCCCCCACACACTTAATAAATCCCCCCACATACTCCCCATAAACCCACCCCACGCTGAATCTTCGGTGTCTTCAGCTCCACAGCACAGGAGCACTTACCACCAAGTCTCTTCTTTCTCCTGCGCGCCGGATAGTGACGTCAGCAGCGTGATCACATGACTTGATCACGCTGCTGGCGTCGCTCTGACCCAGCGGTCAGAGCCTCAATTGTACTCGCAGCTGGTAGATGTCTGCGAGTACAATTGATCTCCGGGAGCCGGCGCGCTGCAGCTTCTCTGTGCCGGCTGTCAGCTTGACAGTCGGCACAGAGAACAGCTGACTCCCGTTCCCCGCGGCACACCCGACCACTGGTTGAAAAACACTGTTCTAGAATACCCGATGCGTTAGAATCAGGCCACCATCTAGTAATATGTAACCAAGGCATCTCAGCTAGAAGCCTTAATCATGGAAAAGGCTTCTAGCTGAAATGCGTTGGTTATGTATTGTGGAATTTCATGGTGACCGATGTTTTTTTTTATTTTTTTACTACTTTAATAAAGGTTTTTTCACTTTTAATAGGATTGGTCGTTGCTGGAGAACCGCCCTCTTTCTTTTGTATGCATTCAAGGATAGGTACGGACAAGACAAACTGGAATAAGTTCACACCCTGACAGAAGTTATGTCGCTTATCCATGTTATGTAAATAAAACCTTATATCCTGACGTTAAATTCATCCATTGGTTGTATAAATTATTCTTTTGAAAGATGAAACCCTCCGAAATGTGGTTTAGGTTAAGAAAATAAATTGGCATCAATGCAGAAATATTGAACAGTTAATGGACACAGAATGGTCAGATTTTGGCAAGACAAATGTTTTGTCGCCTGGTCATATAATGCACCCAATCCTTGTTTACATCCTCACCTGTGCTCAGTAAATGATCGGTTAACTAGTGTGTGTATAAAAAGAAACCCAGCACCCCAGACCTTCACTTGAACTGCAACTTGAGCTCTGACAACATGCCAAAAATCCACCCTGCGACCAAAGTCTGGATTATCAAGAGGCTCAAGACCAGATCCACTACGGAGGTGGCTGGCACCTTTAATGTGTCTCAGCATCAAGTACAAAGAATTAAAGATTTCAAGAGACTGGAGATGTGTTTGACAAGCCCAGGTCCAGCAAACCCCACAAGACAACTGCCCAGGAGGAACGTTTGTTAGTTAGAAAATCCAAAGCAAGCCCCTCTTCCACTGCAGCAGAGCTCCAACAGGCCTGGTCCCCTCAAGTCCCTGTGTCAACCACGACAGTTTGTAGGATTCTGTATCGAAATGACCTCCATGGTCAAATCAGTGCCCAGAAGCCAGCACTAAACAAAAGGCAAATAAAAAACCGTGTGGCATTTGCAAAGTCCCACAGCCTGCTAAACAGTTGGATGCTGGAAAAGTGGCAGAAGGTGGATTTCTCTGATGAATCTTCAGTAGAATTACACCACAGCCACCGCAAGTACTGCAGGACACATACTGGAGCCCATATGGGTCCAAAATACACCCAGAAAACAGATACATTTGGTGGTGGAAAGATCACAGTCTGGGGTTACATTCAGTATGGGTGTGTACGAAATATTTTCAAAGTGGAAGGCAATATCAATAGCCTAAAATATCAAGTAGTATTAGCTACCTCTTTTATTCCAAATCATAAAAGGGGTCAAATTCTGCAACAGGATGGTGCTCCATCTCATACATCCATCTCTACAACAAAGTTCCTCCAGGCAAAAAAGAACAAGGTGCTCAAGAACTGGCCAGCCCAATCACCAGACATGAACATCATTGAGCATGTTTGGGGTATGATGAAAGAGTAAGCTTGGAAGACAAAACCAAAGAATCTAGAAGAACTCTGGGAGGCATGTGAGACTGCATTCTTTGCTATTCCTGATGACTTCATTAATAAATTGTATGAATCATTATTGAACCGCATGGATGCAGTCTTTCAAGCTCATGGAAGTCACACAAAATATTAAATATGACTAATAGCACCACAACTTCATTCACCAATGTTATGCAACATATACTGTATATACTCGAGTATAAGCCGACCCGAGTATAAGCCGACCCCCCTAATTTTGCCACAAAAAACTGGGATAACTTAATGACTTGAGTATAAGCCTAGGGTGGGAAATGCAGCAGCTACTGGTAAATGTCAAAAGTAAAAATAGATACCAATAAAAGTAAAATTAATTGAGACATCAGTAGGTTAAGTGTTTTTGAATATCCATATTGAATCAGGAGCCCCATATAATGCTCCATAAAGTTTATGATGGCCCCATAAGATGCTCCATATTAAAATATGCCCCATATAATCCTGCATAAAGGTTAATAATGGCCCCATAAGATGCTCCATAGACACATTTGCCCAATATAATGCTGCACAAATGTTGATTATGACCCCATAAGATGCTCCATAAAGATATTTGCCCCATATAGTGCTGCACAAACCTTGATTATGGCCCCATAAGATGCTCCATACAGACACTTGCCCCATATAATGCTGCACAAATGCTGATTATGACCCCATAAGATGCTCCATATAAAAATGTGCCACATATAATGCTCCATACAGTTCATTATGGCCCCATAAGGTGCTCCATATAAAACTGTGCCACATATAATGCTCCATACCGTTCATTATTGCCCCATAGATACTCCATTTAAAGCTGTGCCATATATAATGCTCTTTAGCGTTCATTATTGCCCCATAGATGCTCCATATAAAGCTGTGCCATATATAATGCTCTATAGCGTTCATTATTGCCCCACAAGATGCTCCATTTCAAGCTGTGCCATATATAATGCTCTATAGCGTTCATCATTGCCCCATAAGATGCTCCATTTCAAGCTGTGCCACATATAATGCTCTATAGCGTTCATCATTGCCCCATAAGATGCTCCATTTCAAGCTGTGCCATATATAATGCTCTATAGCGTTCATTATTGCCCCATAAGATGCTCCATTTCAAGCTGTGCCATATATGATGCTCTATTGCGTTCATTATTGCCCCATAAGATGCTCCATTTCAAGCTGTTCCATATATGATGCTCTATAGCATTCATTATTGCCCCATAAGATGCTCCATTTCAAGCTGTGCCACATATGATGCTCTATTGCGTTCATTATTGCCCCATAAGATGCTCCATTTCAAGCTGTGCCATATATGATGCTCTATAGCGTTCATTATTGCCCCATAGATGCTCCATTTCAAGCTGTGCCACATATAATGCTCTATAGCGTTCATCATTGCCCCATAAGATGCTCCATTTCAAGCTGTGCCACATATAAAAAAAAAATGCCATACTCACCTCTCTTGCTGATCGCTGCTCCTCAGCGTCCCGTCTCTCCGCACTGACTGTTCAGGCAGAGGGCGGCACGCACACTAGTACGTCATCGCGCCCTCTGACCTGCACAGTCACTGCAAGAGGACAGGAAGACGGAGCGGAGCCCGGCGGGTGGAACGAGGACAGGTAAATATTAAATACTCACCTGCTCTGGCGCGGTCCCTGGCTCCTTCTCTCGGACAGCTGGTCTCCGGGCACGGCAGCCTCTTCCTCTGTCAGCGGTCACCGTTACTGCTCATTAGAGGAATGAATATGCGGCTCCACCCCTATGGGAGTGGAGTCCATATTCATAACTTTAATGAGCGGTCCCACGTGACCGCTTAACAGAGGAAGAGCTGCGGCACCCAAAGACCGTGGGACAGGCAGGAGACAGCACCAGGAGTGCCGGAAGCAGGTGAGTATGCGACAGACCTCTCTCTCCCTCACCCGCCAACCCTGCCGCCGACCGTGACTCGAGTATAAGCCGAGAGGGGCACTTTCAGCCCAAAAATTTGGGCTGAAAATCTCGGCTTATACTCGAGTATATACGGTATTTGTATTTTAAGTTAATTATTTGTTTGAATATCACATTCTTTTCTGTGGGCGACAAAACATTTGTCTTGCCAAAATCTGACCATTCTGTGTCCATTAACTGATCAATATTTCTGCATTGATGCCAATTTATTTTCTTAACCTAAACCACATTTTGGAGGGTTTCAGCTCTCAAAAGAATAATTTATACAACCAATGGATGAATTTAGCGTCAGGTTATAAGCTTTTATTTACATAACATGGATAAGCGACACAACTTCTGTCAGGGAGTGTATGTATATGTGTGTGTGTGTGTGTGTGTGTGTGTTTTGACAAATATTTCCTTTGAAAACGATATGTAAATGACAGAGAACTGCTGTATGTAAAAGTTCATTGTTAAAATTGCATTGCAGTCTGATAGCAATCGCAATGCACACTGTAAATCGCATGCTAAGTGTTAAAATTGCCTTGTAATCGCATGACAGTCTCATGGCACTCGTCTGTTTTTTCAGTCCATATTACGGACCGTTTTGTTTCTTGCATATGGGAACGTACCCGTACTGTTACTATTACTATGTCGAAAAGGGGTTAGAACAGTGTTACTAATATCGCTGTTCCCAATGGGGCTAACAATCTAAATTTCTCATCAGTCTTTTTTGGAGGAAACCATTGTACCAGGAGGAAACCAACACAAACTCCTTGCAGATGTTGTCCTTGGTGGGATTTGAACCCAGGACTCCAGTACTGCAAAGCAACAGTGCTAACCACTGAGCCACCGTGCTGCCATGGATTATGGTGCCCAGGTGCTGCAGACATTTTTTACCTTTTACCCCTTAACGTCCAAAGACGGACATAGTCCGTCATTAGACGCCTCCCCGTTTGGTGCAGGCTCCTGCGATGAGCCCCCACCTTTTCTGGGACATGACAGCAAATCTGATCAGCTGACATGTGCCCGGAACAGCCACGGGTTAAATCGTGATTCACCCACAGCTGTTAACATGTTAAATTCCATTGTCAAACTCTGACAACGGCATTTAACATGCACGTGCAGGAAGTGCGTCATTCCATCCTCCCATCGGCGCCCATGTCACATGACCGCGGGTCGCCGATGGGTTGGCAAGACAACCCGGGGTCAGGAGAAGAACCCTGTGGTTGTCATTGCGGGATTGCTACGAGCACCACCTGGTGGTCGGCGCTCATAGCAAGTGAGCATTTCTACTACATAGAGCAGGACTGCTGCCCTGCTCTATGTAGCAGAGGCGATCGGACAAGTGCAGTTTCTAGTCTCCCATGGAGACTATTGAATCATGGAAAAACTAAAAAAAAAGTTTTTAAAAATATTAAAAAAGTAAAAAAAAAAAAAAAAAAAAATCACCCCCGCATTTAAAATAAAACAATTAAAAAAAAAAAATCTCAAATATACACATATTTGGTATCGCCGAGTTCAACATCAGCCGATCTATCAATATAAAAAAAATGAATCAAATCAGACGGCGTAACGATAAAAAAAAAATGAAAATGCCAGAATTAAGTTTTTTTGGTCGCTGCAACATTGCCATAAAATGCAAGAATAGGCGATCAAAAGATTGTATATACACCAAAATGTATCATTAAAAATGTCAAATCGGCACGTAAAAAATAAGCCCTCACCTGGCCCCAGATCCCCAAAAATGGAGACGCTATGGGTATCGGAAAATAGCAACTTTTTTTTTTTTTTTAGAAACTTTGGAATTTTTTTTTCACCACTTAGATAAAAAGAACTGTGCCATGTTTGGTGTCTGAACGCGTAATGACCTGGAGAATCATAATGACAGCTCAGTTTTAGCATTTAGTGAACCTAGTAAAAATGCAAAACAAAAAACAAGTGTGGGATTGCACTTTTTTTGCAATTTCACCGCACTTGGGATTTTCCCCGTTTCTGACACACGACATTGTAAAACCAATGGTGGCGTTCAAAAGTACAACTCGTCCCCCCAAAAACAAGCCCTCACATGGCCATTTTGACAAAAATAAAAAGGTTATGGCTCTGGGAAGAAGGGGAGCAAAAAATGAAAATGCTAAACAAAAAAATACCCATGGTTGTTAAGGGGTTAATCCCTCTAATGAAAGGGGACTGAGGAAGGCAGACAGCTTCTTAAATGTTAACTCGTTAAATCCCTTTTTTAGGACACGATCTCACAGTTGAAAACATCAGAAATATTACTTGAGAACTGATTACGAATGATGAGGTGTGTGTAACCTGTTTTTTATAGGTTCTAAAAAAATATCCATAAAGGTTATAATTAAGAGCATAACTAATCCATAGGAATACATGAGAACACATAATTACTGAACACGTAGTCTAAATAGAACATGAATATTCATGTAGGAAACATAAGTAAAATATTTGAGGCCAAGAAAGAAATGTGTTCAAATAAACCTTTCCCTTATTAGGTTAATTAGGATTACCATAATTATTAATATTTGCCAAAGGCCAGAATAATGAGAGAGAGAGATAATGGCATTTTTATTACTTACTCCAAAGTCAAAAGTTTACATACTGTACATTTCATTAGTATTTGGTACCATTGCCTTTAACCTGAATGAGTTGGGTGAAATGTTTGGGATATCCTTCCACAAGCGTCTCACAATAGTTGATCGGAATTTGGGCCCATTCCTCCTGACAAAACTGGTGTAACTGATCCAGGTTTGTAGGTCGCCTTGCCCTTACCTGCCTTTTCAGCTTTGCTCACAATTTTTCAATAGGACTGAGATCAGGGCTTTCTGATGGCCACTCCACAACATTGATTTTGTTATCCTTAACCCCTTCACCCCGAAGCATGTTTTCAACTTCCTGACTAGGCCATTTTCTTCAATTCTGACCACTGTCACTTTATGAGGTCATAACTCTGAAACGCTTTAACAGATCCTAGTGATTCTGAGACTGTATTCTTGTGACATATTGTACTTTATGATAGTGGTAAAATTTCTTCGATATGACTTACGGTTATTTGTGAAAAAAATGGAAATTTGTCAAAAATTTAGCAATTTTTGAACTTTTGAATTTTTATGCCCTTAAATCAGAGATATATGTCACAAAAATGAGTTCATAAATAACATTTCCCACATGTGTACTATACATCAGCACAATTTTGGAATCAAAATATTTTTTGGTCAGGAAGTTATAAGGGTTAATAGTTGACCTACGATTTTTCATTTTTTCAATAAAATTTAGGAAACCATTTTTTTTTTAGGGACCACCTCACACGTGAAGTCACTTTGAGGGGTCTATATAACAGAAAATATCCAAAAGTGACACCATTCCAAAAACTGCACCCCTCAAGGTACTCAAAACCACATTCAAGAAGTTTATTAACCCTTAGGGTGCTTCACAGGAGCTGAAGCAATGTGGAAGGAAAAAATGAACATTTAACTTCTTAGTCACAAAAATGATCATTCGGCAACAATTTGTTTATTTTCACAAGGGTAAAAGGAGAAAATGATCCACTAAAGTTGGTGAGCAATTTCTCCTGAATACGCCGATGTTCCACAAAAATGATCTTTTAGCCCCAATTTTTTTATTTTCACAAAGGTAACGGGAGAAAATAAACCACTAGAGTTGTTTTCACATTTTCTGAATACGCCGATACCCCATATGTGGGGGAAAACCACTGTTTGTGCGCACGGCAGTACTCAGAATGGAAGGAGTGCCGTTTCGGATTGTAGACTTTGATGGAATGGTCTGCGGGCGTCATGTTGCATTTGCAGAGCCCCTGATGTGCCTAAACAGTGGAAATCTCCCAAAAGTGACCCCATTTTGGAAACTAGACCTCCCAAGGAATTTATTTAGATATGTGGTGAGCACCGTAAACCTCCAAGTGCCTCACAGAAAATTATAACGTTGAGTCATGAAAATGAAAAAAAAAAAAAAAATCACATTTTTTCCACAAAAGTGATCTTTTAGCCCCATTGTTTTTATTTTCACAAAGGTCACAGGAGAAAATAGACCACTAAAGTTGTTGCACATTTTCTCCTGAGTACGCCGATACCCCATATGAGGGTGAAAACCACTGTTTGTGCGCACGGCAGGGCTCAGAATGGAAGGAGTGACGTTTTGGATTGCAGTTCCCGCAAATCCAATGTAGTATGGTGCATGTCAGGAAGGGGTTAAGCCACTTTGTTATCACTGGGTCATTGTCCATTTGAAAGACCCATTTCCACCCAAGCTTTAACTTCCTGGCTGATGTCTTGAGATGTTGCTTCAGTATTGCCACATAATCTTTTCTCCTGATGCCATCTATTTTGTGAAGTGCCCCAGTCCCTCCTGCAGCAAAACAACCCCAAAACTTAATGCTGCCACCCTCGTGTTTCACAGTTGGGATGGTGTTCTTAGGCTTACAAGCTTCTCCTTCTTTCCTCCAAATGTAACGATGGTCATTATTCCAATAAAGTTTAATTTTAGTTTAATCAGACCACAGGACATGTTTCCAAAAATTAAGCTCTTTGTTCCTGTGTGCAAAACATTAATCTGCCTTTGAAAACATTAATCTGCCTTTTTTATGTTTATTTTGGAGTAATGGCTTCTTCCTGGCAGAGTGGCCTTTCAGGCCATGCTAATACAGTACTCGCTTCACTGTGGATATTGACACAATCTTAACAGCTTTGGCCATCATCTTCACAAGGTCTTTTGCTTTTGTCCTTGAGTTGATATGCACACGTCGGACCAAAGCACATTCATCTCTGGGACACAGAACCAGTCTCCTTCCTGAGCGGTATGATGGCTGGACATTCCCATCTTGTTTGTACTTGTGTATAATTGTTTGTACAGATGAATGAGGCACTTTCAGGTATCTTGAAATTGTACCCAAGGATGAATCAGACTTGTGCAAGTCCAGAACTCGCTTCCTGATATCTTGCCTGCTTTCTTGAGACTTTCCCATGATGTTACACAAAGAAGCAGTGTGTTTCAGGTGTGCATTAAAATACATGCACAGGTGTGTCTCTAATTAACTCAGATGTTGCCAAACACATGACATCACCTTATAGGCAGTCCAGAATTGTTTAAAGGCATAGTAATCTTAGTGTATGTAAATTTTTGATAATATTTAATAAAAATGTTTTAAAACGTTCTCTCGCTCTCATTATTCTGGCATTTGGCAAATATTAATAATTATTGTAATCCTAATTGACCTAAAATTGGAAAGGTTTATTCTGATTTCATGACAAATATTGAGAAAAAACATGCATATGTGACTTTTTAGATAGTGTATGTAAAATTCTAGCTTCAACTATATATACAGTTGTGCTCAAAAGTTTACATACCCTGGCAGAATTTTTGCTTTCTTGGCCTTTTTTTTTCAGAGAATATGAATGATAACACCAAAAATTTTTCTCCACTCACGGTTAGTGTTGGGTGAAGCCATCTATTGTCAAACTACTGTGGTTTCTCTTTTTAAATCATAATGACAACCCAAAACATCCAAATGACCCTGATCAAAACTTCACATACCCTGGTGATTTTGGCCTGATAACATGCACAGAAGTTGACCCAAATGGGTTTCAATGGCTGCTAAAGGAAACATCCTCATCTGTGACCTGTTTGCTTGTAATCAGTGTATGTGCATAAAAACTGAGTGACTTTCTGGGATCCAGAGAGACTCTTGCATCTTTCATCCAACCACTGATGTTTCAAGATTGTCAGTCATGGAGAAAGCAAAAGAATCGTCAACGGATCTACGGGAAAAGGTAGTTGAACTGTATAAAACAGGAGAGGGATACAAAAAGATATCCAAGAAATTGATAATGCCAGTCAGCAGCATTCAAACTGTGATTAACAAAGGGAAAATTAGGGGCTTTGTAAAAACAAAACCACGGTCAGGTAGACCAACAAAAATGTCATCAACAACTGCCAGGAAAATTGTTTGAATGCAAAGAAAAACCCAAAAATAACATCAGCTGAAATACACGACTCTCTGAAAACTATCAGTGTGGCTGTTTCAAGATGCACAATAAGGAGGCACTTGAAGAAAAATGGGCTGCATGGTCTAGTCGCCAGAAGAAAGCCATTACTGCGCAAATGCCACAAAGTATCTTGCCTACAATACGCAAATCAGCACAGAGATAAGCCTCAAAACTTCTGGAACAAGGTAATTTGGAGTGATGAGACCAAAATTGAACTTTTTAACCACAATCATAAACGTTACATCTGGAGAGAGGTCAACAAGGCCTATGATGAAAGGAACACCATTCCTATTGTAAATAACGGAGGTGGATCGCTGATGTTTTGGCGATGTGTGAGCTACAAATGCACAGGAAACTTGATCAAATACTGGAGGTAAATTTGCAATCATCAGCCCGCAAGCTGTGCATGGGACGTACTTGGACGTTCCAACATGACAACGATCCAAAACACAAGGCCAAGTCGACCTGTCATTGGCGACAGCAGAACAAAGTGAAGGTTCTGGAGTGACCATCTCAGTCTCCTGACCTCAATATCATTGAGCCACTCTGGGGAGATATCAAGCACGCAGTTCATTCTAGACAGCCAAGGAATTTACAGGAACTGGAGGCTTTGTGCCAAGAAGAGTGGGCAGCATTACCATCTGAGAAAATAAAAAACCTCATTCATAACTACCACAAAAGACTTTAAGCTGTCATTGATGTTAGAGGGGGCAATACACGGTATTAAAAAATGGGGTATGTGAACTTTTGATCCGGGACATTTGGATGTTTTGGGTTGTCATTATGATTTAAAAAAAGAAAACACAGTAGTTTGACAATAAATGGCTTCACCCAACCACTAGCCATGAGTGGAGAAAAAGTTTTGGTGTTATCATTCATATTCTCCTAAAAAAGGTCAAGAAAGCAAAAATACTGTCGGATATGTAAACTTTTTGGCACAACTAATATACTATATATACAGCTCTGGCAAAAATTAAGAGACCAATGCAGAGTATAATAAAAATCAGCTTCTCTACATGTCTGACAGCCATTCCCTCCCAGTGTCAGTTGAATTCCAACCAGAGCACACCTCATTCTACTTAATGTGCTTCTGATTAGGCGATCACCTGAACCAAATCTTATTTAACGAAGGAAAGTGTAAAAAACACTGCTGTGCTGTTCACAATCCTCTTGCAATAGGACAAGCTGGATGGCAAAACAAGTGCTAGTAATAGCCCAAAAGTAATAGGAATGAAAAAATAACGTTTAACCATGCCAAAGGAGTTGAAAAGAAAAGTCTTAAGTGAGGAAAAGAAGGGCTCAATTCTGGCTTTACTAGCAGAAGAACACAGTGAGCATCATGTTGCCTCCCTCCTTAAAATTTCTAAGATGTCAGTCCATTACAACAAGGTCAAGCAGCAGACATTGGGGACAACAAAGCTATAGACCGGCAGAAGGCAAAAACAACTCTCCACTGACCGTGATGACTGTCATCTTATTCAAATGTCACTCAGCAACTGCAGGATGACATCAAGTGACCTACAAAAGGAATGGCAAATGGCAGCTGGGGTGAAGTGCATGGCAAGACCAGTTCATAACAGGTTCTTAGAGGCAGGACTCAAGTCATGTAAAGCTAGAAAAAAGCCTTTCATCAATGAGAATCAAAGGAGAGCAAGGCTGAAGTTTGCCAAAGACCATAAGGATTGGACCATAGAGAACTAAGGTAATCTTCTCTGATGAGTCTAATTTTCAGCTTTCCCCAACACCTGGTCATCTAATGGTTAGACGGAGACCTGGAGAGACGTACAAGTCACAGTGTCTTGCACCCACTGTGAAATTTGGTGGAGGATCAGTGATGATCTGGGGATGCTTCAGCAAGGCTGGAATTGGGCAGGTTAATCTTTGCGAAGGACGTATGAATCAAGCAGCATACAATGTTATCCTGGAAAAATAGTTGATCCCTTCTGCTCAGGCACTGTTCCCCAACTCTGAGGACTGTTTTTTCCAGGACAATGCGCCATGCCACACAGCTAGGTCAATCAAGGTGTGGATGAAGGACCACCACATAAAATCCCTGTCATGGCCAGCCCAATCTCCAGACCTGAACCCCATTGAAAACCTCTGTAATGTAATCAAAAGGAAGATGGATAGTCACAAGCCATCAAACAAAGAAGAACTGCTTAAATTTTTGTACCAGGAATGGCATAAGGTCACCCAACAGCAGTGTGAAAGACTGGTGGAAAGCATGCCAAGACGCATGAAAGCTGTGAATAAAAATCGTGGTTATTCCACAAAATATTGATTTCTGAGCTCTTCCTGAGTTAAAACATTAGTATTGTTGTTTCTAGTTGTTTCTAAATGATTATGAACTTGGTTTTTTTTCACCATTTCTCATTTTCAGAAAATAAATACAAAATGTATTGCTTGGAACTTTGGAGACATGTCAGTAGTTTATAGAATAAAATAACAATTTACATTATACATATACAGACCAAAAGTTTGGACACATCTTCTCATTTAAGGATTTTTCTGTATTTTCATGACTATGAAAATTGTACATTCACACTGAAGGCAACAAAACTATGAATTAACACATGTGGAATTACCGTATTTTCCGCTTTGTAAGACGCACTTTATTTTCCCCAAATTTGGGGGGGAAATGTGGGTGCGTCTAACAAAGCGGATATACCGCTTACCATTACAGGCTGGGAGGAGGGGGTGTCCGCCGCCGCTACCGCCTGCCGCCGCTGTCGTCCGCCGCCACTGCCGGGGTTGTCCGCTGCTGCCCCGGGTGATGCTGAAGGCTCCGGTGCTGCGGGGGGCTCTGGCGACATTTTGTGAAAGACCAGAGCCCCCCGGCAGTTCTTCCATGCGTTCCAGTATGACTAATTCCGGGAAAATGGCCGCCGGAATCTCGGGAGATGAGATTTCAGCGCTGAGATCTCATCTCTCGAGATTCCTGCGGCCATTTTCCCGGAGTTAGTTCCAGTATGACCGACTCCGGGAAAATGGCCGCCGGAATCTCGGGAGATGAGATTTCAGCACTGAGATCTCATCTCTCGCGATTCCGGCGGCCATTTTCCCGGAATTAGTCATACTGGAACGCATGGAAGAACTGCCGGGGGGCTCTGGTCTTTCACAAAATGTCGCCAGAGCCCCCCGCAGCACCGGAGACAGCCCTACAGCACAGGAGCCCCCTGCAGACCCCTCATCCCAGCCTGCAGCAAAGGAGCCCCCTGCAGACCCCTCATCCCAGGCTGCAGCACAGGAGCCCCCTGCAGCACAGGAGCCCCCTGCAGACCCCCTCATCCCAGCCTGCAGCAATGCTCCACTCCTGCCTCCGGCAACGAGCCTGGGACCCTGATCCACCACAACCACAACCCCTGGTAAGTAATAAGACGCATGGATTATAAGACGCCCCACCAATTTATTAAAAAATAGTTTTTTCCTATTTTTCTCCTCAAAATTTGGGGTGCGTCTTATAATCCGGAGCGTCTTACAAAGCGAAAAATACGGTATATACTTAACAAAAAAGTGTGAAACAACTGAAATTATGTCTTATATTCTAGGTTCTTCAAAGTAGCCACCTTTGCTTTGATGACTGCTTTGCACACTCTTGGCATTCTCTTGATGAGCTTCGAAAGGTAGTCACTGGGAATGGTTTTCACTTCACAGGTGTGCCCTGTCAGGTTTAATAAGTGGGATTTCTTGCCTTATAAATGGGGTTGGGACCATCAGTTGTGTTGTGCAGAAGTCTGGTGGATACACAGCTGATAGTCCTACTGAATAGACTGTTAGAATTTGTATTATGGCAAGAAAAAGCCGGATTACGTACTGGTAATGCCCTTTAAATGAGCCACGACAGCACCCACTTTGAGAGAGGGACCCGCCCATAGGAACAGGAAACCTACAGAGATAAAAGGGCGGTCCCCCTCTCCTCCTCAGTTGTTTTTCAGAGTACGAGAGGAACCGCCATTGTTAAATTAGTGTACACCCTTAATTACAAGTATATCTTATCATATCTATAATCACCCATGCGAATATAAAACATACATATCTACTAGGGTGGGAAGTGACAGGGTGCTGTCGTGGCTCATTAAAAGGGCATTACCGGTACGTAATCCGGCTTTTTACCCTTCGCCACGACAGCACCCACTTTGAGAGATTTGCAGAGAACCTTCACCTGGGTGGGATTACCGTACTAAGGACGGCTCTCCCGATGGCCAAGTCAGATGTAGAAGACAGATCAAGTCTATAATGTTTATAGAAAGTTGAAGGCGACGACCAGGTTGCGGCCTTACATATGAGCTCGATGGAGATGTCTTTATTCTCCGCCCACGAGGATGATACGGCTCGAGCAGAATGCGCCTTTATTCCCTCTGGAGGATCTTTGCCTTTAGACAAGTATGCAAGACAGATGGCATCTTTGATCCATCGAGACAAGGTAGCTTTTGTGACCCCGTAGCCTTTTCGATGACCCTGGAAAGAGACAAACAGAGCCCTACTCTGTCTGTAGGACTGGGTTCTCTCTATGTAGCTTAGGACCGCTCTTTTTACATCCAACATATGTAGTATCTCCTCCTCTGAATTTGCTGGATTATCATAAAAGGAAGGTAGAAAAATTTCTTGGGATCTATGGTATTTTGTAGCTACTTTAGGGAGATATAAAGGATCGGGTTTGAGAACTACTCTGTCCTGATATGTCATTAGGAACGGAGGATCTATGGAAAGAGCTTGGATATCTCCCACTCTTCTGGCAGAGGTCAAGGCTATTAATAAAGCTACCTTGTATGTAATATTTTTTAGAGGGATAGAATGCAAGGGCTCAAAGGGAGGTCCCGTTAAGGCATCTAGGACTAAATTCAAATACCAGGGAGGTAAACGTGGGACATGTACTGGTGTACATCTTTCACATGCTCTAATAAATCTTTTTATCCATCTATTACCAGCAATATTAGCACTATAAAGGGCTCCCAGGGCAGATACTTGAACCCTCAAAGTATTGACTGATAACCCCAGCTCATGGCCTCTTTGTAAAAATTCAAGGATGGCATTAATAGGGACCTTGCTGGAAAAAGGTTTTGTATAGAAGTCGAGGAATTTTCTCCATATTCTACTATATATTATAGTTGTAGATTTTTTTCTGCTTAACAGTAGTGTGTTAATTAGCTCTTGAGAGAACCCTCTCAAAGTTAGTGTCTGCCTCTCAAGTTCCACGCCGTGAGGTGGAGGCCCTTCACTTGTGGATGGTAGAATGGACCTTGGGACAGTAGGTCTGGTGTCATTGGCAGAATCCATGGATCGCAAACTGACATCGCTCGAAGACAGGAGAACCAGGGCCTCTTCGGCCAAAATGGAGCTATCAGAATCACCCTCGATTTTTCTTCTCTTATTTCCTTGACCACCAATGGAATTAGCATCATTGGTGGGAAGGCGTAGGCTAGATCGTAACTCCAAGGATACTGGAGTGAGTCTACTATATCTGGACGATCTGCCAGACTCAGGGAAGCAAACATTGGTACCTGCCTGTTGCTCCTGGTTGCAAACAAGTCTATCTGCGGAAGGCACCATATGTCCACTATGTTTTTGAATATGCGAGGATTGAGGGTCCATTCTCCCTGGCGGAGCATGTGACGACTTAGGAAGTCGGCTCTTAAGTTTTCTATTCCTCTGATATGGACAGCCATGAGAGAAAGGAAATTGGGTTCTGCTAGATCGAATATTTCTGCCGCTGAACACATCAGACTTCCCGATCGCGTTCCGCCTTGCCGATTTAAATATGCGACAACAGTTGTGTTGTCCGATTGGATCTTGACATGAGAACCACGAAGCTGGGGAAGAAAAAATTTCAAAGCATAATATACTGCATTTAGTTCTTTCCAGTTGGAAGACTGCTGAATCTCTAAAGCATTCCAGCGACCTTGGGCTATATTTTGGTCCAGATGGGCTCCCCACCCTTCTGTGCCTGCGTCAGTAGTGAGTAATTTAGAGGACCTAATTGTCCATGAGACTCCTCTGGACAAATGGTCTTTATTCAACCACCAAAGAAGTGATTGAAGCACGTCATCAGATAAGGTAATTTTTGTATTTAGATGCTCCTGGCAATATGACTGGGCATGGAGTATCTGGTGTTGTAGAGCCCTAGTATGGTATTGGGCCCATTGAACCGCCGGAATGCAGGAGAAGAGTGAACCTAGGAGAGACATGGCCTCTCTAAGGGACATACGAGGACTAGATCTTGCTGCAATGATTTTTGAAATTATGATTGCTTTTTTGGCTTCTGGTAAGAGACATTTTTGACTTACAGAGTCCAAGAGTAGTCCTAGGAAGGTTCATAGAAGAACGAATGAAAGTGGCACTCACCCAGGTATTGCTGAATAGAGATGTCCTTTATTCAGAGGAACAGATGGACATACATAAAACGGAGCAGCGGCTGGTAGCAGTTAGGGTGCGGGAGGGAAGTAAAGGACGACGGCCGTTTCGCGCTTGCGCGCTTCTACGGGGCGAAACGGCCGTCGTCCTTCACTTCCCTCCCGCACCCTAACTGCTACCAGCCGCTGCTCCGTTTTATGTATGTCCATCTGTTCCTCTGAATAAAGGACATCTCTATTCAGCAATACCTGGGTGAGTGCCACTTTCATTCGTTCTTCTATGAATCTACAGTTGTATTCAGCTTCATGTTGAGCACCTCCCGTTAATTGCTAATTTTTAAGCCTGTGCCGCTTAAAGTCCTGAATTGAATCCAGCGTGCAAGAAGGTAACTTACGCTGACTAACTACCCTAGTGCCTTCCGATCTCTACTTTTTTGCTTAGTCCTAGGAAGGACTGAAGAGTTTCTGGATGCAGCCTTGATTTTTTGAAGTTTACAATCCAGTTTAGAGCCTGTAACGATGAAATGGTATTAGACAAGCGTTCTTCACACTGAGATGCTGAATTACCAATTATTAGGAAATCGTCTAAATAGGGCACAATCAGCGTGTCCTGATGACGTAGATAGGCCATCACCTCTAGCATAACTTTCATGAAAATTTGAGGAGCCATAGAAAGGCCGAATGGCATGGACGTAAACTGGAAGTGACGGACCCGGCCTTGTAGGTTTACCGCCACCCTGAGATATTGTTGGTGGTCTGCATGGATTGGAAGATGGTAATATGCATCCTTTACATCCAGACCTGCCATAAAGCACCTAGGAAACAAAAGTTTTATGGTTGATCTTATTGACTCCATCTTAAAGGTGTGCTCATGCAGAAAAGAATTTAATTTCTTTAAATTAATTATAGTACGAAAAGTACCATCTGGTTTCGGAACCAGAAATAAAGGGGAATAAAATCCCCTCCCCTTCTGACCGTTTGGTACTTCGACGAGAACATTCTTAGCCAAAAGGCTCAGAATTTCTAACTGAAGCGCTTTTTGCTGTTCCGGCGCTTTTAATGATGTTAATACAAAGTTATCCTGTGGTAATTTAAAGAAATCTAATCTTAGTCCAGATTTTATTAGACGGAGAATCCACTGATTTGATGTTATCTCTTCCCATTTATGATAAAAAAAACTTCAGTCTCCCACCAACTGGGATCTCATTACTGGTAGTATCGCCCCCGCCTAGATGTTTCGGGGTTACTATATAAGGCACCTTTCGGTTTGGTTTCTTTTGATTCCCAGCGGTCTTTTTGTGGCTCATACGGCCTTCTTCTATTGAATGGCCGTCTTCTAAACGCTCTCCTGTAAGAAGGAAGAAACTGTTTAGGGAAGCATTTCCTTCTCTCTCCTGCTTTGTTAAGTAGGTCATCTAGGACCTTTCCGAACAAGAACTCACCCTGGCATGGGATTGAACATAATCTGGTCTTTGACTGTGCATCTCCCTTCCATCCTTTGAGCCAAAGGGCACGCCGGGCTGCATTGACCAGACCTGCTGACCTCGCTGCTTAACGGAGGGAGTCCGCTGAAGCGTCAGCTAAGAATGCCGTGGCACTTTTAATCAGTGGCAAAGCTTGGAGAATTTTATCTCTTGAGACCTTGCCCTTTACTTGTTGCTCCAGTTGGTCTACCCAGACTAATAGGGACCTGGCTGTGCACGTGCCTGATATGGCCGGTTTGAAAGCTCCTGTATTCTTCTCCCAGGATCTTTTCAGGAGAGCCTCTGTTTTGCGGTCTAAGGGATCTAGTAAGATTCCCGCATCCTCCACAGGAAGAGATGACTGTTTCGAGGTGGATGCCACAGCTGCATCCACTTTTGGGACTTTGGACCATACTGCTAAGTCCTCATCACTAAAGGGGTAACGCCTCTTAGAAGAGGACGGGAGAAACCCCTTCCCCTGTTTGTCCCATTCTTTCTTTACCAGGTCCTTGATGGCAGAGACTACTGGAAACGCTCGTCTCTTTTTATGACCCAGACCTTCAAACATAATATCTTCAGCAGATTTGACTCCTTTAGTGTCTGGGCACCCCATAGTATTTCTGATGGATTTTATAAGGCTGTCAATGCTTTCCACGGAAAAACATGCTCCACCTTCATCTTCAGAGGAACTATGAGATGATCCTGAGGTGTTGGATGAACGAATTAAGCCCTCTTCAGATTCTGAACTGGGGTCAGGAGACTGGCGTTTATTATCATGCTTTTTTACGTACTCTGATCCCAGAGACTGTATTTCTTGCCGTATTATGGCTCTAATACTTGTGGCCGTAACAGCCGCCTCATCCTGTAAGGTTTGACTTATACAGGACTGACACAGCCTTTTAGGATATGTGTCGGGTAAGGGCTGCGTGCATAGAGCACACTCTTTATGTTTAATTTTATTGGTCTTCTTAGCCTAGGGGAGATTAGAGAAGGAAGGGATCAGCTTATAGGTAGAGGATGTAACACTCACCCAGTGAAGCCATCATTTCCATTATCATACCGGTCTTGGAGGAGGAGACGCTGTGCGGGGTCTGAGTAGAGCTGTATCCGTACTCCTTGACTTACTTCTGTGAGTGTCAGATCCATCCATGGAACGACCACTCTTTTTCGCTGAAGATTTAGAACTTTTAGCGCTGCTTTTATCAGCGCTGTCGCGTTCCACTACCAGTGGAAGCTCACTCTCTGCCGGGAACGACATATTGAGCACCAGCTCTGCGTCCCGGCCTCACATTTGAATCGCGCGGCTCCCAGCAGCGCGCCGCCCACCGCGAACCGGAAGTGCTCCAACCACTTCCGGTTCAATTGAAGCAGCGCAGACTTACTTGCGCGTCAGGGTCGGCGCCGCTCCTAGAACATCCGGAACCGGCCCCCATGCACACGCTCCCTCCGAAGGCCGGACTTCCATGCCCGGAACCTGCCAGCCAGTACCCAGACGAGGGGGGAGGCTGCATGCAGTGGCTCCCCCGCCGCTGCTTCTGATGCCACAGCCCCTGCTGTCACCGAGAGAACCACACAGGCGGGTGCATAGGCTCAGGTAGGAAAGAAAGCGGAGGTGCTCCAACCACCTCCGTCTGTAGGTAAACCAGGGATTTCCGATAGGAACAGGAAACCAACTGAGGAGGAGAGGGGGACCGCCCTTTTATCTCTGTAGGTTTCCTGTTCCTATGGGCGGGTCCCTCTCTCAAAGTGGGTGCTGTCGTGGCGAAGGGTAAAAAAGCAGCTAAGTAAAGAAAAACGAGTGGCCATCATTACTTTAAGAAATGGTCAGTCAGTCCGAAAAATTGGGAAAATTTTGAAAGTGTCCCCAAGTGCAGTGGCAAAAACCATCAAGCACTAGAAAGAAACTGGCTCACATGAGGATCGCCCCAGGAAAGGATGACCAAGAGTCACCTCTGCTTCTGAGGAGAAGTTTATCTGAGTCACCAGCCTCAGAAATCGTAGGTTAACAGCAGCTCAGATTAGAGACCAGGTCAATGCCACACAGTTCTAGCAGCAGACACATCTCTACAACAACTGTTAAGAGGAGACTTTGTGCAGCAGGCCTTCATGGTAAAATAGCTGCTAGGAAACCACTGCTAAGGACAGGCAACAAGCAGAAAAGACTTGTTTGGGCTAAAAAACACAAGGAATGGACATTAGATCAGTGGAAATCTGTGCTTTGGTCTAATGAGTCCAAATTTGAGATCTTTGGACTCTATATGCCTGGTTCCCACCGTGAAGCATGGAGGAGGTGGTGTGATGGTGTGGGGGTGCTTTGCTGGTGACACTGTTGGGGATTTATTCAAAATTGAAGGCATACTGAACCAGCATGGCTACCACAGCATCTTGCAGCAGCATGCTATTACATCCAGTTTGCGGTTAGTTGGGCCATCATTTATTTTTCAACAGGACAATGACCGCAAACACACCTCCAGGCTATGTAAGGGCTATTTGACCAAGAAGGAGAGTGATGGGGTGCTACGCCAGATGACCTGGCCTCCACAGTCACCAGACCTGAACCCAATTAAGATGGTTTTGGGTGAGCTGGACCGCAGTGTGAAGGCAAAAGGGCCAACAAGTGCTAAGCATCTCTAGGAACTCCTTCAAGATTGTTGGAAGACCATTCCCGGTGACTACCTCTTGAAGTTCATCAAGAGAATGCCAGGAGTGTATAAAGCAGTCATCAAAGCAAAAGGTGGCTACTTTGAAGAACCTAGAATATAAGACATAATTTCAGTTGTTTCACACTTTTTTGTCAAGAATATAAGTGTAAGTATATAATTCCACATGTGTTAATTTATGTTTTGATGCCTTCAGTGTGAATGTACAATTTTCACAGCCATGAAAATACAGAAAAATCTTTAAACGGGAAGGTGTCTCCCAACTTTTGGTTTGTACTGTGTATATATATCTATATATCTCAACTACTCCAAGAGTAACATAATAGTAATATAGCTAGCAAGGCCGAAAAAAGACATTTGCCCATCCAGTTCAGCCTATATTCCATCAGAATAAATCCCCAGATCTACGTCCTTCTACAGAACCTAATAACAGTAAGATACAATATTGTTCTGCTCCAGGAAGACATCCAGGCCTCTCTTGAACCACTCGGCGGAGTTCGCCATCACCACCTCCTCAGTCAAGCAATTCCAGATTCTCACTGCCCTAACAATAAAGAATCCTCTTCTATGTTGGTGGAAAAAAAAAACCTTCTCTCCTCCAGAGAGAAAGAGATAGTCATAGGAACATTTTCCATTTAAGTTTTCAATTGCTTTATTACAAAAAACGAACTGCATAAACCAGGGCAAAATTAGGTAAACAAACATGGCCTTTCTGTCGTAACGGGAAAAACAAAAAAGCTTGCAGTACAGTCTGTATGGGATCTGCCCCATCAGGTGAACAAAAACAAGGTTCAGTTCTCTTGAACAAGAGCACAACTCTGCAGATTTCATCTCCAGAAACATCAAACATGGACCTTCTGGACCGCACCCTGGGGTGAACAGCCTCCCATCCACTCTTCAGCTGTTCATAAAAAAGCACTTAAGCTGGAGCAATTTTCCAGGTTCATATAACTGAGGCTAACATACATAGATTTATTTATCCACTCTATCATCTATATCTAATGACAAAAAATAAAGATTGTAATTATAAAACAATCTTCACATAGGAAATGTTCTGCACCCCGTTCTCTTGCACTTACCTGCTATATTTCACATCTTTGCAGGAAGTAATAACAATTATCCCAGAAACAGCAGCAAGAACTCCGTGAACAGAAGATACAATTCTGCAAGACAAAAGAAATATGTCTTATACCTCAAGTTCTCAATCAGGAACGCACTACTCCCCTGCCTTTTGCCTTTCTGCTTGTTGGGGTACGGAGTGGTGCTCTCCTGAATGACATTTTGTACCGTAGTATCCTGCTGCCACTGCCTTTAACTCTGCATTTTCTGTTGTTCGCAGCAGATGTACCATTGTCTCTGCCACAAAGAAGCACAGAAGCACTGAAACTTGCCTATCCAGCAACTGAACCAGCTCTGAGCAGCGCTTACAAGGTCTATTAGAGAAAGCTTGTAAGCGCTGTGCTACTTGTTTATGACACTGGCCACCGCTGGTAGACTGCAGAGGTAGCTGGTAACCTAGGCATGACAAGTGAGTTATAAAATGACAGAACACTCTATTCTCCGGTAACAGACAGGAGTTTTAATGAGATGGAAATAGCAAAGTTACTTGTTGAAGAACTTGAAACAAACTATTTAACTCTTTAGCCATCATTACCACTGCGAGCCAGAGGGTCAAACTGATTTCATACCAAGGTTTTTTATTGTGGCATGCTCCTTCAAACGCTGTACTATGGTGGCGGTGCTTCTAATAAAGATGTACTCTTTTTTTATACCATATGAACCCATCACACAAAGGCACTATTGTACTGCACCATTAAGTCTGATTTCTGAATGTGGCTTATTAGTCACAACCCTAGCTAAAACTATTACTCTTTTTCTAAAGAAACATATCTGTAATGCTTGGAGCCAAACTGTGCACGGAAAGTAAAAATGGAGGGTTTCTGAAAATACCAGATTCTCCTACCCACTTACAAGAGTCCAGAAAGCTGAGAAATGGGAAATTGTTTGGTGGGGTCTTGTACATGCAGAGCAGCTGTAGCCATGTCTCTGCCACCATCATGTTCAACCAAGAAGGAGGAACTCCAGTCAAATTGATCGTAGGACACGGTGCCATAGAGACGTGAGAACATCATATTGGCAAAATCTGTGAACTGAAACCAGCACCAAAATCCAGAATTCGAACCCTTTGGTACGCTCATAGATTTCTGTAACTTAAACTCTGACACATTAGTCCCAGAAAAATCAGTGCTAGTCTTCTTAGAGTTTTGTCCGTGAACTGCAATGGGTACTTAAAGGAAAAAAGTGCTGTCTGTAACCTCAGATTTACTATGTATACTGTCTATACACACACGTCTCCATCAGCAGCCTCCATTGAGTAGCACTTCTTTTTTCCGGTCACATATCCCTCCATCTGCACTCATTTCAAAGCCTGGAGCTCTGTACGGTCCCAGCAGCAGAATGCACTTAGGAGGTGGTGGCGGGTCACAAACCATGACTGAGCTGCTGACACAGGGAATTAGTGAGCTGCTGATTATGCCATTTACAGCTCATTTGTAAAATACCAAGAAAAAAGGGTCTGCAGCTAACAGGACAGACACTATAGGAGACCTTCAGAAATCATGTGGTGTCCCTGCCAGGGTTTACAGAACATTTGGCAGCATGAGGCTGTTCTACACAATCCTAGGTGGGCGATTTTCATGTTATGGCAAAGGTAATATATGTGATCACCAGAGGCGCACATACTATTGGTGAAACCTGTGCTACCACCCAGTGGCCCACATCCACCTACAAACAGCATATGTCAGCTTGCGGAGTGCCAGTGTGGTATCCATCAAAACAGCAGCATTGCCATTTTTCATTTGCTGTACCGGACCCCACAAAATGCAATAAAAAGTGATCAAAACATCTTGTATAGCCCCAAAACAAAAGGGGAGAAGCCAGCGCTGCTTGTGGTCAAAACGCAATATGAAAAGTGCACATGCACATATTAATTTCTAACTGTATATCAAAATGAGACATTTAGCGAACAATTGATCAATTCTTTGAGCCACCCTGCCACTTCACGGCATTCTCTTGGGGCAGTCCTACTCTACGATTTTTATATTCGCTGTGCCATTACGGCCTCAAAACGCACAAATATAAACTAAAGCTACACAAGTTAATTGATGGAAAAAGAAAATGTTACCATTTCACCCTACTTGGAATTTGATTAATCTCAGTACATTTTAACTGGTCCCCCAAACAGAAATCATGCAATATATTACAGGCACTCGAAAAGCTAGTGGCCTTAACATGTGCAGGCACATATACTGATGGACATGTACACATATTTATTAAATATTTATATTTGTAAGATGGGAATAACATTTTAAAGAAGTCTAATTGCATTGCTTTTCAGAGCACTTAAAGGGTACTTATAGTCCTGAATGACTATATTGATAACCTATCCTCAGGAAAGGTCATTATTATGAGATCCAAATTAATTCACTTCAACTTTCTGATGTCAATGCGAGCACTGTGGAAAATTTCCCACGGCGCTCCCGCTGACGTCAGACAGATGAAGTCAGTTCATTGGCTGTGAACTCCCAGGACTTGTCTGATGGCACTGCAAGCAGGAGAACTTTCTCACGGTCGCATTGCCCTCAGACAGGGAATAGGAGTTCACAGGGAGACACTGAGCACACAATGCTCAGTGTCTCTTATTGATGGCAGGCTGTATGGTCGCATCATGCAATCATGCAGCCTGCCATCTACATGTAGCAGAGCTAGACCCATCGTGGGACAAATGGATTAGCAGCACCTCTGTGGAAATGTGAGGATTATAGATTTTTTTATCTTTAACTCTTTTGCAAACCACTCGGAAAAAATGGTGCAACAGTCAAAGGTATAAAAATACAAAATCTTTATTAAATATACATGAAATAATACAAGGAATCAAAGCAGTGGTGAGTTTAAAAACTGCAAACACAGCGTATAAACCGCATGGAGTCAGACAGAGTAACCCACACGAACGGCCGAGTACAGTGCATTAGGGACCACAGACCATACAATAATCACTGCATGCTCCATTATAGTAATAGTACAAGTAACAAAGCAGGAGCATGTAGGTAAAGATAATAGAATAGTGTGTAATTGGAGACATGAAGAGTAGTCACCTAAATACATATCATACCGGCAGATGATGCGGGGAACGTGTCCACTCCAGACCCACCCCGACGCGCGTTTCGGAGTTGTCCTTCTTCAGGGAGCGTGTCATGACAGTGCCGCACATGTAATATATAGCCGCCATAATTGTAAGCAGACCAATGAACCGCCGCCCCACAACCACACGGCACACAGGTCGGCACCGGAAAGCACAGGCCCATGCAATCCGGCGCCAGACCGCGATCCGGAAGAGAGGGCAATGCAGCAAAAATGCAGCACTTTGCCAGAACATCAAAGGTAACGATACACAGTGCAGAGATAACATAACGATGGACAAAGGGCGATCATGCGTACAAAATACACAGTATACCAGCAATAAAAGGTGGATTATATATTAGTATTCGCCAGTACACATATTTATTATAATATAAAGATCAAACATGTGTATAGATGGAAGTGTAGTCACGGCCATTTTCAAAGAAAATACCGCATAATTACGTTCGTATACTAGTGCGCCGATAGTACCATAACAGCGTGTACATGATGTATAAGTAACATGAAAGGCGACAGCAAAAAAACAGCATATAATACACCAAATGTCACCAATATTAAAAATAAAACATATTGCATATATCAATATATATATATATATATATATATATATATATATATATATATATATATACACACTAGCTATTGAACCCGTTCTACGCCCGGGTGGCGAGCATTTATATTGGTATATTGTCTCCATCATGGTATGTGCTGCTCCATCCTGCGTCCCCATCCTGTCATGCGCTGCTCCATCCTGCGTCCCCATCCTGTCATGTGCTGCTCCATCCTGCGTTCCCTTTCCTGTCATGCGCTGCTCCCATCCTGCGTCCCCATCCTGTCATGCGCTGCTCCCATCCTGCGTCCCCATCCTGTGATACGCTGCTCCCATCCTGTGATGCGCTGCTCCCATCCTGCGTCCCCATCCTGTCATGTGCTGCTCCATCCTGCGTCCCAATCCTGTCATGCGCTGCTCCATCATGCGTCCCCATCCTGTCATGCGCTGCTCCATCCTGCGTCCCCATCCTTATGTGCTGCTGCATCCTGCGTCCCCATCCTTATGTGCTGCTGCATCCTGCGTCCCCATCCTTATGTGCTGCTGCATCCTGCGTCCCCATCCTTATGTGCTGCTCCCATCCTGCGTCCCCATCCTTATGTGCTGCTCCATCCTGCGTCCCCATCCTTATGTGCTGCTGCATCCTGCGTCCCCATCCTTATGTGCTGCTCCATCCTGCGTCCCCATACTGCCTCTGACCCGCTCGGCGCCGAGTGCTGGGGGGCCTGAGCAGGCGGGGACACCGGCACACTGTGGGGGTCAGGTGCCGGTATCGCCGCCAGCTCAGGCCCCCCAGCACGTACTATACTCACCTGTCCGGCGTTCCATCGCTGCGCGCCGCCATCTTCCCGGTCTCCTGGCTGTGACTGTTCAGTCAGAGGGCGGCGCCAGCGCGCATTAAGCGCGTCATCGCGCCCTCTGAACTGAAGGCCACAGACCGAAGACCGGGAAGATGGCGCCGCTCAGCGATGGAACGGGGACAGGTGAATATAGGCCGATACTCACCCTCCTGGCGGTCCCTGCTTCTGCGGTGGAGATCGCGGTGTGTGTTCAGTGTGAACGCACACCGCGATCTCCCGGGAGCGTCGCTCTGTGAGGCCCAGACTGCGCCGGCGCTTGCGCAGTCTATAGAGGCTTCGGACAGAGTGACGCTCCCAGCGTTATATTATAGATATACATATATACACACACATTCGTTAAACACCAATACATCAAACAATGTGCCATAGTTATACCGATATAATAAGTTATAACTCTGACATCATGTACAGTAACAAACATAGAACAGAAACGGATGTGAATACAAATCAACACAGAGGGCATACCCTCAACATACATACATATATATATATATATATATATATATATATGCATAGGACATCAAGATAGATAATTCAAGGCCAAGTTCATATCCAAACATATAGGGATACATACCGTATATGCTAGCCACCTTAGGGAGAGACCCAAGTTGGGCTAACATATAGGGAGACATGGACCAATCCTGTGTCAATCCAATAGCGTGGTGGAAATGTGTAGACTGCAAACATATGTCATGACAGGCGGTATTAGGAATACTACAAAATAAAAAGAGGTGAATAAAATTAGAAAAACACAAAAAATAAAAATAAAAAACAAATATACAGTGGTTTACAGATTAGGCAAACCCAAAACAAGCAGCCAATTTAAAGAAAGGGAGCAAATGAAAGGCATTAATTGAGGCCGTAAGGATGGACCGTGTTCAACTGCAAGATTCAACTCGTCTCCAACCTACCAAGACGCCTGGACAGATTACCACCTCGGATGTTAATCTTAATAGCATCTATACCCCGCACACGCAGGAGAGCACTATTACTGTTGTGGAATAACTTAAAATGACGGGGGATTGTTTTCAGGGTGGCTGGTTCCGTGTGGCTAGCCGCCGCCTCAATGCCCAAAACATGTTCCCTGATATGGACCTTAAATTGCCTGGAGGTGAGTCCAATATATATAAGGCAACATGGTCACGTGGCATAATAAACCACGTATCTAGTTGTACATGTGATGTGTTGCCTGATTTTATAGGTCTTGGTATTGTCAAAATTGGAGAACGTATCAGTACGAACCATGTTAGGGCAGGCGACGCAGCCTCCTCTTTTGCAGAGGATAAGGGCATCGGTGGAATGGGCGAGGTCATAAGTATGGTTCAATTAAGATTTATTAAAGGAGTCTGTGTCATTCTTTCAATTAAAGGACTTTATTCTGGGTGTCTGTGTTTTAATACAATGTGACGATTAGGTTAGTAATGTGGGCATCTTATAGATGCCTCTCCATTACTAACCTCGTGGCTTGATGTCACCTGACAATACAAAGATACAGGGCAAGTGGGAAGAGCGAGACTAATTGCCACAATTTGCATATCTTAGAGATGCACCTTTCCGGGGGCAGCTGAGAGCTGATGTTTTTAGCCGGGGGGTTGAAGGCCAGTATAAATGGCACCTTCCTAGGCAATTAATACCAGCCCACAGCTGCTTGCATAGTCTTTGCTGGTTATTAATTATAGGGGGACCCTACGTAATTCATTTTAGGGTCCCCCATTTTAATGGCCAGTAAAGGTTATGCATACAAATGTGAGCTGATATTAATAGCCTGGGAAGCTCCATGGGTATTACCCCCTTCCCAGGCTATAAACATTGGCACCCAGCTGCTTTCCCTCTGCTGGTTACGAAAACTAAGAGACAGCCAACGCAATTTCTTTTTAAGAAAAATTATCTTTTATTAATTAAATACATGTACAGTGAGCTGCACACACACTGTACTAATTGTATTTGTCACAGACATCTGTATATCTACCTATTCTATTTGTATTTACTGTATGTAATCCATCTATTCTATCCTGTCGGCTCTTGCTGTGATTTTTCAATACACGGCTGCTGAATTGCTGACTTTTCATCTATCTATCTATGTAATATATAAACATACCGTATATATTTGTGTATAAGCCGAGATTTTCAGCACACTTTTTTTGTGCTGAAAATGCCCCCCTCGGCTTATACACAAGTCATTGTCCCGGTTTATGGCAAAGGAGGTTGAGCGGCGGAGCAGCGGGTCACAGGAGGCGGCTAAAACCTGTGCCCGCTGCTAAAGATAAATGAATATTCACTCAACTGTCAATGAATATTAATTTCTCTTATAGCCCACCCACAGTTATAGCCGCAGCCGCCTTCCAGCAGCTGCAGGGCTCTCACGGGTACCCGCTCATTAAGCTAATGAATATTCACCTGTCTCCACTCCCATAGGCATGAAGAGATGTGAATATTCATTACCTTAATGAGCTGGGACATGTGATCACTCGCCCGCAGGAGCTGCTGGCACCGGAACGAGATGCTGCGAGGGTATGCAGGATAGGTAAGTAGGATTTTTTTTTGTGGTTTTGTTTTTTTTATGCTTTTCTCATAGGGGCCATACATACAAGGATCGGAATAGGGAGCCATGCATACAAGGATGGGGATAAGGAGATATGCATACAAGGATGGGGATAAGAAGCCATAAAGGCAAGGATGGGGATGAGGAAACATGCATACAAGAATGGGGATAAGGAGCCATGCATAAAAGGATGGGAATAAAGAGCCATGCAGACAAGGATGGGGGATAAGGAGCCATGCAGACAAGGATGGGAATAAAGAGCCATGCATACAAGGATGGGGATAAGGAGCCATGCAGACAAGGATGGGAATAAGGAGCCATGCAGACAAAGATGGGAATAAGGAGCCATGCAGACAAGGATGGGGATAAGGAGCCATGCAGACAAGGATGAGGATAAGGAGCCATGCATACAAGGATGGGGATAAGGAACCATGCAGACAAGGATGGGAATAAGGAGCCATGCAGACAAGGATGGGGATAAGGAGCCATGCAGACAAGGATGAGAATAAGGAGCCCCGCAGACAAGGATGGGAATATGGAGCCCCGCAGACAAGGAAGGGGATAAGGAGCCATGTAAACCAGAATAGAGATTTGGGGACAATGCATACCTGGCTTATGCTCAAATGAATAAGTTTTCCCAGTTTTTCGAGGCAAAATTAGGTGCCTCGGCATATACTCGGGTCGGCTTATACACGAGTGAATACGGTGATATATATATATATATATATATATATATATATATATATATATATATTACACCGTATATACTCGAGTATAAGCCGAGATTTTCAGCCCAAAATTTTGGGCTGAAAGTGCCCCTCGGCTTATACTCGAGTCGCGGTGGGCGGCAGGGTCGGCGGGTGAGGGGGAGAGGGCGCTGAGGCATACTGACCTAGTCCCGGCGCTCCTGACGCTCCCTCTGCCCATCCCACGGTCTTCGGTGCTGCAGCTCTTCCCCTGTTCAGCGGTCACGTGGGACCGCTCATTAGAAAAATGAATATGCGGCTCCACCTCCCACAGGGGTGGAGCCGCATATTCATTTCTCTAATCAGCGGTGCCGGTGACCGCTGATAGAGGAAGAGGCTGTGGCACCGAAGACCGTGTGACAGGCAGAGGGAGTGGGACACCGGGAGCAGGTAAGTATGTAATATTCACCTGTCCGCGTTCCACCCGCCGGGCGCCGCTCTGTCTTCGCGTCCTCTTGCTCTGACTGTTCAGGTCAGAGGGCGCGATGACGCATATAGTGTGCGCGGCGCCCTCTGCCTGATCAGTCAGTGCGGAGAGACGCCGGGACGAGACGCCGGGAGCTGCAAGCAGCGAGGTGAGTATGGCATTTTTTTTTTATTGCAGCAGCAATGGCACAGCTTTATATGGCACAGCTATGGGGCAATAATGAACGGTGCAGAGCACTATATGGCAGCTATGGGGCAATAATGAACGGTGCAGAGCATTATATGGCACAGCTATGGGGCAATAATGAATGGTGCAGAGCACTATATGGCAGCTATGGGGCAATAATGAACGGTGCAGAGCATTATATGGCACAGCTATGGGGCAATAATGAACGGTGCAGAGCACTATATGGCAGCTATGGGGCAATAATGAACGGTGCAGAGCACTATATGGCACAGCTATGGGGCAACAATGAATGGTACAGAGCACTAAATGGCACAGCTATGGGACAATAATGAACGGTGCAGAGCACTATATGGCACAGCTATGGGGCAATAATGAACGGTGCAGAGCACTATATGGCACAGCTATGGGGCAATAATGAACGGTGCAGAGCACTATATGGCACAGCTATGGGGCAATAATGAACGGTGCAGAGCACTATATGACAGCTATGGGGCAATAATGAACGGTGCAGAGCACTATATGGCACAGCTATGGGGCAATAATGAACAGCGCAGAACACTATATGGCACAGCTATGGGGCAAAAATGAACAGTGCAGAGCACTATATGGCACATCTTTGGGGCAATAATGAACGGTGCAGAGCACTATATGGCACAGCTATGGGGCAATAATGAACAGTGCAGAGCACTATATGGCACAGCTATGGGGCAATAATGAACGGTGCAGAGCACTATATGGCACAGCTATGGGGCAGTAATGAACGGTGCAGAGCACTATATGGCACAGCTATGGGGCAATAATGAACAGTGCAGAGCACTATATGGCACAGCTATGGGGCAATAATGAACGGTGCAGAGCACTATATGGCACATCTATGGGGCAATAATGAACGGTGCAGAGCACTATATGGCACAGCTATGGGGCAGTAATGAATGGTGCAGAGCACTATATGGCACAGCTTTCTATGGTACATCTATGGGGAAATAATGAACGGTGCAGAGCACTATATGGCACATCTATGGGGCAATAATGAACGGTGCAGAGCACTATATGGCACAGCTATGGGGCAATAATGAACGGTGCAGAGCACTATATGGCACAGCTATGGGGCAGTAATGAACGGTGCAGAGCACTATATGGCACAGCTTTCTATGGTACATCTATGGGGAAATAATGAACGGTGCAGAGCACTATATGGCACATCTATGGGGCAATAATGAACGGTGCAGAGCACTATATGGCACAGCTATGGGGCAATAATGAACAGTGCAGAGCACTATATGGCACATCTATGGGGCAATAATGAACGGTGCAGAGCACTATATGGCACAGCTATGGGGCAGTAATGAACGGTGCAGAGCACTATATGGCACAGCTTTCTATGGTACATCTATGGGGAAATAATGAACGGTGCAGAGCACTATATGGCACAGCTATGGGGCCATAATGAACAGTATGGAGCTTCTATTTTTATTTTTGAAATTCACCGGTAGCTGCTGCATTTTCCACCCTAGGCTTATACTCGAGTCAATAAGTTTTCCCAGTTTTTTGTGGCAAAATTAGGGGGGGGTCGGCTTATACTCGGGTCGGCTTATACTCGAGTATATACGGTGTGTATATATATATATATATATATATATATATATATGTCACTGACATCTATATATCTATGTATCCTATGTGTATATATCTATTCTATTTATTCTATTATTCTATTCTAACCTGTCACAATATGGTTTTACTGTACGCGGCACATGAATTGACGGCTTTTCAAAGGACACTGGTGTGTAAAAATCAGACAGCACTAGTATTGTCCGTGTGCTGTGCTATTTTTTTCTTGCACCCACAGGCTTGAATTGGCGAGTATTGGTGATAGCTGCAGCATGCTGTGATTTTACACGCCTGCAGAATACGGCTGAGAAAATAAACGCTGATGTGAGCTGCCCCATAGATTAACACAGGGCCGAGTGCTATGTGATGTTTTCTCACATAGCACTCGGCAGTATTCTACGGTAGTGCGACGCCAGCCTAACTCTGAAGGAGCTGCAGAGTTCCCAAGCAGAGACTGGAGTATTTGTCGATATGACCACAATAAGCCATACCCTTCATGAAAGAGTGGGCAGAAAAAAGCTTTTCGGCAGCAGGTAAGTATGAGATTAGGGTCGGGGACCTTAGATTAGAAGCGCCACTCCAGTGCTGCAATAAAATAACAAAAAAAAACAGTTGGAGTGGTGCTTTAACTACAGCATTTTCATTATTTTGAACAATCCCTTTAACTACTGCTGTATTCTATTCTTCTTACAAGGTTATACTGATAACGTGATTATATTCTATGGTATTTGAATATATGAATGAACAATAAAGTACCGTATGTAAAATCAAGAATGTTTTACACATTGTGCAAACTCTTACAAGTCTGTATTGTCCTCCATAGTTTGACCTTACAATGACTACCCCTATCTGTGTTATTATCATGGCATAGTAACAGCCCCGGCCTGAGCGACCCGATAACAGTCCAAGAGCAAACAAGATACCAGCACTTGAAATAAAAGTACATCATCTACCACATTACAAATCATATCTGTGACGCACACATAGTATGCAGGGGCATCCACTATAGGGGCTAGATAGGGGATCCAGTAAAGCTGCAGCGTTCTGTAGTCTCCACAGCCACATATCCTGTACAGAGTAACATTTTAAACCATAAAGAGAAGTTAGATCTGATAATAAGAACATGAAGCAGCTGTAGTCACAAGGGTTGTGAATATTTTTGCATTGCAAATTAATTGGGTTCATTGATTAAAAACCAAAGAACTCATAGCCTGCTTTTATATTGCTTCCTTTTTTGCGTATTTTCAATTAAAATGTAATAACGGGCGATCAAAAGAACGTATCTGCAACAAAATGGTATCATTAAAAACGCCAGCTCGGCACGCAAAAAATAAGCCCTCAATCGACCCCAGATCATGAAAAATGGAGACGCTACGGGTATCGGAAAATAGCGCAATTTTTTTTTATTTTTTTTTAAGCAAAGTTTTGAATTTTTTTCCACCACTTGGATAAAAGAGAACCTAGAAATGTTTGGTGTCTATGAACTCGTAATGACCTGTAGAATCATAATGGCAGGTCAGTTTTAGCATTTAGTAAACATAGTAAAAAAGCCAAACAAAAAAAAACCCAAGTGTGGGATTGCACTTTTTTTGCAATTTCACCGCACTTGGAATTTTTTTCCCGTTTTCTAGTACACAACATGCTAAAACCAATGATGTCGTTCAAAAGTACAACTTGTTTCGCAAAAAATAAGCCCTCACATGGTCATATTGACAGAAAAATTTAAAAAAAGTTATGGCTCTGGGAAGGAGGGGAGCGAAAAACTAACACGGAAAAACGGAAAATCTCAAGGTCATGAAGGGGTTAATATTTGCCAAATGCCAGGATAATGTTCTTCTCATGAACATGCAGCAGGAATGTCATGTGACCTGTGACCATTGCATCCAATCAATAGCTCTCATATTCTATTCAAACAGAAAGAGAAAATTTTCTTCCGGGTTATATGGAACTAGATGGAGGCCCGATGCTATCGGGACGGCAGTAATGTCACGATGGGGGCAGGCTTTGCAGCGTTGAGAATCTCTCCCCCATGTGCTCACCCACCTATCCACTCTCTCTTTCCCCATGTGCTGTGCTCTCTTTGACCTGTCTACCCCATGTGCTATCTGTACAGAACATACCACAGCTCCTGGGCAGGGGAGAAAGCAAAAGACAATACTGACAGGATACATTTTGTGTTGTAAAATACTGTCAGTGAAAACAGTCAGTGAAATATTTTGCCTGATAAAAGAAATCCTCTGTGATCCCCTGCTGTAATGTCAGTATGGTCTTTTGCTTCCTCTCCTGCCCAGGCGATGTGCTATGCTCCATACACGGTCAGACACAGACAATTTTTAAAATGAACTTTCGTTTGTGGGAAAACTCCTTTAATGTGACTGGCTTCGTCTGCCTGTAGACACGCCGCGTATCTGCCGCCGGGATCAGCCGAATGATTCACTGCACCTGTGCGTAATTCGCGCAAGCGCAGTAAATCAGGCCGCCGCCATCTTTGTGCAGACAGATAGCGGTGGGCACATTAAAACTGCGCATGTGCTCCTCCTGTACAAAGATGGCGGCAGTCAGTGAATCATTTGGCTGATCCCGGCGGCGTGTTCGCAACGGTGTTCCGCTGGTGGTACCGCGCAATAGGCTGCGTACGGTCCGTGTGTGGTGCATACGGCATATACAATGTGTGTGTGTGTTGCGTTCAGCACATACAGTGTGTGTGTGTGTGTGTGTGTGTGTGTGTGTGTGTGTGTGTGTGTGTGTGTGTGTGTGTGTGTGTGAACTTCCACCGCTTGGAATTCTGGAATCTAGACACATTACAAGGTAAGTATATATTAAGATGTGGGAGCTGCAGCTGAAAATGGCTGCTGGTTGATCGCAGCAGTAATGTGAGGCTCCCCACCAGATTTGATGACACTGTTTGTGTGCACTCAGTTCCTGCAGTGTCAGTGTACACACGCTCTCACCCCTCTCTCCTGGCAGTATCAACCATTCAATGTGGTGCGATCCTGTGTGCAGGCAATACGTTGCTTGTGCTACAATGAGCAGCCTAAATGTGCTAGACATAATCATCACTGTCCCCATTGGGGACTTACAATCTAAATTCCCTATCAATATTGGAGTGTGGGAGGTAACCCAAGCAAACATGGGGAGAACATACAAACTCCTTGCAGATGATGATTTTGGTGGGATTTGAACCCAGGACCCCAGGAAAGCAATGCAGCTGCCTTTATCTTTCCATCTATATACATACATGCAAGTAGTTTGAATGTTCTTCCCATGTTTTTGTAGGTTTTCTCTGGTTTCTTCCCACGCTCCGAAGACATACTGATAGGGAATCTAGATTATGCATTCTCTGTATTCTAGAATACAAATGAGTATATTGGGAAAGTAATAGGGAATGTGGCTTTCTAAGGCCGAGTTCACATTTGCGTTCGGAGGCTTGTGGAGGGCTGCGTACTTCCTCCGTTGAGCTCCACCTACTTGCGTGCATGCGTCTTTAACATTGGGTACACAGGACATGCGGATGTATGCGGATGTATGCGGAAGTAGGCGGAGATTAAAGGATGAAGTACGCAGCCCTTCGCAAAGCCTCTGAACGCAAATTTGAACTTATCCTAATATATTAGCAAATTTACATCCAAATTAGAAGGACATTTGTGAGTTCCCTTCTGTTGGTGCCCTTCATATACTGTAGTGACAAGTCATACAGTAATATAGCATGTTGCACAGATAACAGTGCCATACAATGGTCAAATAAAACCCTATACCATTACATAAATACTAGTACTATACAGTGCCTCACCGACACACACTGATAAAATAATATTGTGTACTGAGCCTAAGTAACAATGCCACAAAATAAATACCACCATACAAGGCTCAAATAATACCAACATGTAGTCACCAAATAACACCTCTACATGTAAAGTAACCTAGGAGCAGAGCTACAAATGCCTAAAGAATTTCTATAAGAATTAATATTAAGATCATTAGTGATTCCAAGCCTCTGTGCCATCGGTGGCTCCTCCTTTAATAGTAGCATAGCAAATTGTTCTTTGTGAACATAGAGGTATTAGGTTCCTAAGGACGACATAATAACCTTCTGAAATGTATGCTTCACAACAGTCAGACTGGAGATGTTCACGGACTTCAAAAAGAGAGTGTTGTAGGCATGCTCCGTTACCTACGCAGAGGTCATTATGCAGGGAGGGAGGAAGTGACTTGTCACCATCATTTAATCTGTGTTATCTATATCTACTGTAATAAAATTAATTAAAGATGTGATTCATTTTTTAATTTTGTCCCTGGATTCTTGTCTGGAGGAGTTTTTATATTGGATCAATGGAGGTACCTAGGGTGGGAACTCCACGATGTAATACGGATGACCTATCCTGAGGATGAATTTATGAATAACCCCTGTAGGCACTATATGTCTTGTTGTCTGAATATATATTACTTGAAAAAAAGTCACTTTAGATCATAGGATATTCAATATTTGCCATTTACACTCCAAGTCAGATTGAAAAAAGAACCAAAATATAAAAATGAGGCCTCTGGATCCTTTACTGCATGACACCATTGACCTGTAACAGTATACAGGCCGCACTGATCTGCAGCCAACAAGTATATATATTTATTATAGACCAGCAGGAACTTAGCGGAGTGAGGGAAACCATCACTGATTTCCATCTCTGCACACGCTGGGCTCAGAAACCTACAGGGGGTCTGCCTCAATGATTGACAGTAGCTTCTGTGTGAGAATGACTACCTAAGCACCCTCTACTCAATTGTCATAAACAGTAATATTTTTCATGAGAAAAATATCTAATAAAAAAAGCTCATAATGGGTTAAGATAACTAAATTGATGTTGAACATTTTCTGCATCTATTAGGAAAATTTGGTTACTCGTGGTTTATTTTCATTCCGTTTTTATCTCATTTTTGACGCTGGTTTTTTTTTTTATACTTCCTGGTATTTGGCTTTGACAAAATTTTATTCCTATAGTCATGCAAGGATTACACGCGTTTTTAGTGTATTTCCACAACACATACATGCTTTTTACTTTTGGTTTTCCACATGCAATGCAATTCTATGGGGAAAATTAGCAAATAATACTCAGCGTAACCGCAAGAAAAATTGACATGTTGGGGATTTTAAACACGCACTGTAGGTCAGTTTATGGAGAGGAATAAAAAAATTTAAAAAAAAGCACAGTGGACATCAAGACATCAGATTTCTAGAAATCACATCCACTTTGCTGGAGCTGTAAGATGCTCTGTTCAGTGTATTCAGTGTATTTTGAGCATTTCCTATTAAAATCAACGGGGAGTCTATTTACAAAGTATTGATAACTGTTTTGATGTGATCTTTGCATAATAGAAAAGAAAAATGTCTGAATGTACCCGTACTGAAACACAACATTAGAGTTTACAGGACACTGCCTAGTCACTCAGACAGTCTAAGTATACACACAATTCCTTGCTTTCTAGTTCTACTTCATCTCATTCCATATTCGATTCCAGATATCTCCAGCTATGAGGGCTGACTATAAAGGAATGCCAACTATGCATTTCCACCAAAAAGTGGTAATACAAGGTGGTCATTCACCCATGTGGCACATGTCAGCAGCTGTCCTCCTCTCTAGCTCATAAAGAAGGGTGCTCAGCAGGGCCCCTATATCCTAGTAAGATATGAGGTCCAGTACTGATTGCAATGTCTGGACTGGCCATGGGTCTCCCACCTATGAGGCTGTTGAATTTGGGTCAGTAGCCCAATAGACCCATAGCCGGTCTGGACATCACTGAATTGGGATAGTAAGTGTCAGATGTGTGAAAGCAGCCTATCCTACACGACTGACGGTCATTTTACATTCCATTTACCGTACTTTCCAAGCAGACGATTTTACCCAATACAGGCTATTTTCCTATTGGTTGCAGACTATCTACTATATAATTGTCTAAGGGTCACTTCCGTCTGTCCTTCTGTCTGTCTGTCACGGTTATTCATTCGCTGATTGGTCTCGGCAGCTGCCTGTCATGGCTGCCGCGACCAATCAGTGACGGCCACAGTCCGGAAGAAAATGGCCGCTCCTTCCTCCCCGCAGTCAGTGCCCGGCGTCCGCATACTCCCCTCCGGTCAGCGCTCACACAGGGTTAATGGCAGCGTTGACCACGGTGTAACACACTCGGATAACGCTGCTATTAACCCTGTGTGACCAACTTTTTACTATTCATGCTGCCTATGCAGCATGAATAGTAAAAATATCTAATGTTAAAAATAATTTAAAAAAATAAAAAATAGTTACATACTCACCCTCCGGTGGCCCCCCGGATCAGGAACTAACCTTTCCCGCTCTGCGCGACGCCCCGGTGACCGCTGCATGCATTGCGGTCTCGCGAGATGATGACGTAGCGGTCTCGCGAGACCGCAATGCAATCTTCAGAGCGGAGCGCGCGACAAGCATCGGGAACCGGCCGCTTTGATCTGGAGGCTCCAGGAGGTGAGTATGTAACTATTTTTTATTTTAATTCTTTTTTTTTTTTTAACAGGGATATGGTGCATACGTGACTGGCCAATATACCTTACTACGTGACTGGGCAGTATACTACGTGGCTCTGTGCTGTATACTACATGACTGGGCAATATACTACGTGGCTCTGGGCGATATACTATGTGACTGTGCTGTATACTACGTGGCTCTGTGCTGTATACTACGTGGCTCTGTGCTGTATACTACGTGGCTCTGTGCTGTATACTACGTGGTTCTGTGCTGTATACTACGTGACTGGGCAATATACTACATGACAGGGCAATATACTACGTGGCTATGGGCGATATACTATGTGACTGTGCTGTATACTACGTGGCTGTGCTGTATACTACGTGGCTCTGTGCTGTATACTACGTGGCTCTGTGCTGTATACTACGTGGCTCTGTGCTGTATACTACGTGGCTCTGTGCTGTATACTACGTGACTGGGCAATATACTACATGACAGGGCAATATACTACGTGGCTATGGGCGATATACTATGTGACTGTGCTGTATACTACGTGGCTCTGTGCTGTATACTACGTGGCTCTGTGCTGTATACTACGTGGCTCTGTGCTGTATACTACGTGGCTCTGTGCTGTATACTACGTGACTGGGCAATATACTACATGACAGGGCAATATACTACGTGGCTATGGGCGATATACTATGTGACTGTGCTGTATACTACGTGGCTCTGTGCTGTATACTACGTGGCTCTGTGCTGTATACTACGTGGCTCTGTGCTGTATACTACGTGGCTCTGTGCTGTATACTACGTGGCTCTGTGCTGTATACTACGTGGCTGGGCAATATACTATGTGACTGGGCAAGCTGGGCAATATACTACGTGAACTACGTGGCTGGGCAATATAATACGTGGCTGGGCAATATACTACGTGGCTGGGCAATATACTACGTGGCTGGGCAATATACTGCGTGGCAGGGCAATATACTGCGTGGCTGGGCAATATACTGCGTGGCTGGGCAATATACTATGTGGCTGGGCAATATACTATGTGGCTGGGCAATATACTATGTGGACATGCATATTCTAGAATACCCGATGCGTTAGAATCGGGCCACCGTCTAGTTCTAAATAACTATAATTAAATTCTGGCAACAGGGCCAATAAGTTTTTACAATAACGGAACACACAGACTAAATCAGATATTCCAATATTAACAATATTCCTGTAAACGGCTTTTTGTGTATTTACCATCTATTCTATAAAGCAGATTCAAAAGGTGTCTCTTTTTATTTTGGGTAAATAGAGTAACAAAAGTTAGATAGATAGAAAGTTAGATAGATATCGCCACGCAATAGAGTGGCGATTCCTAAAATACTGTTTATCCCTAAATATGTAAGGGCAGCAGCTAAGCATTTTCAGCCCCACGCAGCTATATATATTTACTGTACTGTCAATAGCTCTATTAGCAATAAACAGACTTCATTTGTCATATACACATACGCAGTATTTTTTGTACTGAAGGTAGCTTACCGAAAAAAGGGGGAGGGCGGCCGCTGCAGAGGAACTGGGTCACAGGAGGCAGGGGCGGTGCTTCAGGTGGCAAGCGGAGGCAGCAGGAGTAGGACGATGCTTTGGGCAGGGAGGAGGAGGTGTCCTGGGGCTCCGGGCCATGGGCTCTACTCCTAAGATGTCCGCTCTGAGCGAAGTCCTCCTTCCCACTGATTTCCCAGTTGTGGGCTTCGGGAAAATGGCGATACATGCACTGATTGACATATCGGGAGATGAGATTTCAGTCTGCGCATGTGCCGCCTCTGGCAGCCATTTTCCTGAAGCCCACTGCAGGGAATTCATTAACATCTTAGGAGAGCCTAGGGCCCGCAACCTTGCAGCGCTGGGACACTCACTCCTCCCAGCCTGGAGCATTGCCCAACTCCTCCCACCGCGAGCCTCCTGAAGCAACCCTGCCTCCTGTAACCCTGCTCCATCCCCGCCAACCCCATGGTAAGCTACTGTAAAATGGGAATATAAGACGCACCACCATTTTATATATATAAAAAAAATCCTATTTTGCTCTGCAAATTTGGGTTTTCATTTTATGGTCCAATGTGTCTTATGGTTTGCAAAATAAATTAATAACAAACATTTCAATGGTTTATTTTTATCAGTAGAGGAAATGTTAAGTGAATGAACAATCCTCGATGGTGAGATCAGGATTCTGTGGCGGCTATATCATCCCTTCTAGGACTCCTTGTTCTTCTTTACCGTCAAAACAACATCAAAGCCTCAAATCTTGGTTTTGGAAGTAATTAGGCAGAAGACTGTTCCCAACATCTTTGAGAACTAACCACGGACCTTTTATGGATGTAGATTTGTGCAAATCCTTCGGTCTCTTCATGTAATCCCAGACAGACTGGTTGATAGCGAGATCAAGGATCTGTGAGGGTCACTTCATTATTTCCAGGACTCCTTGCTCTTCCTTACACTGAAGATAATTCTTAATGACTTTAGCTGTATGTTTAGGGCACTTGTTCTGCTGTAGAATAAATTTGGAAACAATCAAACGCCTCCCTGATGGTACTGCTTTATGGATAAGTACAGTATATGCCTTTATTTTTCAGCATTGAGGACACAATTCTGACTAAATTCCCAACTCCATCGGCTGATATCCAGCCACTAACTTACAAGGTACCTCCACCATGCTTCACTGTTGCCTGCAGACACTTATTACTGTACTACTCTCCAGCCCTTCGACAAACAAACTGCCTTCTGCTACCATCAATATTTCACATTTTGACTGCAGGAGAATCTTTCCACATTTGGGGCTGAATTGGGGATTTGGTCAAGACTAATAGTGTCCTGCTGAGAATTACAGGCATATACTTATCCATCTTGGAATACCATTGGTTCCAAATTTGTTTCGCTGCAGGTCAATGGCCCCAAACATACAGTCTATGTCATAAAGAACTATCGTCGTTGTACCAAGAAGAATTGGTGCTTTGATGCTGAACTGAAGGCAAATATTGAATTGTTTTAGATTTCTCTTTTGTTCATTCACTTTGCTAAATCATAAAAAATATACTGTACTATTAACATTTTTATTTCTGAAAGCATTCTTACTGTGCTTGCCGTAAAATGGCATATCAGTTGGCAGGTCCAAGTGAGTGTTGATGACAAAGGCACTGGATTGAGCATTAACCTTCACAATTTCCTGCACCCAAGCTTGGCAACACTGTAAAAGGAAGTACAATTGTCTTGGGCAACAAAAAGCAGACGGTGTTTGTCATGCATTGGAACTATTCTTGGCTGATCTAAAGTCTTGTGAGTTTTCCATCTCACTCATTCACTCTGACTAGCCCAACAGTACTACTGCTCCAATATTAATGCTATACCCCAGCCACCTTATGCAGGGGTTTCCACTTTTCCAGGCTCCTAAATATCAAACATGGCTCGTTATACAGTCAGGATTTTACTTGTCCTGCTCGGAAGACAGCAGCATATTGCTCCTGCCTGTGTGGGTATATAGAATGAAATACAGATTTCATAGAAAGCCGTTAGCTTCCCATTGAATGCACATTCCCCTCTGTGCGCTCACTCAGGCAAAAGCTAGTATGCTTCTGTTTCCGAAGGCGTGTACATCTCAGAGGTCTATTGAGAAATCGGTGGGGGTCTCAGGACCTGGACCTTCACCAATCTGCAGGCAATTAAAGGGCCTAAAATAAATTATAAGTTCAGTTACTCTTTAACATAAATATATCTGTTAATGCCCTGTTCTTTAACATGTACAATGGGTACGGAAAGTATTCAGACCCCTTTACATTGGTCACTCTTGTTTCATTGCAGCTATTTCGTAAATACAGAAAAGTTATTTTTTTTTCTCATTAATGTACACTCTGCACCCAATCTTGACTGAAAAAAAACAGAAATATAGTAATTTTTGAATATTTCTTTAAAAAGAAAAACTGAAATATCACATGGTCATAAGTATTCAGACCCTTTGCTCAGACGCTCATATTTAAGTCACATGCTGTCCATTTCCTTGTGATCCTCCTTGAGATGATTCTACTCCTTCATTGGAGTCCAGCTGTGTTTAATTAAACTGATAGGACTGGATTGATTTGGAAAGGCACACACATGTCTATATAAGACCCCACAGCTCACAGTGCATGTCAGACCAAATGAGAATCATGAGGTCAAAGGAACTGGCCAAGGAGCTCAGAGACAGAACAGTGGAAAGGCACAGATCTGGCCAAGGTAATGTGGCACCCCTAGGGGTATTTGCCACAAAAATAGTTACTGACACTAAATACAAATATTAAGATAGCAAAACTGCACTACCACTTCCGGCCAGAAGGGGGAGCTCCAGAGACTCCCCTTGATCCATTCTGGTCTGAGAGAAGAAATGGCAGTTGGGCTAAGGAGCTGATAGTGAGAGGTCATACAGCTGAATTTCTAACAGCCCTGTGACGGTTTCCAGGCCCAAATCACCGGCCTGAGGAGAAGAGGGATAGAGAAAAAGGACATTGTGAGAACCGGGTAGCATTAATCACTACCCAGAACAGGCGCAAAGATGGATACCGGATCCGTGGCTGTATTCATTATATATAATACAGCAACCGGAAAAACGTGAGGTGATATCAGCTTCACTAGGGCCGGACGCAGCAACAGACACAGAGTTCAGCGGTACTCCCGGAGGGGGTAAGCCGATAAAAGGACTCGGGTTGCCCGTCGAACCAGGACCCGGAGGGAACAGATTGGGCCGGCAGCCAGTTCACATACAGCAGCAGGGCTACACAGAAATTGCGCACAATAAGAGGCGAAGACCCCGGCAGGGTCAAAGTAACTCAGAGTTCCCATACAGACTCCGGTGACAGGACTGGTTGTAAATCCTTTTATGTTAAAGTAAACTGGTTAAACGTTTCAGTGCCTCAGTCTTTCATTTGGACAATAGCCATCTATCCAGGATCGGGATCGTCACCGCTGGGAGAACCTGCTGCTGATCAAGTAAGTGCCTGTCCCCTCACGATACCCCTTACACTGTGCATTGCCTGAGGCCACAGCACCAGGTCAAGCCACCTGTGACATCCCCCTCAAGAGACAGACCCCATTGGTCCGGTGCTGGGTATCCCGGTCTCTTGGGCGTCACAATTGGCGTCACGAACAGGATCGAGCCAGCCCATATACCGGGTATTGTGTGCCGTGATTGGAACCCAAAACTTTGTAAACTTGGATGAAAAATCTTGAAAATTGACTTTATTAAAGAAAATTCCATTTTCCATTAAAAACTATTGAAAGTGACTTTTCCCCATTGGTTATAATGGAGTAAAGATGGCCGCCATCACCTCATAACCGTTAGGCACGAGACTGTTAATTGAGCTACGCCATTACCTGAGCCCCAGTCTAACTGAAAAACTTCAGAATCCGCCATTACAGAGCGCGTGGCGGGCGGGAGCAGCAGGGGGCGTGTCATTGTGGGCGGCACCAAGGTGAGCGCTCTGACGTCAGAGTAAGGGGAAAACCAATCCTGCTGCACAGCGGAACGAATCTACACTATCCCGACGGAAGCGGAGGACCGGAAGGGTCCGGATTAACTAAGGGGGCACAGTATGTCGCAGCACGGAGACACCGCAGCACCCGGCAACGCTAATGCAGCTGAAAGACAGAGTGTCAATAGAGAGTCCGGCAGCACAGCGGTGCAAGGAGTGGCGCCCATCATGCCGGTGCTGATGCCATATACCCCGGGTGGCCCGTGGCTTCCAATGTATGAAGGTGAGCCTAATACCCTTGAAAATTTCAGAGAAAAGATGCTGGCCCATTTTGACATGTTCCCCGTGGGTGAAGTTCAGCTTGTTAGTCTCCTGATGATGCAGTTAAGTGGCCATGCTAAGCGAGAAGTCACAGCATGGGCAGCTGATCTAAAAGACACTGTTGAACGCATATTTGCTGGATTAAAAGCTACATTTGAAACCACTGCCAGCAGCAAAGCTAAAATACGATTCTTTAATTGCAAACAAAAAGCTAATGAGGGCGTGAGAGACTTTGCCTTAAACCTGCAGGAAGCCCTTAAATCACTTACACTGGCTGAACCCATTTTTAACACCGGAGCGGATAAACTGCTAAGAGATCAATTTATTGAGGGACTCTACACCCCTTCTCACCGGGGGCATGTGAGCATGCTTGTTTTTAAGAACCCTGAATTGACATTTGCCCAATTAAAGGAGAGCGTTATACGTCTCCAGCTGGCAGAGGCACCTCGGGATCAGGAGCCTGCGCAACTCATGGCAGAGGCACCTCAACAACAGGGAGTGCCAGTGACATCAGCTATGTCTGGGGCCATTGCTAAGCCCCTGGGGTCCAGTACTAATGAGGCTCTTCAACGAAAGCTTGACTCTTTAACTGATGTTGTTGCTTCAATGGCTAAAACCATGCAGGAGATGAGAGGACCAAAGATGGAGTTGGCAAACCGTAGAGAGGATGTTCCATGGATGAGACCCCGGAGATACCCGACATGGAGAGGACGACCCCGCGACTGCTACCAACCGGATGGACGGCCCATTTGCCGCCGTTGCCAGCAGCCAGGCCACTTTGCACGAGATTGTAATTTAAACGGGAATCCCCTGGGAATGCGGGCCGCTTCGCAGGAATGAACTTTCAAGGCCCAACACCCTGGCACGACAGGTACATCGGAGGACGACCCATTATCCCTATCGTGTTGGACGGAATTCCCCTCAACGCTTTGCTGGACACAGGTTCCCAGATTTCATCTATACCGTATATCCTTTATAAGAGGTACTGGGCTGATGCAGATATTGATAAAGGGCCCTCTGATGTTGAACTAGATATATGGGCTAGTAATGGTAAGTTGGTACCGAAACTAGGATTCAGGGAGATGACCATAAAGATTGGTAAAGTAGAATTGAAGAAACAGGGTATAATTGTTGTTGATGTTGACCGGCGGAACTGTGAATCAACTGTATTGATAGGAATGAATGTGTTAGAGAACTGCTTTTCCGAAGTCATTTCTGTCTTACAGCAAATTGCTGAAACTGCCCAACCCTGCCAGCAGAGAGTTCTCCAAAGGGAAATAAAAGTATTGATGTTAAGGCAACAGGTAGAAGTTGCAGGTGGAGAAATCGGCAGTGTGAGGGTAAGTGATCCAACGTCTATTGTAATCCCACCAAAAACAGAAATGCTGGTATGGTGTAGAGCAGCCATTGGTACTAAGGGACGAGATTATCAAGCCTTAATAGAACCAGTGTACACCGACAGCAGGCCCACTATACTCACAGCACGAGGGATAGTCGAGGTACACCGGGGACGAGTGCCGGTACGACTTTTGAACTGTGGAGAGGAAGAGGTCACTTTGCCAAGGTATGCTACAATGGCAAAGCTATATACTGTTGACAACAATGCCATCACAACCATTGAGCCCTTAGAACCAACCTGTCAGGTGGAAGGCAATGGCTCAGATGGAGAAATGGAGGATTGGTGCCAACAGCTACACGTGGGCATAAATTCAATACCTACCCATCAAAAACAAGGGGTGTATAGGCTAGTGACGGAATATGAACAAGTCTTCAGTAAACACCCATTGGACTTCGGACGGATAGAAGGGGTAGAACACACAATCCCCACAGGTGACCATCCCCCAATAAAAGAAAGATATAGACCCATACCGCCCGCTCACTATCAATGTGCAAAAGATATGCTGAGGGAAATGAAACAGGCCGGGGTAATAAGAGATAGCTGTAGCCCCTGGGCGGCCCCTCTAGTGATTGTCAAAAAAAAAGATGGAACTATGAGAATGTGCGTAGACTACCGGCAGATTAATAACATCACCCATAAAGACGCCTACCCCTTGCCTAGGATAGAAGAGTCCTTGACTGCTTTGAAATCTGCTAATTATATTTCCACCTTAGACTTAACAAGCGGGTATTGGCAAGTCCCTGTGGCTGAGAGAGATAAGGAAAAGACGGCATTCACCACACCAATGGGTCTAAGTGAATTTAATCACATGCCGTTCGGACTCTGCAATGCATCCGGTACCTTCCAGCGGCTGATGGAATGCTGCCTCGGACACAAGAACTTCGAGACCGTCCTCCTGTACCTAGATGATGTGATCATCTACTCAAAGACTTACGAACAACACTTAAAAGACTTGGCAGAAGTGTTCGAAGCCTTATCCAGGTATGGCATGAAAATCAAGCCATCCAAATGTCACCTTCTCAAGCCAAAGGTACAGTACCTGGGACACATCGTGAGTTCGGAGGGAGTAGCACCGGATCCCGAGAAAATAACCGCCATAAGGGATTGGCCGAGACCTACCAGCGCAAAAGAAGTGAGGCAATTCCTGGGATTGGTGGGTTACTATCGCAGATTTATAAAAGGATTTACCAAGTTGGCAGCACCCTTGCAAGACGCCTTGGTAGGGCAGACGAAGAAACCTTCAAACCGAAACCCTCCTTTCCAGTGGAAAGACGAAAGGGAAGACTCCTTTGAACAACTAAAGAAGGCACTAACCGGAGAAGAGGTTCTGGCATACCCAGATTACCATCAACCTTTCATCCTCTACACCGATGCCAGTAATGTGGGACTAGGAGTGGTGCTGTCACAAAAGCAAGAAGGTCGGGAGAAAGTCATCGCCTTTGCAAGTAGAAAGCTCCGGCCTACTGAAAGAAATCCAGAAAATTATAGCTCCTTCAAATTGGAACTACTGGCAGTAGTTAGGGCTGTGACGGAACGTTTCAAACACTATCTGGCCGCTGCAGAATTTATTGTCTATACTGACAACAATCCGTTGACCCACCTGTACACAGCCAAATTAGGTGCGTTAGAACAGCGATGGATAGCCCGGTTATCTAATTACAACTTCAAGATCAAGTATCGAGCAGGTCGCAAGAATGGAAATGCCGATGCCCTATCCCGGATGCCACACTTGAGAGATGTAGAAGAAGAAACGGGGGAGCTTGAAGAAATTGAACTACCAGCCTTCCATCATCCCAAGGCAAAACATCATCAGTCAAGTACCTATCAGAAACAACAAGAGGTGAATTTTAATCCGTTAGCACACCATAGATGGGCTGACACCCAAGACAGCAATCCGGCTGTGAAGTTGGTGAAGGAACTGTTAACTGAGCAAAGTGCATATCCCGATGAGGATGCCCCAGAAGAGACGCATCAACTCTGGAAAGAGAGAGGCAAAATGTTCCTGTATCAAGGGAAGCTCTGTAGAAGGTACACCAATCCGAAAACACATGAATTGGTTTGGCAGATTACCGTGCCTAAACAAGATGTCAAGATGGTCCTCGAAGCTTACCATAATGGTGCTGGTCACTTTGGTTGGAAAAAGTTAGAAGTACTTCTAAGAGAAAGATTTTATTGGGTCGGGATGAGAAAATCAATCGAACAGTGGTGCAGAAATTGTGGCCCGTGCAACCTCAGAAGAAACGATCAAAAGAACCAAAGAGCACCACTGCAGCCCATAATCACCAAACAACCACTTGAACTTGTAGCCATAGACCACGTGAAGTTAATACCAAGCCGGTCCGGCTATGTCTATGCCTTGACCATCGTGGACCATTATTCACGCTTCTTGGTAGTAGTACCCGTAAAAGATCTGACAGCAAAAACAGCAGCCAAAGCATTCCAAACGTACTTTTGTAGACCCCATGGATATCCGGAACAGGTTCTCACCGACCAAGGTACAGCCTTTGAATCAGAAATCTTCAGAGAATTCTGTAATATGTATGGTTGCAAAAAGATCCGGACGACGGCCTATCATCCACAAACAAACAGCTTATGCGAGAAGATGAACCATATTATAATAGACCTACTAAAGACTTTACCTGAGACAGAAAGGAATCAATGGCCAGAGAAATTGCCTGACTTGGTAGATCTATATAATCATGTCCCGGTAAGCTCCACCAACTGCACCCCAGCTTACCTTATGCGTGCAAGACCCGGCCAATTACCAATCGATCTAGAAATGGGAATTCTGAAACCAGACGCAGAAGTTCAAGACTCCAATTGGGATATCATACGGCAAAAGCAGTATCGCCAAGTGCAAGAGAGTGTGGAAAGAAGCCTTCAGCAAACTAGAGAAAGACAAGAGCGAACTTTCAACCAGAATGCTCTAGCGACCCCATTAAGACCGGGTGACCAAGTGCTCAAGAGAAATCGTCGAACCAATAAACTAGACAATCAGTGGGAAGCCGTACCCTACACAGTTTTACCAACAAGAATGGATAATCCTAAAATGTGTCTCATTAGCAAAAACGGGGGCTTATCATCTGTACTAGTGTCAAGAGACAATCTTAAATTATGTCCGGAAGCATTGAAAGAGACAGAAGTTGTCCAGCCAGAACCAGAAGTTATTCAACCCATGCAGGAGCAACCAGTAAAGGAAAAAGAAGAGGAAATGTATCACACCTGTATAGGAGACTTTCCCAAAACCCTACTAACATACCATGGTGCAGTAGTGGTTCCCATGGTGGCCTTTTACCCAACACCGAACCCAATACCAGAAGTCCCAAGACAGGAAGAGGCTGACCCCGTACTACAGGAGATTCCAGGCCAGGAAGAACAGATTCCTGATCAGAGTGATCCCATTCACGGTGGACTTGCCAACTCCATAGTCGTGGAATTATCTTCAGCAGAGCAGGCAGATACTACATCCGCAGTAGACAGTAGTACACCACATGAAGAGATACCGCTATCACGTAGATCACAGCGTAGTACCCAGGGCCAATTACCGGCCAGGTATGCAGATTACCAACTATAAAGCTCATAATGTGAATTGTATATATGTTATGCCATATATAGTTAAACAGAAAATGTAGTATAGTCATTGTTATCAGTCTGCAACGTTTAAGCCCAGTACCTACAGAGACTTGTCTGTATGAACTTCTTGCATATTCTTGAACTTTTTATCAGCCCGGAGGCACTAAATCAAAGCTCCGGAAAGACTGCTTTTTGAACTTTGCTTTTTGCTCTTTTTGAACTTTCTTTAGACTTTATATTGATAACTCCGTTGGAAAAATGGAACTAAATTCCTGGACACAAAGTGCAGTGCCTTTCCTAGTACCTTCAAGGATGGAACTTGTATTAATAGACGCTATTTGAAGTGACTTTTTACAGAACTCTATTTTTGTTTCCTTGAGTGGTTTTTGTAACTTTTCATTTTTAAGACTCTGTACATATTAATTGTTATTTCAAAATGTCATCGTCCCACAGTCCCGGAGTACTGTTCTTAACTAAGGGGGAATGTGGCACCCCTAGGGGTATTTGCCACAAAAATAGTTACTGACACTAAATACAAATATTAAGATAGCAAAACTGCACTACCACTTCCGGTCAGAAGGGGGAGCTCCAGAGACTCCCCTTGATCCATTCTGGTCTGAGAGAAGAAACACCGGATTACGTACCGGTAATGCTCTTTTATAGAGCCACGACAGCACCCACTTGAGAGAGGGGATCCGCCCCTAGGAACAGGAAACCCTATGGAGAGAATAAAAGGGGCGGTCCCCCTCGCTCCCACAGTTGGGTTTACAGAGATTGCGAGGAACCGCCCACCAGACTTTAGTAGGTCATTCAATATCATCGTTTATAACTAGTTAACTTAAGTATGGCTAACTACAAGAACCAAACACCCTTAACCGTGCTTCTAAATAAAAAACCTATAAGGGTGGGAAGTGAAGGGGTGCTGTCGTGGCTCTATAAAAGAGCATTACTGGTACGTAATCCGGTGTTTTCTCTTCGCCACGACAGCACCCACTTGAGAGACTTTCAGAGATAGTCATTTGGGAGGGATCACCGTGTTAAGGACTGATCTACCGAAGGACAAGTCAGATGAAGAAGATAAGTCCAATCTATAGTGATTATAGAAGGTAGTAGGAGAAGACCAGGTTGCGGCCTTACATATCTGTTCTAATGGAACCTCCGCTCGTTCAGCCCAGGATGATGCAATCGCCCGGGTGGAATGTGCTCTTACGGTCTCAGGCGGATTCTCCCCTTTGGATGAATAGGCCAGACATATCGCATCTCGAATCCACCGAGATAAAGTACCCTTCGTGATTCCAGCTCCTTTTCTATGACCCTGGAACGAAACAAAGAGAGCCCTGCTCTTCCTCCAGGCGCTAGTCCTATCTAAATAGGCTAATATGGCTCTCCTCACATCTAATGTGTGGTATCTTTGTTCTTCCTGACTTGTAGGGTTATCATAGAAGGAGGGAAGGTAAATTTCTTGTGTTCTATGAAATTTGGTGCATACTTTGGGTAAGTATGAAGGGTCTGTTTTAAGGACAACTCTGTCTGGAAAAACTGACATAAAGGGAGGATCTATCGATAGTGCCTGTATGTCACTTACTCTTCTTGCTGACACTAAGGCGACAAGAAGAGCTGTCTTGAGGGAGACATGTTTTATGTGAGCTGAATGTAGTGGCTCAAAGGGATGGTCTGTAAGAGCTTCCAGAACTAAATTAACATCCCAAGGTGGTACGTGGGGAATTCGAACTGTCTCTGACCTCTGGCATGCTGCAACAAACCTGGCTACCCACTTATTACCTGCGATATCGTGACCATATAAAGCTGCTAGCGCAGAAATGTGTACTTTTAAGGTACTGACCGCCAGACCTAGATCGCGCCCTTTTTGTAGAAATTCTAGAATCGTAGGAATATGAATTTCATTTGATAGGGCCGTTGGGTAGAGGTTTAAATATTTTTTCCACACTCTTGCATAGATGGAGGTAGTGGATCTTTTTCTACTTAGCAGTAGAGTGTCAATCACTTTATTTGAGAAACCTCTCATCTTTAGCAGCTGCCTCTCAAGTTCCAGGCTGTTAACCGTAGACCTTTCACCTGAGGATGGTTGAAGGGGCCCTGGGAGAGAAGATCTTGATCCTCTGGAAGGATCCATGGGTCTGAGATTGACATGGCTCTCAGCCAGGAAAACCATGGCCTCTTGGGCCAGAATGGAGCAATTAGGACCACGTTTGCTCTGTCCTCCCTTATCTTCCTGATCACTGTCGGAAGTAATATCAGCGGGGGAAAGGCATATGCCTTCTTGAATACCCATGGTACCTGTAGGGCGTCGAAGATATCTGGATTATCAGATCGGAACAATGATGCGAATTTTTTGACTTGCCTGTTTTGTCTTGTCGCAAAGAGATCTATTTCGGGAGTGCCCCACTTTTTTATTATCATACAAAAGATACGGCGATTTAGAACCCATTCTCCTTGATGGAGAGTGTGGCGACTGAGGAAATCTGCTCTCGAATTGTCGATTCCTCTCACATGTAGCGCTGAAATGGACAGAAGGTGTTCCTCTGCCATGGCTAGAATATCGTTGGCTATAGACATGAGTCCTTCCGATCTTGTTCCTCCTTGATGGTTTATATAGGCTACTGCTGTCATGTTGTCTGAGAAGACTCTTGTATGTGTTCCGTGTAGCTGCGGAAGAAATTTAGATAAGGCATGATAAACAGCCTTCAGCTCTTTTTTATTAGAAGAACCATCTGATTCTGTAGGAGACCACAGACCTTGCACTATTTGATCTTCTAAATATGCTCCCCACCCACTAGGACTAGCGTCAGTGAAAATAGTTTTTGATGGTTTTACCACCCAGGGGACCCCACTGGAAAGATGATTCGGATTTAACCACCAAGTGAGAGATTGTATCACGTCTGTCGTTAAGGAAATACGAGCATCTAATCGGCCAAGTAATCTTTCTTCCTCCCGAAGTATTGTATACTGTAATTTCCTGCTATGGAATTGGGCCCATGGAACAGCCGAAATACAGGAAGTGAATGAACCAAGAAGGGACATACCTTCTCTTAGGGAAATTAGAGGGTGGTTAATCACTGATTGTACTTTGTTTATGATTGATATCTGTTTTGACTCGGGAAGAAAGCACATTTGATTTGTAGAGTCTAGAATAATTCCTAAAAATTTTTGCTCAGTTGTGGGGGATAATCTAGATTTTTCCCAATTCACCAACAACCCTAACCCCTGCAAGGATGAAATTGAATCAGACATGCGTTGATGACATTGAGAAAGAGAGTTCCCGACTATCAATAAGTCATCCAAATAGGGTATTATGAGGGTGTCTTTTAGCCTCAAATACGACATTACTTCTGACATTAGTTTTGTGAAAACTCTAGGGGCTATTGATAGTCCAAAGGGCATTGATGTGTATTGATAATGCCGTATCTGACCTTTGACCATAACTGCCACCCGTAGATATTGTTGATGCTCTCTGAAGATTGGCAGATGATAGTATGCATCTTTTAGGTCAAGGACTGCCATGAAGCAATGGGGAAACAGAAGCTTGACAGCTGACCGAATGGATTCCATTTTAAACGTTTGGTTCTCTAAGAAGACGTTTAGTCTCTTGAGGTTAATTATTGTTCTATATGATCCGTCAGGTTTTGAAATAAAAAATAAAGGGGAATAAAATCCCCTCCCTTTTTTATGAAAAGGGACTTCCACTAATACTCCTTTGGACAGGAGAGTTATTATTTCCTGTTCCAAGGCCTCTTGTTGTGAAGGTGAACCTAAGGAGGTCAAACAAAACGAGTCCGGCGGAACTTGAGAAAATCTTAGTTTTAAGCCTGTAGTTATAAGGCTAGTTGCCCATGAATTAGATGTTATTGCCAGCCATTGTGCGGAGAAGAAGGACAACCTACCACCAACGGGTAGATCTGTCCTAGCGGGGTTTATCTTCAGGTTTGAAATGGCGTTTTCCGAAGAAGGCTCCCTTCTGCTTAAAGTCCTTATTAGCCCAACGGTCCTGGTTTTTATAGTCCCGTCTCCTGTTGAACATGGGCTTTCGGAACGCTCGCCTATAAGATGGAAGATAAGCGTTATTAGGGAACCCTTTCTTCCTCTCACCCGCTTTGGTAAGAATTTCATCCAATTGAGCACCAAACAGGTACTCACCCTGGCAGGGCAGACCACATAACTTGGACTTTGTTTGTGGATCGCCTTTCCACCCTTTTAGCCACAAGGCGCGGCGAGCCGCGTTAGTTAGTCCTGCTGATTTGGCTGCTAGACGGATGGAATCAGCCGAAGAATCTGCCAAAAAGGCAGTAGCTCCTCTAATTAATGGAATGGATGACATGAGTTTATTACGGGAAAGGCCACCTTTTAAGCCTTCTTCCAGATCATTCAACCAAACCATCATGGATCTGGCAGTACATGTGGCAGAGATAGCTGGTCTAAAGGCTCCTGTACAGGATTCCCAAGCTCTTTTTAAAAGGGAGTCTGCTTTTTGATCGAGCGGGTCTTGCAGGGATCCTGAATCTTCAACAGGTAATAAAGATTTTTTAGAAGTGGATGCCACTGCCGCATCAACTTTTGGGGCCTTTATCCATTTGGTGAAATCATCATCATTAAAGGGATAGCGACGTTTTGAGGAAGACGGCAACCCTCTTTGCCCCTGGCTTTCCCACTCTTTTTTAACTAATTCCTTTATTGCAGGAATAACCGGAAAGGAAGGTTTCTTTCTCTCGGACAGGCCAGCAAACATCACGTCCTGTGGTGATTTAAGGGTCTTAGTATCTTCCATACCCATGGTGTTACGTACTGATCTGACTAAATTGTCAATGCTTTCTGTAGGGAAACATGTATCCTGTTCACCTTCCGAGGATATAACCTCTTGGGAACTGTCCGACTCCTTATCCTCAACCTCAGATGACTGTTCAGATATAGGCGAGCTGTGTTTCTTCCTACTTCCAGGAATTTTATCCGAGTCTCGAAAGGCTCGCAACTCCTCCCTTATCATACTACGTATATCATCCGACCTTACTGAAGACTCCTCTCGTAAGGTGGATTCGATGCAAGAGTGGCATAACTTTTTTAGGTAGGTATCCGGGAGCGGCTGAGAGCATAAGGCACATTGCTTATGTTTTGATTTCCCTGTTCTTTTAACCTAGGGAATTAGATGAGAGAGGGAGTATAATCAGCTTAAAATAGGGCAGACATACACTCACCCCTGAAGCTGTCATAATACCGGCTGGAGAGGAGGAGACGGAGGCACAGATGGAGGAACCGACCGGTCCGATCTCTTTTCCCTGGCGCTCTTGGAGGATGATCTGCGGCTGCTAGTCCGGCTTCCTGGTGTGACAGCGTTAACCTCAGACGAAGGCAACGTTGTCTCTTGAGGAGATGCCATAGTGGACGCCGGGAATCAGCGCCGGCGTCCTTTTGTTATGGGGGCCGCCATCTTCTTCCTGTCGCACCCGGAAGTCCGGGTTGCGACTCTGCTGTGCGCGCCTCCGCTGTGCGCGCCTCCGCTGTGCGCGCCTCTGCTGTGCGCGTCCCTGCTGTGCGCGCCCGCGCTCCCACCAGCAATTGCGCAGGCGCCGTCCTCCTCCTCCTTCACCCCGGAAGTTGTAGTAATACTTCCGGGGGAGAATTTACTGGGCCCCACGCCGCCTGTGCGCCACCCGAGGCTGGCGTCACAGGATCTTACCGCAGCGGTCCGGCCCGCAGGTCTCGCTGGATGCCTCTCCGTGAGCCAGGCGACTCCCCGATCCTGGCCTCACGGTACCTGCCAGCAGAGGGGGGAAGCTGCCACAGGACCCCCGACGCTGCTTCCAGCTCTGGAGCCCTTGCCGTCCCTGTTAAGGTAAACCGCGCAAGCGGCATCCAGGCTGGGGATCCTCTTCTCTCCAGGTCTCCCGTAGGAACAGGAAACCAACTGTGGGAGCGAGGGGGACCGCCCCTTTTATTCTCTCCATAGGGTTTCCTGTTCCTAGGGGCGGATCCCCTCTCTCAAGTGGGTGCTGTCGTGGCGAAGAGAAAATGGCAGTTGGGCTAAGGAGCTGATAGTGAGAGGTCATACAGCTGAATTTCTAACAGCCCTATGACGGTTTCCAGGCCCAAATCACCAGCCTGAGGAGAAGAGGGACAGAGAAAAAGGACATTGTGAGAACCGGGTAGCATTAATCACTACCCAGAACAGGCGCAAAGACGGATACCGGATCCGTGGCTGTATTCATTATATATAATACAGCAACCGGAAAAACGTGAGGTGATATCAGCTTCACTAGGGCCGGACGCAGCAACAGACACAGAGTTCAGCGGTACTCCCGGAGGGGGTAAGCCGATAAAAGGACTCGGGTTGCCCGTCGAACCAGGACCCGGAGGGGACAGATTGGGCCGGCAGCCAGTTCACATACAGCAGCAGGGCCACACAGAAATTGCGCACAATAAGAGGCGAAGACCCCGGCAGGGTCAAAGTAACTCAGAGTTCCCATACAGACTCCGGTGACAGGACTGGTTGTAAATCCTTTTATGTTAAAGTAAACTGGTTAAACGTTTCAGTGCCTCAGTCTTTCATTTGGACAATAGCCATCTATCCAGGATCGGGATCGTCACCGCTGGGAGAACCTGCTGCTGATCAAGTAAGTGCCTGTCCCCTCACGATACCCCTTACACTGTGCATTGCCTGAGGCCACAGCACCGGGTCAAGCCACCTGTGACATCCCCCTCAAGAGACAGACCCCATTGGTCCGGTGCTGGGTATCCCGGTCTCTTGGGCGTCACAGTTACAAAAGAATTTCTGCAGGTCTTAAGGTTCCTAAAAGCACAGTGGCCTCCATAATCCTTAAATGGAAGAAGTTTGGAACCACCAGAAGTCTTCCTAGACCTCGCTGTCCAGCAAAACTGAGCAATTGTGGGAGAAGAGCCTTGGTGAGAGAGGTAAAGAAGAACCACAAGATCAGTGTGGCTGAGCTCCAGAGATGCAGTAGGGAGATGGGAGAAAGTTCCACAAAGTCAACTATTACTGCCGCCCTCCACCAGTCGAGCCTTTATGGCAGAGTGGTCCGACGGAAGCCTCTCCTCAGTGCAAGACATATGAAAGCCTGCATAGAGTTTGCTAAAAAACACAGGAAGGACTCCCAAACTTTGAGAAATAAGATTCTCTGGTCTGCTGAGACAAAGGTAGACCTTTTTGGTGATAATTCTAAGCGGTATGTGTGGAGAAAACTAGGCACTGCTCATCACCTGCCCAATACAGACCCAACAGTGAAACATGGTGGTGGCAGCATCATGCTATGGGGATGTTTTTCAGCTGCAGGGACAGGACAACTGGTTGTCACTGAAGGAAACATGAATGCAGCCAAGTACAGAGATATCCTGGATGAAAACCTCTTCCAGAGTGCTCTGGACCGCAGACTTGGCCGAAGGTTCACCTTCCAACAAAACAATGACCCTAAGCACACAGCTAAAATAACAAAGGAGTGGATTCATAAGAACTCTGTGACCATTCTTGACTGGCCCAGACAGAGCCCTGACCTAAACCCAATTGAACATCTCTAGAGAGACCTGAAAATGGCTGTCTACCAACGTTCACCATCCAACCTGACGGAACTGGAGAGGATCTACGAGGAAGAATGGCAGAGGATCCCCAAATCCAGGCATGAAAACTTGTTGCATCATTCCCAGGAAGACTCAAGGTTGTACTACCTCAAAAGGGTGCTTCTACTCAATACTGAGCAAAGGGTCTGAATACTTATGACCATGTGATATTTCAGTTTTTCTTTGTTAATAAATTTGCAAAAATTTCTACATTTCTTGGGGTTTTTTTCAGTCAAGATGGGGTGCAGAGTGTACATTAATGAGAAAAAATGAAATTTTTTAAATTTACCAAATGACTGCAATGAAACAAAGAGTGAAAAATTGAAAGGGATCTGAGTACTTTCTGTACCCACTGTATGTGTAATACACACATATATATGATGAACCAGCATCTCGCCACCTCACCTGATATCACTATTAGGTCGGATCATGAGGTATGGTCTCTGAACTTGCACCAACGTGCCGAGGACACGTAATTTCAGCTTGACACAGTTTTACACAAACACCCCCACTATCCACTCGGGCACAGGGAGCCAAGGGGAGTGAGAGTAGGTGGCCCATGCAAACACTGACATGGCACCACAGTCGCTCACAACCCTGACAGCCTGAAAGGCCACTTTCACTAGCACCAGTGAAACAAAACCTTATGAGCCTGGTAGGATGCCATGAGTTCTTCGTTAGATATAACCCTGGTCCAGTAACAGGATTATATCAGGCCAGAAACCAGTCCCGGTAGCATGGAAAGTTAAAACCGAGAACACGGACGTGTGCTTTTGTGGATTGATACAAAGGAGCAGCTCAAGGTTAAATTTTATATTTAATCGCATTTAGGGCACACTAGAAAATACACTATATAAACAATGGTTATACATATACAATGGCCAAATATGTAAATGCAGGTGAAGTACAAAAGATATAAGCAGATGAATCATCACCATATCACCACCAGTCTGATGTTCAACCATGTGTGCTGGGCTGCCAGCTGATTCCCGTTCCTCCCAGCATGTTACTCGATGTGCCCCCCCCCATCCTTTAGAAGTGAACAGCAAGAATGACAAAGAGAGAGAACGCACATGGGCTTGAACAAACATTTACCCCCTTGGTTGGTCACACCCTCTTTCAAAATACAACCCCCCCCCCACCCCCGGGACTTATCACCCTCCCCTGGATGCCTGAAGCTAAAACTCCCAAAACCTATGAAGGGATCATAACGTACAAATGGAAGGTCATTGTGCTACAGTTCTGGTGTCATCGGATCCGGCCAGGCCCCTGTTACGTTTGGACACCAAACACGGCTTCACTACCTGGTTTTACTAGCCGTCTTGCCTTTCTGCCCACAAAGGCGCTCAGCCCGTTCTACAGATAATGTAACTGGTAGGTGGCTAGGATGTTCAATAACTCCATATTCTCCTTAAATCTCCTTAGGAAATCCTATCTGACTGGACAAACAGTTACACAGCTCGGGCTTCAAAGGAGGTCATCTTGTATGAGATTGGATGCTAGCTAGTGTGGCTGGACCACCTGCTGAACTACGTGTCCGATACAGCTACACAAGATGAAGCCGGATTGTTAGCTGCCATTAAACTCCCCCCATATTCTTCCCCAAATTGCTGGATATACATACATCATAAGATGTACGAGTGTGTCTGAGTGTGTGTGTATTACATATATGCAAGCATATACATGCTTACACAGTTGTGCACGATTGGATCTGACACCCTTGATGTGTATTTATATATATCACACACAGATACACATATATGAGATGATATACTAACAACATATATCTTACACAGCTGGAGTACATGAATGGACATGACACAGCTCACTGGGTGCACGGACATGATACACACGAGATGACAAACAGGTAGTATATACGGTACATGAATGAACATGACACAGGCTGCTGGATGCCCGGACATGATATATATGATCTAAGTATACCCACACACATATATACGTGCACACACAAGATGACATACAGGCAGTACATACATGAATGGACATGACACAGCTCACTGGGTGCACGGACACGATCTATATATGATCTATTGATACACACACGATATATACATATATACATGCACTGGTGGCATACAGGCAGTACATACATTACGCTAGATGCATGGACATGATATATATGATCCATGCAGTGCACACACTATATATATATATATATAGACATAGATATACACACACATATATATATGACACACACACACACACACACACACACACACATATATATGACACACACACACACACACACACACACACACACACACACACACACACACACACACACACACAGCACATGCCGGTGCAGGGTGTCGGGGTGAGCAGAGCTGGGGGTGATGCTCCATGCCGGCCGCCTCCATCCCTCCCTCCCCGGCTGCACACATGACCAGCTCCAGATGTTCGCTCCCTGAGGAGACAGCGCTTTCGTCGGTCACTGGAGCTACTTACCTGGAGCTGATGAGCGAGTAATCAGCCTCCGACCATCCCGGCAGGGCCCTGCGGGCACACCGGGTGCACAGCTGGTAAAGTCCGGGAAAGAAGAGAAATCCGGCGGTCACGACGTGCCACATCGTGCCCGCTACACCTCTGCTGGTGCCCAAGTCCGGGAGCCGCCTGCCAACACCAGAGCCCGCCCACACTGACGTCACCACCCAAGAGCACCGCCCTTAGGTAGTATGTGACCACGCCCACACGCTGCCACTCACCGAGCTCCGGTTTGGGGCCACGCCCGCTGACTGTGCGTGTGTCCGCGGAGCAGGTCGCCTCTTGTGCCTGTGCCCTGCATGTGTGCCGGTGCCGCAGATTCTCAGGGAATTCCACTATAGAGCATAGCACTCAGAGCCCCGACACAGGCGACAGTGTGTGGCAGGAGGGGCTGACCGTGGATTTGCACATTACCACTATCTCCAAGTCATTTGCTAAAGGGACTGAAATTCTCATCCAGCGGTGTACCTGGGAATAAGGCTACTTTGACACTAGCGTCGTGTGACGGACGTCGCAATGCATCGTTTTGGTGAAAAAACGCATCCTGCAAAGTTGGCGTTTTTCCCCCATAGACTAAGGCTACTTTCACACTGGTTGCGCCGTGTTGTGGCGGACGGCCGGGAGCAAAAAACGTTGCATGTAACGTTTTTTGCTCCTGACGGACCGCTTTTTCCGACCGCGCATGCGTGGCCGGAACTCCGCTCCCACCTCCCCGCACCTCACAATGGGGCAGCAGATGCGCCGGAGAAATGCATCCACTGCCTCTGTTGTGCAGTGCGTCAAACACTAGCGTTGGAATCTCGGCCCGACGCATTGCGACGGGGAGATTCCGACGCTAGTGTGAAAGTAGCCTAAATTGAACAAGTGCCGTCTGGAATTTATCTTGGTCTTTATATGTATAGTAAAATCGATGAATCCAGCAGGAATTTAGTAAAATCACTAAGTTTAGTTCTTCATTTTTATTTTTTTTTAAAAGGAAAGGGTTGTATCCTATAGTACACCACTTGTAAATAAGTATAATTTCTTACAGCATTATTTTTGAATTTTGAATAAATCCCCAAACAGTGTCACGAGCAAAGCACCCCCATACCATCACACCTCCTCCTCCATGCTTCACGGTGGGAACCAGGCATGTAGAGTCCATCCGTTCACCTTTTCTGCATCACACAAAGACACGGTGGTTGGAACCAAAGATCTCAAATTTGGACTCATCAGACCAAAGCACAGATTTCCACTGGTCTAATGTCCATTTCTTGTGTTCTTTAGCCCAAACAAGTCTCTTCTGCTGCTAGAACTCTGTGTGGCATTGACCTGGTCTCTAATCTGAGCTGCTGTTAACCTACAATTTCTGAGGCTGGTGACTCCGATAAACTTATCCTCAGAAGCAGAGGTGACTCTTGGTCTTCCTTTCCTGGGGTGGTCCTCATGTGAACCAGTTTCTTTGTAGCGCTTGATGGTTTTTGCCACTGCACTTGGGGACACTTTCAAAGTTTTCCTAATTTTTCGGACTGACTGACCTCATTTCTTAAAGTAATGATGGCCACTCGTTTTTCTTTACTTATCCTCTTTTTTCTTGCCATAATACAAATTCTAACAGTCTATTCAGTAGGACTATCAGCTGTGTATCCATCAGACTTCTGCACAACACAACTGATGGTCCCAACACCATTTATAAAGCAAGAAATCCCACTTATTAAACCTGACAGGGCACACATGTGAAGTGAAAACCATTCCCAGTGACTACCTCTTGGAGCTCATCAAGAGAATGCCAAGAGTGTGCAAAGCAGTCATCAAAGCAAAAGGTGGCTACTTTGAAGAACCTAGAATATAAGACATAATTTCAGTTGTTTCACACTTTTTTGTTAAGTATATAATTCCACATGTGTTAATTCATAGTTTTGATGCCTTCAGTGTGAATGTACAATTTTCATAGTCATGAAAATACAGAAAAAAATTTAAATGAGAAGGTGTGTCCAAACTTTTGGTCTGTACTGTATATGCCGATACAGTTCAAAGCTATGATGGAGGAGAGAGCGTAAAGTGACGCTCCCTCTCCCATCATTCTCCCTCTACAGGGAGACTGGAGCAGGGGGAAATGGGGAGAGGTGACTATTGTATGTTTTTGTTTTTAAATAATACTGGAGGACTATGGGGCTGCATTATACCATATACACTGCTCAAAAATATAAAGGGAACACTAAAATCCCACATCCTAGATATCACTGAATGAAATATTCCAGTTGTAAATCATTATTCATTACATAGTGGAATGTGTTGAGAACAATAAAATCTAAAAATTATCAACATAAATCACAACTAATATCCCAAGGAGGTCTGGAGTTGGAATGATGCTCAAAATGAAAGTGGAAAATGAAGTCACAGGCTGATCCAACTCCAGTGGAAATGCCTCAAGAAAAGTAAATGATGCTCAGTAGTGTGTGTGGCCTCCATGTGCCTGTATAACCTCCCTACAACACCTGGGCGTGCTCCAGATGAGGCGGCGGATGGTCTCCTGAGGGATCTCCTCCCAGACCTGGCCTAAAGCAACCGCCAACTCCTGGACAGTCTATGGTGCAACGTGACGTTGGTGGATGGTGCGAGACATGATGTCACAGATGTGTTCAATCGGATTCACGTCTGGGAATCGGACGGGCCAGTCTATAGATTCAATGCCTTCATCTTGCAGGAACTGCTGACACACTCCAGCCACATGAGGTCTGGCATTATCCTGCATTAGGAGGAACCCAAGGCCAACCGCTTCAGCATATGGTCTCACAACGGGTCTGAGGATCTCATCTCGGTACCTAATGGCAATCAGGCTACCTCTGGCGAGCACATGGAGGGCTGTGCGACCCTCCAAAGAAATGCCACCCCACACCATTACTGACCCACTGCCAAATCGGTCATGCTGAAAGATGTTGCAGGCAGCAGATCGCTCTCCATGGCGTCTCCAGACTCTGTCACATCTGTCACATGTGCTCAGTGTGAACCTGCTTTCATCTGTGAAGAGCACAGGGCGCCAGTGGCGAATTTGCCAAACCTGGTGTTCTGTGGAAAATGCCAAGCGTCCTGCACGGTGTTGGGCTGTGAGCACAACCCCCATCTGTGGACGTCGGGCGCTCAGACCATCCTCATGGAGTCGGTTTCTAACCGTTTGTGCAGACACATGCACATTTTGGCCTGTTGGAGGTCATTTTGCAGGGCTATGGCAGTGCTCCTCCTGTTCCTCCTTGCACAAAGGCTGAGGTAGCGGTCCTGCTGCTGGGTTGTTGCCCTCCTACAGCCCCCTCCACGTCTCCTGGTGTACTGGCCTGTCTCCTGGTAGCACCTTCAGCTTCTGGACACTACGCTGACAGACACAGCAAACCTTCTTGCCACAGCTCGCATTAATGTGCCATCCTTGGAGGCACTGCACTACCTGAGCCACTTGTGTGGGTTGTAGAGGCCGTATCATGCTACCCCAAGTGTGAAAGCACAATCATCATTCAAAAGTGACCAAAACATCAGCCAGAAAGCATTGGTACTGAGATGTGGTCTGTGGTCCCCACCTGCAGAACCACTCCTTTATTGAGTGTGTCTTGATAATTGTCAATAATTTCCATCTATTGTCTATTTCATTTGAACAACAGCATGTGAAATTGATTGTCAAACAGTGTTGATTCCTAAGGGGACAATTTGATTTCACAGAAGTTTGATTTACTTGGAGTTATATTCTGTTAAATGGTCCCTTTATTTTTTTGAGCAGTGTATATATATGTATATATATATATATTCTATGGGGCTGAATTATACTCTGTGAAGGTGCATTATACTATATGGGGCTGCATTATTCTCTATGGGGATGCATTATACGCTATCAAGGACCAGGGCAGCCATCAGGGCATTACTGCCCTGACTGGCGTATGGGGCCCGGTGGGCATAGGGGGCAGTCATCGGGCCCCGTCTCATCTGCTCACCGGGTCCCTACCGGCAAGCTAAACCGGGCCCTTAGCAGCACTGCGGCAACACTATTTGTGTGCGGGTGCGGGCCCATGCCTGCACGTCAATAGTTAACAGCCAATCAGAGGCTGGCAGCTGACATCAGCCGCAGCACGCACGTTGCCGGCGTCTGACGTCAGTGTCAGTTGCCGGCAAGTGCGCGCTTCAGCTGAGTGGAGGAAGCAGGAGCGCGGTCAGGTAAGAAGAACTTTTTTTATTATTGAGAACGGCGATCCGGGGGGCCCGGGGCTGAATGCTGGACACACTGGGGCAGAATGCTGGAGCACTGGGGGTAGAATGCTGGACACACTGGGGAAGAATGCTTGAGCACTGGGGCAGAATGCTGGAGACACTGGGAGCAGAATGCTGGAGACACTGGGGGCAGAATGCTGGACCACTGGAGGCAGAATGCTGGACACACTAGGGCAGAATGCTGGACACACTGGGGCAGAATGCTGGAGCACTGGGAGCAGAATTCTGGACACACTGGGGCAGAATGCTGGAGCACTGGGGCAGAATGCTGGAGCACTGCGGGCAGGACTGGAGACACTGGGCGCAGAATGCAGGAGACACTGGGGCAGAATGCTGGAGCACTGGAGGCAGAATGCTGGAGACACTGGGGCAGAATGCTGGAGCACTGGGGCAGAATGCTGGAGCACTGGGGGGCAGAATGTAGGAGACACTGGGGCAGAATGCTGGAGACACTGGGGGCAGAATGCTGAAGCACTGGGGGGGGGGGCAGAATGTAGGAGGCACTGGGGCAGAATGCTGGAGACACTGGGGGCAGAATGCTGGACACACTAAGGCAGAATGTTGAAGCACTGGGGGCAGGACTGGAGACATGGGGGGCAAGAATGCAGGAGACACTGGTGCAGAATGCTGGAGCACTGGGGCAGAATGCTGGAGATACTGGGGCAGAATGCTGAAGCACTGGGGGCAGAATGCTGGAGACACTGGGGGCAGACAGTTGGAGCACTGGGGGCAGAATGCTGGAGACACTGGGGGCAAAATGCTGGAGACACTGGGGGTAGAATGCTGGACAAACTAAGGCAGAATGCTGGAGCACTGGGGGCAGGACTGGAGGCACTGGGGGCAGAATGCTGGAGCACTGGGGGCAGGACTGGAGACACTGGGGGCAGAATGCAGGAGATACTGGGGCAGAATGCTGGAGCACTGGGGACAGAATGCTGGACACACTGGGGCAGAATGCTGGAGCACTGGGGGCAGAATGCTGGAGACACTGGGGCAGGATACTGGAGCACTGGGGGCATAATGCTGGACACACTGGGGCAGAATGCTGGAGCACTGGGGGCAGAATGCTGGAGACACTGGGGGCAGAATGCTGGAGACACTGGAGGTAGAATGCTGGAGACACTGGGGGCAGAATGCTGGAGACACTGGGGGTAGAATGCTGGACACACTAAGGCAGAACGCTGGAGCACTGGGGGGCATGGCTGAAGACGCTGGGGGCAGAATGCTGGAGACACTGGGGGCAGAATGCTGGACACACTGAGGCAGAATGCTGGACACACTGAGGCAGAATGCTGGACACACTGGGGGCAGGACTGGAGACACTGGGGGCAGAATGCTGGACACACTGGGGGCAGAATGCTGGACACAATGAGGCAGAATGCTGGACACACTGGGGGAAGGACTGGAGACAGGTGGGGCAAGAATGGAGATACGGAGCATCATTGGAGACACAGGGCAGAATGAAAGACATGGGGGCAGGATGGATACGATGGAGACAGATGGGGCAGAATGGGGAGATCATATGGGACAGAATGGATACTCATGAGGGCAGGATGGGAGAACATATGGCTGAAGCCAGGAATGAGATACACGGGGGCCAGGATGGGGAATATTATTACCATAGGGGCTAATTAAGGGATATTATTACTGCAGTGACAAATTTATTTTATTTTTTGAGGATACTGTTTTAAATGGGGGTGAGGAGGTCCTGTTACTGTGTAGAGTGATACTATGTCACCTTTTTTTCTTCATGTGGTGTAATGTAGAAGTTGTGAAAAATTAAGTAATGTGTTCTGCAAGCGGAGCTCGAGATAACTGTGTTATTTCCTGCAGGGACTAGCCCTGACTGGAAGAAGTGACGGCGGTCTGTGCTGAATGAAAGATGAAAAACAAACATGAAGGACTTCATCTAGAGACGTCACTGGTGAGTCAGTGTGTTACCTATACACTGACACTATACACTGTATACAATATACAGAGCTCCTGTGTATAATGTCACCAGTGATCACTGTATTACCTGTACACAGACACTGCATACTAAGTACAGATCTCCTGTGGATAATCGCACTGATAGTGATTGTATTGTGCTTTTTTTTATTACTGATCAGTAGGGTTGAGCGACCTTGACTTTTTTAGAGTCGAGTCGGGTTTCACGAAACCCGACTATCTCAAAAGTCGAGTCGAGTGGAATTGGCCGATTATCGCGAAAAGTCGGGGATCGACCGAAACACGAAACCCAATGCAAGTCAATGGGGGAGCATAGTCGGCAGTGAGTGGAGGCCAGGAAAACACCTTCAGTGCCCATTTTAATAGCAAAAAACATACATTCTTGTTACTGAAGCTTGTCAATCTAAATTTACCTTATAATAATAGTAAGGCATTGGAAATTGGGGGTCATTTGGCTAAAGTTGTGGGGGGTAGGGCTGGTTCAAGTAATTAGTGGGCCCAGTAAATCTGGACCACGTCACGGCAGTGGAGCAGGGAGAGGTAAGTATTTCAACTTTGCAAGTGCTGTGATCCTGAGCAAGCAGGGGGGGCCCACTCGTTGGCATTGGCACTGGCACAGGGCCCCTCAAAGTACGGCGGTGTGTTTGCACGGCGGGGGCGCCTCCCACTGACAGCGACACTTTTGCATACTATGAGGGGCCCTGTGCCAGTGACATCGCCAACAAATATTCCTCCCCCCACCTGATGAAGGAACCTGCACCTTCATCTGCACCTTCCTCTTTGTCCCCGTGTAAAGTGGTATGGTATGTGGGAAGGGGAACCTGACTTTCAGCAGGGTCACAATCTTGCAGTGTAGCGTGCATGGGGAATGTTGCTTTATGGGTCAATGTACCAGCAGACTCATCTATCACTGGCTCGGCAATGGGCAGGATGAGGGGGAAACAGATATGGGCCCAAAGAATAAAGTGGGCTAAATGCAGTTCAAAATTGGTAACAGGACTAACCAGGGGGCATTGCTTTGTTCAGTGGAGGACAACTGGAATGAGAGGCTGACACAGAGAGTAGGCCCAAATCAGTAAGTAGTCTAAATGCAGTTCAAAATTGGCAACAGTAGTAAACAGGCGGCACAGCTTTGTTCACTGGAGGAGAACAGCAAGGAGCGGCAGACACCGATAGAAGGCCCCAACCCAACTAGTAGGCCCACTGCAGTTTTACAATTCCAATAGGCTGAAAACCAGATAATTGTAGGTCATTTTTTGTAAAGAGGACAGCTGTATTGAGTGGCGCAGCCAGACACTACAAGTAGGCCTTACACCACAAAGTTGGCTCGACGCAGGTTTAAAAAAGGTTACATGGGTACACGGTTTGCATTGGAGTGCTCAGTGGAGGACAATTGGAAGGAGGGACCGCAGAAAGACTTAGTAGGCGTAAAATAACAAAATAGGCTCTATGCAGCTTCGATTATGTGGCAACCTGGAGAACACCTTGGAGCCGCAGACACCGTCTCTACGACCCAGACCCAACTTGTAGGCCTAATGTAGTGTTGTTTCAACAACTACTTAAGATGAGCATGAAGATTGAAGCAATGGAGAGGCAACCTGGAGAACACCTTGGAGCGGCAGACACCATCTCTACTAAACGAGAGCTAGAAGATCGAAGCTATGGAGAGGCAACCATAGAGGACTGGGGGGTCTGCAATACCAAGATAGGTTATTACACTTGGGGCTATTTAGTTTGGAAAAACGAAGACTAAGGGGTGATCTTATTTTAATGTATAAATATATGAGGGGACAGTACAAAGACCTTTCTGATGATCTTTTTAATCATAGACCTGAAACAGGGACAAGGGGGCATCCTCTGCGTTTGGAGGAAAAAAGGTTTAAGCATAATAACAGACGCGGATTCTTTACTGTAAGAGCAGTGAGACTATGGAACTCTCTGCCGTATGATGTTGTAATGAGTGATTCATTACTTAAATTTAAGAGGGGACTGGATACCTTTCTGGAAAAGTATAATGTTACAGGGTATATACACTAGATTCCTTGATAGGGCGTTGATCCAGGGAACTAGTCTGATTGCCGTATGTGGTGTCGAGAAGGAATTTTTTTCCCCAATGTGGAGCTTACTCTTTGCCACATGGGTTTTTTTTGCCTTCCTCTGGATCAACATGTTAGGGCATGTTAGGTTAGGCTATGGGTTGAACTAGATGGACATATAGTCTTCCTTCAACCTTAATAACTATGTAACTATGTAACCTGGAGAACACCTTGGAGCGGAAGACACCATCTCTACAACCCAGACCCAACTTGTAGGCCTAATGCAGTGTTGTTTTCAACAACTACTAAACGACAGCTAGAAGATCGAAGCTATGGAGAGGCAACCAGGAGAACACCTTGGAGCGGAAGACACCGTCTCTACAACCCAGACCCAACTTGTAGGCCTAATGCAGTGTTGTTTCAACAACTACTAAACGAGAGCTAGAAGATTGAAGCTATGGAGAGGCAACCTGGAGAACACCTTGGAGCGGAAGACACCGTCTCTACAACCCAGACCCAACTTGTAGGCCTAATGCAGTGTTGTGTTCAACAACTACTAAATGAGAGCTAGAAGATCGAAGCTATGGAGAGGCAACCTGGAGAACACCTTGGAGCGGAAGACACCGTCTCTACAACCCAGACCCAACTTGTAGGCCTAATGCAGTGTTGTGTTCAACAACTACTAAATGAGAGCTAGAAGATCGAAGCTATGGAGAGGCAACCTGGAGAACACCTTGGAGCGGAAGACACCGTCTCTACAACCCAGACCCAACTTGTAGGCCTAATGTAGTGTTGTTTCAACAACTACTTAAGACGAGCATGAAGATTGAAGCAATGGAGAGGCAACCTGGAGAACACCTTGGAGCGGAAGACACCGTCTCTACAACCCAGACCCAACTTGTAGGCTTAATGCAGTGTTGTTTTCAACAACTACTAAACGAGAGCTAGAAGATTGAAGCTATGGAGATGCAACCAGGAGAACAGCTTGGAGCGGAAGACACCGTCTCTACAACCCAGACCCAACTTGTAGGCCTAATGCAGTGTTGTGTTCAACAACTACTAAACGAGAGCTAGAAGATAGAAGCTATGGAGAGGCAACCTGGAGAACACCTTGGAGCGGAAGACACCGTCTCTACAACCCAGACCCAACTTGTAGGCCTAATGCAGTGTTGTTTCAACAACTACTTAAGACGAGCATGAAGATTGAAGCAATGGAGAGGCAACCTGTAGAACACCTTGGAGCGGAAGACACCGTCTCTACAACCCAGACCCAACTTGTAGGCCTAATGCAGTGTTGTGTTCAACAACTACTAAACGAGAGCTAGAAGATAGAAGCTATGGAGAGGCAACCTGGAGAACACTTTGGAGCGGAAGACACCGTCTCTACAACCCAGACCCAACTTGTAGGCCTAATGCAGTGTTGTGTTCAACAACTACTAAACGAGAGCTAGAAGATAGAAGCTATGGAGAGGCAACCTGGAGAACACTTTGGAGCGGAAGACACCGTCTCTACAACCCAGACCCAACTTGTAGGCCTAATGCAGTGTTGTGTTCAACAACTACTAAACGAGAGCTAGAAGATAGAAGCTATGGAGAGGCAACCTGGAGAACACCTTGGAGCGGAAGACACCGTCTCTACAACCCAGACCCAACTTATAGGCCTAATGCAGTGTTGTTTCAACAACTACTTAAGACGAGCATGAAGATTGAAGCAATGGAGAGGCAACCTGTAGAACACCTTGGAGCGGAAGACACCGTCTCTACAACCCAGACCCAACTTGTAGGCCTAATGCAGTGTTGTGTTCAACAACTACTAAACGAGAGCTAGAAGATAGAAGCTATGGAGAGGCAACCTGGAGAACACCTTGGAGCGGAAGACACTGTCTCTACAACCCAGACCCAACTTGTAGGCCTAATGCAGTGCTGTTTTCAACAACTACTAAATGAGAGCTAGAAGATCGAAGCTATGGAGAAGCAACCTGGAGAACACCTTGGAGCGGAAGACACCGTCTCTACAACCCAGACCCAACTTGTAGGCCTAATGTAGTGTTGTTTCAACAACTACTTAAGACGAGCATGAAGATTGAAGCAATGGAGAGGCAACCTGTAGAACACCTTGGAGTGGAAGACACCGTCTCTACAACCCAGGCCCAACTTGTAGGCCTAATGCAGTGTTGTGTTCAACAACTACTAAACGAGAGCTAGAAGATAGAAGCTATGGAGAGGCAACCTGGAGAACACTTTGGAGCGGAAGACACCGTCTCTACAACCCAGACCCAACTTGTAGGCCTAATGCAGTGTTGTGTTCAACAACTACTAAACAAGAGCTAGAATATAGAGGCTATGGAGAGGCAACCTGGAGAACACTTTGGAGCGGAAGACACCATCTCTAAAACCCAGACCCAACTTGTAGGCCTAATGCAGTGTTGTTTTCAACAACTACTAAACGAGAGCTAGAAGATCGAAGCTATGGAGAGGCAACCTGGAGAACACCTTGAAGCGGAAGACACCGTCTCTACAACCCAGACCCAACTTGTAGGCCTAACGCAGTGTTGTTTCAACAACTACTTAAGACGAGCATGAAGATTGAAGCAATGGAGAGGCAACATGTAGAACACCTTGGAGCGGAAGACACCGTCTCTACAACCCAGACCCAACTTGTAGGCCTTATGCAATGTTGTGTTCAACAACTACTAAACGAGAGCTAGAAGTGTTATGACCTGGTGGTTAGGAGCACCCGACCTGATAGTTAAACTCATACAGGATGAGCTCTGGGATGTGGGAGCTCTGCTGACCGCAAGCCCTAATCCTATCGCACACACTAGAAATAGCTGTGGAGCGCTCCTGACGCTCCCTATGCGCCTCGTCACAGCCTAAGAGCTAGCTAGCCCTAGAGAAGAAAATAAAGCCTTCCTTGCCTCAGAGAAATACCCCAAAGGAATAGGCAGCCCCCCACATGTAATGACTGTGAGTAAAGATGAAAGTCACAAACGCAGAAATGAGATAGGTTTCAGCAAAGGGAGGCACGACTTACTAAATAGACAGAGGATAGGAAAGGAATCTTTGCGGTCAGCACAAAAACCTACAAAAGACCACGCAGAGTGTGCAAAAGGGTCCTCCTCACCGACTCACGGTGCGGGGAGTGCCACCCTGCATCCCAGAGCTTCCAGCTAGCAAGACAAAATCAAGATAACCAGCTGGACAAAGAAACAAGAACAATAATAACAATCAGGAACTTAGCTTCTGCAGGAGAAGACAGGACACCAGACAGATCCAGGAGCGAACTGAACCAATGCTAAAACATTGACAGCTGGCATGGAGAAACGATCTGAGTGGAGTTAAATAGAGAAGCCAACCAAAGGATAAACCACGTCACCTGTGTAAGGAACCTCAGAAGCAGCAGCTCCACTCACAGCCACCAGAGGGAGCCCACGGACCAAACTCACCGAAGTACCATTCATGACCACAGGAGGGAGATCGACAACAGAATTCACAACATAGAAGATAGAAGCTATGGAGAGGCAACCTGGAGAACACCTTGGAGCGGAAGACACCGTCTCTACAACCCAGACCCAACTTGTAGGCCTAATGCAGTGTTGTGTTCAACAACTACTAAACGAGAGCTAGAAGATCGAAGCTATGGAGAGGCAACCAGGAGAACACCTTGGAGCGGAAGACACCGTCTCTACAACCCAGACCCAACTTGTAGGCCTAATGCAGTGTTGTTTCAACAACTACTTAAGACGAGCATGAAGATTGAAGCAATGGAGAGGCAACCTGTAGAACACCTTGGAGAGGAAGACACCGTCTCTACAACCCAGACCCAACTTGTAGGCCTAATGCAGTGTTGTTTTCAACAACTACTAAACGAGAGCTAGAAGATAGAAGCTATGGAGAGGCAACCTGGAGAACACCTTGGAGCGGAAGACACCGTCTCTACAACCCAGACCCAACTTGTAGGCCTAATGCAGGGTTGTTTTCAACAACTACTAAACGAGAGCTAGAAGATAGAAGCTATGGAGAGGCAACCTGGAGAACACCTTGGAGCGGAAGACACCGTCTCTACAACCCAGACCCAACTTGTAGGCCTAATGCAGGGTTGTTTTCAACAACTACTAAACGAGAGCTAGAAGATCGAAGCTATGGAGAGGCAACCAGGAGAACACCTTGGAGCGGAAGACACCGTCTCTACAACCCAGACCCAACTTGTAGGCCTAATGCAGTGTTGTTTTCAACAACTACTAAACGAGAGCTAGAAGATCGAAGCTATGGAGAGGCAACCAGGAGAACAGCTTGGAGCGGCAGAGACCGTCTCTACAACCCAGACCCAACTTGTAGGCCTAATGCAGTGTTGTTTCAACAACTACTAAACGAGAGCTAGAAGATCGAAGCTATGGAGAGGCAACCAGGAGAACACCTTGGAGCAGAAGACACCGTCTCTACAACCCAGACCCAACTTGTAGGCCTAATGCAGTGTTGTTTGCAACAACTACTAAACGAGAGCTAGAAGAACGAAGCTATGGAGAGGCAACCAGGAGAACACCTTGGAGCGGCAGACACCGTTAGTAGGCCCTACCGAAGTAGTAGCCCCAATGCAGTTTTCAAATTCCTATAGGCTGAAAACCAGACTATTGACGCTCAGCTTTTTTCAGAGGAGGACAGCTGTATTGAGTGGCGCAGACAGACACAGGTAGTAGGCCTTAAACAAAAAAATTGGCTCAATGCAGTTTAAAAAAGGTTACAGGAGTACACAGGCAGCATTGCTCTGGTCAGTGGAGGACAATTTCAATTATGGACCGCAGACAGACTTAGTACGCCAACAATTAAAAAAAGGATGCTCTATGCAATTTAAAATAGGTTCCAGGGGTACACGGGCAGCAGTGGTGTGGTCAGTGGAGGACAATTGGAAGGAGGGACCGCAGACAGGTTTAGTAGGCCTAACATGACAAAAGTTGGCTGTAGGCACTTTAAAAAAGGTTCCAGGGGTACACGGGCAGCAGTGGTCTGGTCAGTGGAGGACTAGTGGAAGGAGGGACCGCAGACAGGCTTAGTAGGCCTAACATAACAAAAGTAGGCTGTAGGCAATTTAAAAAAGGTTCCAGGGGTACACGGGCAGCAGTGGTCTGGTCAGTGGAGGACTATTGGAAGGAGGGACCGCAGACAGGCTTAGTAGGCCTAACATAACAAAAGTAGGCTGTAGGAACTTTAAAAAAGGTTCCAGGGGTACACGGGCACCAGTGGTCTGGTCCGTGGAGGACTATTGGAAGGAGGGACCACAGACAGGCTTAGTAGGCCTAACATAACAAAAGTAGGCTGTAGGCAATTTAAAAAAGGTTCCAGGGGTACACAGGCAGCATTGCTCTGGTCAGTGGAGGACAATTTCAATTATGGACGCAGACAGACTTAGTACGCCAACAATTAAAAAAAGGATGCTCTATGCAATTTAAAATAGGTTCCAGGGGTACACGGGCAGCAGTGGTGTGGTCAGTGGAGGACAATTGGAAGGAGGGACCACAGACAGGCTTAGTACGCCTAACATAACAAAAGTTGGCTGTAGGCACTTTAAAAAAGGTTCCAGGGATACACGGGCAGCAGTGGTCTGGTCAGTGGAGGACTAGTAGAAGGAGGGACCGCAGATAGGCTTAGTAGGCCTAACATAACAAAAGTTGGCTGTAGGCACTTTAAAAAAGGTTCCAGGGGTACACGGGCAGCAGTGGTCTGGTCAGTGGAGGACTATTGGAAGGAGGGACCGCAGACAGGCTTAGTAGGCCTAACATAACAAAAGTAGGCTGTAGGCACTTTAAAAAAGGTTCCAGGGGTACATGGGCAGCAGTGGTCTGGTCAGTGGAGGACTATTGGAAGGAGGGACCGCAGACAGGCTTAGTAGGCCTAACATAACAAAAGTAGGCTGTAGGCATTTTAAAAAAGGTTCCAGGGGTACACTGTTGTGAATTCCGCTCTTGGGCTCCCTCCGGTGGTTGTAAGTGGCACTTTTGTGAGTTCTGCTCTTGGGCTCCCTCTTGTGGTTTTTAGTGGTGTGGCTGCTCCTTGGAGTTAGCTGTCTTCAGCTGCTTCCACTGATCGTCTCTGCTCTGCTATTTATGTCTGCTCTGTCCTTCAGCTGGTGCCACTTGTAAATGGTTCCTGGTTGGATTCACATCTCTTTGGATTTCCCTGTTATCCTGACCAGTTCAGCTAAGCTAAGTTTTTGCTTGCTCTTTTCTGTTCACAGATTGTGGACTTATCCGTTCTGTGTTTTCTATGTTTATCCAGCGTTATCTGTATGAATTAATTCTGTCTTGCTGGAAGCTCTGGGAAGCAGATTTACCCTCCACACCTTTAGTCAGGTGTGGAAATTTTTAGTAAACTCTGCGTGGATTTTTGTAGAGTTTTAATACTGACCACACAGTATCCTTTCCTGTCCTATCTATCAAGCTAGACTGGCCTCCTATGCTAAAATCTGATTTAATTTCTGCGTATGTTATTTTCCCCTCCTCTTACCGTCAATATTTGTGGGGGGCTATCTTTCCTTTGGGGATTTTCTCTGAGGCAAGATAGGTTTCCTGTTTCCATCTTTAGGGGAAGTTAGATCTTAGGCTGTGCCGAGAGGTCTAGGGAGCGTCAGGTACCCCCCACGGCTATTTTTAGTTGCGCTGCTAGGTTCAGGGTTTGCGGTCAGTACAGATACCACCTCCTTCAGAGCTTGTCTCATGTTGTTCCTAAACCACTAGATCATAACAGTACAAGTGGCCAAAAATGAATTAAATGCATCTCAAAAGAAGGAAAAGAAAGTTCTGAACCATTTTTTTTTCTGTGCTTTGGTTTGTCTTTTTTTTTTCCTCTTGATATCTGGGTGGTTCAGGATATATGTTTTGGCATGGATGTTCAGGGTTTGTTTTCTCGTGTGGATCAACTTGCTGCAAGAGTACAGAATATCCAGGACTATGTTGTCCAGACTCCGGCTTTAGAGCCCAGAATTCCTACTCCTGATTTGTTTTTTGGGGACAGATCCAAGTTTTTGAACTTTAAAAATAACTGCTAATTGTTTTTTGCTTTGAAACCCCGTTCTTCTGGTGATCCCATTCAGCAGGTGAAAATCATCATATCCTTGCTGCGTGGTGATCCTCAAGACTGGGCTTTTTCTCTTGAAACAGGGGATCCGGCATTATTGAATGTAGATGCATTTTTTCAAGCGCTCGGATTATTGTATGATGAACCTAATTCTGTGGATCATGCAGAAAAAACCCTGTTGGCCTTGTGTCAAGGTCAGGAAGCGGCAGAGTTATGCTGCCAGAAATTTAGAAAATGGTGTGTGCTCACTAAATGGAATGAAGAGGCTCTGGCTGCTATTTTCAGAAAAGGTCTTTCTGAAACCCTTAAAGATGTTATGGTGGGCTTTCCTACACCTGCCGGTTTGAGCGAATCTATGTCTCTAGCCATTCAGATTGATCAGCGTCTGCGCGAGCGCAAAGCTGTGCACCATATGGCAGTATCCTCTGAGCATAGTCCTGAACCTATGCAATGTGATAGGATTTTGACTAGAATAGAACGGCAGGAATTCAGACGTCAGAATAGGCTGTGTTTTTACTGTGGTGATTCGGCTCATGTTATCTCTGATTGCCCTAAGCGTACTAAGAGAGTCGCTAGGTCTGTTACCATTAGTACTATACAGCCTAAATTTCTCTTATCTGTGACCCTGATTTGCTCATTGTCGTCCTTTTCTGTCATGGCATTTGTGGATTCAGGCGCTGCCCTGAACTTAATGGACTTAGAATTCGCCAGGCGCTGTGGTTTTTCCTTGCAGCCTTTGCAGAGCCCTATTCCTTTGAGGGGCATTGATGCTACACCCTTGGCCAAGGATAAACCTCAGTACTGGACACAGATGACTATGTACATGGCTCCTGCACATCAGGAAGATTGCCGTTTTCTGGTGTTGCATAACCTGCATGATGTTGTTGTACTGGGATTTCCATGGTTACAGGAACATAATCCGGTGCTGGATTGGAAAACTATGTCGGTGACTAGTTGGGGTTGTCAAGGAGTTCATAGTGACGTTCCTTTGATGTAAATTTCCTCTTCCCCCTCTTCTGAGGTCCCTGAGTTTTTGTCGGATTTACAGGATGTATTTGATGAGCCCAAGTCCAGTTCCCTTCCTCCACATAGGGACTGTGATAGGCTTAGTAGGCCTAACATAACAAAAGTTGGCTGTAGGCACTTTAAAAAAGGTTCCAGGGGTACACGGGCAGCAGTGGTCTGGTCAGTGGAGGACTATTGGAAGGAGGGACCGCAGACAGGCTTAGTAGGCCTAACATAAGAAAACTAGGCTGTAGGCAATTTAAAAAATGTTCCAGGGGTACACGGGCAGCAGTGGTCTGGTCATTGGAGGACGATTGGAAGGAGGGACCGCAGACAGGCTTAGTAGGCCTAACATAACAAAAGTTGGCTGTAGGCACTTTAAAAAAGGTTCCAGGGGTACACGGGCAGCAGTGGTCTGGTCAGTGGACGACTAGTGGAAGGAGGGACCGCAGACAGGCTTAGTAGGCCTAACATAACAAAAGTTGGCTGTAGGCACTTTAAAAAAGGTTCCAGGGGTACACGGGCAGCAGTGGTCTGGTCAGTGGAGGACTAGTGGATGGAGGGACCGCAGACAGGCTTAGTAGGCCTAACATAACAAAAGTAGGCTCTAGGCAATTTAAAAAAGGTTCCAGGGGTACACAGGCAGCAGTGGTGTGGTCAGTGAAGGACAATTTCTATAATGGACCGCAGACAGGCTTAGTAGGCCTAACATAACAAAAGCAGGCTGTAGACACTTGGAATTATCTTGCAGGGGTACACAGGCAGCATTGGTGTTGTCAGCGGAGGCCGATTGTAATGAGTGTCTGACAGTTAGTACTCACCAAAAATAAATAGATGTTAATGTCTCGCAATAGAACAAAACCAAAAGACAAAAGGGTGGCATACTTTGGTTCAGGTGTGGGCTCCTCTGCTGAGTTTCAGACCTAGTAATTTGGCGCAAAGTATTTACTGGTGTAAATATAGGACACTGGCCCTGACTATTTTAAGTAGCATCATACATGTCAACACATTGGTATTGTCAGTGCCAGGCATTGAAGGATGTCAGCGCATAGACTAACCATTGGTGGAGCTGTGAGAGGTAATTTTGCAAGTTGTAGAGCACTGTTTGAGCTGGGGGGGAGTCTCTTGTGGCCGGCGGTACAGGCCCAGGGCCCCTCATATTACAACGGTGTTGTGAATTCTGTGGCCAAGCTCCCTCCTGTGGTCGAGAGTGGTACTTCGGCTGGTTCTGTCTATGAGCTTCCTTTGGTGGATGAGAGTGGTACTGCGGTTTCTGAGTTTCCTTCCTCAGGTGATGAGGTTAAGTCGTTAGGTGCTGCTCTATTTAACTCCACCTGGTGCTTTGATCCTGGCTTCCAGTCAATGTTCTAGTATTGGTCTTGCTTCCTCCTGGATCGTTCCTTTGGCCTGTCTATCCTGCATAAGCTAAGTTTTGCTTGGGTTATTTTTGCTTGCTATTTTTTCTGTCCAGCTTGCTTTATTGGTTTTTCTTGCTTGCTGGATGCTCTGAGACGCAGAGGGAGCACCTCCGTACCGTTAGTCGGTGCGGAGGGTCTTTTTGCCCCTCTGCGTGGTTGTTTGTAGGTTTTTGTGTTGACCGCAAAGCTATCTTTCCTATCCTCGGTCTATTCAGTAAGTCGGGCCTCACTTTGCTAAATCTATTTCATCTCTGTGTTTGTATTTTCATCTTACTCACAGTCATTATATGTGGGGGGCTGCCTTTTCCTTTGGGGAATTTCTCTGAGGCAAGGTAGGCTTATTTTTCTATCTTCAGGGCTAGTTAGTTTCTCAGGCTGTGCCGAGTTGCATAGGGAGTGTTAGGCGCAATCCACGGCTACCTCTAGTGTGGTGTGTTAGGATTAGGGATTGCGGTCAGCAGAGTTCCCACGTCTCAGAGCTCGTCCTTTGTTTTTGGTAATTGTCAGGTCACTTTGTGTGCTCTGAACTTCAATGTCCATTGTGGTTCTGAATTACCAGTTCATAACAGTACTGGAGGCCCAAAGTACTAATGCTTCTCAATAGAGGGAAAAGAGAAGTTCTGAGACCATTTTTTTTTCGTTGCACTGTGTTCTATCTTTCTTTTCCCCTTTACATCAGGGTGGTTCAGAACACAGGTGTGGACATGGACATTCAAGGTCTGTTCTCTTTGATGGATAATCTCGCTATAAATGTACAGAATATTCAAGATTTAGTGGTTCAGAATCCTATGTTAGAACCTAAGATTCCTATTCCTGAGTTATTTTCTGGAGATAGAGCAAAGTTTTTGAATTTTAAAAATAATTGTAAACTGTTTCTGGCTTTGAAACCCCGCTCCTCTGGTGACCCAGTACAACAAGTTAAGATCATTATTTCTTTATTACGTGGCGACCCTCAAGACTGGGCATTTTCCCTTGCGCCAGGAGATCCTGCATTATGTAATATTGATGCGTTTTTTCTGGCACTCGGATTGCTGTACGACGAACCTAATTCAGTGGATCAGGCAGAGAAAAATATGCTGGCTCTGTGTCAGGGTCAGGATGAGATAGAGATTTATTGTCAGAAGTTTAGAAAGTGGTCCGTGCTCACTCAATAGAATGAATGTGAGCTGGATATTTTCAGAAAAGGTCTCTCTGAAGCCCTTAAGGATGTCATGGTGGGATTTCCTATGCCTACTGGTCTGAATGAGTCTATGTCTTTGGCCATTCAGATCGGTCGACGCTTGCGCGAGCGTAAATCTGTGCACCATTTGGCGGTATTATCTGAGCATGAACCTGAGCCTATGCAGTGCGATAGGACTTTGACCAGAGCTGAAAGGCAAGAACACAGACGTCAGAATGGGTTGTGTTTCTACTGTGGTGATTCCACTCATGCTATCTCTGATTGTCCTAAGCGCACTAAGCGGTTCGCTAGGTCTGCCACCATTGGTACGGTACAGTCGAAATTTCTTTTGTCCGTTACTTTGATCTGCTCTTTGTCTTCCTATTCTGTCATGGCATTTGTGGATTCAGGCGCTGCCCTGAATTTGATGGACTTGGAGTTTGCTAGGCACTGTGGGTTTGTCTTGGAGCCCTTGCAGTATCCTATTCCATTGAGAGGAATTCATGCTACGCCTTTGGCCAAGAATAAGCCTCAGTATTGGACCCAGCTGACCATGTGCATGGCTCCTGCGCACCAGGAGGATATTCGCTTTCTGGTGTTGCATAATCTGCATGATGTGGTCGTGTTGGGGTTGCCATGGCTACAAGTCCATAACCCAGTATTAGATTGGAAATCAATGTCTGTGTCCAGCTGGGGTTGTCAGGGGGTACATGGTGATGTTCCATCTCTGTCTATCTCATCATCCACCCTTTCTGAGGTCCCAGAGTTCTTGTCTGATTACCGGGATGTATTCGATGAGCCCAAGTCCAATGCCCTACCTCCGCATAGGGATTGTGATTGTGCTATCGATTTGATTCCTGGTAGTAAGTTTCCTAAGGGTCGACTGTTTAATTTATCTGTACCTGAGTATGCCGCTATGCGGAGTTACGTGAGTCTTTGGAGAAGGGTCATATTCGCCCGTCATCGTCGCCATTGGGAGCAGGGTTCTTTTTTGTGGCCAAGAAGGATGGTTCGCTGAGACCTTGTATTGATTACCGCCTTCTAAATAAAATTACGGTCAAATTTCAGTACCCCTTGCCGCTGCTGTCTGATTTGTTTGCTCGGATTAAGGGGGCTAGTTGGTTCACCAAGATAGATCTTCGTGGTGCGTATAATCTTGTGCGTATCAGACGGGGCGATGAATGGAAAACAGCATTTAATACGCCCGAAGGCCATTTTGAGTACCTGGTTATGCCATTCGGACTTTCTAATGCTCCATCAGTGTTTCAGTCGTTTATGCATGACATCTTCCGATAGTACCTGGATAAATTCCTGATTGTATACTTGGATGATATTTTGGTCTTCTCGGATGATTGGGAGTCTCATGTGAAGCAGGTCAGAATGGTGTTCCAGGTCCTGCGTGCTAATTCTTTGTTTGTGAAGGGGTCAAAGTGTCTCTTTGGTGTTCAGAAGATTTCATTTTTGGGGTTCATTTTTTCTCCTTCTACTATCGAGATGGGCCCTGTTAAAGTTCAGGCCATTTATGATTGGACTCAGCCAACATCTCTGAAGAGTCTGCAGAAGTTCCTGGGCTTTGCTAATTTTTATCGTCGCTTCATCGCTAATTTTTCTAGCATTGCTAAACCGTTGACTGATTTAACCAAGAAGGGTGCTGATGTGGTCAATTGGTCTTCTGCTGCTGTGGAAGCTTTTCAGGAGTTAAAGCGTCGTTTTTCTTCTGCCCCTGTGTTGTGCCAACCAGATGTTTCGCTTCCGTTCCAGGTCGAGGTTGATGCTTCCGAAATTGGAGCAGGGGCTGTTTTGTCGCAGAGAAGTTCTGATTGCTCGGTGATGAAACCATGCGCCTTCTTTTCCAGGAAATTTTCGCCTGCTGAACGAAATTATGATGTTGGCAATCGAGAGTTGCTAGCCTTGAAGTGGGCATTCGAGGAGTGGCGACATTGGCTTGAAGGAGCTAAGCATCGCGTGGTGGTCTTGACTGATCACAAAAACTTGACTTATCTCGAGTCTGCCAAACGGTTGAATCCTAGACAGGCTCGTTGGTCGCTGTTTTTCTCCCGTTTTGACTTTGTGGTTTCGTACCTTCCGGGCTCTAAAAATGTGAAGGCGGATGCCCTGTCTAGGAGTTTTGTGCCCGATTCTCCGGGTTTGTCTGAGCCGGCGGGTATTCTCAAAGCGGGGGTAATTTTGTCTGCCATCTCCCCTGATTTGCGGCGGGTGCTGCAAAAATTTCAGGCTAATAGACCTGACCGTTGCCCAGCGGAGAAACTCTTTGTCCCTGATAGGTGGACGAATAAAGTTATCTCTGAGGTTCATTGTTCAGTGTTGGCTGGTCATCCTGGAATCTTTGGTACTAGAGATTTGGTGGCTAGATCCTTTTGGTGGCCGTCTCTGTCGCGGGATGTGCGTTCTTTTGTGCAGTCCTGTGGGATTTGTGCTCGGGCTAAGCCCTGCTGTTCTCGTGCCAGTGGGTTGCTTTTGCCCTTGCCGGTCCCGAAGAGGCCTTGGACACATATCTCTATGGATTTTATTTCGGATCTCCCCGTCTCTCAAAGAATGTCGGTCATTTGGGTGGTTTGTGATCGCTTCTCTAAGATGGTCCATTTGGTGCCCTTGTCTAAATTGCCTTCCTCCTCTGATTTGGTGCCGTTGTTTTTCCAGCATGTGGTTCTTTTACATGGCATTCCAGAGAACATCGTTTCTGACAGAGGTTCCCAGTTTGTTTCGAGGTTTTGGCGAGCCTTTTGTGCTAAGATGGGCATTGATTTGTCTTTTTCCTCGGCTTTCCATCCTCAGACAAATGGCCAGACTGAACAAACCAATCAGACCTTGGAAACATATCTGAGATGTTTTGTTTCTGCTGATCAGGATGATTGGGTGTCCTTTTTGCCTTTGGCTGAGTTCGCCCTTAATAATCGGGCTAGCTCGGCTACTTTGGTTTCGCCATTTTTCTGCAATTCTGGGTTCCACCCTCGTTTCTCTTCAGGGCAGGTTGAGTCTTCGGACTGTCCTGGTGTGGATACTGTGGTGGATAGGTTGCAGCAGATTTGGACTCATGTAGTGGACAATCTGACTTTGTCCCAGGAGAAGGCTCAACGTTTCGCTAACCGCAGGCGCTGTGTGGGTCCCCGACTTCGTGTTGGGGATTTGGTTTGGTTGTCATCTCGTTATATTCCTATGAAGGTTTCCTCTCCTAAATTTAAGCCTCGTTTCATTGGTCCATATAGGATTTCTGAGGTTCTTAATCCTGTGTCTTTTCGTTTGACTCTTCCAGCTTCTTTTTCCATCCATAACGTGTTCCATAGGTCATTGTTGCGGAGATACGTGGCACCTGTGGTTCCATCTATTGATCCTCCTGCTCCGGTTTTGGTTGAAGGGGAATTGGAGTATATAGTGGAGAAGATTTTGGATTCTCGTGTTTCGAGACGGAAACTCCAGTATCTGGTTAAGTGCAAAGTTTATGGTCAGGAAGATAATTCCTGGGTCTTTGCCTCTGATGTCCATGCTGCTGATCTGGTTCGTGCCTTTCATGTGGCTCATCCTGGTCGGCCTGGGGGCTCTGGTGAGGGTTTGGTGACCCCTCCTCAAGGGGGGGGGTACTGTTGTGAATTCTGTGGCCAAGCTCCCTCCTGTGGTCGAGAGTGGTACTTCGGCTGGTTCTGTCTATGAGCTTCCTTTGGTGGATGAGAGTGGTACTGCGGCTTCTGAGTTTCCTTCCTCAGGTGATGAGGTTAAGTCGTTAGGTGCTGCTCTATTTAACTCCACCTGGTGCTTTGATCCTGGCCTCCAGTCAATGTTCTAGTATTGGTCTTGCTTCCTCCTGGATCGTTCCTGTGGCCTGTCTGTTATGTCTGCTAATGAAAGGTGTTATGAAGGCAATCCAGAGACACAGTGTGCTTAGCGATCAGAGCGCACACAGTGATCTGACAAATACCCAAAAACATAAGAACGAGCTCTGAGACGTGGAAACTCTGTAGACTGCACACCTGATCCTATCCTAAACACAACTAAAAGCGGCTGTGGATTGCGCCTAACAACTACCTATGCAACTCGGCACAGCCTAAGAAACTAGCTAGCCTGAAGATAGAAAAATAGGCCTGACTTGCCCCCAGAGAAATACCCCAAAGGAAAAGGCAGCCCCCCACATATAATGACTGTGAGTAAGATGAAAAGACAAAACGTAGGGATGAAATAGATTCAGCAAAGTGGGGCCCGATAATCTTAGACAGAGCGAGGACAGTAAAGCGAACTTTGCAGTCTACAAAAAACCCTAAAGCAAAAACCACGCAAAGGGGGCAAAAAAGACCCACCGTGCCGAACTAACGGCACGGCGGTACACCCTTTGCGTCTCAGAGCTTCCAGCAAAACAAAAGACAAGCTGGACAGAAAAAAAACAACAAAATAGCAAAAAAGCACTTAGCTATACAGAGCAGCAGGTCACAGGAACAATCAGGAGAAGCTCAGATCCAACACTGGAACATTGACAAGGAGCCAGGATAGCAGCATCAGGTGGAGTTAAGTAACGAAACAGCTAACGAGCTCACCAGCACACCTGAGGGAGGAAGCTCAGAAGCTGCAGTACCACTTGTGACCACAGGAGTGAATTCAGCCACAGAATTCACAACAGTACCCCCCCCCTTGAGGAGGGGTCACCGAACCCTCACCAGAGCCCCCAGGCCTACCAGGATGAGCCGCATGAAAGGCACGAACAAGATCGGGAGCATGAACATCAGAGGCAAAAACCCAGGAATTATCTTCCTGAGCATAACCCTTCCATTTAACCAGATACTGGAGTTTCCGTCTAGAAACACGAGAATCCAAAATCTTCTCCACAATATACTCCAATTCCCCCTCCACCAAAACCGGGGTAGGAGGCTCAACAGAAGGAACCATAGGTGCCACGTATCTCCGCAACAACGACCTATGGAATACATTATGTATGGAAAAGGAGTCTGGGAGGGTCAGACGAAAAGACACAGGATTGAGAATCTCAGAAATCCTATACGGACCAATAAAACGAGGTTTAAATTTAGGAGAGGAAACCTTCATAGGAATATGACGAGAGGATAACCAAACCAGATCCCCAACACGAAGTCGGGGACCCACACGGCGTCTGCGATTAGCGAAAAGTTGAGCCTTCTCCTGGGACAAGGTCAAATTGTCCACTACCTGAGTCCAGATCTGCTGCAACCTGTCCACCACAGAATCCACACCAGGACAGTCCGAAGACTCAACCTGTCCTGAAGAGAAACGAGGATGGAACCCAGAATTGCAAAAAAATGGAGAAACCAAGGTAGCCGAGCTGGCCCTATTATTAAGGGCGAACTCAGCCAACGGCAAAAAGGACACCCAATCATCCTGGTCTGCAGAAACAAAACATCTCAGATATGTTTCCAAGGTCTGATTGGTTCGTTCGGTCTGGCCATTAGTCTGAGGATGGAAAGCCGAGGAAAAGGATAGGTCAATGCCCATCCTACCACAAAAGGCTCGCCAAAACCTTGAAACAAACTGGGAACCTCTGTCAGAAACAATATTCTCAGGAATGCCATGCAACCGAACCACATGCTGAAAGAACAAAGGTACCAAATCAGAGGAGGAAGGCAATTTAGCCAAGGGCACCAGATGGACCATTTTAGAAAAGCGATCACAGACCACCCAAATGACTGACATCTTTTGAGAAACGGGAAGGTCAGAAATGAAATCCATCGAAATATGTGTCCAAGGCCTCTTTGGGACCGGCAAGGGCAAAAGCAACCCACTGGCACGAGAACAGGAGGGCTTAGCCCTAGCACAAATCCCACAGGACTGCACAAAAATACGTACATCCCGTGACAGAGATGGCCACCAGAAGGATCTAGCCACTAACTCTCTGGTACCAAAGATTCCAGGATGACCAGCCAACACCGAACAATGAAGTTCAGAGATAAGTTTATTAGTCCACCTATCAGGGACGAACAGTTTCTCCGCTGGACAACGATCAGGTTTATTCGCCTGAAATTTTTGCAGCACCCGCCACAAATCAGGGGAGATGGCAGACACAATGACTCCTTCCTTGAGGATACCCGCTGGCTCAGATAAACCCGGAGAGTCGGGCACAAAACTCCTAGACAGAGCATTCGCCTTCACATTTTTAGAGCCCGGAAGGTACGAAATCACAAAGTCGAAGCGGGCAAAAAATAACGACCAACGGGCCTGTCTAGGATTCAAGCGCTTGGCAGACTCGAGATAAGTCAAGTTCTTATGATTAGTCAATACCACCACGCGATGCTTAGCTCCCTCAAGCCAATGACGCCACTCCTCGAATGCCCACTTCATGGCCAGCAACTCTCGGTTGCCCACATCATAATTACGCTCAGCGGGCGAAAACTTCCTGGAAAAGAAAGCACATGGTTTCATCACTGAGCAATCAGAACCTCTCTGTGACAAAACCGCCCCTGCTCCAATCTCAGAAGCATCAACCTCGACCTGGAACGGAAGAGAAACATCTGGCTGACACAACACAGGGGCAGAACAAAAACGACGCTTCAACTCCTGAAAAGCTTCCACAGCAGCAGAAGACCAATTAACCAAATCAGCACCCTTCTTGGTCAAATCGGTCAATGGTTTGGCAATGCTAGAAAAATTACAGATGAAGCGACGATTGTTATGTTTGCTAATGACAGGTGTTATGAAGGCAATCCAGAGACACAGTGTGCTTAGCGATCAGAGCGCACACAGTGATCTGACAAATACCCAAAAATACAAGAACGAGCTCTGAGACGTGGAAACTCTGTAGACTGCACACCTGATCCTATCCTAAACACAACTAAAAGCGGCTGTGGATTGCGCCTAACAACTACCTAGGCAACTCGGCACAGCCTAAGAAACTAGCTAGCCTGAAGATAGAAAAATAGGCCTGACTTGCCCCAGAGAAATTCCCCAAAGGAAAAGGCAGCCCCCCACATATAATGACTGTGAGTAAGATGAAAAGACAAAACGTAGGGATGAAATAGATTCAGCAAAGTGGGGCCCGATATTCTAGGACAGAGCGAGGACAGTAAAGCGAACTTTGCAGTCTACAAAAAACCCTAAAGCAAGAACCACGCAAAGGGGGCAAAAAAAACCACCGTGCCGAACTAACGGCACGGCGGTACACCCTTTGCGTCTCAGAGCTTCCAGCAAAACAAAAGACAAGCTGGACAGAAAAAAAACAACAAAATAGCAAAAAGCACTTAGCTATACAGAGCAGCAGGTCACAGGAACAATCAGGAGAAGCTCAGATCCAACACTGAAACATTGACAAGGAGCAAGGATAGCAGCATCAGGCGGAGTTAAGTAATGAAGCAGTCAACGAGCTCACCAGAACACCTGAGGGAGGAAGCTCAGAAGCTGCAGTACCACTTGTGACCACAGGAGTGAATTCAGCCACAGAATTCACAACAGTACCCCCCCCTTGAGGAGGGGTCACCGAACCCTCACCAGAGCCCCCAGGCCGACCAGGATGAGCCGCATGAAAGGCACGAACAAGATCGGAAGCATGAACATCAGAGGCAAAAACCCAGGAATTATCTTCCTGAGCATAACCCTTCCATTTAACCAGATACTGGAGTTTCCGTCTAGAAACACGAGAATCCAAAATCTTCTCCACAATATACTCCAATTCCCCCTCCACCAAAACCGGGGCAGGAGGCTCAACAGATGGAACCATAGGTGCCACGTATCTCCGCAACAACGACCTATGGAATACATTATGTATGGAAAAGGAGTCTGGGAGGGTCAAACGAAAAGACACAGGATTGAGAACCTCAGAAATCCTATACGGACCAATAAAACGAGGTTTAAATTTAGGAGAGGAAACCTTCATAGGAATATGACGAGAAGATAACCAAACCAGATCCCCAACACGAAGTCGGGGACCCACACGGCGTCTGCGATTAGCGAAAAGTTGAGCCTTCTCCTGGGACAAGGTCAAATTGTCCACTACCTGAGTCCAGATCTGCTGCAACCTGTCCACCACAGAATCCACACCAGGACAGTCCGAAGACTCAACCTGTCCTGAAGAGAAACGAGGATGGAACCCAGAATTGCAAAAAAATGGAGAAACCAAGGTAGCCGAGCTGGCCCTATTATTAAGGGCGAACTCAGCCAACGGCAAAAAGGACACCCAATCATCCTGGTCTGCAGAAACAAAACATCTCAGATATGTTTCCAAGGTCTGATTGGTTCGTTCGGTCTGGCCATTAGTCTGAGGATGGAAAGCCGAGGAAAAGGATAGGTCAATGCCCATCCTACCACAAAAGGCTCGCCAAAACCTTGAAACAAACTGGGAACCTCTGTCAGAAACAATATTCTCAGGAATGCCATGCAACCGAACCACATGCTGAAAGAACAAAGGTACCAAATCAGAGGAGGAAGGCAATTTAGCCAAGGGCACCAGATGGACCATTTTAGAAAAGCGATCACAGACCACCCAAATGACTGACATCTTTTGAGAAACGGGAAGGTCAGAAATGAAATCCATCGAAATATGTGTCCAAGGCCTCTTTGGGACCGGCAAGGGCAAAAGCAACCCACTGGCACGAGAACAGGAGGGCTTAGCCCTAGCACAAATCCCACAGGACTGCACAAAAGTACGTACATCCCGTGACAGAGATGGCCACCAGAAGGATCTAGCCACTAACTCTCTGGTACCAAAGATTCCAGGATGACCAGCCAACACCGAACAATGAAGTTCAGAGATAAGTTTATTACTCCACCTATCAGGGACGAACAGTTTCTCCGCTGGACAACGATCAGGTTTATTCGCCTGAAATTTTTGCAGCACCCGCCGCAAATCAGGGGAGATGGCAGACACAATGACTCCTTCCTTGAGGATACCCGCTGGCTCAGATAAACCCGGAGAGTCGGGCACAAAACTCCTAGACAGAGCATCCGCCTTCACATTTTTAGAGCCCGGAAGGTACGAAATCACAAAGTCGAAGCGGGCAAAAAATAACGACCAACGGGCCTGTCTAGGATTCAAGCGCTTGGCAGACTCGAGATAAGTCAAGTTCTTATGATCAGTCAATACCACCACGCGATGCTTAGCTCCTTCAAGCCAATGACGCCACTCCTCGAATGCCCACTTCATGGCCAGCAACTCTCGATTGCCCACATCATAATTACGCTCAGCGGGCGAAAACTTCCTGGAAAAGAAAGCACATGGTTTCATCACTGAGCAATCAGAACCTCTCTGTGACAAAACCGCCCCTGCTCCAATCTCAGAAGCATCAACCTCGACCTGGAACGGAAGAGAAACATCTGGCTGACACAACACAGGGGCAGAACAAAAACGACGCTTCAACTCCTGAAAAGCTTCCACAGCAGCAGAAGACCAATTAACCAAATCAGCACCCTTCTTGGTCAAATCGGTCAATGGTTTGGCAATGCTAGAAAAATTACAGATGAAGCGACGATAAAAATTAGCAAAGCCCAGGAACTTTTGCAGACTTTTCAGAGATGTCGGCTGAATCCAATCCTGGATGGCTTGGACCTTAACTGGATCCATCTCGATAGTAGAAGTGGTAAAGATGAACCCCAAAAATGAAACTTTCTGCACACCGAAGAGACACTTTGATCCCTTCACAAACAAAGAGTTAGCACGCAGGACCTGAAAAACCATTCTGACCTGCTTCACATGAGACTCCCAATCATCTGAGAAGATCAAAATGTCATCCAAGTAAACAATCAGGAATTTATCCAGATACTCACGGAAGATGTCATGCATAAAAGACTGAAACACAGATGGAGCATTGGCAAGTCCGAACGGCATCACTAGATACTCAAAATGACCCTCGGGCGTATTGAATGCAGTTTTCCATTCATCTCCTTGCCTGATTCTCACCAGATTATACGCACCACGAAGATCTATCTTAGTGAACCAACTAGCCCCCTTAATCCGAGCAAACAAGTCAGATAACAATGGCAAGGGATACTGAAATTTAACAGTGATCTTATTAAGAAGGCGGTAATCAATACACGGTCTCAGCGAACCATCCTTCTTGGCTATAAAGAAGAACCCTGCTCCCAGTGGTGATGACGATGGGCGAATATGTCCCTTCTCCAGGGATTCCTTCACATAACTGCGCATAGCGGCGTGTTCGGGCACGGATAAATTAAATAATCGACCTTTAGGGAATTTACTACCAGGAATCAAATTGATAGCACAATCACAATCCCTATGCGGAGGTAGGGCATCGGACTTGGGCTCTTCAAATACATCCTGATAATCAGACAAGAACTCTGGAACCTCAGAAGGGGTGGATGACGAAATCGACAAAAATGGAACATCACCATGTACCCCCTGACAACCCCAGCTGGATACCGACATGGAATTCCAATCCAATACTGGATTATGGGTTTGTAGCCATGGCAACCCCAACACGACCACATCATGCAGATTATGCAACACCAGAAAGCGAATAACTTCCTGATGTGCAGGAGCCATGCACATGGTCAGCTGGGCCCAGTACTGAGGTTTATTCTTGGCCAAAGGTGTAGCATCAATTCCTCTCAATGGAATAGGACACCGCAAAGGCTCCAAGAAAAACCCACAACGTTTAGCATAATCCAAATCCATCAGATTCAGGGCAGCGCCCGAATCCACAAACGCCATGACAGAAAACGACGACAAAGAGCATATCAAGGTAATGGACAGAAGGAATTTGGACTGTACAGTACCAATGACGGCAGACCTAGCGGACCGCTTAGTGCGCTTAGGACAATCAGAAATAGCATGAGTGGAATCACCACAGTAGAAACACAGACCATTCAGACGTCTGTATTCATGCCGTTCAACTCTAGTCATAGTCCTATCGCACTGCATAGGCTCAGGTTTAACCTCAGGCAGTACCGCCAAATGGTGCACAGATTTACGCTCGCGCAAGCGTCGACCGATCTGAATGGCCAAAGACAAAGACTCATTCAAACCAGCAGGCATAGGAAATCCCACCATGACATCCTTAAGAACCTCAGAGAGACCCTTTCTGAACAAAGCTGCCAGCGCAGATTCATTCCACTGAGTGAGTACTGACCATTTCCTAAATTTCTGACAATATACTTCTATATCATCCTGACCCTGGCACAAAGCCAGCAAATTTTTCTCAGCCTGATCCACTGAATTAGGCTCATCGTACAGCAATCCGAGCCCCAGGAAAAACGCATCGACACTACTCAATGCAGGGTCTCCTGGCGCAAGAGAAAATGCCCAGTCTTGAGGGTCGCCGCGCAAAAAAGAAATAATAATCAAAACCTGTTGAATAGGATTACCAGAAGAATGAGGTTTCAAGGCCAGAAATAGCTTACAATTATTTTTGAAACTTAGAAACTTAGTTCTATCTCCAAAAAACAAATCAGGAATAGGAATTCTTGGTTCTAACATAGATTTCTGATCAATAGTATCTTGAATTTTTTGTACATTTATAACGAGATTATCCATTGAAGAGCACAGACCCTGAATATCCATGTCCACACCTGTGTCCAGAATCACCCAAATGTCTAGGGGAAAAAAAAAAGTGAACACAGAGCAGAAAAAAAAAAATGATGTCAGAACTTTTTCTTTCCCTCTATTGAGAATCATTAGTTTGGCTCCTTGTACTGTTATGTTTGCTAATGACAGGTGTTATGAAGGCAATCCAGAGACACAGTGTGCTTAGCGATCAGAGCGCACACAGTGATCTGACAAATACCCAAAAATACAAGAACGAGCTCTGAGACGTGGAAACTCTGTAGACTGCACACCTGATCCTATCCTAAAAACAACTAAAAGCGGCTGTGGATTGCGCCTAACAACTACCTAGGCAACTCGACACAGCCTAAGAAACTAGCTAGCCTGAAGATAGAAAAATAGGCCTGACTTGCCCCAGAGAAATTCCCCAAAGGAAAAGGCAGCCCCCCACATATAATGACTGTGAGTAAGATGAAAAGACAAAACGTAGGGATGAAATAGATTCAGCAAAGTGGGGCCCGATATTCTAGGACAGAGCGAGGACAGTAAAGCGAACTTTGCAGTCTACAAAAAACCCTAAAGCAAGAACCACGCAAAGGGGGCAAAAAAAACCACCGTGCCGAACTAACGGCACGGCGGTACACCCTTTGCGTCTCAGAGCTTCCAGCAAAACAAAAGACAAGCTGGACAGAAAAAAAACAACAAAATAGCAAAAAGCACTTAGCTATACAGAGCAGCAGGTCACAGGAACAATCAGGAGAAGCTCAGATCCAACACTGAAACATTGACAAGGAGCAAGGATAGCAGCATCAGGCGGAGTTAAGTAATGAAGCAGTCAACGAGCTCACCAGCACACCTGAGGGAGGAAGCTCAGAAGCTGCAGTACCACTTGTGACCACAGGAGTGAATTCAGCCACAGAATTCACAACAGACGATAAAAATTAGCAAAGCCCAGGAACTTTTGCAGACTTTTCAGAGATGTCGGCTGAATCCAATCCTGGATGGCTTGGACCTTAACTGGATCCATCTCGATAGTAGAAGGGGAAAAGATGAATCCCAAAAATGAAACTTTCTGCACACCGAAGAGACACTTTGATCCCTTCACAAACAAAGAGTTAGCACGCAGGACCTGAAAAACCATTCTGACCTGCTTCACATGAGACTCCCAATCATCTGAGAAGATCAAAATGTCATCCAAGTAAACAATCAGGAATTTATCCAGATACTCACGGAAGATGTCATGCATAAAAGACTGAAACACAGATGGAGCATTGGCAAGTCCGAACGGCATCACTAGATACTCAAAATGACCCTCGGGCGTATTGAATGCAGTTTTCCATTCATCTCCTTGCCTGATTCTCACCAGATTATACGCACCACGAAGATCTATCTTAGTGAACCAACTAGCCCCCTTAATCCGAGCAAACAAGTCAGATAACAATGGCAAGGGATACTGAAATTTAACAGTGATCTTATTAAGAAGGCGGTAATCAATACACGGTCTCAGCGAACCATCCTTCTTGGCTACAAAGAAGAACCCTGCTCCCAGTGGTGATGACGATGGGCGAATATGTCCCTTCTCCAGGGATTCCTTCACATAACTGCGCATAGCGGCGTGTTCGGGCACGGATAAATTAAATAATCGACCTTTAGGGAATTTACTACCAGGAATCAAATTGATAGCACAATCACAATCCCTATGCGGAGGTAGGGCATCGGACTTGGGCTCTTCAAATACATCCTGATAATCAGACAAGAACTCTGGGACCTCAGAAGGGGTGGATGACGAAATCGACAAAAATGGAACATCACCATGTACCCCCTGACAACCCCAGCTGGATACCGACATGGAATTCCAATCCAATACTGGATTATGGGTTTGTAGCCATGGCAACCCCAACACGACCACATCATGCAGATTATGCAACACCAGAAAGCGAATAACTTCCTGATGTGCAGGAGCCATGCACATGGTCAGCTGGGCCCAGTACTGAGGTTTATTCTTGGCCAAAGGTGTAGCATCAATTCCTCTCAATGGAATAGGACACCGCAAAGGCTCCAAGAAAAACCCACAACATTTAGCATAATCCAAATCCATCAGATTCAGGGCAGCGCCTGAATCCACAAACGCCATGACAGAAAACGACGACAAAGAGCATATCAAGGTAATGGACAGAAGGAATTTGGACTGTACAGTACCAATGACGGCAGACCTAGCGGACCGCTTAGTGCGCTTAGGACAATCAGAAATAGCATGAGTGGAATCACCACAGTAGAAACACAGCCCATTCAGATGTCTGTATTCCTGCCGTTCAACTCTGGTCATAGTCCTATCGCACTGCATAGGCTCAGGTTTAACCTCAGGCAATACCGCCAAATGGTGCACAGATTTACGCTCGCGCAAGCGTCGACCGATCTGAATGGCCAAAGACAAAGACTCATTCAAACCAGCAGGCATAGGGAATCCCACCATGACATCCTTAAGAGCCTCAGAGAGACCCTTTCTGAACAAAGCTGCCAGCGCAGATTCATTCCACTGAGTGAGTACTGACCATTTCCTAAATTTCTGACAATATACTTCTATATCATCCTGACCCTGGCACAAAGCCAGCAAATTTTTCTCAGCCTGATCCACTGAATTAGGCTCATCGTACAGTAATCCGAGCGCCAGGAAAAACGCATCGACACTACTCAATGCAGGGTCTCCTGGCGCAAGAGAAAATGCCCAGTCTTGAGGGTCGCCGCGCAAAAAAGAAATAATAATCAAAACCTGTTGAATAGGATTACCAGAAGAATGAGGTTTCAAGGCCAGAAATAGCTTACAATTATTTTTGAAACTTAGAAACTTAGTTCTATCTCCAAAAAACAAATCAGGAATAGGAATTCTTGGTTCTAACATAGATTTCTGATCAATAGTATCTTGAATCTTTTGTACATTTATAACGAGATTATCCATTGAAGAGCACAGACCCTGAAAATCCATGTCCACACCTGTGTCCAGAATCACCCAAATGTCTAGGGGGAAAAAAAAAAGTGAACACAGAGCAGAAAAAAAAAAAATGATGTCAGAACTTTTTCTTTCCCTCTATTGAGAATCATTAGTTGGCTCCTTGTACTGTTATGTCTGCTAATGAAAGGTGTTATGAAGGCAATCCAGAGACACAGTGTGCCTAGCGATCAGAGCGCACACAGTGATCTGACAAATACCCAAAAACATAAGAACGAGCTCTGAGACGTGGAAACTCTGTAGACTGCACACCTGATCCTATCCTAAACACAACTAAAAGCGGCTGTGGATTGCGCCTAACAACTACCTATGCAACTCGGCACAGCCTAAGAAACTAGCTAGCCTGAAGATAGAAAAATAGGCCTGACTTGCCCCCAGAGAAATACCCCAAAGGAAAAGGCAGCCCCCCACATATAATGACTGTGAGTAAGATGAAAAGACAAAACGTAGGGATGAAATAGATTCAGCAAAGTGGGGCCCGATAATCTTAGACAGAGCGAGGACAGTAAAGCGAACTTTGCAGTCTACAAAAAACCCTAAAGCAAAAACCACGCAAAGGGGGCAAAAAAGACCCACCGTGCCGAACTAACGGCACGGCGGTACACCCTTTGCGTCTCAGAGCTTCCAGCAAAACAAAAGACAAGCTGGACAGAAAAAAAGCAACAAAATAGCAAAAAAGCACTTAGCTATACAGAGCAGCAGGTCACAGGAACAATCAGGAGAAGCTCAGATCCAACACTGGAACATTGACAAGGAGCCAGGATAGCAGCATCAGGTGGAGTTAAGTAACGAAACAGCTAACGAGCTCACCAGCACACCTGAGGGAGGAAGCTCAGAAGCTGCAGTACCACTTGTGACCACAGGAGTGAATTCAGCCACAGAATTCACAACACCTGTCTATCCTGCATAAGCTAAGTTTTGCTTGGGTTATTTTTGCTTGCTATTTTTTCTGTCCAGCTTGCTTTATTGGTTTTTCTTGCTTGCTGGATGCTCTGAGACACAGAGGGAGCACCTCCGTACCGTTAGTCGGTGCGGAGGGTCTTTTTGCCCCTCTGCGTGGTTGTTTGTAGGTTTTTGTGTTGACCGCAAAGCTATCTTTCCTATCCTCGGTCTATTCAGTAAGTCGGGCCTCACTTTGCTAAATCTATTTCATCTCTGTGTTTGTATTTTCATCTTACTCACAGTCATTATATGTGGGGGGCTGCCTTTTCCTTTGGGGAATTTCTCTGAGGCAAGGTAGGCTTATTTTTCTATCTTCAGGGCTAGTTAGTTTCTCAGGCTGTGCCGAGTTGCATAGGGAGCGTTAGGCGCAATCCACGGCTACCTCTAGTGTGGTGTGTTAGGATTAGGGATTGCGGTCAGCAGAGTTCCCACGTCTCAGAGCTCGTCCTTTGTTTTTGGTAATTGTCAGGTCACTTTGTGTGCTCTGAACTTCAATGTCCATTGTGGTTCTGAATTACCTGTTCATAACACAACGGTGTGTCTGACGTTGGGTGCGCACCACCACCGCCAGAGACACTTTATTGTACTATGAGGGACCCAGTGGCAGTGCCGTCGACCAAAAGCGTGCACACCCACCTCTTCAGACAAACGGCACTCTCACGGGTGCTTGCGCCAAGTGGCGAGACCACGGCCCCGTGGGGGGAGTTTGGCCATTTTGGGAGGTGTAAACATGTCATATGCTGGACAAACAGCTGCTGCAAATTACGAGATTGGAAAAGTCAGTCAGAGCAGTCCACAAGCAAGACCTTTTCATAGGAAAGCTAGGTGCCAGCCGGGAAAGGTGGGGCAAAAGAATTTGAAATCCAGTTGTGGTTCATTTTAATGAAGGTTAGATCATCAACATTTTGGGTAGCCAGACGAGTCCTTTTTTCGGTTAATATTGAACCTGCAGCACTGAATACTCTTTCTGATAGGACACTAGCTGCTGGGCAAGCAAGCTTCTGCAATGCATATTCTGCCAATTCTGGCCAGGTGTCTAATTTGGATGCCCAGTAATCAAATGGGAAGACGGTTGAGGGAGAACGTCGATAAGGGATTGAAAATAGTTAGTAACCATACTGGACAAATGTTGTCTCCTGTCACTTTGAATTGATGCTGCAGTACCTGTCCTGTCTGCGGTCATAGCAAAATCACTCCACAACCTGGTCAGAAAACCCCTCTGTCCAACGCCACTTCTGATTTGTGCACCTCTAACACCTCTGGCCTGTTGCCCCCTGCAGCTCGTGTGATAACGCTCACCGTCGCTGTGTGCTGGGAATGCCTGAATCAAACGGTCAACAAGAGTTGATTGTTTCGTTGCTAATATTTGTTCCAGGTTCTCATGTGGCATAATATTTTGCAATTTGCCATTATAGCGAGGATCAAGGAGGCAGGCCAACCAGTAATCGTCATCAGTCATTATTTTAATAATGCGTGGGTCCCTTTTGAGGATACGTAAGGCATAATCCGCCATGTGGGCCAAAGTTCCAGTTGTCAAATCTGCGGTCGTGCTGGGTTGAGGGGCAGTTTCAGGCAAATCTACGTCACTTGTCTCCCTAAAAAAACCTGAACCCGGCCTTGCAACGCCACCAGTTGCTATTGGCCCCGGAGAAGCTTCCTCATTAAAAAATACTCATCCCCATCATCCTCCTCGTCCTCCTCCTCCTCCTGTTCGCCCGCTACCTCGTCCTGTACACTGCCCTGACCAGACAATGGCTGACTGTCATCAAGGCTTTCCTCTTCCTCTGCTGCAGACGCCTGCTCCTTTATGTGCGTCAAACTTTGCATCAGCAGACGCATTAGGGGGATGCTCATGCTTATTAAGGCGTTGTCTGCACTAACCAGCCGTGTGCATTCTTCAAAACACTGAAGGACTTGACACATGTCTTGTACCTACGACCACTGCACACCTGACAACTCCATGTCTGCCATCCTACTGCCTGCCCGTGTATGTGTATCCTCCCACAAAAACATAACAGCACGCCTCTGTTCGCACAGTCTCTGAAGCATGTGCAGTGTTGAGTTCCACCTTGTTGCAACGTCGATGATTAGGCGATGCTGGGGAAGGTTCAAAGACCGCTGATAGGTCTGCATACGGCTGGAGTGTACGGGCGAACGGCGGATATGCGAGCAAAGTCCGCGCACTTTGAGGAGCAGGTCGGATAACCCCGGATAACTTTTCAGGAAGCACTGCACCACCAGGTTTAAGGTCTGAGCCAGGCAAGGAATGTGTTTCAGTTGGGAAAGGGAGATGGCAGCCATGAAATTCCTTCCGTTATCACTCACTACCTTGCCTGCCTCAAGATCTACAGTGCCCAGCCACGACTGCGTTTCTTTCTGCAAGAACTCGGACAGAACTTCCGCGGTGTGTCTGTTGTCGCCCCAAACACTTCATAGCCAATACAGCTTGCTGACGCTTGCCAGTAGCTGCCCCATAATGGGACACCTGGTGTGCAACAGTGGCTGCTGCGGATGGAGCGGTTGTGCGACTGCGTTCTGTGGACGAGCTCTCGCTTCTGCAGGAGGACAAGGAGGAGGGGGTGCGAACGGCTACAGCCAACTGTTTCCTAGACCGTGGGCTAGGCAGAACTGTCCCAAAATTGCTGTCCCCTGTGGACCCTGCATCCACCACATTCACCCTGTGTGCCGTGATGGACACGTAACGTCCCTGGCCATGCCTACTGGTCCATGCATCTGTTGTCAGGTGCACCTTTGTACTCACAGATTGCCTGAGTGCATGGACGATGCGCTCTTTAACATGCTGGTGGAGGGCTGGGATGGCTTTTCTCGAAAAGAAGTGTCGACTGGGTAGCTCGTAGCGTGGTACAGCGTAGTCCATCATGGCTTTGAAAGCTTTGCTTTCAACTAACCGGTAGGGCATCATCTCTAACGAGATTAGTCTAGCTATGTGGGCGTTCAAACCCTGTGTACGCGGATGCGAGGCTAAGTACTTCCTTTTTCTAACGAGAGTCTCATGTAGGGTGAGCTGGACTGGAGAGCTGGAGATCGTGGAACTAGCGGGGGTGCCGGTGGACATGGCAGACTGAGAGACGGTTGGAGACGGTATTCTTGCCGGTGCCCTAGATGCAGTGTTTCCTACTACGAAACTGGTGATTCCCTGACCCTGACTGCTTTGGCCTGGCAACGAAACCTGCACAGATACTGCAGGTGGTGCGGAAAATGGTGGCCTTACAGTGACGGAAGGGATGTAGCGTTGCTGACTAGCTTCATTGGCCGAGGGTGCTACAACCTTAAGGGACGTTTGGTAGTTAGTCCAGGCTTGCAAATGCATGGTGGTTAAATGTCTATGCATGCAACTGGTATTTAGACTTTTCAGATTCTGACCTCTGCTTAAGGTAGTTGAACATTTTTGACAGATGACTTTGCGCTGATCAATTGGATGTTGTTTAAAAAAATGCCAGACTGCACTCTTTCTAGCATCGGATACCTTTTCAGGCATTGCAGACTGAACTTTAACCGGATGGCCACGCTGTCCTCCAACAGGTTTTGGCTTTGCCACGCGTTTTGGGCCAGATACGGGCCCGGCAGATGGAACCTGTTGCGATGTTGATGCCTGCTGCGACCCCTCCTCCTCCGCTTCAGAACTACTGCCGCCTGCACCCTGTTCCCCCAATGGCTGCCAATCGGGGTCAACAACTGGGTCATCTATGACCTCCCCTTCTATCTCGTGTGCAACTTTGTCTGTGTCATCGTGTAAGCCGGTGGTATAGCGTTCGTGACGGGGCACCATAGTCTCATCAGGGTCTGATTCTGGATCAGTACACTGCGAGGGCAATGTTGTGGTCTGAGCCAAAGGAACAGCATAGTAATCTGGCTGTGGCTGTGCATCTGTGCACTCCATGTCCAATTCAACTTGTAATGGGCATGGCCTGTTAACTGTTTCACTTTCTAACCCAGGAACGGTATGTGTAAAGAGCTCCATGGAGTAACCCGTTGTGTCGCCTGACGCATCCTTCTCTGTTGTTGTTTTTGCTGAACAGGACAATGGAGCGACTTGTCCCTGAGCGTGAACATCCACTAACGACGCGCTGCTTTTACATTTACCAGTTTCAGAAGAGGAGGCAAAAGAGCTAGAGGCTGAGTCAGCAAGGAAAGCCAAAACTTGCTCTTGCTGCTCCGGCTTTAAAAGCGGTTTTCCTACTCCCAGAAAAGGGAGCGTTCGAGGCCTTGTGTAGCCAGACGACGAACCTGGCTCCACAGCTCGAGACTTAGGTGCTATATTGTTTTTCCCACGACCACCTGATGCTCCACCACCACTACCATCATTACCAGCTGGCAATGAACGCCCACGGCCACGACCTCTTCCACCAGACTTCCTCATTGTTTTAAAAATGTAACCAAAGTAACGGTATTTGTTACTGTTAAACAACTTACAAGGTGAGCTATAACTTCAGTATGATTTAGATATCCCTTTACAGGTGGGTGAGACTGCAAGGAAAATCAGGCACAATTTTACACACTCGGTTTTCTGTGGCACAAAATGAGAGAGATGCCACACACGCAGGACTGTCACTCGAGCACAAATGCCAATATTAATCTCCCACTATTTCTTTTTTTTTTTTTCAGGAAGAATTTAAAAACCAAAATAACAAAAACAGACACTAGGCTTTCTGTGGCCCACAATTTGAGAGAGATGGCACAGACAGGACAGGCACAGAAGCACAAAGGCCAATATTAATCTCCCACTATTTATTTTTTTTTTCAGGGAGAATTTAAAAACCAAAATAAAAAAAAACAGACACTAGGCTTTCTGTGGCCCACAATTTGAGAGAGATGGCACAGACAGGACGGGCACAGAAGCACAAAGGCCAATATTAATCTCCCACTATTTATTTTTTTTTCAGGGAGAATTTAAAAACCAAAATAAAAAAAAACAGACACTAGGCTTTCTGTGGCCCACAATTTGAGAGAGATGGCACAGACAGGACGGGCCCAGAAGCACAAAGGCCAATATTAATCTCCCACTATTTATTTTTTTTTTCAGGGAGAATTTAAAAACCAAAATAAAAAAAAACAGACACCAGGCTTTCTGTGGCCCACAATTTGAGAGAGATGGCACAGACAGGACGGGCCCAGAAGCACAAAGGCCAATATTAATCTCCCACTATTTTTTTTTTGTTTTCAGGGAAAATTTAAATACCAAAATAAAAAAAAAACCAAACACTAGGCTTTCTGTGGCCCACAATTTGAGAGAGATGGCACAGACAGGACGGGCCCAGAAGCACAAAGGCCAATATTAATCTCCCACTATTTATTTTTTTTTTTCAGGGAGAATTTAAAAACCAAAATAAAAAAAAAACAGACACTAGGCTTTCTGTGGCCCACAATTTGAGAGAGATGGCACACAGGACTGGCACAGAAGCACAAAGGCCAATATTAATCTCCCACTATTTTTTTTTTTTCAGGGAAAATTTAAATACCAAAATAAAAAAAAAAGAACACTAGGCTTTCTGTGGCCCACAATTTGAGAGAGATGGCACAGACATGACGGGCCCAGAAGCACAAAGGCCAATATTAATCTCCCACTATTTTTTTTTTTTCAGGGAGAATTTAAAAACCAAAATAAAAAAAGCAGACACTAGGCTTTCTGTGGCCCACAATTTGAGAGAGATGGCACAGACAGGACGGGCCCAGAAGCACAAAGGTCAATATTAATCTCCCACTATTTTTTTTTTTTCAGGGAGAATTTAAAAACCAAAATAAAAAAAAACAGACACTAGGCTTTCTGTGGCCCACAATTTGAGAGAGCTGGCACAGACAGGACGGGCCCAGAAGCACAAAGGCCAATATTAATCTCCCACTATTTTTCTTTTTTCAGGGAGAATTTAAAAACCAAAATAAAAAAAAACAGACACTAGGCTTTCTGTGGCCCACAATTTGAGAGAGATGGCACAGACAGGACGGGCCCAGAAGCACAAAGGCCAATATTAATCTCCCACTATTTATTTTTTTTTTTCAGGGAGAATTTAAAAACCAAAATAAAAAAAAAACAGACACTAGGCTTTCTGTGGCCCACAATTTGAGAGAGATGGCACACAGGACTGGCACAGAAGCACAAAGGCCAATATTAATCTCCCACTATTTTTTTTTTTTCAGGGAAAATTTAAATACCAAAATAAAAAAAAAAGAACACTAGGCTTTCTGTGGCCCACAATTTGAGAGAGATGGCACAGACATGACGGGCCCAGAAGCACAAAGGCCAATATTAATCTCCCACTATTTTTTTTTTTTCAGGGAGAATTTAAAAACCAAAATAAAAAAAGCAGACACTAGGCTTTCTGTGGCCCACAATTTGAGAGAGATGGCACAGACAGGACGGGCCCAGAAGCACAAAGGTCAATATTAATCTCCCACTATTTTTTTTTTTTTCAGGGAGAATTTAAAAACCAAAATAAAAAAAAACAGACACTAGGCTTTCTGTGGCCCACAATTTGAGAGAGCTGGCACAGACAGGACGGGCCCAGAAGCACAAAGGCCAATATTAATCTCCCACTATTTATTTTTTTTTTCAGGGAGAATTTAAAAACCAAAATAAAAAAAAAAAACAGACACTAGGCTTTCTGTGGTCCACAATTTGAGAGAGATGGCACAGACAGGACGGGCCCAGAAGCACAAAGGCCAATATTAATCTCCCACTATTTTTCTTTTTTCAGGGAGAATTTAAAAACCAAAATAAAAAAAACTGACACTAGGCTTTCTGTGCTCCAAAATTGGAGAGAGATGGCACACACAGGACTGGCACTCTAGCAGAAATGCCAATCTTAATCTCCCACTACTTTTTTTGGTTAGGGAGAATTGCCAAGAAATCAGGGCCAGTATTACACACTAGGCTTTCTGTGCCCCAAAATTGGAGAGAGATGGCACACACAGGACTGGCACTCTAGCAGAAATGCCAATCTTAATCTCCCACTGTTTTTTTTTTGTTAGGGAGAATTGCCAAGAAATCAGGGCCAGTATTACACACTAGGCTTTCTGTGCCCCAAAATTGGAGAGAGATGGCACACACAGGACTGGCACTCTAGCAGAAATGCCAATCTTAATCTCCCACTACTTCTTTTGGTTAGGGAGAATTGCCAAGAAATTAGGCCCAGTATTACACACTAAGCTAAAGGATTATAGACACTAGGCTTTCTGTGCCCCAAAATTGGAGAGAGATGGCACACACAGGACTGGCACTCAAGCACAAATGCCAAGATTAATCTCCCACTATTTATTTTTTTCAGGGACAATTTAAAAAAAAAAAAAAAAAAACAGGGACTGTCCTACAATTACTATCTCCCTGCAGTAATCTCAGCCAGGTATGGCAGGCAGCAATAACAAGGAGTGGACTGCTGCACAAATTACATCAAAAGTGTGGACAAACAAACAAGATAGCTGTGCAGAAAGGAAGGAACAGCAGGATTTGTGCTTTGAAAAAAGCAGTTGGTTTGCACAGCGGCGTACACACAGCAATGCAGCTATCAGGGAGCCTTCTAGGGCAGCCCAATGAGCTACAGCGCTGAGGAAAAAAAATGTAGTTTCCACTGTCCCTGCTAACAAAAGGTGGTGTTGGACAGTGGAAATCGCTACAGCACAAGCGGTTTGGGGGTTAATGGCCCTTGCCTAACGCTATCCCTGCTTCTGACGAAGCGGCAGCAACCTCTCCCTATGCTCAGATCAGCAGCAGTAACATGGCGGTCGGCGGGAACGCCCCTTTATAGCCCCTGTGACGCCGCAGACAGCAAGCCAATCACTGCAATGCCCTTCTCTAAGATGGTGGGGACCAGGACCTATGTCATCACGCTGCCCACACTCTGCGTCCATCTTCATTGGCTGAGAAATGGCGCTTTTCGCGTCATTGAAACGCGACTTTGGCGCAAAAGTCGCGTACCGCATGGCCGACCCCACACAGGGATCGGGTCGGGTTTCATGAAACCCGACTGTGCCAAAAGTCGGTGACTTTTGAAAATGAACGATCCGTTTCGCTCAACCCTACTGATCAGTATTGTATTCAGCCACTATGTGGTGGTAATATGTGGTCTGGTCATGGTGTTGTGGTATTTGTTCTTTGTATGTGATATTATTCGATTACTGTGGTTGTAATATGTGGTCTGGTCATGGTGTAGCAGTATTTGTTCGTTGTGTGTGATATTATTGGTCATTTTAAAAATTGAAAAATAAATAAAGATATGCCTAGATTGTATTGCATATTTTAACAAATATTTAGTAGGTTACAGTAGAGTAGGGCCTGGCCAAAAGTGTCTACCGTGATATGGTGGTGGCTTAAAAATTCTTTTGGCCAAATCAAAAGCTGTTAATGTGTGATAGGTGAGAAGTGGAGTTTTTCCAAGAGATCGCGGGGGTACTGTGGACAGATCAAGGGGTGGAGGCGGGGCTGGGGTGGAGCCTGGGCAGAGTCTCAAGGGGGCCCCGAAAATTTTGCCAGTATGGGGCCCCAAAATTTCTAGTGGCAGCCCTGTCAAGGACTATAAGGAGCGCATTGCGCTTTATGTACTATATGGGGGCTACATTATACTCTACCGAGAGCTATGAGGAGTGGATTATACTATTTAAGGGCTGCATTACACTCTATCAGTGTCTATGGGGAGTGCATTATACTATATGTACTCTATGGGGGCTGCATGTACTATATGGGGCTACATTATACTATATGAAGGATTATAGGGTGCATTATACAATGCATTTTACTATATGGAGTACTATAGGGGGTGCATTATACAATATAGAGGACTATGAGGAGTGTATTATACTATATGGAAGACTATGGGTAGTGTTCTATACTATATGGAGGACTATGGGGCATATTCTACTATATGGAGAACTGTGGAGTGTTCATTATACTTTATTGAGGACTATGGAGTGCATTATACTGTATGGAGGACTATGGGGTGCATTATACTGTATGACTGCTGGTGGGCTCAGATGTAATACAGCGTATGACTGAGGGTGGGCTCAGATATAACACAATGTATGACTGTGGGTGAAATCAAATGTAATATGGCATATGATATGGGTGGTTTCAGTTGTGATACAGCATATGACTGTGATTAGGCACCTTTCACACATTAGGTTTTGCCGTCAGGCACAATCCGCCGAATTTTGAAAAAACGGATGCGGCAAGAGTTGTCGCTGGATCCGTTTTTTTCTCATAGACTTGTATTAGTGCCGGATTGCACCGGATGGCCTCACGTTTCACCCGTTGTTTGCCGGATCTGTCCAAAATTAGTTTTCCGTCAGCCGGAGAAAACATACAGAGGAACGTTTTTTCTGTCCGTCGAAAAAGCGCCCAGCGACGGATCCGCAAAACACAAATTAAACGTGAGGTGAAATGATGGTATCCGGCCACCAACGATTCCGTTTTTTTAAATAAATCATTCTCTCTCTCGAATAGGAAGTCCAAGCTCTATCCCCAGGTAAAAAATAAAAAAAGGAAAAACGGATCCAGCAGAAAAACGGATCCGTCGCATCAGTTTTTCACAATTTGCAACAAATCTGTGTTTTTTCACAATATGACCTCTTTCACATTTCCGTCATTTGCTCTCCGTCGCAATCCCTCGTTCTGTGCAAAAAACGCATCCTGCAAAGTTGCCCGCAGGATGCGTTTTTTTGCCCATAGACTTGTATTGCCTACGGATCGCGACGTATGGCCATACGTTGCATCCGTCGTGCACTGGATGCATCATGTTTTGGCGGACCGTCGTATTGAAAAAAACGTTCAAGGGAATATTTTTTCATACGTCGGATCCTGCAATTCCTACCGAGCATGCGTGGCCGGAACTCTGCCCCCTCCTCCCCGGCACTTTAGAATGGGCAGCGGATGCGTTGAAAAACTGCATCCGCTGCCCACGTTGTGCCGAATTTCCACAACGTCCGTCGGTACGTCGTGCCGACGCTTTGTGACGGCCCCGTACTGGCGGAAGTGTGAAAGAAGCCTAACTTTGGCTACTTTCACACTTGCGTTTTTTTGCAATCTGTCGCAATCCGTCGTTTTGGGCAAAAACGATTTCAATGTAACATTTTTTTGTCCGTCGCGTCCGCCATTTTCTACCGCACATGCGCAGCTGAAACTCCGCCCCCTCCTCCTCAGACTTCAGAATGGGCAGCGGATGCGTTGAAAAACTGCATCCGCTGCCACGTCGTACACAAATTTCACAACGTGCGTCAGTACGTTGGCCCGACGCATAGCGACGGACCCGTACCGATGCAAGTGTGAAAGAGGCCTTAGTGGGTTCAAATATAATAAATTCTTTCCATGGCTTATATTTGTTAAGGACAAGTATTGGGCAACCTCCATACTTTATGCAGGATGGTGCTTGTGGGATTCTTTAGATATATTTATTGCCACTTGTGATTTTATTGAGTGCTCACTGCTCAGCTTAAGTATGCAATCTAAAACTGTTTAGCATTCTGCTAGGATGATGGTGTCTGCATTTTAACACCCTGAGGACCAGGCAATTTTTTATATTTTTGTCCTATTTTTTTCTCACTTTCTTTCAAAAGTCAAAACTTTATTTTTCTTTTGACATACCCATATGAGAGCTTTTTTTTTTTTTTTTTTGCAAGGCGAGTTATAGTTTTGAATAACACTATTCTTTTTACCATTCAGTGTTTTGAAAACCAGGAAAAAATTCCAAGTGGTAAAGAAGTGGTTAAGTGGTAAAAAAATGTCGATGCTTGTAAAAAAAAAATACACATTTGCTTTCTTGTCACCATTTTCTGAGACCTGTAATTATACCTGTATTTATGATGTTGTTTGCTTTTTATCATATTTTTTAGGGAGGTCTGATGATTGATAAACTGAAATTCTGTCTTTGATTTCTTTTCTTTTTACATGATTTACAATAAGAGTTAATTAATGTTATATTTTCATACACCAGACTTTTATGGATGTGTTAAAACCAGATATGTTTCTTAAATCATGGTCTCCTATGCACCTCAGACTGTGGCTTGGCTATAGAGAAGTACCATTATAGCAGTCATTGGCGCTTTGTCAGGCCCCCTGCTGCGATGGTAACCCATTGGTTCCTCTCGTTGTCGGGTACTGTTGGGAGTCAGTGAGTCTATGTCAGCGATCATTTCTTATAAATTCTTAATAGCAGTGATTGGAGTTCAGCTCTGACATCTTTTGTTAGAGACAGATGCCGGCTATGTAACATAGGCAGCATCTGCTGTGTGTGGAGAGAGCTCAGTTCTTGAGCCCCCTCCTCAAATGGGTACACAAACCAAAACCAGGGGTGGACCTACTGCCGGTTCAGCCAGTGCAGCTGCATTGGGGCCCAGGGGTTGAGGGGGACCCTTGCCAGCAGGGGCGTACTGCCAGTGGCCCGGCTTTCTGCTGCTTCAGTAGACCGGTGCCGACATTGTATTAGATGTGTACAAGTGGATCGCCCCCACGTAAGGGCAATGGGGTACTCGGTACCGGGTCCTTCAGTTCCCTCAGCGAGGATGTCACGGTGGCCCGACCTGCACCGTGGCCCTATGAGGGGCGCCCAATAAAAGGCAGAGTTCGTAGATAACGGTAGTGTTCGTGACGCCACCTGTGGTATTTGGTCAGGGTGACCGACGCTGCTTAGGGGTCCGCTGGGGTGATGGAATGGCAGCTAGATGGTATACCTTCCCACAGGTGAAGTATATCCCCAGGGCTTCCAAAAAGTGTAGATGGTGATGGTGGATGGTGCAAGGCGCGGTGAATAACTAGGACACAATGGGTGCAGTCTCTTTACCTTTACTGAAGGCTTCAGCATCCAGTCCAGAGTGCCGGACGACAGGGTAGGCAGAGTCCGGCCGGTCTGATGGCAATTCCAGAGTCCCCTTATCCAGGTGGAAATCAGTAGCCTTCCCCTTGCGCACAGTAACGTAGTAGGTCCCTACTTGCATTAGCTACCATAAGGTCCTCACTGTTGTTACTTCTCTCTCTCTGTCCCCCAGATGGATAGGACATACCCGTATGACGGTGGTGGCCTGAGACTATTTTATAGGGACCCTAATGTCGCCCCTCCTCCGCGTTGCCACCTTGTCTGCTTAGGTGTTTAGGTCGGACAGCCAACTTGGAATCGACTGCCCTGCCGGTCTCTGAAGTCAAGCGTAGAGTCTATTACTCCCTCGGTGTTCTGGCCACCGGATCTGCGCTTCAGCTGGAGGCAGCCTGCTTCTAGCTGGTCTCCCACTGATGTTTCACTCCTGTTGCTATGACTTCTGTGCTCACTCACTACAGCACAATTCCTTTCGTGTCCTTTCTTAGGAGGCTGCCGCATGGGTTGCAGGCGCAGCTCCGTGTCCTTCTTTCTTACTGAGCCGCTGATGTTCTTTCCCTTTTTCCTCTGTCTGCCTGACAGGAATTCCCTGGTCTGAGCCCAGTCTGCTTCTCTCCCTCTCCTTCTCCTTCTGACTCTCCGACTCTGACTGCCTGACTTCCTAACCAACCCACCAGTTTTACCCTATGTGAGGAGTGGCCTAGTAGATAGAACCCTTAGCTCCCCCTGGTGGACCGGCGTGTGAAGTGTGTGTGTGGCTGTGATACCTGGCAGGGTGAACTCCTTTGGTGCCATCAGAGGTAACATCGCTCCTCCTGGTGGAAGAACGACATTACTGCAACGACCAGGACTCTGGGGCGCTGCACAAGTGCCGGCCGGCATACAATATCTGTATTATAAGATCAACAGCATGCAGTGTTTGCATCACCTGCGTGCCTGTTTCACTCTGCCTGAGACTAGAGATGAGGTCAGCAGAGCCAGGGGTCGGGGCAGGAGGTATGTGACAGGGCTTCATCTGATTCCTGCTGTCTTGTCTGCTTTCTGTGGAGGCTCTGTCTGCACTGTGAAATTAATTGCACCATCTTAAACTTGCATACAGATCAGGTCACTCTGTCGATAGGGTCATCAGCTCCAGCTTCACCTGATCTGTATGTAAGCTCAAGCTGCAGCAATAACTCACAGTCATTCTCAGATAGAGACTGCAGTGTCTGATCCTGAGACTGGCTCCAAGACGTCCTGCAATGTATATCTATACATTATAATATAAGGTCCTCCAGCCAGGTCCAGGGGTGCTCAGTCAGTGCATATAACACTGTTTATTGTTACGCCACGGAGAACAAGTAGCTACAGTGGACCCACTGGACTGTGATAATGACCGAGCGAGCACACCAGATCATTCCAACCCCTATACAGGGATTGTTTGGAAGCAAGCTCAGGAACCTATAAAACCACGGACGCCAGGACCAGGGGTCGGCTCAGAGGAACAAGCTACACGGAAGACTTAGAGGGTAGGTGAGACAAAGAACGAAACAGGAACAAATAAAGAGAAATGGTGGATAAAGGAACTGGAATGAGAAAGGTAACAGACTGGGTAGAATGGAGTAGAAGGGGATGGCAGGATTGGTAGGAAACTGAAAACAGGAACAGGGGAGACACGGAGCAGGAACAGAGACTGAAACGGAAAAAAAACCAATATTAATAATAATTAGCTAGCTGAGCAGGCAGGAGCGAGCAACAGCAAGGCAGCCAAACTATAGCCAGAAGAACGCAATAATCAGGCGCCTCCACAGAGGGAGGACGACATCAAATACCTGGAGCCTGTCTGCGATTGGACAAGGAATACTGCCGGGTCAGGTCACTCCGAGCCACAAAGGAGACAAGGACGCGCGTGGCCGGGTTCTAGAGCGCCTGCGCAAGTCAGAGGAGCACGTGACCAACACTGGAGGAGGAGCGCGCCGAAGCGCCCATGCAGATACCCGATGGGGGGCACGGGCTGAGAAGCGAGGGAGAAAGGAGGTAACGGCGAGAGCAGCAAGGGACCCGGCGCCGGTGAGCAGGGAGCGTGGAGCGGTAACAGTACCCCCTCTCTTAGTCCCCCCTGTCTAGTCTTAGACAAAAATCTTTTAAGAATGTTGGGAGCATTAATGTTCTCCCGGGGTTCCCAAGACCTCTCCTCTGGACCAAAGCCCTTCCAATCATTTAATAAGAACGTCTTACCCCTGACCCTCTTAGAGGCTAGAATGTCTCTCACCTGAAAAATGTTATCTGTACTGACCGGAGGAGGAGAGGAGCCCAGGGTAGAATGAAAACGATTAAGTATGACAGGCTTCAGAAGAGAGACGTGGAAAACGTTGGGGATACGAAGCGAAACGGGCAACTTGAGTTTATAGGCAGCATTGTTGATACGCTGGAGGACTTCAAAAGGACCAATGTACCGAGGTCCTAACTTGTAAGAAGGCATCTTCAACCTAATATATTTAGACGAAAGCCAAACCCTCTCTCCAGGACGATAAATGGGAGCCTCTAGACGCCTCTTGTCGGCACTCCTCTTCATCCGTTCTCCGGCTCTCTCGAGTGCCTCCTTGGTCTCATGCCAGATTTTAGAGAATTCCACGGTTACAGAGTCGGCTGCAGGAACACCAGAGGTGGCGGAGATGGGTAACGGAATTCCAGGATGCATACCACAGACTACAAAAATGGAGATTTGCCAGAGGACTCGTTGGGATGATTGTTGTAAGCAAACTCGGCCCATGGAAGAAGGGAAGACCAGTCGTCTTGATGTGTGCTGGAAAAAAGATGAAGATAGGATGCCAACACTTGATTAACACGTTCCACTTGGCCATTGGTTTGAGGATGGTATGCAGAGGAGAAGTCCAACTTTATCTCTAGGAGACCACATAAGGCTCTCCAAAATCGGGAAGTAAATTGCACTCCTCGATCAGACACAATGTGTAGTGGGAATCCATGAAGTCGTAAGACATGTTGGATGAAGAGCTTGCCAACTCAGGAGCGGAAGATAATCCTGGTAGAGGAACAAAGTGCGCCATCTTAGAAAACCGATCTACTACCACTAGGATAGTAGTGAAGCCAGAAGAGAGAGGCAGGTCCATATTAAAATCCAAGGCTATGTGCTGCCATGGAGACGAAGGAACAGGTAACGGAAGAAGAAGCCCCGAAGGTAATCGTCTGGGAACCTTGACCTTGGCGCATGAGGGGCAAGAGGCAATGAAGTCAGTCACATCTCGATGAGAGAGGGCCACCAGTAAAATCGGGTAATGAGATCCAGAGTCTTTTTGACCCCGACATGACCAGAAATCTTGGAGGAGTGTCCCCAACGTAAGACTTCTGTCCTATCAGCCTCAAGAACAAAGGTCTTTCCAGACGGAGGAGAAATCATCTTCACAGGAGCCACCGGGATGATCTTGTCTGTATCAATGATGTGAGAGGGTTCTTCTTCGAAGTCTGAGGACTGAAGAGATCGTGATAAAGCATCTGCCTTGACGTTCTTCTGCCCAGGATGGAAATGCAGCTCAAAGTCGAAGCGAGTGAAGAACAAGGACCACCTGGCCTGTCGATGATTGAGCCTCCGAGCTGACTGAATGTAGGCCAGGTTCTTATGATCAGTAAAGATTGTAAATGGATGAACAGCTCCCTCCAACAAATAATGCCACTCTTCCAAAGCCATCTTGATGGCTAACAGCTCTCGATCTCTGATGGAATAATTGCACCCCGCAGGAGAAAAAGCCTTGGAAAAGAATCCACAAGAGACCAACCGACCTGAGGAGGATCTCTGAGATAACACTGCTCCAGCCCCAGTGGAAGAAGTGTCTACTTCCAGAACAAATGGTTTATCCGCCACGGGCCGGTGTATCACTGGCGCAGCCGCAAAAGCTTGTTTTAAGCTTAAGAAGGCACTCTCGGCCTCTGGGGACCAGGTGGCAGAGTTGACTCTCTTCCAAGTGAGAGTGGAAATAGGTTTGATTTTAGATGAGAAATGCGGGATGAACTGTCGGTAGTAATTGGCGAATCCGAGGAAGCGTTGGATAGCCTTTACACCAACCGGACGTGGCCACTGGAGAATCGCAGACAACTTCTCTGGATCCATCTCCAATCCATACTCGGAGACAATATACCCCAAAAAGGGCAAAGAACACTGCTCAAAGAGGCATTTCTCTATTTTAGCATATAGACAATTCTCTTGAAGGCATTGCAGGACTAGACGGACACTCTTTCTGTGAGAAGACAGATCCGGAGAGAAGACGAGGATGTCATCTAGGTAAACCACCACACTGGAGTAAAGCAGATCTCGGAAGATGTCGTTAACAAATTCTTGAAATGCTGCTGGAGCGTTGCACAAGCCAAAGAGCATGATGAGATATTCATAATGACCATTGCGGGTGTGAAAAGTAGTCTTCCACTCATCACGGGGACGGATGCGGATAAGGTTATAGGCTCCTCGTAGATCTAGCTTAGAGAAAATCCGAGCCCCTTTTAAGCGATCGAAGAGCTCAGGAATAAGTGGAAGAGGATACTTAATCTTAATCGTGATGTCGTTCAAACCTTTGTAATCAATGCAAAGCCGTCCTTCTTTACAAAGAAGAAACCAGCACCTGCAGGTGAAGAAGATTTTCATATGGAACCCTTGGCAAGGTTCTCCCGAACGTATTCAGACATGGCAGAAGTCTCAGCCGGAGATAATGGATAAATTCGACCCCTAGACGGAGTGTTACCTGACCATAGCTCAATTGGGCAGTCATAGGGTCGGTGTGGTGGAAGAGTCTCAGCCTCCTTTTTATCAAATACGTCAGAAAAGGACCAATAGGCGGATGGTAGACCTGCAGGACTGGAAGAGGGTTGGGAAACGGAAAGTGGACGGACTGACCCGAGACATCTCTCAAGGCATGGATGCCCCCAACGGAGAACCTCGCCAGAACGTCAGTCCAAGACGGGCTCGTGTGTCCGGAGCCAGGGAAGGCCGAGGAGCAACGGATGCGACAAGTTGGGCAGAACATAGAGAGCAATCCTTTCTTGATGTAGAGCCCCAATCTGCAGCAACACCTCTTCAGTGACCATGGAAATAGATTCTTGCAAGGGTTTACCATCCACGGAGGCAATCATTCAAGGACACTTTAAAGAAACCACTGGAATTTAATATTTCTTCACCTCCTTGAGCCGATTAAAGTTGCCTGCCGCACCCGAATCCACGTAAGCTAGTTCAGAACCACGTCTCTGACCCTGGATAATCAGAACGGATAGAGTAAGGGAAGGAGAGGATTCACACACACCTAGGGAGGCCTCTCTTACCTGACCTAGGTGGAGGCGTTTCCTGGCCTCTCAGGACATGAGCGCAGAAAATGGGACGTACCACCGCAGTGTAAGTGGAGCGCCCCCAGACGCAGGGCCGCGGGTTACTCGGTACCGGTCCTCTCTGTCTCGGTTCTAGGGTTGCCACGGTGGCTGGACCCGGTCCGTGACCCTGCTAAGGGGCTTCCAATGAAAGGTGATGAAAGTTTGTCAAGGGTTCGTGACGCCACCTGTGGTATTCGGTCAGGGTGACCGACGCTGCTTGGGGGTCCACTGGGGTGATGTAATGGCAGCTAGATGGAATACCTTCCCACAGGTGAAGTGCTTCCCCAGGGCTTCCCAGTAGTATAGGTGGCGATGATGTGAGGCGCCATTAATAACGTGGACACAGGGTTGCAGTCTCTTTACCTTTTTACTGAAGACTTCGGGTTCTGCAATCCAGAGCTCTGCTAACAGGGCTGGCTGAGACCGGCCGGTCCGAATGCACATCCAGAGTTCCCTTTGCAGGTGGAAATCAGTGCCTACCAACTAGCGCCTGTGTGTTGCAGTCCTTCCCTGCTGAGCACCACGCGATAGTCCTCACAACTTTCCTATCAGTTCTTTCTCTTCTCCGTCTCCCAAGTTTATCTGGATAGGATGCACCCGTATGACGGGTAGGCTAAGAGCTATTCTGGGACCCTAGAGACGCCCCTCTCCACGTTTGCCCCCTATGTCTGCTTAGGTGATTTAAGGTAGACAGCCAACCTGTAATCAACTGTCCTGCCGCTGTTTGAAGTAATGCTTGGAGTCAGTTACTTCCTTGGTGTTCCGGCCACCGGCTACGCACCTCAGATGTTGCCGTTTTCGGGGCACGACTGCTCCTGGTTCTATCTCCTTGTGCTGTGATCTTGTTTCTCACTTCTCCACAATATACTTCACTTTGTGTCTTTTCTTAGGATGCCGCCGCAAGGTAGTGCAGGTGCGGCTCCGTCACGTTCTGTCCTTTCTGCTAGGTACCTGCCAGGAACCCACCCCTGACAGGTCCTCCCTGGAGCTCTCCCAGGCTGCGTTCTCACTAACTTCCTATCCAACCCCCAGTTTTACCAGAGTGTGAGGAGTGGCCTAATACATAGTGCTTTTTGCTCCCCCTGGTGGCCGGAGTGTGAAGTGTAGTGTGTGACTGTGATACCTGGTCAGGGGAACTCCTTTAGTGCAATCAGACATAACATCACTCCCCTTAGCAGCAGAGCGACATTACTGCCACGACCAGGACTCTGCATAAGCACAAGCCCTGTGCAAGCCTCTCCCTCCGGCGCTGCTCCGCCATTTTAACTCGGTCCACCTGCATAGTTTCCGGAGTAGAACTGCCAGAAAGACCTAAAAACCAAGGACTGGGAGGTCTAAGAGCAGAAGAAGGGGAAGACCTAAGAGGTCTCCTCTCTCTAGCGGACTCCCTAGAGCGCTCTTGAAAGCGCAGATCAATGCGCGTAGCGAGAGAAATGAGCTCCTCCAAAGTAGTTGGAGTATCCCGCCCGGCAAGCTCGTCCTTAATCCTGCCAGACAAACCTCGCCAAAAGGTACTGTACCAACTAACGCCTCGTTGTTCCAACCAAGTTCAGAGGAAAGAGTGTGAAAGTGAATGGCATATTGCCCCACAGTAAGAGTACCCTAATGGAGAATTAAAAACGGACTCCGTGGTAGAAGCAAGATGGCCAGGCTCGTCAAAATCCCTCCGAATAGTGTCCAAAAAGGTTATAATACTGGTGACAACGGGATCGTCTTGCTCCCAAAGAAGATTCACTCAGGAAAGAGCCTCTCCCTCCAAATGGTAAACAATAAAGGCCATCTTAGCCCAATCCGTGGGGTACTGCTGGGGCAATAACTCAAAGTGTATGCGACACTGATTGAGAAATCACCCAACATAATTTAGGATCACCGCCATAATGAGGCGGCTTACCGAGAGGAGGCGAGGGTACTGGTGTGGAATCTGGAACCCGAGATGATGCCTGCGAAGACACGGTCTGCCAAGAAAGCAGACGATCATCCACAGAGGCCATGTAGGATAATATGTGGGCTTGGGTATCACGCTGCTGGACAAATTCCTGCTGGAGACTAGAAAGCTGGGAGGCATTCCCAGGATCAGCGGCTTGTAAGGCAGACAACCGGGAATCCATAGTCTTCATAAAAAACATGATGCGAGTCTGGTTCTCGCGCAAGAAAGCAAGCTCTTTCTGAGCAGAGGCCCCGGCGGGGTCCATGGCCTGATTATACTGTTACGTCACGGAGAACAAGTAGCTATAGTGGACCCACTGGACCGTGATAATGACCCTTCCCCGAGCGAGCACACCAGATTATTCCAATCCCTATACAGGGATTGTTTTGTTTGGAAGCAAGCTCAGGATCCTCTAAAACCATGGACGCCATGACCAGGGGTCGGCTCAGAGGAGCAAGCTACACGGAAGACTGAGAGGGTAGGTGAGACAAAGAACGAAACAGGAACAAATAACGTGGTGAATAACGGAACCGGAAGGAGAAAGGTAACAGACTGGGTAGAATGGAGTAGAAGGGGATGGCAGGATTGGTAGGAAACTGAAAACAGGAACAGGGGAGACACGGAGCAGGAACGGAGACTGAAAGGGAAAAGAAAACAATATCTACTATATAATTGTCTAAGGGTCACTTCCGTCTTTCTGTCTGTCTGTCTGTCCTTCTGTCTTTCTGTCATGGATATTCATTGGTCGTGGCCTCTGTCTGTTATGGAATCCAAGTCTCTGATTGGTCGTGGCAAAATGCCCACGACCATTGCCATGACCAATCAGCGACGGGCGCAGTCCAGCGGCAACATGGCCGCTCCTTCCTCCCCGCAGTCAGTGCCCGCTCCATACTCCCCTCCAGTCAGCGCTCACACAGGGTTAGTGGCAGCGCTAATGGACCGCGTTATGCCGCGGTGTAACGCACTCCATTAACGCTGCTATTAACCCTGTGTGACCAACTTTTTTACTATTGATGCTGCCTATGCTGGGCAATATACTACACGGGTTGGGCAATATACTACGCAGGCTGGGCAATATACTACGTGCGCTGGGTAATATACTACGCGGGCTGTGCAATATACTCCACGGGCTGTGCAGTATACTACATGACTGGGCAATATACTATGTGGCTGGGCAATATACTATGTGGCTGGGCAATATAGTACGTGACTGGGCAATATACTATGTGACTGGGCAATATACTATGTGGCTGGGCAATATAGAACGTGACTGGGCAATATACCACGTGGCTGGGCAATATACTACGTGGCTGGGCAATATACTACGTGACTAGACAATATAGTACGTGACTGGGCAATATACTACATGGTTGGGCAATATACTACGTGGCTGGGAAATATACTACGTGGGCTGTGCAATATACTACGTGGACATGCATATTCTAGAATACCCGATTCGTTAGAATCGGGCCACCATCTAGTTAATAATAATTAGGTAGCTGAGCAGGCAAGAGCGAGCGACAGCAAGGCGGCCAAACTATAGCAGGAAGAATAGTGTAGCAAATCTACCGCACTCCCTAAGTGGAATATCTTATGCAGAAATGTAGATTTTTAAATGCTAATTTATTCAAATACATATAGAATTAATCATATACATCGGATCAAACAAGAGGTAGCTATTACAATAATAATAGCTACCTCTTGTTTGATCCGATGTATATGATTAATTCTATATGTATTTGAATAAATTAGCATTTCAAAATCTACATTTCTGCATAAGATATTTTACTTAGGGAGTGCGGTAGATTTGCTACACTATTGTTGTTAGACCTTACGCTCTGTCGTACCAGCGCCCCGGCTTATCATAGAGTGCAGGCCAATATTTAGATTTATAGCAGGAAGAACGCAATAATCAGGCACCTCCACAGAGGGAGGACAACCTGAAATACCTGGAGCCTCTCCGTGATTGGACAAGGAATACTGCCGGGTCAGGACACCCTGAGGCACAAAGGAGACAAGGACGTGCGCGGCCGGGTCCAAGAGTGCCTGCGCAAGTCAGAGGAGCGTGCCAAAGCGCCCGTGCAAACACCCGACGGGGGCACGGGCCGAGAAGTGAGGGAGGGAGGAGGTAACGGCGCGAGCAGCAAGGGACCCGGCGCCGGCGAGCAGGGAGCGCGGAGCAGTAACATTTATACAGTGGGTACAAAAAGTATTCAGATCCCTTTACATTTTTCACTCTTTGTTTCATTGCAGCCATTTGGTAAATTCAAAAAAGCTAATTTGTTTTCTCATTAATATACACTCTGCACCTCATATTGACTGACAAAACAGAAATGTAGAAATTTTTGCAAATTTGTTAAAAAAAAGAAAAACCGAAATATCAATTGGTCATAAGTATTCAGGCCATTTGCTTAGACACTCATATTTAAGTCACATGCTGTCCATTTCCTTGTGATCCTCCTTGAGATGGTTCTACTACTTCATTAGAGTCCAATTATGTTTAATTACACTGATAGGACTTGATTTGGAAAGGCACACACCTGTCTATATAAGACCTCACAGCTCACAGTGCATGTCTGACAAAATGAGAATCATGAGGTCAAAAGAACTGGCCAAGGGGCTCAGAGACAGAATTGTGGCAAGGCACTGATCTAGCCAAGGTTACAAAAGAATTTCTGCAGTACTCAGGGTTCCTAAGAGCATAGTGGTCTCCATAATCCTTAAATGTAAGAAGTTTGGGACCACCGGAAGTCTTCCTAGACCTGGCTGTCCAGCCAAACTGAGCAATTGTGGTAGAAGAGCCTTGGTGAGAGAGGTAAAGAAGAACCCCAAGATCACTGTGGCTGAGCTCCAGAGATGGGAGAAAGCTTCACAAAGGCAACTATCACTGCAGCCCTCTGTCAGTTGGGCCTTTATGGCAGATTGGCCGCCATGGAAGCCTCTCCTCAGTGCAAGACATATGAAAGCCTGCAAAGAGTTTGCTAAAAAAACACATGAAGGACTGCCAGACTATGAGAAATAAGATTCTCTGGTCTGATGAGACAAAGATAGACCTTTTTGGTGATAATTCTAAGCTCTGAGCAGGCACTTGGTAAGCCACCTCCCTCCCTGCAGGGAGGGAGGTAAGGAGACCCTTGCAGCAATGCGATCACATCGCGTTGCTGCGGGGGTCTCAGGGAAGCCCGCCGGGAGCCCCCTCCCTGCGCGATGCTTCCCTATACCGCCGGCACACCGCGATCATGTTTGATCGTGGTGTGGCGAGGGTTAATGTGCCGGGAGCGGTCCGATCGCTATGACGTACTATCCTGTCAGTGGTCATACGGGCCCACCCCACCTCGACGAGATAGTACGTCATATGTCAGAAAGGGGTTAAACTGTTCATGAAACGTCTTTAGCTGTGGCTCAGACTCTGTCCAGATAATTAAAATTTAATCAATGTAACGGTAGTAAGCCAGAGGCCTGAAGGGACATGAGGACAAAAATTTGCTTTCTAGGCTGGCCATGAAAAGATTTGCATAATGTGGAGCCATTTTACTTCTCATTGCTGTACCAGTCTCTTGTAAATATATCTTGTCATCAAATTCAAAGTAATGTACAGCAATGGGAAGTATAATGGCTCTACAGTATGCAAATCGTTTCATGGCCAAGCTTGAAAGCTAATTTTTGTCCTCATGTCCCATCAGGCCTCTGGCCTACTACTGTTACATTGATGATATTTTAATCAGCTGGATGGAGTCTGAGACACAGCTAAAGACGTTCCATGAACAGTTTAATCAATTTCATCCCACCATCAATTTAACACTCAACTACTCCTGTACTGAAATTAATTTGGTATCTCCGCGTTCAAAATCGCCCGACCTAGCAATATAAAACAAAAATTAACCTGATCGCTAAACGGTGTAACGAGAAAAAAGTCAAAACGCCAGAGTTACCTTTTTTTGGTCACCACTACATTGCAATAAATTGCAATAATGGGCGTTCAAAAGATTGTATCTGCACCAAAATCGCATCAATAAAAACGCCAGCTTGACACTCAAAAAATAAGCCCTCACCCAGCCACAAATCACAAAAAATGGTGATGCTACAGGTCTTGGAAAATGGTGCCCTTTTTTATTACCAAAGTTTGGATTTTTTTTCACAATTGAAATAGAAAAAACCTAGACCTGTATGGTGTCTATGAACTTGTAATGACCTGGGGAATAACGATGGCAGGTCATTGGTTAAGGGGTTAAAAGACGTGCGCCTCCGTGGCAAGCCACAAATCGTACTTCAGTTCCTAAGATTTCTGGAGTAGGAAACGCCACAGTTTGTCATTCATTAGGTAAGCTGTGGCATCACACCCCTGCAGCACCCCAATCTTGCCTTATCACCACCCATTTGGATTGGATGAAACTGGCTTTAAAATGTCAAAAGTTGTAAAATTATGGGGCAACTTCGAGTTGCTAAAAATTTTTGCAACTTTTCAAAGCAATTTACGCCAGAATTCTGGTGAAACTGCTTTGATGAATCAAGGCCTATATTTATATTTATATAAAGTATATTTTATGCCATATGTAGCCGTACAATAAAAGTCCTTGTAATGTATTTTTATGGGGTAAAGGCCTCAAATCTTTCCTGAGACAATGAAATGCCTAAAGTACCCGACTCCTCTGCTTTGTTTGCGCTCTACGTGTACAATTATGGGCTGTAGTGCTGCGGGGTTGGTGCAGTGTGACAGACAGGCAGCGACCCAGGAAGGTTCAAAACAAAGTCTCTTTTAATAGTCAGCGTACTCACAAAAAAGAAAGTAAATAGGATCCAGCCAAGAAACAAGATAGTCCGTAACCTGTTACCGTGGGCGACTGCACCGCTGTGTACGCTGAGGGGTGTAAGGCCTTTTGGCTCCGCCTGGATCCATGTTGCTTCACACAGGCTGAAGCTATGGCAGAGTCTTCTGATCTGCAGGTTTGCAAAACAAGACTGACACACGCAACCATTTGCTGCAGGGTTTTTTACGAGCAACCTGTGGCTATAGGCCACTCAAAAAACCTGGCCTGGAAGGAAACGTACCACCCCACTGCCATCCTATAGTCCGTTTAAAATATAAAAGCACCAGTACACAGGCAGAGATGCTTACCTGTCCAGGGCCTCCAAACAATTGCACTAACCAAGGTGCAGCGGACCCAAATAAAGATGGCAAATACACAGGTGCAATAATACCGATTAAGCAGCCAGCCTACAATCAGGAATTGGCCGCTTGGTACACCTGTGCAAACAAATAATCTGTATGTGGCATGTTCACACAGAAATGCAGAGCATATGGCTCAAAGCCTATTAATGACTCCATATAGCGGGCTAACCATTGCTGACTGTAATGCATCCTGTGTGAACAGAGGCCACAGTTTACAGAGCCATCTAGGGCCCAGCTGCACCCTGAAAAGATATAATGTGCACAAAAACATAACAATGTATGCAAGGTATTGGTTGATATTATGGCCATAATACTTAAGCTGGCAACCCATGTCAAGGGACCTTACATATTGCCGGTCCTAATCTAACAAAAAAACACCATAAGAGGAAAAACCTCCACTATTCTAGACAAAAAAAACACCAGTACACAGGCAGAGATGCTTTCCTGTCCAGGGCCTCCAAACAATTGCACTAACCAAGGTACAGCGGACCCAAATAAAGATGGCAAATACACAGGTGCAATAATACCGATAAAGCAGCTAGACTACAATCAGGAATCGGCCGCTTGGTACACCTGTGCAAACAAATAATCTGTATGTGGCATATAAAATATAAAATCCTATGGCAGGTTTTCCTAAATCTGCCTTGGACAAATAGTCTGTCCAAGACCAACACTTACTTTTATTGTGCACTGCAATAACAGCTATATCTGTGACCGCAATGCACTCCCGCGGCCTCAATACGTTGCTGTGAGCATCCTGGGGAAACATAGCAACCCTCGCATATAACACCGGTCACTCTCTCACATACCCCCCCTTCCTCTGTTCAAACTTTTGGGGTTGAACATTTGTCACCATACAGAGCCCATAACAGGGCATCTGCATTTCCCTGTGACTTCCCCGCCTGATGTTCCACAGTAAAACTGAAATTTTGCAAACATAGGAACCATCAGGTGACCCAAGCATTGCTCTCCTTGGCATTCCTCATCCAGACCAAGGGCGAATGATCTGTCACCAAACAAAACGGTCGACCGAGCAAATAATAGCATAGGAACTCCAAGGCCCACTTAATGGCCAGGCACTCCTTCTCCACTACGCAATAATTTTTCTTGGCCGGGGTGAATTTACTACTTAGGTAGGTGACCAGATGCTCCTCTCCATTCACCTCCTGTGACAGGACCGCTCCTAGGCCCACCCATCTATCTGTACAATGAAGCAATTCTGGAAGTTGGGGCTAATGAGGACTGGCTGTCCACATAGCGCCACCTTCATGGATTGGTGTGCTTTTTCTGCCTGGGGGTTCCACCGAACCATGGCCAACTTCTTTTCCTTGAGGAGTTCAGTTAAGGGTGTTGTTTTCACTGAAAAATTAGGTATAAACCTCCGGTAATACTCAATGATTCCGGGAAACGCTCTCACCTGTTTGGTGGTAACAGGTCAGGGTCAGTTCTGAATGGCCTCAATTTTATTTATTTGGGGTTTGATAACCCCACGGCCGATCACGTAACCAAAGTACTAGGCTTGCTTGAGCCCTATCACACATTTCTTGGGATTCGCCATCAAGCCCACGGCTCTGAGCGAATCTACTACCGCTTGCACCCGAGACAAGTGGGTCACTAAAGATGATGATGTCATCCAAGTATGCTGATGCATACTTCCGATGGGGATCCAGCACTATGTCCAGAAACCTCTGGAAAGTGGCTAGGGCCCCATGTAGTCCAAAGGGCAAGAGGACATATTGATACAGACCCTCCAGTGTTATGAAGGCAGTCTTTTCCTTTGCCGACTCCGTAAGAGGCACCTGCCAATAACTCTTGGTCAGATCGAGAATGGTGAAGTACTTGAAGTACTGGGCCTGACCCAGGGGCTCGACCAGCTCATCCACTCAGGGCATTGGATAAAAGTCGAACTTCAACACCTCATTCAATTTACGGAAGTCATTACAGAACTTGCTTGCTTTTGGCGGTGGGTACCAAGACAAAAACCCGATCTCCTGCTTTAAAGGAGCAGAGAGTGGCCTTTTTGTAATACACATGGCCCTGCACCACTTGAGCATCACCAAATGCTCTTTTACTATAGGTGTCACGTACCTGCTTCTCAGCATGTGACTGGGGGTTGCGCCTGCAAGGGTTAATCTATCTGTCTCAGTCCAGCATTCAGCCTCTGTCCTATGCTGCAATGGAAGCTTAACTCATACCCCAACACAGACCATGCACCCGGCTCATACACGCTGCCACCACTCACCGAAGACACGGGCAATGAGTCCTGGAAATATTACTACTACTGTCTGCCAATCCGCAGGGTCACATACTCTAAGTCTATGGATTTTTTAGAGCATACAAGGTTCTGACTTATTAAAGTTTTAAGCTTTAATAGAAAAGGTACAGTGCTTACAATAAAAGATATAAAAATATGGGAATAAAAAGTGACGTACAAATATGCAAAACAGTTATAAAAGTAAAGGAGAGAAAACTCACAGAAATATCTAAACTTTGCAGTCTGGCATTCTGCTCCCTGAGGGAGGGATGAAAATGGAATGGCTCACATCAGCTTGGCTGCCCCTCAATCTGTGAACAGCTATGTGTAAAGGCCTAATTTATAGAGTTAACTTGGAGGTCAGATTTCTAGACTAGGATCTCAGGTTAATATTCTAATCTTTGGTTTGTGACTGGATCCTGGCTATTTTACCAATAAATACATTATTTTTCTTTGAACCTATTTATGTGACCCTTCTCATAGTAAATAGTGGCATGCTGCAATTGGTGTGTCTGTTCAAAAGAATCAGAAGGTGTCAAATGTTTCCACTTGGTGTGTTCGCAGGACATCCCCCCCTGGGGTGACTGGAGACCAGGGGACTGCCTTCTCAGGATAACATAGGTTTGTGAAAGCTGCAGTCTAAGACAGATGTTAATTTACTGCTGGTCATACATCCATACATATACATATTCAGAGGCGTAGCTAGAGCTTTTGCCTCCCGGGGCTGTTCCCGAGTTTGGCGCACCCCCCTTCCCCGGCTCAGTACACACAAAGGTTACCAAAAATAGTCAGGAAAACACGTACAGAAACAAAACTCTTTATTGTTTAACTGGCGACATGCACGCTGTTTAACTGGCGATGCTGGCGACATGCACGCTGGGACTGACATCAGCTGCCAGCCTCAGATTGGCTGGCGGCTGTTAACTATTGACGTGCGGGTGCGGGCCCGCATGTCAATAGCGTTAAAGGGAACCTGTCACCCCATTTTTTCAAGATGAGATAAAAATAGCGTTAAATAGGGGCAGAACTGTGCTTTACATTAGTGTACTTTTTGTGCCTTTATTCCCCAACTATGCTGCCGAAATACCTTTGTAAAGTCGCCGTTTTGGGCTGTAACTCACGCTGGTCTGGTCATATAGGCGTGCTGACATCGCTGTTTCTCCCCCAGATCTTGCTCATTTTTCCGTTGGTGGCGTAGTGGTTTGCGCATGCCCAACAGCCGAATCCACTGCGCAGCTGAAGAAAAAGAGCGCGATCTGTGCTATACAACGGATTATCGCTGGCGGCGTCCATCTTCCGGAGGCCGCGCGTGCGCAGATGGTAGTGCTCGTCTTCCCGGGGCTTCAGGAAAATGGCCGTGGGATGCCACGCGTGCGCAGATGGAGATCGCAGCGGCCATTTTCCTGAAGCCGAGATGCGAAGATGGCCGCCGCCGCCGTTGTATAGCGCAGATCACGCTCTTTTTCTTCAGCCAGTGCCGGACTCGGCCCGGTGACCCCCCCCCCCCCATTGTGCCGCCCTGGGCGGCCCGTCCCCCCGCACACCCTTCCTTCGCCACTGTACATATTTCACTACAATAAGCATGACCGCTGTGATCCGGTCCTTCATATTGGCCACGTGTTCTATCACGCTTTTATGTGGCGTAGGTTCCTGCTTCCATGTCTCTTTGGCTATGTCCAGCAGACCCCTAGGATACCTGCCATACAGTAGCTCAAAGGATGAAAACCCCATGGAAGTCTGCGGTACCTCGTGAATGGCGAACATCAAGTAGAGCAACAGCATGTCTCAATCCCTTCCATCCTTGGAAATCACCTTCTTGAGCATGGACTTGAGGGTTTTGTTAAAGCTCTCAACTAACCTGTCGGTCTGAGAGTGGTACACCGATGTGCGCAACTGCTTGAGGAGCATGCACAGTTCCCTCATCACCTTGGACATGAAAGGAGTACACTGATCAGTGAGGATCTCTTTCAGTAGCCCAAGGCAACAGAACATGGCAAACAACTCCCAGGTGATAAGCTTAGCCAGAGTGTGCCAAAGCGGGATGGCCTCCGAGTATCGGGTGGCATAGTCTATGACTACTAATATGTGTTGGTGGCCCCGGGCAGATTTTACTTTTGGCCCTACCAGGTCCATTGCAATCTGCTCAAAAGTATCACAGTACCTCTGAACCTCAGCGTAGACTCCAGGCCAGAAGAAACTCTGCAGTATGCGTTCCTGCGTCTTTTAGACACCCAAGTGCCCTCCCATCATGTGGGTGTGATCCATTTCGAGCACCACCCGACAGTAGGAATGGGGCACTACCAGTTGTTCCACCACCTTCTTCCGGACTGTATCCACCATGTATAATAACTCCTGGTTGATTGCCATACGTGGGAACATTGTCTTCGTACCCGGTTGCCATGGGCGACTGCACCACTATGTACACTGAGGGGTGCCAGGTCTATTGGCTCCGCTTGGCTCCATGTTACTTCACACAGGCTGAAGCTATGGCAGAGCCTTCTGCTCTGCAATTTTGCAAAACAAGACTGATCCTCCCAACCCTTTGCTGCAGGGGTCTGTACAAGGAACCTGTGGCCATAGGCCACATGGAAAACCCGGCCAGGAAGGCAACAGAGCGCACCACTACCATCCTGTAGTCCATTTGAAAAATTAAAGCCCATGGCAGGTTTTCCTAAATAGCTTGCCCAAGACCAACACTTACTTTTATTTTGCATTGCAATCACAGCTATACCTGTGACTGCAATGCACTCCCACGGCCTCAATAAGTTGGTGTACGCATTCTGGGGGACACATAACGACCCTCGCATATAACACCAGTCACTGCCTCACAGGGCAGACATAAGCCAAAGAAGGCTCCTATGAGAGAACTGTATATGGGTTCTTTGCAGTCCAGTAGTTAATCATAATACATTTGTTTATGCATCGGTGATAGAAGCTGTTTGTTACTTTGGAGATAATAGTGAGTCCCCTTATGTCTTGGACCCCTATGCTAACTATGGAATGCATACACATATCCCAGTGATTCTGACATTGTTTTCTTCCGTGGCACAGAGTACTTTGCTAGTGGTAAATTTAGGTCAATATGTTTTGCGCTCATTTATGAAAATATCTAAATTTGATAAAAATGTTGAAAAATTCAGGTTTTTACTTTTAACCCCTTCATGACCATGGGATTTTTCATTTTTCCGTGTTCGTTTTTCACTCCCCTCCTTTCCAGAGCCATAACTTTTTTATTTTTCCGTCAATTTGGCCATGTGAGGGCTTATTTTTTGCGGGACGAGTTGTACTTTTGAACGACATCATTGGTTTTAGCATGTCTTGTACTAGAAAACGGGAAAAAAATTCCAAGTGCGGTGAAATTGCAAAAAAAGTGCAATCCCACACTTGTTTTTTGTTTGGCTTTTTTGCTAGGTTCACTAAATGCTAAAACTGACTTGACATTATGATTCTCCAGGTCAGTACGAGTTCGTAGACACCTAACATGACTAGGTTATTTTTTAACTGAGTGGTGAAAAAATATTCCAAACTTTGCTAAAAAAAAAAAAATTGTGCCATTTTCCGATACTCGTAGCGTCTCCATTTTTCGTGATCTGGGGTCGGTTGAGGGCTTATTTTTTTGCATGCCGAGATGACGTTTTTAATGATAGCATTTCGGTGCAGATACGTTCTTTTGATCGCCCGTTATTGCATTTTAATGCAATGTCGCGGCGACCAAAAAAACGTAATTCTGGTGTTTCAAATTTTTTCCCCGCTACGCTGTTTAGCGATCAGGTTAATGCTTTTTTTTAATTGATAGATCGGGCGATTCTGAGCGCGGCGATACCAAATATGTGTAGATTTGATTTTTTTTTTTTTTTTATTTATTTTGATTGGGGCGAAAGGGGGGTGATTTAAACTTTTATATTTTTTTAATTTTTTTAACATTTTTTTCAACTTTTTTTTTTTACTTTTGCCATGCTTCAATAGCCTCCATGGGAGGCTAGAAGCAGGCACAACGCGATCGGCTCTGCTTCATAGCAGCGATCTGCTGATCGCTGCTATGTAGCAGAAATGGAGGTATGCTGTGAGCGCCGACCACAGGGTGGCGCTCACAGCTACCGGTCATCAGTAACCATAGAGGTCTCTAGGACCTCTATGGTTACCATCCAGACGCATCGCCGACCCGCGATCATGTGACGGGGTCGGCGATGACGTCATTTCCGGCCGCCCGGCCGGAAGCGGTAGTTAAATGCCGCTGTCTGCGTTTGACAGCGGCATTTAACTAGTTAATAGGTGCGGGCAGATTGCGATTCTGCCCGTGCCTATTACGGGCACATGTCAGCTGTTCAAAACAGCTGACATGTCCCGGCTTTGGTGCGGGCTCACCGCGGAGCCCTGCATCAAAGCAGGGGATCTGACCTTGGACGTACTATCCCGTCCAAGGTCAGATAGGGGTTAATTTATATGCCCTTCAAACAGATAGTCACAGAAATTAGTTAATAGGAAACATTTAACAATTGTCTACTGTGCACATCAGAATAATTTCTGAAAATACCTTTTTTGTTAGGATGTTAAAAGGGTTAAAAGTTTAGCTGGAATATTTTTTTTTCAATGGAATTAACAAAATGTATATTTTTAGAGACCACTTTATGCTTTTAGAGACCACTTATTGGAAACTACTATTTTGGGCATACCACAGGGTTCAAAAGAGAAGGAGCGATATTTGAATTAATGACCATCCTGGACCCACATGCGCTTCAAAAAATGTTATAATATGGACCTTGAAACTTAAATAATACATTTTCTTCCATAAAATGTTGATTTTGTCTGAAATGTCCCATTTTCACAACGATGACAGGGGGAATTGCAGAATAAATCGTCGATACTGCACATGTGGTCAACAACTACTGTTTGTGCATACAACAGGTATTGGGAAAGAAGGAGTCCTATTTGACTTTTCCCAATTTTTGCTGGAAGTGCCAAAAAAACAGAGAACCCGTGCATGCGGCCCTGATTTAGAAAACTGCACCTATAAAGGAATTTTAAACCCATAGGTGAGTCCCAGAATTTTATAACATTAGGCTGTGAAAATTAAATATTACGTTTTTGCTATGAAAATGTTGCTGTAGCCACAAGTTTTTCATTTTCATAAGTGATAATGTAAGAAAACAAACCACATAATTTGTTATGCAAGTTTGCCTAGGTGCGCCAATATCCTCCATGTGGTCGGAATCTACTTTTCAGGCACCGTGGAAAGCTCAGATGGGAAGGAGCGCCATACTGGCGTGCAGATTTTGGTGGGATGGTTTGCAGGTGCCATGTCACATTAGCAGAGCCCTGAGGTGTCAGAACAGCAGAACCTGCCCATAATTGTCCTCACTCTACAAATTAGAGTCATCAATTAATTACTCATGCTGTGAGCATATCTACACCAAAGGTGTTTCACAGAATTTTATACAAATGGGTGATGAAGAAAAATAATTACATTTTTACCACTAAAATGTTGTTTTAGCCCCAGATTTTACACTTTTCCAAGGGGGAATAGCTATAATGGGCCCCATAATTGGTTACACAATTTCTGCTGAATGTGGCAATACCTCTTATGTGGCTTTACAGTACTCTTTAACCGCAGAGCTCAGGAGGGAAGAAGAGCTATTTGACTTTAAGAGCAGATTTTCCTATAAAAGATTGCAAACTTCTAAGCGCCATAACAGCAGAAAACTCTATGCCTTTGTTATGCCTGGAAAAAATGCTGCTCAGCATTTCATAATTACAAAGTTGTCAAATGATCATGCAGTAGTAGTGCTAAATAATCAATCCAAGCTATTTAACCGTTTTGCATCAGAGCCTATTTTAGAGTTTGTGACCAGGCCAATTTCTTTAATTCTGACCAGTCTCACTTTATGAGGTAATAACTCTGGAACACTTAAGCGGATCCCACTAATTCTGAGACTGTTTTTTCGAGAAATATTGTATTTCATGATAGTGGTAAAATAACGTGTTTATTTCTGAAAATATCAGAAATGTTGTGAATATTTTGAAAATTTTGCAATTTTCAAACTTTACATTTTTATGGCCTTAAACCAGAGAGTTATGTCACACAAAAAAATTAATAAATAACATTTATCACATGCCTACTTTAGATCAGCACAATTTTTGAAACATTTTTTTGTCACAACGTTAGAAGGGTTAAAAGTTGACCAGCAATTTATAATTTTTCCATAAAATTAACAATACCTTTTTTTCTACGGACCATATCCCATTTGAAGTGACTTTGAGTGACACCATTCTAAAAACTGTACCCGTCGAGGTGCTCAAAACCACATTCAAGAAGTTTATTACCCTTCAGGTAATTCACATGAATTAATGGAAAGTGGAAAGAAAAAATGAACATTTAACTTTTTCCCTCAAAAATGTTACCTTAACCTCAAATTTTTTATTTTCACAAGGGTAACATGAGAAAATACACCTTAAAATTTGTTACATCAATACCCCATATGTGGTGGAAAATTACTATTGGGGCACATGGCAGGGCTCTGAAAGGAAGGAGCACCATTTGAGTTTTGGAATGCAAAATTGGCTGGAATCGATAGCGGATGCCTTGATCCAAAAATTTGTTGTGCAATTTCTCCTGAGTACACCCATACCCTAAGTGGAGGAAAACCACTGTTTGGACACATGGCTGGGCTCTGAAAGGAAGGCTAACTTTTGAAACACAGACTTTGATAGAATGGTCTGTGGGCGTCAAGTCGTGTTTGGAGAGCCCCTGATGTGTCTAAACAGTGGAAACCCCCACAAATGACCCCATTTTGGAAACTAAACCCCCTCAAATAATTTATATAGATGTGTGTTGAGCACATTGAACTTTCAGGGGTGTCACAGAATTTTACAATGTTGAGCCATGAAAATTAAAAAACACATTTTACCCACAAAAATTTTATTTTTGCCTTACATGTTTTATTTTCACTAGAGTAGTAAGAAAAAATGGACCACAAAATTTGTTGTGCAATTCCTCCTGCATACGCTGATACCACATACAGTACAGACCAAAAGTTTGGACACACCTTCTCACTTAGATTTTTCTGTATTTTCACAATTATGAAAATTGTACATTAACATATGTGGAATTATATACTTAACAAAAAAGTGTGAAACAACTGAAAATATGTCTTATATTCTAGGTTCTTCAAAATAGCCACCTTTTGCTTTGTTGACTGCTTTGTACACTCTTGGCATTCTCTTGATGAGCTTCAAGAGGTAGTCACCGGGAATGGTTTTCACTTCACAGGTGTGCCATGTCAGGTTTAATAAGTAGGATTTCTTGCCTTATAAATGGGGTTGGGACCATCAGTTGTGTTGTGCAGAAGTCTGGTGAATACACAGCTGATAGTCCTACTGAATAGACTGTTAGAATTTGTATTATGGCAAGAAAAAAGCAGTTAAGCAAAGAAAAACACATGGCCATCATTATTTTAAGAAATGAAGGTCAGTCAGTCCGAAAAATTGGGAAAACTTTGAAAGTGTCCCCAAGTGCAGTGGCAAAAACCATCAAGCTCTACAAAGAAACTGGCTCACATGAGGACTGCTCCAGGAAAGGAAGACCAAGAGTTCTGTGATTGATAGGCTGCTGTACACACATACAGCAGCCCTGCCCTGCCCTAGGCTTTGTTTAATTATGCACCTGTGTCTCAGCCTGTCTCACCCTTTATCTGTGGTGCTAGCTGGGCAGTGTGGAGGTTTGACCTGAAATGTCTATGCCTGGACCTGGTCAACCTTTATCCTCGCTTGCCCCTCTGGCACCATGGGAGTGATTCAGTAATGCTCCAGGTACAGCTTGCATTTAATATGGTCTTGCTTTTAATTCATTTAGGAGGCCTTTATGGCACAGCGAATATAAAAAAACGTAGAGTAGGACTGCCCCATTATGAGAATGCCGTGACGTGGCGGGGTAGCTCAAAGAATTGATAAATTGTTTGCTAAATGTCTCATTTTGAAAATACAATTAGAAATCAATATGTGCATTTGCACTTTATGTATTGCGTTTTAACTATAGGCAGCGATGGCTTATCCCCTCTTTTGCTTTGACCAAGAATTACCTCTGCTTCTGAGGAGAAGTTTATCCGAGTCATCAGCCTCAGAAATCACAGGTTAACAGCAGCTCAGATTAGATACCAGGTCAATGCCACACAGAGTTCTAGCAGCAGACACATCTCTACAACAACTGTTAAGAGGAGACTTTGTGCAGCAGGCCTTCGTGGTAAAATAGCTACTAGGAAAACACTGCTAAGGACAGGCAAGGAGCAGAAGAGACTTGTTTGGGCTAAAGAACACAAGAAATGGACATTAGACCACTGGAAATTTGTGCTTTGGTCTGATGAGTCCAAATTTGAGATCTTTGGTTCCAACCACCGTGTCTTTGTGCGATGCAGAAAAGGTGAACGGATGGACTCTACATGCCTGGTTCCCACCGTGAAGCATGGAGGAGGAGGTGTGATGGTGTGGGGGTGCTTTGCTGCTGACACTGTTGGGGATTTATTCAAAATTGAAGGCATACTGAACCAGCATGGCTACCACAGCATCTTGCAGCGGCATGCTATTCCATCCGGTTTGCGTTTAGTTGGGCCATCATTTATTTTTCAACAGGACAATGACCCCAAACACATCTCCAGGCTGTGTAAGGGCTATTTGACCAAGAAGGAGAGTGATGGGGTGCTACGCCAGATGACCTGGCCTCCACAGTCACCAGACCTGAACTGTTGTGAATTCTGTGGCCAAGCTCCCTCCTGTGGTCGTGAGTAGTACTTCGGCTGGTTCTGTCTATGAGCTTCCTTTGGTGGATGAGAGTGGTACTGCGGCTTCTGAGTTTCCTTCCTCAGGTGATGAGGTTAAGTCGTTAGGTGCTGCTCTATTTAACTCCACCTGGTGCTTTGATCCTGGCCTCCAGTCAATGTTCTAGAATTGGTCTTGCTTCCTCCTGGATCGTTCCTGTGGCCTGTCTATCCTGCATAAGCTAAGTTCTGCTTGTGTTACTTTTGTTTGCTATTTTTTCTGTCCAGCTTGCTATATTGGTTTTTCTTGCTTGCTGGAAGCTCTGAGACGCAGAGGGAGCACCTCCGTACCATTAGTCGGTGCGGAGGGTCTTTTTGCCCCTCTGCGTGGTTGTAAGTCGGGCCTTACTTTGCTAAATCTATTTCATCTCTGTGTTTGTATTTCATCTTTACTCACAGTCATTATATGTGGGGGGCTGCCTTTTCCTTTGGGAAATTTCTCTGAGGCAAGGTAGGCTTATTTTTGTATCTTCAGGGCTAGTTAGTTTCTCAGGCTGTGCCGAGTTGCATAGGGAGCGTTAGGCGCAATCCACGGCTACCTCTAGTGTGGTGTGATAGGATTAGGGATTGCGGTCAGCAGAGTTTCCACGTCTCAGAGCTCGTCCTATGTTTTTGGTAAATGTCAGGTCACTTTGTGTGCTCTGAACTTCAAGGTCCATTGTGGTTCTGAATTACCTGTTCATAACAGTACTGGAGGCCCAAAGTACTAATGCTTCTCAATAGAGGGAAAAGAGAAGTTCTGAGACAATTTTTTTTTTTGCACTGTGTTCTGTCTTTCTTTTCCCCTTTACATCAGGGTGGTTCAGAACACAGGTGTGGAAATGGACATTCAGGGTCTGTCCTCTTTGATGGATAATCTCACTATAAGAGTACAGAACATTCAAGATTTAGTGGTTCAGAATCCTATGTTAGAACCTAAAATTCCTATTCCTGAGTTATTTTCTGGAGATAGAGCTAAGTTTTTGAATTTTAAAAATAATTGTAAACTATTTCTGGCTTTGAAACCCCGCTGCTGTAGAAGCTTTTCAGGAGTTGAAGCGTCGTTTTTCTTCTGCCCCTGTGTTGTGCCAACCAGATGTTTCGCTCCCGTTCCAGGTCGAGGTTGATGCTTCTGAAATTGGAGCAGGGGCTGTTTTGTCGCAGAGAAGTTCTGATTGCTCGGTGATGAAACCATGCGCCTTCTTTTCCAGGAAATTTTCGCCTGCTGAGCGAAATTATGATGACTGATCACAAAAACTTGACTTATCTCGAGTCTGCCAAACGGTTGAATCCTAGACAGGCTCGTTGGTCGCTGTTTTTCTCCCGTTTTGACTTTGTGGTTTCGTACCTTCCGGGCTCTAAAAATGTGAAGGCGGATGCCCTGTCTAGGAGTTTTGTGCCCGACTCTCCGGGTTTGCCTGAGCCGGCGGGTATTCTCAAAGAGGGGGTAATTTTGTCTGCCATCTCCCCTGATTTGCAGCGGGTGCTGCAAAAATTTCAGGCTAATAGACCTGACCGTTGCCCAGCGGAGAAACTGTTTGACCCTGATAGGTGGACGAATAAAGTTATCTCTGAGGTTCATTGTTCGGTGTTGGTTGGTCATCCTGGAATCTTTGGTACCAGAGATTTGGTGGCTAGATCCTTTTGGTGGCCGTCTCTGTCGCGGGATGTACGTTCTTTTGTGCAGTCCTGTGGGATTTGTGCTCGGGCTAAGCCCTGCTGTTCTCGTGCCAGTGGGTTGCTTTTGCCCTTGCCGGTCCCAAAGAGGCCTTGGACACATATCTCTATGGATTTTATTTCGGATCTCCCCGTCTCTCAAAGAATGTCGGTCATTTGGGTGGTTTGTGATCGCTTCTCTAAGATGGTCCATTTGGTGCCCTTGTCTAAATTGCCTTCCTCCTCTGATTTGGTGCCATTGTTTTTCCAGCATGTGGTTCGTTTACATGGCATTCCAGAGAACATCGTTTCTGACAGAGGTTCCCAGTTTGTTTCGAGGTTTTGGCGAGCCTTTTGTGCTAGGATGGGCATTGATTTGTCTTTTTCCTCGGCTTTCCATCCTCAGACAAATGGTCAGACTGAACGAACCAATCAGACCTTCCGGTTTCTTTTTCCATCCATAACGTGTTCCATAGGTCATTGTTGCGGAGATACGTGGCACCTGTGGTTCCATCTATTGATCCTCCTGCTCCGGTTTTGGTTGAAGGGGAATTGGAGTATATAGTGGAGAAGATTTTGGATTCTCGTGTTTCGAGACGGAAACTCCAGTATCTGGTTAAGTGGAAAGGTTATGGTCATGAGGATAATTCCTGGGTCTTTGCCTCTGATGTCCATGCTGCCGATCTGGTTCGTGCCTTTCATGTGGCTCATCCTGGTCGGCCTGGGGGCTCTGGTGAGGGTTCGGTGACCCCTCCTCAAGGGGGGGGTACTGTTGTGAATTCTGTGGCCAAGCTCCCTCCTGTGGTCGTGAGTGGTGTTGTGAATTCTGTGGCAGAGCTCCCTCCTGTGGTCACAAGTGGTACTTCGGCTGATTCTCTCTATGAGCTTCCGTTGGTGGGGGAGAGTGGTACTGCGGCTTCTGAGTTTCCTTCCTCAGGTGATGTGGTGAAGTCGTTAGGTGCTGCTCTATTTAACTCCACCTAGTGCTTTTATCCTGTCCTCCAGTCAATGTTCTAGTATAGGACTTGCTTCCTCCTGGATCGTTCCTGTGGCCTGCTGCTCTGCATAGCTAAGTTCCGTTTTTGTTATTTTTGTTTGCTGTTTTTTTCTGTCCAGCTTGCTTGGTTGGTTTTCTTGCTTGCTGGAAGCTCTGGGACGCAGAGGGTGTACCTCCGTGCCGTTAGTCGGTACGGAGGGTCTTTTTGCCCCCTTTGCGTAGTTGTTTGTAGGGTTTTGTGTTGACCGCAAAGTTACCTTTCCTATCCTCGCTCTGTTTAGAAAGTCGGGCCTCACTTTGCTAAATCTATTTCATCTCTACGTTTGTCTTTTCATCTTAACTCACAGTCATTATATGTGGGGGGCTGCCTTTTCCTTTGGGGTATTTCTCTGAGGCAAGGTAGGCTTATTTTCTATCTTCAGGCTAGCTAGTTTCTCAGGCTGTGCCGAGTTGCATAGGGAGCGTTAGGCACAATCCACGGCTGCTTCTAGTGTGGTTGGAGAGGATTAGGGATTGCGGTCAGCAGAGTTCCCACGTCTCAGAGTTCGTTCTATGTTTTTGGGTTATTGTCAGGTCACTGTAGGTGCTCTGACTTCTATGTCCATTGTGGTACTGAATTACCGAATCACAACAGTACTGGAGGCCCAAGGTACTAATGATTCTCAATAGAGGGAAAAAAGAAGTTCTGAGACCATTTTTTTTCTCTGCACTGTGTTTTGCCTTTTTTTTTCCCTAGACATTTGGGTGGTTCAGGACACAGGTGTAGTGATGGACATTAAAGGTCTGTCTTCATGTGTGGATCAGCTCATGGCAAGAGTACAAAATATTCAAGACTTTGTGGTTCAGAATTCTATGTTAGAACCAAGAATTCCTATTCCTGACTTGTTTTTTGGAGATAGAACTAAATTTCTGAGTTTCAAAAATAATTGTAAACTATTTCTGGCTTTGAAACCTCGCTCCTCTGGTGACCCAGTTCAACAAGTTAGGATCGTTATTTCTTTTTTACGTGGCGACCCTCAGGACTGGGCATTTTCTCTTGCGCCAGGAGATCCTGCATTAAGTAATATTGATGCGTTTTTCCTGGCGCTCGGATTGCTGTACGATGAACCTAATTCAGTGGATCAGGCAGAGAAAAATTTGCTGGCTCTGTGTCAGGGTCAGGATGAGATAGAGGTATATTGTCAGAAATTTAGAAAGTGGTCCGTACTCACTCAACGGAATGAAGGTGCGCTCGCAGCTAATTTCAGAAAGGGTCTCTCTGAAGCCCTTAAGGATGTCATGGTGGGATTTCTTATGCCTGCTGGTCTGAATGAGTCTATGTCTTTGGCCATTCAGATCGGTCGACGCTTGCGTGAGCGTAAATCTGTGCACCATTTGGCGGTATTATCTGAGCATAAATCTGAGCCTATGCAGTGCGATAGGACTTTGACCAGAGTTGAACGGCAAGAACACAGACGTCAGAATGGGCTGTGTTTCTACTGTGGTGATTCCACTCATGCTATCTCTGATTGTCCTAAGCGCACTAAGCGGTTCGCTAGGTCTGCCACCATTGGTACGGTACAGTCAAAATTTCTTTTGTCCGTAACCTTGATCTCCTCTTTGTCATCTCATTCTGTCATGGCATTTGTGGATTCAGGCGCTGCCCTGAATTTGATGGACTTGGAGTATGCTAGGCGTTGTGGGTTTTTCTTGGAGCCCTTGCAGTGTCCTATACCATTGAGAGGAATTGATGCTACGCCTTTGGCCAAGAATAAGCCTTAGTACTGGACCCAGCTGACCATGTGCATGGCTCCTGCACAACAGGAGGTTATTCGCTTTCTGGTGTTGCATAATCTGCATGATGTGGTCGTGTTGGGGTTGCCATGGCTGCAAGTCCATAATCCAGTATTAGATTGGAAATCCATGTCTGTGTCCAGCTGGGGTTGTCAGGGGGTACATGGTGATGTCCCATTTCTGTCTATTTCGTCATCCACCCCTTCTGAGGTCCCAGAGTTCTTGTCTGATTACGGGGATGTATTTGATGAGCCCAAGTCCGATACCCTACCTACGCATAGGGATTGTGATTGTGCTATCGATTTGATTCCTGGTAGTAAATTCCCAAAAGGTCGACTGTTTAATTTATCTGTGCCTGAGCACGCCGCTATGCGGAGTTACGTGAAGGAGTCCTTGGAGAAGGGGCATATTCGCCCGTCATCGTCGCCATTAGGAGCGGGGTTCTTTTTTGTGGCCAAGAAGGATGGTTCGCTGAGACCTTGTATAGATTACCGCCTTCTAAATAAGATCACTGTTAAATTTCAGTACCCCTTGCCGCTGTTATCTGATTTGTTTGCTCGGATTAAGGGGGCTAGGTGGTTCACCAAGATAGATCTTCGTGGTGCGTATAATCTAGTGCGTATTAAGCGAGGCGATGAATGGAAAACTGCATTTAATACGCCCGAGGGCCATTTTGAGTACCTAGTAATGCCATTCGGACTTGCCAATGCTCCATCAGTGTTTCAGTCCTTTATGCATGACATCTTCCGAGAGTACCTGGATAAATTCCTGATTGTATACTTGGATGATATTTTGGTCTTCTCGGATGATTGGGAGTCGCATGTGAAGCAGGTCAGAACGGTGTTTCAGGTCCTGCGTGCTAATTCTTTGTTTGTGAAGGGATCAAAGTGTCTCTTTGGTGTTCAGAAGGTTTCATTTTTGGGGTTCATTTTTTCCCCTTCTACTATCGAGATGGACTCTGTTAAGGTCCAAGCCATCCATGATTGGACTCAGCCGACATCTCTGAAAAGTCTGCAAAAGTTCCTGGGCTTTGCTAATTTTTATCGTCGCTTCATCTGCAATTTTTCTAGTATTGCTAAACCATTGACCGATTTGACCAAGAAGGGTGCTGATGTGGTCAATTGGTCTTCTGCTGCTGTGGAAGCTTTTCAGGAGTTGAAGCGTCGTTTTACTTCTGCCCCTGTGTTGTGTCAACCAGATGTTTCGCTTCCATTCCAGGTCGAGGTTGATGCTTCTGAGATTGGAGCAGGGACTGTTTTGTCGCAGAGAAGTTCTGGTTGCTCGGTGATTAAACCATGCGCCTTCTTTTCCAGGAAGTTTTCGCCTGCTGAGCGAAATTATGATGTTGGCAATCGAGAGTTGCTGGCCATGAAGTGGGCATTCGAGGAGTGGCGTCATTGGCTTGAAGGAGCTAAGCATCGCGTGGTGGTCTTGACTGATCATAAGAACTTGACTTATCTCGAGTCTGCCAAGCGGTTGAATCCTAGACAGGCTCGTTGGTCGCTGTTTTTTGCCCGTTTTGACTTTGTGGTTTCGTACCTTCCGGGCTCTAAAAATGTGAAGGCAGATGCCCTGTCTAGGAGTTTTGTGCCCGACTCTCCGGGTTTATCTGAGCCGGCGGGTATTCTCAAAGAAGGAGTAATTGTGTCTGCCATCTCCCCTGATTTGCGGCGGGTGCTGCAAAAATTTCAGGCTAATAAACCTGATCGTTGCCCAGCGGAGAAACTGTTTGTCCCTGATAGGTGGACGAATAAAGTTATCTCTGAGGTTCATTGTTCGGTGTTGGCTGGTCATCCTGGAATCTTTGGTACCAGAGAGTTAGTGGCTAGATCCTTTTGGTGGCCGTCTCTGTCGCGGGATGTGCGTTCTTTTGTGCAGTCCTGTGGGATTTGTGCTCGGGCTAAGCCCTGCTGTTCTCGTGCCAGTGGGTTGCTTTTGCCCTTGCCGGTCCCGAAGAGGCCTTGGACACATATCTCTATGGATTTTATTTCAGATCTTCCCGTCTCTCAAAAAATGTCAGTCATTTGGGTGGTTTGTGATCGCTTCTCTAAGATGGTCCATTTGGTACCCTTGTCTAAATTGCCTTCCTCCTCTGATTTGGTGCCATTGTTCTTCCAGCATGTGGTTCGTTTACATGGCATTCCAGAGAATATTGTTTCTGACAGAGGTTCCCAGTTTGTTTCGAGGTTTTGGCGAGCCTTTTGTGCTAGGATGGGCATTGACTTGTCTTTTTCCTCGGCTTTCCCTCCTCAGACTAATGGCCCGACCGAACGAACCAATCAGACCTTGGAAACATATCTGAGATGCTTTGTTTCTGCTGATCATGATGACTGGGTGTCCTTTTTGCCTTTGGCTGAGTTCGCTCTTAATAATCGGGCCAGCTCGGCTACCTTGGTTTCGCCGTTTTTCTGCAACTCTGGGTTCCATCCTCGTTTCTCTTCAGGGCTGGTTGAGTCTTCGGACTGTCCTGGTGTGGATACTGTGGTGGACAGGTTGCAGCAGATTTGGACTCATGTAGTGGACAATTTGACCTTGTCCCAGGAGAAGGCTCAACGTTTCGCTAATCGCAGACGCCGTGTGGGTCCCCGACTTCGTGTTGGGGATTTGGTTTGGTTGTCTTCTCGTCATATTCCTATGAAGGTTTCCTCTCCTAAGTTTAAACCTCGTTTCATTGGTCCGTATAGGATTTCTGAGGTTCTTAATCCTGTGTCTTTTCGTTTGACCCTTCCTGATTCTTTCTCCATCCATAACGTATTCCATAGGTCATTGTTGCGGAGATACGTGGCACCTATGGTTCCATCTGTTGATCCTCCTGCCCCGGTTTTGGTGGAGGGGGAGTTGGAGTATATTGTGGAGAAGATTTTGGATTCTCGTGTTTCAAGACGGAAACTCCAGTATCTGGTTAAGTGGAAGGGTTATGCTCAGGAAGATAATTCCTGGGTCTTTGCCTCTGATGTCCATGCTCCCGATCTTGTTCGTGCCTTTCATATGGCTCATCCTGGTCGTCTTGGGGGCTCTGGTGAGGGTTCGGTGACCCCTCCTCAAGGGGGGGGTACTGTTGTGAATTCTGTGGCAGAGCTCCCTCCTGTGGTCACAAGTGGTACTTCGGCTGATTCTCTCTATGAGCTTCCGTTGGTGGAGGAGAGTGGTACTGCGGCTTCTGAGTTTCCTTCCTCAGGTATGTGGTGAAGTCCTTAGGTGCTGCTCTATTTAACTCCACCTAGTGCTTTTATCCTGGCCTCCAGTCAATGTTCTAGTATAGGACTTGCTTCCTCCTGGATCGTTCCTGTGGCCTGCTGCTCTGCATAGCTAAGTTCCGTTTTTGTTATTTTTGTTTGCTGTTTTTTTCTGTCCAGCTTGCTTGGTTGGTTTTCTTGCTTGCTGGAAGCTCTGGGACGCAGAGGGTGTACCTCCGTGCCGTTAGTTGGTACGGAGGGTCTTTTTGCCCCCTTTGCGTGGTTGTTTGTAGGGTTTTGTGTTGACCGCAAAGTTACCTTTCCTATCCTCGCTCTGTTTAGAAAGTCGGGCCTCACTTTGCTAAATCTATTTCATCTCTACGTTTGTCTTTTCATCTTACTCACAGTCATTATATGTTGGGGGCTGCCTTTTCCTTTGGGGTATTTCTCTGAGGCAAGGTAGGCTTATTTTCTATCTTCAGGCTAGCTAGTTTCTCAGGCTGTGCCGAGTTGCATAGGGAGCGTTAGGCGCAATCCACGGCTGCTTCTAGTGTGGTTGGAGAGGATTAGGGATTGCAGTCAGCAGAGTTCCCACGTCTCAGAGCTCGTTCTATGTTTTTGGGTTATTGTCAGGTCACTGTATGTGCTCTGGCTTCTATGTCCATTGTGGTACTGAATTACCGAATCACAACAGAGTGGTACTTCGGCTGGTTCTGTCTATGAGCTTCCTTTGGTGGATGAGAGTGGTACTGCGGCTTCTGAGTTTCCTTCCTCAGGTGATGAGGTTAAGTCGTTAGGTGCTGCTCTATTTAACTCCACCTGGTGCTTTGATCCTGGCCTCCAGTCAATGTTCTAGTATTGGTCTTGCTTCCTCCTGGATCGTTCCTGTGGCCTGTCTATCCTGCATAAGCTAAGTTCTGCTTGTGTTACTTTTGTTTGCTATTTTTTCTGTCCAGCTTGCTATATTGTTTTTTCTTGCTTGCTGGAAGCTCTGAGACGCAGAGGGAGCACCTCCGTACCGTTAGTCGGTGCGGAGGGTCTTTTTGCCCCTCTGCGTGGTTGTTTGTAGGGTTTTGTGTTGACCGCAAAGCTATCTTTCCTATCCTCGGTCTATTCAGTAAGTCGGGCCTCACTTTGCTAAATCTATTTCGTCTCTGTGTTTGTATTTCATCTTTACTCACAGTCATTATATGTGGGGGGCTGCCTTTTCATTTGGGAAATTTCTCTGAGGCAAGGTAGGCTTATTTTTCTATCTTCAGGGCTAGTTAGTTTCTCAGGCTGTGCCGAGTTGCATAGGGAGCGTTAGGCGCAATCCACGGCTACCTCTAGTGTGGTGTGATAGGATTAGGGATTGCGGTCAGCAGAGTTTCCACGTCTCAGAGCTCGTCCTATGTTTTTGGTAAATGTCAGGTCACTTTGTGTGCTCTGAACTTCAAGGTCCATTGTGGTTCTGAATTACCTGTTCATAACACTGAACCCAATCGAGATGGTTTGGGGTGAGCTGGACCGCAGAGTGAAGGCAAAAGGGCCAACAAGTGCTAAACATCTCTGGGAACTCCTTCAAGATTGTTAGAAGACCATTCCCGGTGACTACCTCTTGAAGCTCATAAAGAGAATGCCAGAGTGTGCAAAGCAGTCATCAAAGCAAAAGGTGGCTACTTTGAAGAACCTAGAATATAAGATATAATTTCCGTTGTTTCACACTTTTTTGTTAAGTATATAATTCCACATATGTTGGAATTATGGACTCCTCGCCAGAGACGGACTACACCTCAACAAACCTGGGAAACACACATTCGCCAGAAGACTCGCTACACTCATCAGGAGGGCGTTAAACTAGAAGAAGAGGGGACGGGAAGAAAAACAGTAGACTCGAACAAAGAAGACCCAGGAAAACATACTCAGAAGGGAGGTAAGAACATTTCTAAAACAATCCACAGCGAGGAGATTGGAACAAAACAAAATCCTCTAAACTGCATGCTCGCAAACGCCAGAAGCCTGACAAACAAGATGGAAGAACTAGAAGCAGAAATATCTACAGGTAACTTTGACATAGTGGGAATAACCGAGACATGGTTAGATGAAAGCTATGACTGGGCAGTTAACTTACAGGGTTACAGTCTGTTTAGAAAGGATCGTAAAAATCGGAGAGGAGGAGAGGTTTGTCTCTATGTAAAGTCTTGTCTAAAGTCCACTTTAAGGGAGGATATTAGCGAAGGGAATGAGGATGTCGAGTCCATATGGGTCGAAATTCATGGAGGGAAAAATGCTAACAAAATTCTCCTTGGGGTCTGTTACAAACCCCCAAATATAAACAGAAACCATGGAAAGTCTACTTCTAAAGCAGATAGATGAAGCTGCAACCCATAATGAGGTCCTGGTTATGGGGGACTTTAACTACCCGGATATTAACTGGGAAACAGAAACCTGTGAAACCCATAAAGGCAACAGGTTTCTGGTAATAACCAAGAAAAATTATCTTTCACAATTGGTGCAGAATCCAACCAGAGGAGCAGCACTTTTAGACCTAATACTATCTAATAGACCTGACAGAATAACAAATCTGCAGGTGGTCGGGCATCTAGGAAATAGCGACCACAATATTGTACAGTTTCACCTGTCTTTCACTAGGGGGACTTGTCAGGGAGTCACAAAAACACTGAACTTTAGGAAGGCAAACTTTTTTTTTGTTTAAATAGTTTTTTTATTGAAAGCAAACATGCACAATACAATTTATGCACTGTCCAGTATTTTACAAAAATTTTAACATTTTCCAAACCCCCAACAATCCCAACCATACCCAAACCTCCCCCTCCCCTGACAGCTCCTTCCCAGTTATACTTTTGTTACCAGTATTGATGGTTCCTTGAGCCATTTGACTCACTTATGTTCGCTTGTTCCTCTAGCACTCTCTTCCTTTCAGAGGCTCTCACTCTCCCATTTCCCATAACTACTCATCCCAGCTCGAGCCACGGAGACCACATTTTGTCAAACGTTTCTATTTTCCCACGTCTTTTATAGACCCCCTTTTCCAGATTGAGACCATGTTTAACATAATTCAGGAATTCACCCCTCGTAGGCGGTTCCTCCTTGATCCAGTTCCTTGCTATTACCTTCCTTGCCATGTATAATAGCCTAGCTATTGCTATCTTCCAGATGTTATCCACTCTAATTTCCTCTACATATCCTAGTATACACACTATCGGATCTCTCGGCACTCTGCATTTATACGCCCCTTCCACACGGCTCATTACCACCAACCAGAAAGCAACCAGTCTTGGACATGTCCACATCATGTGGTATATTCCTGCATTCCCAGTCTTACATCTCGGGCATTCAGAGTCAGCACGCAACCCCGCTCTGCACAACACTTCCGGTGATTTATAGACTCTGTGCAAGATGTACAGCTGCGATAGTCTATACGGCTCGCTCAGCGACACTCGTGGAACCGACTCCAACACCGACTCCCAGGTTTCATCCTCCATTGGGCCTAAATCTCTTTCCCATTTCGCTCTCGCTTTTAAAGGGAAGTCTAACAAATATGCATGTAGAAGGTCCTTATAAAGGGTGGTAATGACTCCCCTTGTGGACCCTTCCCCACACACGTATTCCAGAACTATGTCCTCTTGGATCTCAACACCACCGCCCCTGTTTTGAGCTTTAAAAGCATGTTTCATCTGAGCATATTGATACTCCCCAGTCGGTCTCAGTCCAAACTCCCCTTGCAGCTGCGAAAAGGACTTTAATCCTCGTTGTTGAACTATCTGAGCCACCAAGTGGATTCCTTTGGCCCTCCACTCCGTCAGCACTCCAAGGGCCGCAAACTCAACCAAATTATTATTAAACCATATCGGTGTAAATTTAGTCAGCCCCGTAACCCCCCGAATCTGTCGCAGTCTGGTCCATAATTTATATATCAAAAACATAGTTGGGTATAATTTCCCCAATACTCCCAAGGAACCATCCTCCAGACACTGCGCTACCGGTCGTCGGTCTGTCACCCTCTCCATCAAGTGCTGTACCGCACTGGAGGACACCTCCCGTGCCCAGCCCTTCAAATGTTGGCTCTGGGCTGCAAGAAAGTATAACTCAGGATTGGGTAAAGCCAATCCTCCATCTTCCTTGGGTCGCTGAAGCGTCTCCAGGCGAATACGTGGGTACCGCCTCCCCCATATCAGACTTCTAAATAGAGCATTAATCTGCCGGAATTTCCCACGTGGAATCCAAACTGGCGCGTTATGTAGGACGTAGAGTAATTTGGGCATCAGAACCATTTTAATTAGATTAACCCTCCCCACCACCGATAAGTGCAATTTATTCCATGCATCCACTTTTGCTTTAAGGGCGCCCACGAGAGGTGTCAAATTCCTATACAGAAACTCTGTAACTGGCATCGAGATCCATATTCCCAGGTATCTGAAAAGGGATACTACCCTAAGCCGCCCCTCTCCCAATGGCTCACTTCTGCTCTCCTCCACCCCATCCACCTCAAAGAGGACCGATTTATCCCAGTTTATCCTCAATCCCGATAAGTCTCCAAATTTCCCAACGATCTCGATAGCCCCATTCAAGGCTTCATCCGGGTCCGCTAGGAACAGTAGGATGTCGTCTGCATATAACGCAATCTTCTCCTCAACACTCCCATAACTGAACCCAGGGACTTCATCCGACTGTCGGATCTTGGCGGCCAATGGCTCCACAGCTAAGGCAAACAGAAGGGGCGACAGTGGGCAACCCTGCCTCGTACCTCTGGCCAGCTTTATAGGCTGAGAAAGTTCCCCATTCACTCTAATTCTAGCTGTTGGTAGTGAATATAACAGTTGAGTCCACGCCACAAATTGCGGGCCAATACCCATACATTTCAACACCCGCCAGAGATATCCCCACTCCACACTGTCAAACGCCTTATGGGCGTCCAAGGATGCAATAACCCTTCGGCCACAATTGTCAGACTTCAGCTGCAGGTTCATATGCAGCCTCCGCAGATTAACCGCTGTAGATCTGTCAGGCATAAAACCAGACTGATCCGGATGCACAAGGTTAGTAATGACACTAGACAGACGGGTAGCTAACACCTTGGCCAAGAGTTTGACATCAATGGTTAACAGAGAGATTGGCCGATATGACTCAGGCTTCCCCAGATCCTTATCCTCCTTCGGAATAACCACTATAATAGCCTCCCTCATAGATGCTGGGAGATACCCTTTACATCCAGCCTCCTCCAGTACTAACTTTAATCTGGGAATCAGCACTTCCTCCAAACTTTTATAGATTTCGGCTGGTAACCCATCAACCCCAGGTGCCTTCCCATTGGCCATAGACTTCAGCGCCCGACTCAGTTCCTCCTCGGTGATAGGGGCATCGAGGCTCACCCTATCCTCCTCACTCAATTTCGGAAGACCCAGACTCTCAAGGAAAGTCTCCGTATCTCCGGCTGACTCATTGACCCTGGAGGAATATAAGTCCGCGTAAAAGTCCGCAAAGACCTTTATAATATCAGGTGTTTCAGATACCCTGCTCCCCCCATCCGAAACCAACGAGTGTACATATGAGGTACTACGCTGAGCCGCGGCTACCACCGATAGCATGTGTCCCACTGTTTCTCCCTCCTGAAAATAAGCCACCCTCTGAAACTCCCGCTTCCTTTCAGCTTTTCCCAGCAGAATCTTTTCCATACAATTTTGCGCTGTTCTCAACCTTTTCTCTGCCTCGGAGGTCCCCAGTACTACCATCTCGTCCTCCGCGGCTTTCAACTCTTCCAATGCCACTCTCTCCGCTTCCCTTGTCCTCCTCTTACACCTACTAATGTCTCTAAAAAGTAGCCCTCTCAGGTACGCTTTCATTGCATCCCAAACAGTCAGAGCATCAGTACTCCCATCATTTAACGCAAAGAATTCCGTCACCTCCTTCCCTATACCGTCCAAGTCAATACTCTGTAACCAGTTAGGATGGATCTTCCATTCTCTCCCGCTTGTAGTCCGTGTCCCCAACAACCTAACCTCCACCTCAATTGGACTATGATCCGAAAGGGCCCTCGGCAGATAACGCACCTCCCCCACCATTGTGTCCAACAGGCGGTTACCCAGTGCCATATCAATTCTGGATAGCGTAGCATGAGCCGGCGAATAGCACGAGTATCCTCTCTCCCCAACATGTCTGACTCTCCATAGATCAATCATGCCTAATTCACGCACATAGGTTCCAAATGTTGTAGTGTGCCCCTCCGACCTATTCTGGGCGTTCTTATTTTTATCCCAAAAGTCATCGCATATATTGTTCAAATCCCCAATAATTAAGAGTGGCAGTGGTTCCCATCGTTCCACCCTCTCCAATACCTCCCTGATCTTCTTACTTGAATATGGAGGTGGAATATACATTGCCGCAACACACAATCTCACTCCATACAATATACATTGTATCACCACATACTGACCCTCAGCATCCACGCATACTTTCACCTCTTCATACTGCACTCCCACCGGCACCAACACTGACACACCTCTTGAGTACGTCGAGAAGGTAGAGTGATACCCTTTCTGTATCCAACGTCTATTTAGTACGTCCACTTTCTCCTGTATCAAGTGCGTCTCTAGCAAGCATATCATAGAAGCCCGTTGATCCTTCGCATACTGCAAGCTCGCAGCTCTCCTAGACTTATCCGCCAGGCCTCTCACATTCCAGCTCAATATCTTAAAGCGGTCCCCTATTATGTGACTCATCATCCTTAGTTATGTCAATACTCCCGGTTCTGAGCTGTCTAACTTCCCTCCCCACCCTCACCCCTCCCCCCCCCTCCCCCACACCCCCCAATATTATACATTCTGCCTCTTATCAAGAGTGGGGCACCATCACCCGTTGCAAACACTCTTGCTAAACCTTCTCTTTCCGCCTCCCGCTACCGTTTATAACAGAATTTGGCGCAATTCTTAGAAGAACAGTATAATTAAACCTGTATTATATTACAACTGCAAGAAACTAAATAAACTTTTTAGTATGCTGCACACCCTTCCTCCCTCATATTTCACCGCCGCACCAGCTCTCCCAGTGCGTTCCCTGAGTAATACCCAACTCCACCCTTCAACCTTCACATTTCAATTACCAGTGTACTGTCAGTCAATCTCTTTTTTTCCCCTTTTTGAAAGAATTAAGATACCTCCCGACCAACCCGCCCCACATTTTCAATCTCCTTTCCCTTTAAGTTTTTTAGCGTTAAGATCTATCCACTGGGTAGCTGTTGTGAATTCTGTGGCTGAGTTCACTTCTGTGGTCACAAGTGGTATTGCAGTCTCTGGGCTTCCTCCCTCAGGTGTTTTGGTGAGCTCGTTGGCTGCCTTGCTATTTAGCTCCACCTGAGTCTGTCTTCCTTGCTCCTTGTCAATGTTCCAGTGTTGGATCTGAGCTACTGCATCTTTCCTTGGGCCTGCTGCTCTGCTAGATAAGTGCTTCTAGTTTGTTTTCTGTTTTTTCTGTCCAGCTTGCTATTAACTTTTGCTGGAAGCTCTGAGAAGCAAAGGGGTGCACCGCCGTGCTGTTAGTTCGGCACGGTGGGTCTTTTTGCCCCTTTGCGTGGTTTTCGTTTTAGGGTTTTTTGTAGACTGCATAGTTCTCTTTGCTATCCTCGCTCTGTCTAGAATATCGGGCCTCACTTTGCTGAATCTATTTCATTCCTACGTTTGTCTTTTCATCTTGCTAACAGTCATTATATGTGGGGGGCTGCCTATTCCTTTGGGGTATTTCTCTGAGGTAAGTCAGGCTTGTATTTCTATCTTCAGGCTAGTCAGCTCCTCAGGCAGTGCCGAGTTGCATAGGTAGTTGATAGGCGCAATCCACTGCTGCTTATAGTTGTGTGAGGATAGATCAGGTACTGCAGTCTACAGAGATTCCACGTCTCAGAGCTCGTCCTATTGTTTTTGGTTATTGCCAGATCTCTGTATGTGCGCTGATTACTGCACGCTGTGTTGCCTGATTGCCTGCCATAACAGTACAAGGAGCCCTCCAATGATTTCCAATAGAGGGAAAAAAGAAATCCTGACATCATTTTTTTTTCTTAGCTCTGTCTTCAGTCTTTTTTTTCCCCTAGACATTAGAGTGCTTCAGGACACAGCTGTGGACATGGATATTCAGGCTCTGTGCTCCTCAATGGATAATCTCGTTGTAAATGTACAAAAGATTCAAGATACTATTGATCAGAAATCGATACTAGAACCAAGAATTCCGATTCCTGATTTGTTTTTTGGTGATAGAACTAAGTTCCTGAGCTTCAGAAATAATTGTAAGCTATTTTTGGCCTTGAAACCTCATTCTTCTGGTAATCCTATTCAACAGGTTTTGATTATTATTTCTTTTTTGCGCGGCGACCCACAGGACTGGGCGTTTTCTCTTGCACCAGGAGATTCTGCATTGAGTAATGTTGATGCATTTTTCCAGGCGCTGGGATTGCTTTACGATGAGCCTAATTCAGTGGATCAAGCTGAGAAAAATCTGCTGGCTTTATGCCAGGGTCAGGATGATGTAGAAGTATATTGTCAGAAATTTAGGAAATGGTCAGTACTCACTCTGTGGAATGAATCTGCACTAGCGGCTTTGTTCAGAAAGGGTCTCTCTGAAGCTCTTAAGGATGTAATGGTGGGATTTCCTATGCCTGCTGGTTTGAATGAGTCTATGTCCTTGGCCATTCAGATCGGTCGTCGCTTGCGCGAGCGTAAATCTGTGCACCATCTGGCGGTATTGTCTGAGAGTAAGCCTGAGCCTATGCAGTGCGACAGGACTATGACTAAAGTAGAACGGCACGAACACAGACGTCTGAACAGACTGTGTTTCTATTGTGGTGATTCTACTCATGCTATTTCTAATTGTCCTAAACGCACTAGGCGGTTCGATAGCTCTGCCGTTATTGGTACTGTACAGTCCAAATTCCTTTTGTCCATTACCTTAATGTGCTCTTTGTCATCATATTCTGTCATGGCGTTTGTGGATTCAGGCGCTGCCCTGAATCTGATGGATTTGGATTTTGCTAAACGTTGTGGATTTTTCTTGGAGCCTTTGCGGTGTCCTATTCCGTTGAGAGGAATTGATGCTACACCTTTGGCCAAGAATAAGCCTCAGTACTGGGCCCAGCTGACCATGTGCATGGCTCCTGCACATCAGGAAGTTATTCGCTTTTTGGTACTGCATAATTTGCATGATGTGGTCGTGTTGGGGTTGCCATGGCTACAAACCCATAATCCAGTATTGGATTGGAACTCTATGTCGGTAACCAGCTGGGGTTGTCAGGGAGTACATGGTGATGTTCCATTTTTGTCTATTTCGTCATCCATTCCTTCTGACATCCCAGAGTTCTTGTCGGACTTTCAGGATGTATTTGAAAAGTCCAAGTCTGATGCCCTACCTCCGCATAGGAATTGTGATTGTGCTATCGATTTGATTCCTGGTAGTAAATTCCCTAAGGGTCGTTTATTTAATTTGTCCGTACCTGAACACACCGCTATGCGCAGTTATGTGAAGGAGTCCCTGGAGAAGGGACATATTCGCCCATCGTCGTCACCATTGGGAGCAGGGTTCTTTTTTGTAGCCAAGAAGGATGGTTCGCTAAGACCGTGTATTGATTACCGCCTTCTTAATAAGATCACTGTTAAGTTTCAGTATCCCTTGCCATTGATTTCTGACTTGTTTGCTCGGATTAAGGGGGCTAGTTGGTTTACTAAGATTGATCTTCGTGGTGCGTATAATCTGGTGAGAATCAGGCAGGGAGATGAATGGAAAACGGCATTTAATACGCCCGAGGGTCATTTTGAGTATCTGGTGATGCCGTTCGGACTTGCCAATGCTCCATCTGTTTTTCAGTCTTTTATGCATGACATTTTCCGTGAGTATCTGGATAAATTCTTGATTGTTTACTTGGATGACATTTTGATCTTCTCAGATGATTGGGAGTCTCATGTGAAGCAAGTCAGAATGGTTTTCCAGGTACTGCGTGCTAATTCCTTGTTCGTGAAGGGATCAAAGTGTCTCTTCGGTGTGCAGAAAGTTTCATTTTTGGGGTTCATCTTTTCCCCTTCTACTATCGAGATGGATCCGGTTAAGGTTCAGGCCATCCAGGATTGGACTCAGCCGACATCTCTAAAAAGTCTGCAGAAATTCCTGGGCTTTGCTAATTTTTATCGTCGCTTCATCTGTAATTTTTCTAGCATTGCCAGACCATTGACCGATTTGACCAAGAAGGGTGCTGATTTGGTTAATTGGTCTTCTGCTGCCGTGGAAGCTTTTCAGGAGTTGAAGCGTCGTTTTTGCTGTGCCCCTGTGTTGTGTCAACCTGATGTTTCTCTTCCGTTCCAGGTCGAGGTTGATGCTTCTGAGATTGGTGCAGGGGCGGTTTTGTCACAGAGAGGTTCTGGTTGCTCAGTGTTCAAACCATGTGCTTTCTTTTCCAGGAAATTTTCTGCTGCTGAGCGTAATTATGATGTGGGCAACCGAGAGTTGCTGGCCATGAAGTGGGCATTCGAGGAGTGGCGTCATTGGCTTGAGGGTGCTAAGCATCGCGTGGTGGTTTTGACTGATCATAAGAACCTTACTTATCTTGAGTCTGCCAAGCGCTTGAATCCTAGACAGGCCCGTTGGTCGTTATTTTTTGCTCGTTTTGATTTTGTGATTTCATACCTTCCGGGCTCTAAAAATGTGAAGGCGGATGCTCTGTCTAGAAGTTTTGTGCCCGACTCTCCGGGGTTATCTGAGCCGGCGAGTATCCTCAAGGAAGGAGTCATTGTGTCTGCCATCTCCCCTGATTTGCGGAGAGTGTTGCAGAAATTTCAGGCTAATAAACCTGATCGTTGTCCGGCCGAGAAACTGTTCGTCCCTGATAGGTGGACTATTAAAGTTATCTCTGAACTTCATTGTTCGGTGCTGGCCGGTCATCCAGGAATCTTTGGTACCAGGGAGTTGGTTGCTAGATCCTTCTGGTGGCCATCTCTGTCACGGGATGTGCGTGCTTTTGTGCAGTCCTGTGGAATTTGTGCTAGGGCTAAGCCCTGCTGTTCACGTGCCAGTGGGTTGCTTTTGCCCTTGCCGGTCCCGAAGAGGCCTTGGACACATATTTCGATGGATTTCATTTCTGACCTTTCCGTTTCTCAAAAAATGTCGGTCATTTGGGTGGTCTGTGATCGCTTTTCTAAAATGGTCCATCTGGTGCCCTTGGTTAAATTGCCTTCCTCCTCTGATTTGGTGCCTTTGTTCTTCCAGCATGTGGTTCGTTTACATGGCATTCCTGAGAATATTGTTTCTGACAGAGGTTCCCAGTTTGTCTCGAGGTTCTGGCGAGCCTTTTGTGGTAGGATGGGCATTGACCTATCTTTTTCCTCGGCCTTCCATCCTCAGACTAATGGCCAGACCGAACGAACCAATCAGACCTTGGAAGCATATCTGAGATGTTTTGTTTCCGCTGACCAGGATGATTGGGTGTCATTTTTGCCGTTGGCTGAGTTCGCCCTTAATAATCGGGCCAGCTCGGCTACCTTGGTCTCTCCATTTTTCTGCAATTCTGGGTTCCATCCTCGTTTCTCTTCAGGACAGGTTGAGTCTTCGGACTGTCCTGGTGTGGATTATGTGGTGGACAGGTTGCAGCAGATCTGGACTCAGGTAGTGGACAATTTGACCTTGTCCCAGGAGAAGGCTCAGCTTTTCGCTAATCGCAGACGCCGTGTGGGACCCCGACTTCGTGTTGGGGATCTGGTTTGGTTATCTTCTCGTCATATTCCTATGAAGGTTTCCTCTCCTAAATTTAAACCTCGTTTTATTGGTCCGTATAGGATTTCTGAGATTCTCAATCCGGTGTCTTTTCGTCTGACCCTCCCAGACTCCTTTTCCATACATAATGTATTCCATAGGTCGTTGTTGAGGAGATACGTGGCACCTATGGTTCCATCTGTGGAGCCTCCTGCCCCTGTTTTGGTGGAGGGGGAATTGGAGTATATTGTGGAGAAGATTTTGGATTCTCGTGTCTCTAGACGGAAACTCCAGTATCTGGTCAAATGGAAGGGTTATGCTCAGGAAGATAATTCCTGGGTTTTTGCCTCTGATGTCCATGCCCCAGATCTTGTTCGTGCCTTTCATGTGGCTCATCCTGGTCGGCCTGGGGGTTCTGGTGAGGGTTCGGTGACCCCTCCTCAAGGGGGGGGTACTGTTGTGAATTCTGTGGCTGAGTTCACTTCTGTGGTCACAAGTGGTATTGCAGTCTCTGGGCTTCCTCCCTCAGGTGTTTTGGTGAGCTCGTTGGCTGCCTTGCTATTTAGCTCCACCTGAGTCTGTCTTCCTTGCTCCTTGTCAATGTTCCAGTGTTGGATCTGAGCTACTGCATCTTTCCTTGGGCCTGCTGCTCTGCTAGATAAGTGCTTCTAGTTTGTTTTCTGTTTTTTCTGTCCAGCTTGCTATTAACTTTTGCTGGAAGCTCTGAGAAGCAAAGGGGTGCACCGCCGTGCTGTTAGTTCGGCACGGTGGGTCTTTTTGCCCCTTTGCGTGGTTTTCGTTTTAGGGTTTTTTGTAGACTGCATAGTTCTCTTTGCTATCCTCGCTCTGTCTAGAATATCGGGCCTCACTTTGCTGAATCTATTTCATTCCTACGTTTGTCTTTTCATCTTGCTAACAGTCATTATATGTGGGGGGCTGCCTATTCCTTTGGGGTATTTCTCTGAGGTAAGTCAGGCTTGTATTTCTATCTTCAGGCTAGTCAGCTCCTCAGGCAGTGCCGAGTTGCATAGGTAGTTGATAGGCGCAATCCACTGCTGCTTATAGTTGTGTGAGGATAGATCAGGTACTGCAGTCTACAGAGATTCCACGTCTCAGAGCTCGTCCTATTGTTTTTGGTTATTGCCAGATCTCTGTATGTGCGCTGATTACTGCACGCTGTGTTGCCTGATTGCCTGCCATAACAGGTAGCGTCCTCCGGCGTCTGGAAAAAGTGAATCTTATCCATCGCTACCACTCTCAGTCGTGCCGGAAACATCATGGAGTATTGCACTCCCAGTTCTCTCAGCCGTCTCTTGATACCCGTGAACATCATCCGTTGTTTCTGTACCAGGGCGGAATAGTCAGGGTAAATAGCAATTCTTTGACCTCCAATTGTCAGATCCGTCATGTCTCTAGCCTTCCTCAGGATAATGTCTCTGTCTCTGTAGTTTAGGATTTTGGCAAGCATGGTACGGGGACTTGCTCCAGGGACAGGTGGTTTCGGTGGGACCCTGTGGGCTCTCTCTACCGCAAATACTTTTGTCAGTGCTGCATCACCAAAAGTCTCAAGGAGCCAGCTTTCAATATACTCCGTGGGATTCCTCCCCTCAGTTTTTTCAGGGACACCCACTATGCGAATGTTATTTCTTCTGGACCTATTCTCCAGATCCTCATTTTTTGCAGCTAGCTCCGATATTGTTTGAGCAAACTTCCTCTCCGCTTTCTGCAGCTGCACTATATGGTCTTCTGCCGTGCTCACTCTTTCCTCCACAGCCCCCACACGTTTGTCAATCTTCTGCAGGGCTGCATTTATCTGGGCTGTATCCCCTTTAACCTCCTGTATCTGCTGGGTCAGGGATTGTTTGCAGGATGATACCAGTGCAAAGACATCTCTAAGGGTGGGCTCTGCTCCTGACTCCTTATCTTCAGGTCCCCCTACTACCACCGCCATGTCACCATCCCTGCTCCCCTGTTGTACCTCCTGCTCCTCTGCTGGGCTTTCCTCCTCTCCTTCTGTGTCTGTGTCCACTCCGTCGTCCTCCTCTGCTTTTCCTGTGTTCCCTGCGGCTTCCACTCTAGCAAACTGCTGGAGCTTTGCCGCCGCCGACATTCTCTTCTGGCATGCCGCGTTGTCCTTCTCTGCCTTCTCCCTGGCGTCGGCGCCATCTTGGCCGGTCCCTGCCTCGCCGGCTCCGGCGTCTCTTTGTCTCCTCCTGGTCATGTTCACCGACCTCAGGGCCGCCGCTATTCACCGCCGCACTCCCGGGACTCTCCTGCAGCCGGTAAGCGCTGTGAATCGCCGCTCAGCTGCGGCTTATAAGGATAATATTAACTTTGGCAGCGGGAGCGCTCTGTCACGCGTCCGCTCACATGAACGTTCAGGCCACGCCCCAGGAAGGCAAACTTTGACGAGCTTAGAGATGCCCTTAATCTGGTAGACTGGGACAATATCCTCAGAAATAAGAATACAGATAATAAATGGAAAATGTTTAAGAACATCCTAAATAGGCACTGTAAGCGGTTTATACCTTGTGGGAATAAAAGGACTAGAAATAGGAAAAACCCAATGTGGCTAAACAAAGAAGTAAGACAGGCAATTAACAGTAAAAAGAAAGCATTTGCACTACTAAAGCAGGATGGCACCATTGAAGCTCTAAAAACTATAGGGAGATAAATACTTTATCTAAAAAACTAATTAAAGCTGCTAAAAAGGAAACAGAGAAGCACATTGCTAAGGAGAGTAAAACTAATCCCAAACTGTTCTTCAACTATATCAATAGTAAAAGAATAAAAACTGAAAATGTAGGCCCCTTAAAAAATAGTGAGGAAAGAATGGTTGTAGATGACGAGGAAAAAGCTAACATATTAAACACCTTCTTCTCCACGGTATTCACGGTGGAAAATGAAATGCTAGGTGAAATCCCAAGAAACAATGAAAACCCTATATTAAGGGTCACCAATCTAACCCAAGAAGAGGTGCGAAACCGGCTAAATAAGATTAAAATAGATAAATCTCCGGGTTCGGATGGCATACACCCACGAGTACTAAGAGAACTAAGTAATGTAATAGATAAACCATTATTTCTTATTTTTAGGGACTCTATAGCGACGGGGTCTGTTCCGCAGGACTGGCGCATAGCAAATGTGGTGCCAATATTCAAAGAGGGCTCTAAAAGTGAACCTGGAAATTATAGGCCAGTAAGTCTAACCTCTATTGTTGGTAAAATATTTGAAGGGTTTCTGAGGGATGTTATTCTGGATTATCTCAATGAGAATAACTGTTTAACTCCATATCAGCATGGGTTTATGAGAAATCGCTCCTGTCAAACCAATCTAATCAGTTTTTATGAAGAGGTAAGCTATAGGCTGGACCACGGTGAGTCATTGGACGTGGTATATCTCGATTTTTCCAAAGCGTTTGATACCGTGCCGCACAAGAGGTTGGTACACAAAATGAGAATGCTTGGTCTGGGGGAAAATGTGTGTAAATGGGTTAGTAACTGGCTTAGTGATAGAAAGCAGAGGGTGGTTATAAATGGTATAGTCTCTAACTGGGTCGCTGTGACCAGTGGGGTACCGCAGGGGTCAGTATTGGGACCTGTTCTCTTCAACATATTCATTAATGATCTGGTAGAAGGTTTACACAGCAAAATATCGATATTTGCAGATGATATAAAACTATGTAAAGCAGTTAATACAAGAGAAGATAGTATTCTGCTACAGATGGATCTGGATAAGTTGGAAACTTGGGCTGAAAGGTGGCAGATGAGGTTTAACAATAATAAATGTAAGGTTATACACATGGGAAGAAGGAATCAATATCACCATTACACACTGAACGGGAAACCACTGGGTAAATCTGACAGGGAGAAGGACTTGGGGATCCTAGTTAATGATAAACTTACCTGGAGCAGCCAGTGCCAGGCAGCAGCTGCCAAGGGAAACAGGATCATGGGGTGCATTAAAAGAGGTCTGGATACACATGATGAGAGCATTATACTGCCTCTGTACAAATCCCTAGTTAGACCGCACATGGAGTACTGTGTCCAGTTTTGGGCACCGGTGCTCAGGAAGGATATAATGGAACTAGAGAGAGTACAAAGGAGGGCAACAAAATTAATTAATAAAGGGGATGGGAGAACTACAATACCCAGATAGATTAGCAAAATTAGGATTATTTAGTCTAGAAAAAAGACGACTGAGGGGCGATCTAATAACCATGTATAAGTATATAAGGGGACAATACAAATATCTCGCTGAGGATCTGTTTATGCCAAGGAAGGTGACGGGCACAAGGGGGCATTCTTTGCGTCTGGAGGAGAGAAGGTTTTCCCACCAACATAGAAAAGGATTCTTTACTGTTAGGGCAGTGAGAATCTGGAATTGCTTGCCTGAGGAGGTGGTGATGGCGAACTCAGTCGAGGGGTTCAAGAGAGGCCTGGATGTCTTCCTAGAGCAGAACAATATTGTATCATATAATTATTAGGTTCTGTAGAAGGACGTAGATCTGGGGATTTATTATGATGGAATATAGGCTGAACTGGATGGACAAATGTCTTTTTTCGGCCTTACTACTAACTATGTTACTATGTTAATTCATAGTTTTGATGCCTTCAGTGTGAATGTACAATTTTCATAGTCATGAAAATACAGAAAAATCTTTAAATGAGAAGGAGTGTCCAAACTTTTGGTCTGTACTGTATGTGGAGGAAAACTAATGTTTGGGCGCATGCCAGTGCTTGAAAGGGAAGGAGCGCCATTTGATTTTTGGAATAGAAAATCATCTGGAATCGATAGCCGAAGCCATGTCGTGTTTGGAGAGCTCCTGAGGTGCTTAAACAATGGAAACCCACACAGATGACCCCTTTTTGGAAACTAGATTCCTCCAGGAATTCATTTAGATGTGTGCTGAGTACCTTGAACCCTCAGGTCCTTTACAGAAGTTTATAATGTTGAGCCGTAAAAATAAAAATCACATTTTTCTCACAGAAATGTTGATTTAGCTGCAAATTGTTGAATACCATTGTAACAGGAGAAAATGGATACCAAAATTTGTTGGACAATTTTTCCTTAGAACGCTCATACCCTATATTTGTTGGAAAACTACTGTTTTGGCACACAACAAGGCTGGAAAGGGAATGAGAGCTATTTTGGCTTGAATAGGTTGTGGATATCATGTCACAATTGAGGAGCTCCTGACATGCCAAAACTCCTGCTTTAGGGGAGTAGGGAGTATTTTTAACCCTCGGGCGATTCACAAACTTTTATAACATTGGGCTGAGTAAATGAGATATTACTATTTTTTCACTAAAATGTTGCTTTGACCCCAAGTTTTCAATTTTTAAGAGGGGTAATAGGAGAAGCAAACTGTATAATTTGTTATGCAATTTCTCCTGAGTACATCAATATCCTATAAGTGGTTGAAAACTACTTTTGAGGCACAGTGCAAAGCTCAAAAGGGAAGGAGCGCCATATTACAGTGCAGATTTTGCTGAACTGGTTTGTGGGTGCCATATCACATTGGTGGAGACCCTGGGGTTCCAGAACAGCAGAAGCCCACATAAGTGACCCCATTTTACAAACCAAACTTCTCAATTATTTCATATAAGGGTGCAGTGATCATATTAACAGCCAAGGAGTGTCACAGAACATTTTACATAACACTTATCCGGCATTCTATGCTGAGCACTTACTTTGAGGTTTCCATCTATATCTGCGAGTGATGTGATTCAGGTGAAACCCCTGAGGGAGCCACTCACTATAATGAGGCAGCAGAGTTACTCTGGACTCCATCTGGCCTCTGATCAGCGGTGTCCTTCTTTTCAGAGGTGCACAAAACTGTGGCGGACTGCGCTTTTATGCATGCCTAAAAAGGACACCGACAGATCATAGGTCCACAGTGCCTCCATCTGCCTTATTATAGGGAATCTTCTGCTGAGGATTCCGTCTGAATCATGTATTTCAGAGATTTACACGGAAATCCAGTATAAGCGCTCAGCACAGAGCGCAGGATAAATGTGAGCCAAGCCTTACTACGATCTTTGGGAGGTAGAAAGAACAAATCAACCGCAGGTCTAGAATTGGTTTTATTTATTTTTTACACCATTCCCTTTGCAGTGTAAGCAATTAGATTATTTCATTCTTCTGGTCTGTACGATTACAGCGATACCAGGTTTATATCTTTTTTTGTTTGGCTGCTGTCACACACTAAAAATCATTTTTTTTTTTACAAAAAAAGTTTTTGCATTGTCATATTTTGATAGTTTTACACTGACAGAACAACTGTTAGACCCTGCATGTGGCCTATGAGGCCACCATTATTGGCAGACTCAGAGTTCATTAAAATGCCTGTGGAGAGTCCGTCAATTTTAGAATCCCAGGTTATGCCTTTAATGTGTTGCTTGTTTAGATTTGCAAATCTATAATGATGATGTGTAATATGCTTTAATTATAAAATGCCAGGGGTGTTACTGCACCTGCTAAACAGTACGTTGAACTTACGTTTAGGGAGCTTAAGGTTGGGCTGTACTGTATGATAATTGCAAGTATTTATTTGCCAAATCATCAGAGAGATATGAATATAAAGCTAAAAAACCACATGGGATTCCCTACTGCTGTCAACAGTTTTGAGACAGTCTGTTACCTCCATTCCATAGAGAAACCAAACACTGCAATTAGTTTCTAGTAGATATCAGGAACAAAAACGATGCTCAGTTTTATTCTCAACTGCTTTCTAGAACTGCATCCACTGCATTTTGTGCTGTCAGGGCTTAAGGTTGGGCATTTAACTACCGCATCCGGCCGGGCGGCCGGAAATGACGTCATCGCCGACCCCCGTCACATGATCGGGGGTCGGCGATGCGTCTCCATTGTAACCATAGAGGTCCTTGAGACCTCTATGGTTACTGATCGCCGGTGGCTGTGAGCGCCACCCTGTGGTCGGCGCTCACAGCACACCTGCATTTCTGCTACATAGCAGCGATCAGCAGATCGCTGCTATGTAGCAGAGGCGATCGAGTTGTGCCTGCTTCTAGCCTCCCATGGAGGCTATTGAAGCATGGCAAAAGTAAAAAAAAAAAAGTTGAAAAAAATGTTAAAAAAATAAAAAAATATATAAAAGTTTAAATCACCCCCCTTTCGCCCCAATCAAAATAAATCAATAAAAAAAATATAAAATCTACGCATATTTGGTATCGCCGCGCTCAGAATCGCCCGATCTATCAATTAAAAAAAAGCATTAACCTGATCGCTAAACAGCGTAGCGGTAAAAAAATTAAAAACGCCAGAATTACGTTTTTTGGGTCGCCGCGACATTGCATTAAAATGCAATAACGGGCGATCAAAAGAACGTATCTGCACCGAAATGCTATCATTAAAAACGTCATCTCGGCACGCAAAAAATAAGCCCTCATATCGGAAAATGGCACAATTTTTTTTTATTTTTTTTTAGCAAAGTTTGGAATTTTTTTTCACCACTTAGATAAAAAATAACCTAGTCATGTTAGGTGTCTATGAACTCGTACTGACCTGGAGAATCATAATGGCAGGTTAGTTTTAGCATTTAGTGAACCTAGCAAAAAAGCCAAACAAAAAACAAGTGTGGGATTGCACTTTTTTTGCAATTTCACCGCACTTGGAATTTTTTTTCCCATTTTCTAGTACACGACATGCTAAAACCAATGATGTCGTTCAAAAGTACAACTCATCCCACAAAAAATAAGCCCTCACATGGCCAAATTGACGGAAAAAGAAAAAAGTTATCGCTCTGGGAAGGAGGGGAGTGAAAAACGAACACGGAAAAACGAAAAATCCCAAGGTCATGAAGGGGTTAACTAGAGCATGCACCATTTTGATAATATTGCTTGTCACCTCATAAGCATATAAACACAAAATAAGCTATGTAGACTTTTAATAGCTTGCTACGTTTTATAGTTTGGTTTAAAATGCAGCTTTTTTTTTATAAAAAGAAAATATTGAAAATTGCCAGTGACAACACAATGAGGATGTTTCATAACCCTGTTTGTGAAACCAGCCATAAAAAAGGTTGCTAAGCTCTATTCAGTAACTGAAGACAACCATCCTAGTTATCAGACGACATCTCTTCGGGAAACTACTTTTGGTCACTCGTCTTCTGTGCAGATAAATGGATGGCCTTGTGATACATACCCTTGCAGAGTTGATTAGACCAATAGCCACTAGTTCTTAGTGGCTCTTTCCATTTCTACCCTTGCTTTACTGACTGACAACTGTAAGCTTCACACTTTTTGGCCCAGAAGGTAAAGTCTTTTATGCTAACTGCCTTACGTTTATGGAACTTACATGGCTCAGGCCGTGGTGTTGACCTCATACCATCCATTATATTCTCTGGTCAATATCAACCTCGGGTAACTATGGCAGTTGGTGGCCTAGGAATGGTCCCCTGATCTGCTATGTACAGAAGCCAAAGAACAGATCCTTTATAGTGGTGCAAATTAAGTATTGGTTCATCCATAACAGACCCAATCCCTCACAGCTCCTATTCTGGAACTTACCTGGTCCTTCCTGGTCTCTGCTTCCTCGTCCACATGGAATTGTCCAGTAATGCCACTGGTTGGGTCAGCGATGAGGACCGTGGGTGGCTATGCAGGCAATTGACACCATTTATGATTTGTCAAGAAGAGGTAAAGGAAGCAAAAATCAGATGAGCAATGATATAGAATCTTTTCTGTGATTCATAATTTTTTTCATACTTTACTAGAATGCATTACGCTGGAGAAGAATCAAACTGAATCCCATCATCCAGTTTTAGGAATGTCCTAAACAACGCAATTTTTAGGCCAGCCTAAAATATTCTCTGAGTTCTTTCCTTTTACTCTCGTTCTTCTAAAATATACTCCCAGGCTTCTTGTACTTTTATGCTTATACAAAGATACTCGTTGGGTGACTAACTCGTGCAGATTTACTGTATAGGTACAGGTACCTGCACATTTATGTTTTATTTATTTTTATTTTTTATAAAAGATGAAGCTAAATAAAGAATATTATTATTCCTTCTGTTTAGGCGCTGTATGGTGGCCCGTGATGTGACATATGTGGGAAGATACACAATGCAGTGATAAAAAAAGCATAACTGTCTAATCTAGTTTGTCTCATTACATCAGGAATGTGCAGTCCAAATGTTTCTCATCCCACACACATACTTCAGTGGACGCACAGTGTGTGAATTTATTGTCATGCCCCTTGTGGCACTCTCTCAGTAACAAAGTACAAGGATTATGATTTGATTTTAATAAGCTTTTATTTTATCACTGTTGTACGTGCAAATTACCGTAATTGGCTTTCTTCAGCTATAATACCTTCTATACGCTACACTTCATGCTTTGCTCTATTGTTCAGTTGTCCATGCTTTCTGGGGGTTTTTATAGTTTTTTTTTATATATATTCTTTCTCAGGAGACTGCTATCTTCTCAGTCCACCCAATAAATTTGTGTTGACCATTTGTGATGAGCAGATTGATGACGTATGGTTCAGTTGCAGTTGGTTATCCTATATGAACTGTATAGCTGAGGGTTGGTCTGATATTTGTTGTGCCATGATGAATGAAGAGCTTCTAAATGGCTTGTAAATGTTTTCAATTCTATAAACGTATGTGATCTCCTTCATATGTGAGTAGTATTAGTATATCCTCAAGTAGGAACCCCAAATCTTCTTTTTGGAAAACAGGGTTAACTAAAATCATTGAACTAAAATTAAATCTGAAAAAACCTTTATACAATGGATTGTAAAAAAAAAACAGTGGAAGTGAGATTGATGAAGAATCGGTATGGACTATGCACAGAGCAGGATTGTGCCCAGTAACCTACAGACAGTGTCAGGTCGGCACCGTTATACTGATTACAATGATACCTTAGTTGATGAAATCAGTCTTGTGGTTGTAGTGTAATCTTTATAGTTTTGAATTAATGATATGCTCAGTGATCTGATCGCTGCTACTGAGCAGGCGCTGGCGGCGCCATCTTGCTAGAGAAAAAAATAATTGCCTCCTCCAAGATTACACTGTCGGCGCATGCACAGTAGCATCTATCGCATAACCTATAGCTGCTACTGCACCGGTGTTGGCAGTGCCACCTTACTAGAGGAAAAAAAAATGTCTCCACTTAGGCTGGTTTCACACTTGCGTTTTAAAACGCATGCGTTTTTTTAAAAAACGCATGGTGAAAAAACGCATGTAAACGCGTGCAAACGCCGTGCTTTTTTGACGCATGCGTTTTTGCATGTGGTGAAAAAAAGCGGCGTTTTAACGCGTTTACATGCGTTTTTTCATGCGTTTGCGTTTTTTAAACGCATGCAGATAAATGTGTGACAGCTGCCAATCATCAAAATAAAGTAAAAAACCCACTATAAACAGAAAGAGCTAGGGTTAGGGTTAGGGGTAGGGTTAGGGGTAGGGATCCTAACCCTAACCCTAACCCTAAAGGGATCCTAACCTTAACCCTAACCCTACCCCTAACCCTAAAGGGATCCTAACCCTAACCCTACCCCTACCCCTAACCCTAACCCTAACTCTAACCCTAACCCTACCCCTAACCCTACCCTTAAAGGGATTAGGGTTAGGGGTAGGGTTAGGGGTAGGGTTAGGGTTAGGGGTAGGATCCCTTTATCAATTTTATGGTGTGGGGTGGTTTATCAGTGTGTTTATTTTTTTTTTTAAACGCATGCAAATGCATGTGGTTAAAAGCGCATGCGTTTACATAGACAGCAATGCATTTTTTGCTGCAAAAAAAGCATGCGTTTTTTTGCGGCAAAAAAAAAGCCGCTAAAAATACTACATAAAACAAAGGATCACGAAGCACACATATAATATAAGGCCGAGAGGAATATAGTAAAACTCTCCCACTTATAGTATCCAGATACATTGGTTTACCAGGGCCACTCCAAAAATCATGTATAACAACAAGGAAACGGAGTAGAAAAATCCCAAACAACATAGTAAGATTCAATAACTTTATTAATACAAACATACAAAAACTATATGACCAAAGAATTAAAAATTACAATTGTGCACCATAACAGGTGGAAAATACGGAGAGAACTCTAGCTGTACTGGTGTGCATGGGGAGCATAGTATGTATCCGGGGGCAAGAAAAATGCTACCAGTCAGAAGCCATTCATATTGTCACACTAAATCAGGATTGATTCCTGCATACATCCCCGCTATCCAGGAATAGTGCCTCATGGAATAAATGCTAATGAATCAATCAGTAAGTACTAACCACTGCGTGCTTACCCATATGGTGACCGGACCGCTCACCCACTATGCACCAGGAACCCCTTGACGCACGTTTCGCCGCCAAGCTTTTTCAAAAGGGGATGGGTTCACGCCCCCAGGAGGAAGCTGTCGCGAAACGCGCGTCGGGGTTTGTGGAAAGTGGCGTGCCATGTGCGTCTGGAAGGGATCAGCACTTCACATTTAGGTAATATGTATATTTGTGGGATCTGCTGTACTTATCATTTAGGCATGTATTAATGCATGCAGGTGACTGTTCATACGGCAGCTCAACTTACTTAGGACCGGCTAATGGGCACACTGTCTGTTTATGTATTCATGAGTGGCTATATCGCTCTAATTAGAGTTTTGAGTATCATCTGTTAGCCTGTTTATAGCAATAGATGGATATCTTTGATATAGAGTGTACTTACCTCATGCGGTGTTGAAATCAGGATGTGCAGCGGCTCTACATGGTTGGTCTATTGTAGCTAGTGCTATCAACTCATGGTATGTGTTTGAATATATCTATCTAGTGTATTCTGTGTGGCCAAATTGGGCTTTTGATATTCTACAGCTGTTTTACCCTCACTGTAAGCGGTTACTACATCAGTAGTAATCGTGTATCCATATAGCAGCAGGTGTATATCTACAACAAATTGCCCTGAAGCTACAATTAATAATCTTATAGTTGCGGTATCAATAGTAGCCAGTTTGTCATCTTTAAATCTATCCATGCATACGGCGGCTAGTGTTTAAAAAAATTTTTTTCAGGCGGCTCTATATATATATTCAGTGGTCACGGTATTGAATCGATTTTGATATAAACTATACCGTGAATAAGAGTTTTGCAATAGTGTGCCCAGTGCCTATATGCATTGTTTTGCTGTAGCGCTTTTAAGTGCCTGTGTTGGTTCTTTAGCATACCTTTAATACAAATGATACAATCTATATCTCCATTAAATTATTTAGAGATATGGAATTAATATATGGATTGGTATTATTAGGCAACAAAGTATAAATATTGAACTTTATTAAGAATTTTCTTAGCATGCTTTAGTGCCAAATATATTAATGTTCAATTAGATATATATTACCTAGTGCTTTTCTATAATTCTATAAAACGCCTATTTCTATTATATTGTGTATGGTTTTGAGGCATTGTTTTATTATGTGTATTGTTCGTGTCAATAAATTTCTAACTTTTTATAAACAAAAATATGGCACTCTTTTTTCGACATGCAGCTTAATATCTGCTTAGTGGATCAGTATGTTTAGTGTTGTATCGGAGTGTTACCCATCCTAAGGTGTGGCAATGGGTTTGGGTTATATGTTTACATACATGTTGCATTTCTGCAACACAACGCATGCAGAAAAAAACGCATGCGTTGCAAAAACACGTCAAAACGCATACAAAAAAACGCATGCCTTTTTAATGTTAAATATAGGGAAAAAAACGCATGCGTTTTTTACTGCAAAAACGCAAAAACAAAAACGCAAATGTGAAACCAGCCTTAGATGGTACTGGCCGCGCTTGTGCAGTAGCATCTATTGGTGATCCAATAGATGCTACTGCGCAGGCGCCATCAGTGCCATCTTGGGGGATGCATTTTTTTCTTGTTTAGCAAGATGGCACCGTCGGCGCCTGCGCAGTAGCAGCCATCGGATCTGACAGGTGCCCCGCCTCCTATCAAATTGATATCAAATTGATATGAAAGTGATATTAAAGTGAATTAAATAGATATCATATGGATATTTGTTATGACCTGGTGGTTAGGACAATAATGGACCTGGTGGTTAAGAGCACACGGAATGACCTGATAGTTACAATAATACAGGACAAGCTCTGAGACGTGGGAACTCTGCTGATCGCAATCCCTAATCCTATCACACACACTAGAAATAGCCGTGGATTGCTCCTAACGCTCCCTGTGCAACTCGACACAGCCTAAGAAACTAGCTAGCCCTAAAGACAGAAATATAAAGCCTACCTTGCCTCAGAGAAATTCCCCAAAGGAAAAGGCAGCCCCCCACATATAATGACTGTGAGTAAAGATGAAAATTACAAACACAGAGATGAAATAGATTTAGCAAAGTGAGGCCCGACTTACTGAACAGACTGAGGATAGGAAAGGTAACTTTGCGGTCAGTACAAAAAACTACAAAAAGACCACGCAGAGGGCGCAAAAGACCCTCCTCACCGACTCACGGTGCGGAGGTGCTCCCTCTGCGTCCCAGAGCTTCCAGCAAGCAAGACAAAAATCAAAATAACAAGCTGGACAGAAAAATAGCAAACAGAGAAAAACAAGCAGGAACTTAGCTTCTGCTGGGAAGACAGGTCACAAGAACGATCCAGGAGTGAACTAGACCAATACTGGAACATTGACAGGTGGCATGGAGCAATGATCTAAGTGGAGTTAAATAGAGCAGCCAGCTAACGAATTAACCTCGTCACCTGTGAAAGGAAACTCAGAAGCCGCAGCCCCATTCACAACCACCAGAATAAGCCCATGGACAGAACCAGCCGAAGTACCATTCATGACCACAGGAGGGAGCTTGACAACAGAATTCACAACAGTACCCCCCCTTGAGGAGGGGTCATCGAACCCTCACCAGAGCCCCCAGGCCGACCAGGACGAGCCAAATGAAAGGCACGAACCAGATCGGCAGCATGAACATCGGAGGCAAAGACCCAGGAATTATCTTCCTGACCATAACCCTTTCACTTGACCAGGTACTGGAGTTTCCGTCTCGAAATACGAGAATCCAAAATCTTCTCCACCACATACTCCAACTCCCCCTCAACCAACACCGGGGCAGGAGGATCAACGGATGGAACCACAGGCGCCAGGTATCTCCACAACAACGACCTATGGAACACATTATGGATGGCAAAAGCTGGAAGGGTCAAACGAAACGACACAGGATTGAGAACCTCAGAAATCTTATACGGACCAATGAAACGAGGCTTAAACTTAGGAGAGGAAACCTTCATAGGAACATAACGAGACGACAACCAAACCAAATCCCCAACACGAAGTCGGGGACCCACACAGCGTCGGCGGTTAGCGAAACGTTGAGCCTTCTCCTGGGACAATGTTAAATTGTCCACCACATGAGTCCAAATCTGCTGCAACCTATCCACCACAGTATCTACACCAGGACAGTCCGAAGACTCAACCTGCCCTGAAGAGAAACGAGGATGGAAACCAGAATTGCAGAAAAACGGCGAAACCAAAGTAGCCGAGCTGGCCCGATTATTAAGGGCGAACTCAGCCAAAGGCAAAAAGGACACCCAATCATCCTGATCAGCAGAAACAAAGCATCTCAGATATGTTTCCAAAGTCTGATTAGTTCGTTCGGTTTGGCCATTTGTCTGAGGATGGAAAGCCGAGGAAAAAGACAAATCAATGCCCATCCTAGCACAAAAGGCTCGCCAAAACCTCGAAACAAACTGGGAACCTCTGTCCGAAACGATGTTCTCCGGAATGCCATGTAAACGAACCACATGCTGGAAAAACAATGGCACCAAATCAGAGGAGGAAGGCAATTTAGACAAGGGTACCAAATGGACCATCTTAGAGAAGCGATCACAAACCACCCAAATGACCGATATCTTTTGAGAGACAGGGAGATCCGAAATAAAATCCATAGAGATATGCATCCAGGGCCTCTTCGGGACTGGCAAGGGCAAAAGCAACCCACTGGCACGAGAACAGCAGGGCTTAGCCCGAGCACAAGTCCCACAGGACTGCACAAAAGAACGCACATCCCGCGACAAAGACGGCCACCAAAAGGATCTAGCCACCAAATCTCTGGTACCAAAGATTCCAGGATGACCAGCCAACACCGAACAATGAACCTCAGAGATAACTCTACTAGTCCATCTATCAGGGACAAACAGTTTCTCCGCTGGGCAACGGTCAGGTCTATCAGCCTGAAATTTTTGCAGCACCCACCGCAAATCAGGAGAGATGGCAAACAAAATTACCCCCTCTTTGAGAATACCCGCCGGCTCAGGAACACCTGGAGAGTCGGGCACAAAACTCCTTGACAGGGCATCAGCCTTCACATTCTTGGAGCCCGGAAGGTACGAAACCACAAAATCAAAACGGGAGAAAAAAAGCGACCATCGAGCCTGTCTAGGATTCAACCGTTTGGCAGACTCGAGACAAGTGAAATTCTTGTGATCCGTCAAAACCACCACGCGATGCTTGGCTCCTTCAAGCCAATGTCGCCACTCCTCGAATGCCCACTTCATGGCCAACAACTCTCGATTGCCAACATCATAATTGCGCTCAGCAGGCGAGAACTTTCTAGAAAAAAAGGCACATGGTTTCATCACCGAGCCATCAGAACTTCTTTGCGACAAAACAGCCCCTGCTCCAATCTCAGAAGCATCAACCTCAACCTGAAACGGGAGCGAAACATCTGGCTGGCACAACACAGGGGCAGAAGAAAAGCGACGCTTCAACTCCTGAAAAGCCTCTACAGCCGCAGAGGACCAATTGACCACATCAGCACCTTTCTTGGTCAAATCAGTCAACGGTTTAGCCACACTAGAAAAATTAGCAATGAAGCGACGGTAAAAATTAGCAAAGCCCAGGAACTTCTGCAGGCTCTTCACAGATGTCGGCTGAGTCCAATCATAAATGGCCTGAACTTTAACAGGGTCCATCTCGATAGTAGAAGGGGAAAAAATGAAACCCAAAAATGAAACCTTCTGAACTCCAAAGAGACACTTTGACCCCTTCACACACAAGGAATTCGCACGAAGGACCTGGAACACCATTCTGACTTGCTTTGCATGAGACTCCCAATCATCCGAAAAGACCAAAATATCATCCAAATTTACAATCATGAATCTATCCAGTGTGATGCAGTGACCCCTGTAACAGGTAGGGGGCGCTGCATGGTCTCCCCAGTATGCGCACGGAGGCGTATTGAGGCCGTGAGAGTGCATGGCAATTGTGTGCATGGATGTGATGGTGAGACAGTGTCTGGCGTTGTGGTTAATGGGAGGTATGTGTCACAGGGATGGATGCTCCCTGCGATGCAACCCGGGGTATCTTGTCTTTAGAGCACGTGAGCACTGAAGATGTCATTTAGTGCACCTGGGTCCGGGTTGCGGGTAGCTATGAGAGATGGGAGGGTCTGGCTACCCACATACCTCACTCTGAGTGGGGGTGCTCACTGTATCTTTTGCCCTGCAGGTGTTTGAGGACCTGCAGTGATGTCATGATCATGTGACCAGTGCATGGGATGTTACCTCACCTGTGGGTGTGGTTACAGACTACCTAAAGGAGGTGTGTTAGCACATGGGAGTGAGTCTTGGGAGTCTGCAAGTGTGGACAGACTTCCATGTTTCCTGGCTGGACACTGCAGAGGGGTCCTGTGTGGTCTGAGTGTGCAGACCTGGATGGTACAGGTGCAAGGTCCTGAGAGAAACCTCGGTGTTGGATGTGCTAGCCCTGAAGAGCACGAGGTGAGGACAGGGATCTGCAGAGCCAGAAACAGGTCCCGTGTGGTACTGCCAGTGGAAAACCTGCAGCACTGACGAGCAGGTAATACCAGACTGTGTGTTTGGCTCCAGAGCGAGCCGGAATATTGGACTCGACCAAGAGTGTATGGTCACAGTCCTGATGGAACAGAGTCACGCTGTGAACATTATTACTTTGTTTTGCCGTGATATGAAGATTGTTGTTTTGTGTTTTCTGCCACTGGGGTTTATGGAGCAATAAACCCAGTTGAGTTTTTGAGGAGAAAACGTATTGCTGTGTCTTTTGTCGCTGCCAAGCGAGTATTCCCCAACCCGCAAGTAAGTGAAATCTTACACCAGGTACTCTCGGAAGATGTCATGCATAAAAGACTGAAATACAGATGGAGCAATAGAAAGCCCGAATGGCATAACCAGGTACTCAAAATGGCCCTCGGGCGTATTAAATGCTGTTTTCCATTCATCGCCCTGTTAAATACACACAAGATTATACGCCCCTCGAAGATCTATCTTGGTGAACCAACTAGCCCCCTTAATCCGAGCAAACAAATCAGACAGCAGCGGCAAAGGGTACTGAAATTTGACTGTGATCTTATTAAGAAGGCGGTAATCAATACAAGGTCTCAAAGAACCATCCTTCTTGGCCACAAAAAAGAACCCTGCTCCCAACGGTGATGACGACGGGCGAATAAGACCTTTCTCCAAGGATTCCTTTATATAACTCCGCATAGCGGCGTGCTCTGGCACAGATAAATTGAACAGTCGGCCCTTAGGAAACTTACTACCAGGAATCAAATTAATAGCACAATCGCAATCCCTATGAGGAGGTAGGGCACTGGATTTGGGCTCATCAAATACATCCCGGTAATCCGACAAAAATTCAGGGACTTCAGAAGGAGTGGAAGGCGAAATTGACAGCAATGGAACATCACCATGTACCCCTTGACAACCCCAGCTGGACACAGACATAGATTTCCAATCCAATACTGGATTATGGACCTGTAGCCATGGCAACCCCAAAACGACCACATCATGCAGATTATGCAACACCAAAAAGCGAATATCCTCCTGATGTGCAGGAGCCATGCACATGGTCAATTGAGCCAAGTACTGAGGCTTATTCTTGGCCAAAGGCGTAGCATCAATTCCTCTCAATGGAATAGGATACTGCAAGGGCTCCAAGAAAAAACCACAGCGCCTGGCAAACTCCAAGTCCATCAAATTCAGTGCAGCGCCTGAATCCACAAATGCCATAACAGAATAGGACGACAAAGAGCAAATCAGAGTAACGGACAAAAGAAACTTCGACTGTACCGTACCAATGGTGGCAGACCTAGCGAACCGCTTAGTGCGCTTAGGACACTCGGAGATAGCATGAGTGGAATCACCACAGTAAAAACACAGCCCATTCCGACATCTGTGTTCTTGCCGTTCAGCTCTGGTCAAAGTCCTATCACATTGCATAGGCTCAGGCCTACATCACGCAATGCAGGATCTCCTGGCGCAAGGGAAAATGCCCAGTCTTGAGGGTCACCACGCAACAAAGAAATAATGATTTTTACTTGTTGAACGGGGTCACCAGAGGAGCGGGGTTTCAAAGCAAGAAACAGTTTACAATTATTTTTGAAATTCAGGAACTTAGATCTATCCCCAGAAAACAAATCAGGAATTGGAATCCTAGGCTCTAACATCGGATTCTGAACCACAAAATCTTGAATGTTTTGTACCCTTGCAGTGAGATGATCCACACAAGAGGACAGACCTTGAATGTCCATATCTACACCTGTGTCCTGAACCACCCAGAGGTTAAGGGGAAAAGAAAGACAAAAAACACTGCAGAGAAAAAAAAAATGGTCTCAGAACTTCTCTTATCCCTCTATTGAGATGCATTAATACTTTGGGCCAGCTGTACTGTTATGACCTGGTGGTTAAGAGCACCCGAAAAGACCTGATGGTTAAACCAACAAAGGACAAGCTCTGGGAAGTGGGAGCTCTGCTGACCGCAACCCCTAATCCTATCACACACACTAGAAATAGCCGTGGAGCGTTCCTGACTCTCCCTAGACGCCTCTTCACAACCTAAGAGCTAACTAGCCCTAGAGATAGAAAATAAAGCCTACCTTGCCTCAGAGAAATTCCCCAAAGGAAAAGGCAGCCCCCTACATATATTGACTGTGAGTTAAGATGAAAGTCACAAACACAGAAATGAAACAGGTTTCAGCAAAGGGAGGCCAGACTTACTAAACAGACTGAGGATAGTAAAGGTAACTTTGCAGTCAGCACAAAAAACTACAAAAGACCACGCAGAGTGTGCAAAAGACCTCCGCACCGACTCACGGTACGGAGGTGCCACTCTGCATCCCAGAGCTTCCAGCTAGCAAGGCAAAATCATGTTTAGCAAGCTGGACAAGAAAACAAAGAACAAATAATAAACTAGCAGGGACTTAGCTTCTGCTGGAGTAGACAGGTAACCCGAAAGATCCAAGAGCGAACTGAACCAGTACTAGAACATTGACAGCTGGCATGGAGTAACGATCTGAGTGGAGTTAAATAGAGCAGCCAGCCAAAGACTAAACTACATCACCTGTGGAAGGAACCTCAGAAGCAGCAGCTCCACTCACAGCCACCAGAGGGAGTCCATGGACAGAACTCGCCGAAGTACCATTCATGACCACAGGAGGGAGTTCGATAACAGAATTCACAACAGGGAACTGGATTTGGGCTCATCGAATACATCCTGGAAGTCTGACAAAAACTCAGGAATTTCAGAAGAGGGGGAAGAGGAAATTAACATCAAAGGAACATGATCATGAACCCCCTGACAACCCCAACTAGTCACAGACATGGATTTCCAATCTAACACCGGATTATGTAGCTGCAACCATGGAAAACCCAGCACAATATCATCATGCAAATTATGCAACACCAGAAAACGACAATCTTCCTGATGGGCTGGCGCCATGCGCATGGTCAGCTGTGTCCAAAACTGAGGTTTATTTTTAGCCAACGGTGTAGCATCAATGCCCCTCAAAGGAATAGGGTTCTGCAAAGGCTGCAAGGGGAAACCACAACGTCTGGCAAATTCTAAGTCCATTAAGTTCAGAGCAGCGCCTGAATCCACAAATGCCATGACAGAAAATGATGACAATGAGCAGATCAAGGTCACAGATTACAGAAATTTAGGTTGTATAGTACTGATGGTAACAGAACTAGCGATTCTCTTTGTACGCTTAGGGCAATCAGAAATAACATGAGCAGAATCGCCGCAGTAAAAACACAACCTATTCTGACGCCTGAATCTTTGTCGTTCAGCTCTAGACAAAATCCTATCACACTGCATAGGCTCAGGGCTCCGCTCAGAGGACAACGCCACAGTGTGCACAACTCTGCGCTCACGCAAGCGCCGATCAATCTGAATGGCCAGAGACATAGAATCATTCAGACCAGCAGGCGTGGGGAACCCCACCATAACATCTTTAACGGATTCAGAAAGACCCTTTCTGAAAATTGCCGCCAAGGCATCCTCATTCCATTTAGTCAGTACAGACCATTTTCAAAATTTCTGGCAATACGATTCTGCCGCTTCTTGACCTTGACACAGGGCCAACAAGATTTTCTCAGCCTGATCCACAGAATTAGGCTCATCATACAACAACCCCAATGCCTGAAAGAAAGAATCAACATTAAGCAAAGCAGGATTGCCAGTTTCCAGGGAAAATGCCCAATCCTGTGGGTCTCCACGCAGCAGAGATATGATGATTTTAACCTGCTGAATAGGATCACCCAAGACCGGGGTCTTAATGCAAAAAAACAGTTTACAGTTATTTTTGAAACTCAAAAATTTGGATCTGTCACCAAAGAATAAATCAGGAGTGTGAATCTTAGGTTCTAAGGCAGGAGTCTGAACAATATAATCTGAAATACCCTGTACCCTAGCAGCAAGCTGATTCACCCGAGAAACTAACTCCTGAACATTCATGTTAATACTAGATTCCGTAGCCACCCAGAGATTAAGAGGGAGGAACAGGCTAAGGAAAAAAAAAATGGCTCAAAACCTTCCCTCCCTTCTTCCGAGATGCAATTAACTCATTGTTGGCCAGTTGTACTGTTATGATCTGGTGGCCTAGGAGCAGCATGAGACGGACTCTGGAGAAGGTGGTCCCTGTACTGACCGCAAACCCTGAACCTAGCAGCGCAACTAGAAGTAGCCGTGGGGGGTACCTAACACTCCCTAGACCCCTCGACACAGCCTAAGATCTAACTTCCCCTAAAGACAGAAACATGAAACTAATCTTGCCTCAGAGAAAATCCCCAAAGAATAGATAGCCCCCCACAAATATTGACTGTGAGAGGAGAGGGAAATAACATATGCAGATATGAAATCAGATTTTAGCATAGGAGGCCATACTAGCTAAAAAGAAAGAATAGAACAGAGTACTATGCGGTCAGTATTAAAACACTAGAAAATATCCACCACAGAAAATACAAATCACCACATCTGACTAAAGACATGAAGGGTATATCTGCATCTCCAGAGACACAGCTTGGCTGCAAAAAATCCTTCACAGACAAAGCTGGACAAGACAAAAACATAAATATGCACAGAACTATAAGGTCCACAGCAGGTGGACAGCAAAAACAAAGCCAGGACTTATCCTTGTAGAAAAGCACAGCAAACTGGAGAGACCAGCAGGGAAGTGAATCCTCCAAAAACAATGGACAACTGGCAGGGACTAAAGAGTCCTGCAAAGCTATATACCGCAGTCAGTTTTGCAATTAGTAGATACACCTGTCCAATCCTGCAGTCCAGACACAACTGCATTACCCTCTACAACCACCGGAGGGAGCCCAAAAGCTGAATTCACAACAGATAGCCGTATGAGATCTATTTAATACACTTTGATACACTACGATAGCCGTATGATTTCTATTTAATACACTTTGATACACTACAATATCCGTATGATACACTACAATAGGCACCTGTCAGATTTCTTTTTGACAAAACATCCATCCCCCTTACTACTTGTAAATACTGCTGTTCAGTTAACAGGGTCACTGCAGATCAACTCCTCGTGTTTTCTTTAATAGCTGCTGATCTGCAGTACTCAGCAAAGGCCTCTACAATGTGTGGCGCTGTGCTGTTCTGTTCCATACACTGTTTACATCTGGTTGTCGCTGGAGGTGATAACTGCTGATTAGTAAGGACGCTGCATGGCAGACCCCCACCAATCTGATATTGATCACGGTTTCTGAGGGTAGGTCATGAATTTGAAAATAATGGAAAACCCGATTTAATTAGTGATGAGCGAGTGTGCTCGTTACTTGAGATTTCCAAGCATTCTCGGGTGTTCTCTAGAGTATTTTGGGCGTGCTCATAGATTATGTTTGTGTCACCGCAGCTGAATGATTTGCGGCAGCTAGACAGCCTGAACACATGCAGGTATTGCCTGTTTGTTAGGAGATCCCCACATGTATTCAAGCTGTTGAGCAGCTGCAAATCATGCAGCTGCAGGGACTCAAACATAATCTACGATCACGCCCAAATACTCGGAGATCACCCGAGCCTGCTCTGAAACCCAAGTGAGGGTATGTGCACACGTTGCAGATTTCCTGCGGATCCGCAGCGTTTTTTACCGTGCAGAAACGCTGCAGATCCGCAAGTGATTTACAGTACAATGTAAGTCAATGAAAAAAAAAAACGCTGTGCAGATGGTGCGAAAAATTCAGCACGGAAAAGCTGTGAATTAAAAGAAGGATCATGTCACTTCTTTTGTGCGGATCTGCAGCGTTTTTGTACCCATTCCTTTATAGAAATCCGCAGGGGTAAAAAACGGTTGAAATCCGCACAAAATCCACAGTAAATCCGCATAAAAAAAAACACATCAAATCCGCACTTGTGTTTTCTGCCAAGAGATGCAGAATCCGCACAAAAAATTCCAGAGGAAAAACCATAACGTGTGCACATAGCCTAAGGAGTACACTCGCTCATCACTAAATTTATTGCGTTAAAATGAACAAAAAATACTGAATACTAATCAGTAAAAATCAATAGAATGAAGAATGAGAAGTCTCCCGTACTCTCCAGATTCCAGTAGTCCTAACACAAGAAAATGGTAAGAAATTATGTAAGGAAATAATATATTATTAATGTTCTCAAAACAATATAAATGCTCTGTAATGTATGTCTTCAAAAGATTACACTTTTTTTTTTATAGCCAGAAGAAACCTAAAAGGGAAATTTCATCTCCTACCAGCATCATTTAACAAACTCTTTTATTGTACATTAACACTTTAGCTACCAAAAAGCTAACGACGTGTCATGCCAGTGAAAAAGGTAGCTTTAACATGAAAAGCTTGGAATTTTCCATGGTTCTGAATTCGAATGTTTGCCAGTAACATGTCAAGAATGTAAATAGACCAGATACAGAGACCCGGTTGCTATCTACGTGGTTGGAGAGAGAATCTGTATGCAGGTCATCAGTGGTATTTCCTCTACAAGGGAAAGTGGCAGGGTATATTTTTTCACCGAAGGCCTCCCTTACTCCCAGATCTGTACGTATGCTGTACTAATAGACTATGGTGCTGTATAATAATAATAATAATAATAATAATAATCTTTTTTTTTGCAATTCTGACCACTGTCAGTTTATGAGGTTACAGCTCTGGAACGCTTCAACGGATCCCACTGATTCTGAGGCAGTTTTTTTGTGACATATTATATTTTATGTTAGTCATAAAATTTATTTGATATTACTTGCGTTTATTAATTTAAAAAGCGGAAATTTGGCAAAAATTTTGAAAATTTAGCAATTTTAAAACTTTTAATTTTTGTGCCCTTAAAGGGAATCTGTCACCCCATTTTTGTGATATGAGGTAAAAATATCCATCAATTCAGCGTCAGTTCTGCATTACAGCAGTAATTTGATACCCCCTGACTCCCCACCTTTGATGAATAAATACTTTTTTTATCTCTCCTGCATTGTATGTACATCTCCTTGGTCCGGTCTGATGGCCGTGGCTTATTCTCCTTCTCTCTCTAAAGGGGTGATGGGGTTTTATTTACAATTTTTTTTATTTTGATCTCTGTGATAGACCCTATCACAGTGATCAAAATGAACCAATAGGAGAAATCACCTATTGTTGCCAGGTGCCGGCTGGCACATTTTGGCAGACGCACTGCACATGCACCCACCATTTCCCTCCCTGAAGAAGACACTGAGGGCCGGGGGACATCACCGAGGGATGCAGGATGTACCGGAGGTACCGGAGGGCTCGGGGGACCTCATTTCTCTCTACTCTGATGTGCTAGATCATATCAGAGGAGAGAGAAATAGGAAATCGGATTTTTTTTCCCTGTGGTTGCCACTATTCCGTGAATAACAGTGATCGCAATACTGCAGTCAGTAAAAACCGACCTGAATCATGTTCTCTGGGGTCTCAGACGCCAGAGAATTTCCAACGCAAGAGGGGGCACTATAACCTTATTTCTCAGAACTGTTAAGAAGCAGCCCTGAGGAACAAGTACCCTTAACTGCCCCCGTTAAAAGGCGTATCGGCAGTCGTTAAGGGGTTAAAGTAAGAAAAGTCCACAGTGGTCACTGAAATAACTTGATCTGATAAAAGTAATTTTCAAGTTCAATTTATTGAAAAACAACTAATGGGAATTACACATTGCTTTTGATTTATGGTTCAACAAAAACATTACAAATAAAAAAAAACTAATGAAAATAGCTTGTGCTAAAGTTATGGTGCTCTTAACGTAATATTTTGTTCCTTAACATTTTAAGGCAATCACTGCAAACCAATAATTTCTGTAACTCTCAATGAGACTTATGCACCTGTCCATAGGTATTTTGTCTCATTCCTTGCAAGTAAACTGCTCCAGCTGTCTAAGGTGTGAAGGATGTCTTCTCCAGACTGCAGGTTCCAGCTCCTTCCACAGATGTTCAATAGGATTTAGATCACGGTTCATAGAAGGCCTCTTGAGAATAGTCCAATGCTTTGCTCTTAGCCATTATTGATTTCTTTTTGCATTGTGGTTTGGACTATTATGTTGGAGGACCCATGACCTGCCACTCAGACATGGCTTCCTGACACTGGGCAGTACAAAATGCCCTCATAGTCTTGATATTTAATTCGACTTGGTACATATTCAAGGCACCCTATGCCAGGTGCAGCAAACCAGCCACAAAACATAAGTGAGCTTCCTCCATGTTTCACACTAGGTACAATTTTCTTCTCTTTGTATGCTTCATTTTTGCATCAATGAAAATAGAGCTCATGTGAGTTGCCAAAAAGCTCAAGTTTTGCCTCATCTGTTCAAATGCTATTCTCCCAGAAGCTATGTGGCTTGTTAATAAACATTTTTGCAAATTCCACTGTTGCTTTTTTATTATTTGCTTTCAACACTGTTTTCTTACTGTCTTCTGCCATGAAGTCCACTTTGGCCAAAACAGCAATGGATGGTGCAATCTGACACTGATGTACCTTGACTTTAGAGTTTACCTCTAATCTTTTTTTTCTGTTGAACCACAATTCATAAGAAATGTCTCATCTTCATTAGCTGATATTGTAACAGAGTGTCACCCTAGCCTGATTTTATGGACCATACTGTAATCAGGCCTATGTTAGTATTCCTTGCGCTGCATCTGGTGCGGGCATGTGTGTCTTTGTTCCTCTCTACAGTGGGCTTCCCTAATACAGAACCCTGCAGACAGGCTGGAGACTGAACTTCTGGAACCTTTTTCATAACTTCACCTACCTATAGCAAATGTTTAAGGAGGTGGGTGTTAGTTTCCCTGATCCCAAGAGAGGTAGAACAATAAGCCACATGTTTGGTTAGTTAGTGGGTGCTCTGTCTTGTCAAGGGCTAGGATCTGTTGCTTCGGCCAGGTCCTAGTGCCCGTGTATGGACTATTAGAGATTGGGGATCAATTGCAACATGGTATTGTGAAGTCTTCCTCACCCTGATGGATTTGAGGAACTAGTCTAAGGATTGTTGTTGCATTTTCCTTTGTATCGCATTACCGGGTGGCACCCCAGCTTTTTCCTTTTGTGCGGCCACATTGCAGACTCTAAGGCAGTGGTGGGGAACGTCCGGCTGCGGGCCATATGTGGCCCACAGCCACTTTGCCCTTTTTGGCCGTGGGCCCTTCAATTCTTCAGAGGTGCGCACGGTATTGTGTCCGACGTGTATTGAATAGGGTCTCCCGCGCCTCACCATGCGCAGTGCCTTCCCGATTCCAAGTTTGGAGATTTTGGGCTGGTAGCCCTTGGCCCATCACGTAGGTGCAGAGAATGGGATTCTCATCTGCAAATGCTGCAAATCTATTTTACGGAGCGGAGGTGGAGGGAGAATGATGAGCAAGTGCAATCCAGGTAAGGTACAGCCTCCTGCCACCCCCGGCAGCTCTGCAGGAAGATCTGGAGCTGCACACTTTGCATCTTTGTTGTAAAACTAGAGAGAAAGAGAAGAGCAGAGACCAGAGAGGCATAGTTTTTTGTGCACCCGTTCCCAAAACCCACCTCCCCCTCCTAGCCAAAGCCAAGCGGAGAATGTCTCAGCCTGTTAAAGGAGGTAAGAGGAGCCCAAATTCTGGAGTTTACACAGTGCAAATACAAAATACCTCAGATGCATAGGAGAGTGTATGAGTGCAGGCAGCTGGGGGCAGTGCATTAGTAAGTTTGAGCATTTCCTGTTTGCTGGCTGTCCTTCTGCAGAGTTCCTGCAAGGCAGGGCTTCCATGAAACAGTGGAGATCACCACTCACTCCTAGTGCAAGCTGGCATGGCTGCACTGACATGTATGCTCTGCAAAAACTGCACATCCCCCTGCAAGAAGGCAGCAAGCAGCTTTAGACATTTACTACTTAGAATTTTCTTATTTTTTGTATGCTCAGTTATGATCGATATTTGCAGATGATACAAAACTATGTAAAGCAGTTAATACAAGAGAAGATAGTATTCTGCTACAGATGGATCTGGATAAGTTGGAAACTTGGGCTGAAAGGTGGCAGATGAGGTTTAACAATGATAAATGTAAGGTTATACACATGGGAAAAGGGAATCAATATCACCATTACACACTGAACGGGAAACCACTGGGTAAATCTGACAGGGAGAAGGACTTGGGGATCCTAGTTAATGATAAACTTACCTGGAGCAGCCAGTGCCAGGCAGCAGCTGCCAAGGCAAACAGGATCATGGGGTGCATTAAAAGAGGTCTGGATACACATGATGAGAGCATTATACTGCCTCTGTACAAATCCCTAGTTAGACCGCACATGGAGTACTGTGTCCAGTTTTGGGCACCGGTGCTCAGGAAGGATATAATGGAACTAGAGAGAGTACAAAGGAGGGCAACAAAATTAATAAAGGGGATGGGAGAACTACAATACCCAGATAGATTAGCGAAATTAGGATTATTTAGTCTAGAAAAAAGACGACTGAGGGGCGATCTAATAACCATGTATAAGTATATAAGGGGACAATACAAATATCTCGCTGAGGATCTGTTTATACCAAGGAAGGTGACGGGCACAAGGGGGCATTCTTTGCGTCTGGAGGAGAGAAGGTTTTTCCACCAACATAGAAGAGGATTCTTTACTGTTAGGGCAGTGAGAATCTGGAATTGCTTGCCTGAGGAGGTGGTGATGGCGAACTCAGACGAGGGGTTCAAGAGAGGCCTGGATGTCTTCCTGGAGCAGAACAATATTGTATCATACAATTATTAGGTTCTGTAGAAGGACGTAGATCTGGGTATTTATTTATTATGATGGAATATAGGCTGAACTGGATGGACAAATGTCTTTTTTCGGCCTTACTAACTATGTTACTATGTTACTATGTTACTATGATTTCATTTTGCACAGTTGCAAATTATTTCTTGTGCACTTTTATAGTTGCAGGCATTTACTATTATTTTTTTAAATTTTTTTTGTAATTTTGTAGTTGCATTTTTTTCTTTTTGCAAGTTATTTTGTATTTGCATTTTCCTTTTTTTTTTGCACACACAATGTGCAATTTTTATTTTATTTTTTTTTTAATTTTGCACAGCTACCAAATATTCCCATCGCTTTTCCTGGGTGCACTGTGAGGAGACATGTATTGAAATATGCATAATTTTATACGGCCCCCGAAAGCTATTGTAAAATTCCAAATGGCCCTTGGCAGAAAAAAGGTTCTCAACCCCTGCTGTAGGGGCTAAGTAACAGATATTATTATTGCAGTGATATATTTTATTTTTTAAGGATTCTGTTTTCAATGGGTGGGTGCTGTTATTGTGCAGAGCGACAAGATTAAGTAATGTGCTCTGCAAACAGTGCCCTAGATAACTATCTCCTGATGTGACAGCTCTATAAGGCTACGTTCACATTAGTGTTATGCTAGTTTGCGACGGGCGACGCAGCGGCGACGCATGCGTCATGCGCCCCTATATTTAACATGGGGGACGCATGCGTTTTTGTTTGTTGCGTTGTGCGACGCATGCGTCTTTTTTGCCGCAAGCGTCAGACCAAGAAAACGCAACAAGTTGCATTTTTCTTGCGTCCAAATTTCGGCAAAAAACAACGCATGCGTCGCAAAACGCAGCGTTTTTGCGTGCGTTTTGATGCGTTTTTATTTGCGTTGTGCGTTGCGTCGCCGACGCAGCGGCGCACAACGCAAATGTGAACGTAGCCTAAGGGAGATCGTCGTGGGACACTCGTTATTTAATGGACTGCGTCGGACCAGGGAGTATTTGTGTTGGTTTATTATTTTTTATTTTTTTGCAGGAGATTGAAGGCATCGTTTAGATTGGCAGAACAATAAAGATGGCAAAACTGTGTTGTGTTTTATTTAATTAAAATACTTTATTCTGTGTCTTTGTTTAACCCTTTCACAACTATAGGATTAGTAATGGATAGGTCTCTTATTGACGCCTCTCCATTACTAAGCCGGCTTGATGTCACCTTACAATTCAAAGGTGGTATCAACCTCCAACTATTATCCCATATGCCACCGCTACAGGGCAGTGCGAAGAGAGAGGCTAACTGCCGGAATTGGCGCATCTTAGAGATGCATAATTTCTTGGGGAGCTGTGAGCTGATGTTTGTAGCCGAGGGGGGGCAATATCCTTGGCCCCTTCCTAGGCTATTAATATCAACCCAAAGCTGTCTGCATAGTCTTTTCTGGCTATTACTTATAGGGGAACCCCATGTCTTTTTTTGGGGGGTCCCCCTATTTTAATAGCCAGTAAAGGCTAAATATACAGCTGCGGGCTTAAATTCATAGCCTGGGAAGATCCATGAGTATTATCCCCTTCCCAGGCTATAAACATCGGCCCCCAGTCTCTGACTTTCCTTCTCTGGTGCAGAAAATTGCGCAGGAGCTCACGCCATTTTTTCTTTCAATTTTTTTAATTAAACAGATATTATGTTTAAGGCCGGGGTCACACTTGTGAGAAACTCGCACGAGTCTCGCACCTCAATACCTGGCACTAACGCCGGCACTCAGGAAAGGAGTGTGCGGCTGCATGTATTTCTATGCAGCTGAACGCTCTTCAGTGCTGGGTATTGGTTTGTGAGACTCGGGCGACTTTCTCACAAGTGTGACCCCGACCTAACACAGATTTTGTGTGTGTGTGTGTGTGTCTTAATTTAACTCTTTATGTACCATTTAATTATGTTTATTACTAAACATCGGGCTTGATATTATCTATCGATATATCTATCCATCTATCTATAGATAGGTACCGGTATATCTATCTATAGATAGACAGATAGATAGATAGATAGATAGATAGATAGATAGATAGATAGATAGATAGATAGATAGATAAAAGAACTGGAGTGGATTTATAGATTAAATACTCTTAAACCAGCGGGTCTAAATGTTGAATCTAAAATAAATCCAATATTGTGAGATTGAAAGAGGTTGCATTGTCCCTAGGTTTCTCCTCCTTCGACTTATTCGGTCTTCGGTGGTGTAGTGGGGACCATATGGTTCCCAAGGATGTTAGCTATATTTAGTATCAATTTATGTATATGTGTTTTTATTATTGTTTCTATTTTTATTTAAATAATTTAAAAAGATTTTTTACTGTGTTTGTCTTCACAGATATTTTGCTACTATATGAATAAGGCTGGTTTCACACTTGCGTTTTAAAACGCATGCGTTTAAAAAAACAACGCATGGTGAAAAAACGCATGTAAACGCGTGCAAACGCTGCGTTTTTTTGACGCATGCGTTTTTGCATGTGGTGAAAAAAACGTGGCGTTCTGACGCGTTTACATGCGTTTTTTTCATGCGTTTGCATTTTTTAAACGCATGCTGAGAGATGTGTGACAGCTGCCAATCATCAAAATAAAGTAAAAAACCCACTATAAACAGAAATAGGGTTAGGGTTAGGGGTAGGGATCATAACCCTAACCCTAACCCTAAAGGGATCCTAACCCTAACCCTACCCCTAACCCTAAGCCTAAAGGGATCCTAACCCTAACCCTGAAGGGATTAGGGGTAGGGTTAGGGTTAGGATCCCTTTAGGGTCAGGGGTAGGGTTAGGGTTAGGATCCCTTTAGGGTTAGGGGTACGGTTAGGGTAGGGTTAGGGATAGGGTTAGTGATAGGGTTAGGATCCCTTTAGGGTTAGGATCCCTTTAGGGTTAGGGTTAGGATCCCTTTATCACCTTTATGGTGGGGGGTGGCATATCAGTGTGTTTTCTGTTTTTTTTTAATAAAAACGCATGCGTTTTTAACGCAAACAAATGCATGTGCTTAAAAACGCATGCGTTTACATAGACATCAAACGCCACAAAAATTACTACATGTTGCATTTCTGCAACACAACGCATGCAGAGAAAAAACGCATGCATTGCAAAAACGCGTCAAAACGCATGCAAACAAAGCATGTGTTTTTAATGTTAAATATAGGGAAAAAACGCATGCATTTTTTTGCGTTTTTTACCGCAAAAATGCAAAAAAAAAAACGCAAATGTGAAACCAGCCTAACACTGTTGAAGAAATTTACTCATCCGGGCAATTGCATTGCTTCACCACTGTTGTGAATTCTGCTTTTGGGCTCCCTCCGGTGGTTGTAGGTGGTAATGCAGTTGTCCCTGGGTTGCAGTCCTGGTCAGGTGTATCTGCTGATTGCAGTTCTGACTGGGGTATTTAGGTGTGCAGGTTTCATTAGTCCTTGCCAGTTGTCCATGGTTGTTGGGAGGTGTTGGACCTCTGTCTGGTTCCTCCTGCCTTGCTACCAAATCAGCAAAGATAAGTGTCTGGTTTTGTTTCTGTGGCACACATACTGTGTGTGCTTGATAATTCAGTGCTATTCATTTATTTTTTCTTGTCCAGCTTAGATTGTGTCAGTATTTTCTCAGTCTTGTTGGATTCTCAGGAGTTGCAGATATACGTTCCACGTCTTTAGTTAGATGGTGGAATTTTTTGTATTATCTGCTGTGGATATTTTTGGAAGGGTTTTAATACTGACCGCTTAGTATTCTGTCCTATCCTTTCCTATTTAGTTAGAGTGGCCTCTTTTGCTAAATCCTGTTTTCTGCCTGCGTGTGTCTTTCCTCTCCTACTCACAGTCAATTTTCGTGGGGGGCTGCCTATCCTTTGGGGTTCTGCTCTGAGGCAAGGTAGAATTCCTATTTCCATCTATAGGGGTATTTAGTCCTCCGGCTGTGTCGAGGTGTCTAGGGTTTGTTAGGCACACCCCACGGCTACTACTAGTTGCGGTGTTAGTTCAGGATTTGCTGTCAGTACAGTTTCCACCTACTCCAGAGAAAGTTTCATGCGGCTCCAAGGTCACCGGATCATAACACATCGCCCTTGATAAAATAATTTTTTTCTTTTATTAATAATATAAACAAAAAATATTTTTTTCATTTATAAAATTGTTATGTCAGTTTAGCTTGCTGGCTAATAAAGATTGTCTTAAAGTTTATATTTGATTGGCTGTGAACAAATACTAAGGACTAGATAGGGGTATAGAGTAGTATTGTACACCGTGAATTGCCCATATGGCCCCTGTGGTGGGGGCGAGGATACCCGGAGGTGTGTCTACCTTCCCCCCCCCGGGACCATTGGTCTTCGGAAGAAACTCCTGATATGGGTCTGTCCGTGATACTAAGGTAATGGTGTTTTATCCACTACCCCATAATCCTAATACTCAGGTATAATGAACCAAAGTTATAATCTGGCATTAATATTTGATATAAAGAGATTTTTTTTAAAGTATATACTGTTTTTTTGTGCCATTATAGTATTAACAGATGTTATTGTAACAGAGTTTCAGCCATGTATAGTACAGCCGTTGGGAGCTACGCATGCGCAGTATTGTTAATGAACTATGCCACACTAAACATGGCACTGACAAGCGTCCGATTCTTTGTTGTACGCATGCGTGGGAAATATCCGGCGGAATCGACTCTGATTGGCTATGCAGCCAGTGACAGGGGAATGACACACATTGTGTATGCGGTTACACCTTAAACCCGCTGACTATGGCGTGTATGTGCACTTGATACCACTTGATTTATAATAAGCTATATATGCCTTTTTACTGTATGTCTAATTGTCACTGAGCACTTTAAAGCAAACACACTACTTTTAATTGTATAGATAACATGAAGCGCATGAAATGAAAACGATTTCTTATGTATACAAAGATATTGTTTGACTAAAATGTTAATTGCACTTTATTGATATGTACCTCTCTATATATATATGCTTGTATGCACTTGTAGTCCACTGCTTGAGAAAGGTTTTGGAAACCAAAATGTTGCACCATGCCACGTGTGCCCAATAAAGTCCTCTTATATTTTTTGCTAAAACCTGGAGTGCTGTCTTCCATTTTTTTTTGGTCCCTAGATATATATATAGATAGAGAGATATGGGATAGATACAGTAGATGATAGATCTATAGACGATAGATGTATAGATAGATAGATGATATATCTATATATAGATGATAGATATATGGATAGATCGATCTATAGATCTATCATCTATCTATCTATCTACCTATCTATTATCTATCTATCTATTGATCTATCATCTATCTATTATCTATCCCATATCTATCTATCTATCTATCTATAGATCCATCATCTATCTGTAACACCCCAGGTAACCGGTTGTTACAGTGGCATTGCTTTCTGCACGGGGAGAGTGATGTCATGCTTGGAAGCAAGGAAGGATCCATTTAACAGGTATTCATATACATGCAACATGTTCTGAGTCCAGGCCACAAAGGGGAGCTCTGAACCTGAATCTGGAGGAGGAGTTAGTTAGTCTGTGAGAGGAGAGTGAGGAGAGAGGAAGCAGACGGAGGGAGAGAGTTGGAGAAAGGAAAGCTAGGGCCGTGCAGCCACGTGAGGTGCTGCTGATCCTGAAAGGAAAGAAAGGCACAGAACAGTTGTAGAGACAGTGAAGGAGGAAAAGGAGCACAGGAGAATTAAGGAGCTGGAGGGGAGCTGCGACTGGGTTCCCTCCACGCTGAAGCGCAGATACCGGTAGCCGGAATACCGAGGTTGTGGGGGTAATTTCATGCCCCACGGCAGAAAACGGAGAACAGCAGAATGCAAGTCTCCTGTACACCATTAACACCCGAAGGCACAGTAGGACTGAGAGCCCGGCATCATCTGAGAGGCCCTGTAAAAAGGCTCAAGTTATGTTAAATATTAATTATTCTTATTCTCAATTCTGTACTGAACACATTGCCTTTCGCTGACATTACTGTATATATAGCTCAGAGTATAAGTTAACACCATATAGAGAGAACACATGGTTTTGTGGGACATATATATTGCGTCTCTTAGGAGGGTTGGGGCTTGTCACGTGGGGGTCACCTCCTGCTTGCTTCTCCATCATTCTCCATGGACGTCAGACAGCACACAGAAGAAATGAACAACTGGTAGCCATGATGACTTCAGACTTCACACAGACAGATGGCTTTTACCATTCAGGACTTTGGGAAAGATGTGGAACAAACGCTGATAGGAACAAATGGACAATCTGTTCGTAACTATTTCACCTATTTTATGTTTTGTTGCAAAATGGTTTTTCTGTGGACTATACAATAAACCACTCCAATTTTTATGAAAATATCATGACATTTTTTTTTAAGAGTATCGCACCTGGTAAAGAGTCCTGATTAAATAAATGTGCAAAATAAGCATATTTAACATTGGTCAAGCCAGCCAGATTTGATTTTTTTGTGCTATTTTTCGTGAATTTCCTTCTCCTTACACACGGGGGAAGAGCAGAGCTTTGCTAAAGGTCAATTGTGCAAGTTTTCAGGCATTCCACTACAAAACTTCAAGTCACAAGAATCACATAGAGAACCTATGAGTAAGGACTAACAGGTGCCAGATGGATTGACAAGTAGTAGCATTACAAGTGCCAGACGTGCTGAAGACAGACGTGCTGAGAACAGAGCGTTGTTCAACAAAGGAACTTTCAAGGTAAGAAAAATGGATTTAATTAATACGTATGCTAAATCAAGTCACCTGGAATTTTTAAGTTTGTACAAATCTAGTCTTGAAATGTTCTGGCTTAGCATATATGCAGAATGCATGATAGCAAATCTAAAGATAGATTCTAAGCTAAAGTACGCTAAAGAAAAAGATCAATTGAAAAATATTTTACATTTGATTGACGTATTTCATAAGTTTGTTTCAGAGAAATCCAAAAAAGACTGTGTAGAAAGAGTATCAATGGAATGTAGAGATGTTCCCAAGATTGACTGTAATGTGGAGAGTAAACAAGATGTGAGGCACGTGTCTGTAATGGCCACTCAAGGTGACCTTGTGCCTCATGATGTAAAACAAGATGGAAGAAATGTAGAAGGAGACATGAGAACTGATAAAGATGATGTACAAGGAACAGATGTACAAGGGCCACTAAAATAGAAGACGACTCAGAAGCCCAACTCCAAACTAAATCTAGGAAAATCTTGTTAAAATTATGCAAAATCATTCCTGCATATGATGACAAAATCCATGTGTGCAGAAATTCAGAGATATTTGAGAGTTTTGCTGATAAGTTTGATTTGACTAATGAGGAGAAAAATCAAGTAACTTTTTCCAGAAGGTTCTCATTAAAAATGCAGAATGATGAGTTCCATGAAGAAATAACCAATATAGAAAGATTAATAATTTTGATATTATGTGGATTAAAAGAAAATTATCCAAATATTGATATTCTTCTAAAATTGAAGATTGGCCGGAAAGAAAGTACTTTACATTCATGTCCATATTTGAAAGGTTGTACAAAACTGTCATTACAAATTTAAAAAAAATAATCAATGATAAATAATTTTGTAAAGAAATTTGGATTCCTAAATTCTGCATCTCGTGTCATTGCGTCACAAAAAGATTCTTTATTTGAATGTGCGCAATCCCTAGAAAACATGAGAATCTTGAAAGGAAAATATATCGTACTAAGTTTTTGAAAACAGACAGAATTAAATCTTATCAGAAGTCAAAATCATAATGTCCAAAACTGACCCAAAAACAAATATATGAAGTACGAAGAAAATCACAGATTTGTTACAAGCCCTATCAAAAAATTCAGGAGTCCTCCTCTGAAGCTGCACTGAAACAGTTAAAAGCTGATGGGTCAGATCTGTCTGTAAAGATGGCGGAAATTGACAGACAGAAACAGGTGAGCATGGGGGGTGAGCTGAACACTCCACCATCAGAGCTTTTCACAGAATCCATAAATCCAAAAATGACAATTTTCAATAGAGTTTTTCAAGAAATGATTAATAAGGAGTTGGGTATTGGCTAAAAATGTAATTATATTATAAGATGTGTAAATGAGTTATACAATGTATTATTTATTAATATGTAATTATTTTAAACAGTATAATTCTGCAGTTATATATATTCATATAGTATACAGTAAATACTGTAGCATATTTCTATAAGTAATAATAATAATAATCTTTATTTATATAGCACCAACATATTCCGCAGCGCTTTACAGTTTAACAGTTTCAAACACGTAGAGAAATCTCTTCAAATAAGTATCTCTTCAAATAAGTAGAGATTGTATAACTGTATTTTTATATGTATAGTGAAATAATTAAAATTTACTCCAGTAATATTATTTAGAACTACATTAAATACATATATTAAATATATACATATGTATAAGATATTTAAACTATTTTGTTTTTTAAATAAATATGAAATTAACCTTTATCTTTTATTTTTCCTTAGAGTTTTCATTTCAAAGCAGGAATTGAACAAAAAACCTCTTACATGGATTTATGTCTTTATTTACACAGGAAGTTATAATAACTGCATGATTTTATATATATTATTATTATTATTATTTATTTATATAGCACCATTGATTCCATGATGCTTTACATGAGAAGGGGTTACATACAAGTTACAGATATCACTTACAGTAAACAAACTAACAATGACAGACTGATACAGACGGGCGAGGACCCTGCCCTTGCGGGCTTACATTCTACAGGATTATGGGGAAGGAGACAATAGGTTGAGGGTTGCAGGAGCTGTTGGTGAGGCGGTAGCTTCGGTAGTGATGAGGCGGCAGCGGGGTCAGTGCAGGCTGTAGGCTTTCCTGAAGAGATGGGTTTTCAGGTTCCGTTTGAAGGATCCGAATGTGGTTGATAGTCGGACGTGTTGGGGCAAAGAATTCCAGAGGATGGGGGATATTCGGGAGAAGTCTTGGAGGCGGTTGGTTGAGGAGCGAATAAGTGTGGAGGAGAGAAGGAGGTCTTGGGAGGACCGGAGATCACGTGAGGGAAGATATCGGGAGATTAGTTCAGAGATATATGGAGGAGACAGGTTGTGGATGGCTTTGTAGGTCAGTATTAGTAATTTGAACTGGATACGCTGAGGAAATGGGAGCTAATGAAGAGATTTGCAGAGGGGGAAGCAGAGGAGTAGCAAGGAGAGAGATGAATTAGTCGGGCAGCTGAGTTAAGAATGGACTGGAGAGGTGCAAGGATGTTAGCAGGGAGGCCGCAGAAAAGGATGTTGCAGTAGTCAAGGCGGGAGATGATGAGGGCGTGCACAAGCATTTTAGTATATTGACGGTTGAGGAAAGGACGGATTCTGGAGATATTTTTGAGCTGTAGGCGACAGGAGGTGGAAAGAGCTTGGATGTGCAGTTTGAAGGACACCGCAGAGTCAAAGGTTACTCCGAGGCAGCGGACTTCCAGTACGGGGAAAAGCATGATGTCATTGATTGCGATAGATAGGTCAGGTAAGGAAGAGCTATAGGATGGAGGAAAGATGATGAGTTCGGATTTGTCCACATTAAGTTTGAGGAAGTGAGAGGAGAAGAAGGAGGATATGGCTGATAGGCACTCTGGGATTCTGGACAGCAGAGCGGTGACGTCTGGGCCAGAGAGGTAGATCTGAGTTTCATCAGCATAGAGGTGGTACTGGAATCCATGGGACTTTATGAGTTGTCCCAAGCCAAGTGTATAGATGGAGAAGAGTAGGGGTCCTAGAACAGAGCCTTGGGGGACTCCAACAGAGAGAGGGTGGGATGAGGAGGTAGTGTGGGAGTGGGAGACGCTGAATGTGCGGTTGGAAAGGTACGAGGAGATCCAGGATAGGGCGAGGTCTTTGATGCCAAAGGAGGAGAGGATCTGTAGTAAGAAATATATATATTTAACACTTAAAAGAAATAATATATACTAAATTAGTTTTGTGTACTATTAACATTATGCAGATTTTAATCCTATGCATGGTAATAATATATATATATTTACTGCATGGCATTTGACATGTCACAACAGTTGTTTCAGTTTAAAGCTTGTAACCTTAGTAAGAAGAAGGCTTTGAAGCCCCTCAGCCTTTACAAGTCAAAGGTCAAGGTTCTTATTAGTCCTATCTATAGAATATTTTACAAAGTGTTAGGTAATGTGTATTTGGGGAATATTCAAAGAAATATTAAAATATTAAATTTAATAGTTTACAATGCGCATTGATAATTAGGATACAATATTTTGGGTTAATATACATGTATTCTTATTCTTTGCATGTGAAATATGTAGTTTCAACTTCTATGTGTCACAGTCTGAGTGACAGATGACAGATGAGAGTATGAGCAGCTGCTAAGAGTGAACTTAACGTAAGAGTGACTATAACATGGAATGTGTATGTACAGTATAAGAGAGGCCTCATGGTACTCTATGAAATATTATTTACTCAACAACATATATTTCTGTATTTCTTTAGTAATTATTATTTTTTGATTTAGTTAATAGTGAATAAGTGCAATCACACATCAATATGGTTTATCAAGAAAATCTACATTTAGAACATTTTTCCCAAAATGATCATTTTATGGTATTCGGTGTTTTTTTTAATGGTTACATAGATGGGTACACATCTTCAAACAAATATATGGCATAAAGCTGATATGACAGTTATAAAATTAATTATTTTTTTAATTTAGGTTTTTTTTTACAAATGAATTTTTTTCATAAAATAATATTTTTTGATAAGGGGGAAATGTGTTTTTGATCCTGATTGCATCATCACATTTCATCAATACCTCTTCTTCACACATTTTAATAACGAAAAATATTAATAAGATATTATTGGGTATAATAACATTAAGTATTATAAAAGTCATTTTTTTTCTGTAATGAAGGGTATTATATGCAAAGTTGCATAATTTCAATATTTTGGTAATCCAAGGTTATGACAAGTACAAAAAAAATCTAGAGACTGGAAATATTAAAGGAATGTGTTACTGAGACATAACCTCTGCATTTATCATCAACATATAAAGGCCTTAATTTTATTTTTATTCTAATTTTTATTTTTCATTTTTAATTTTTATTCTCACTTAATTTTTATTCTTAATTTTTATTTTTTATCTCAAGAAGAAAAATCAATATTTAATAAAGTAATGTCTAGTACAAGAATATTGCTTCATTAAATATAGTGATCATATGGTTTCATTATAGGAGAAATGTTTCAATTCTGAGTTAAATACAACAATTCTTTCACTCATTCATTCATTCATATATATTATTATTTGGTTCATGGCTATACATTCTTACATATTATTGGTCTAATAAATATAATTTATTATTAAAGTTTTACTAATAAAGATGGAAACACTTGTTACATAAAAGACACACTAACATCTATGGGTTCAAAAAGAAATTACACCTAAGACATAAAAATGTCCTATCATATGAAGAATATGGTTAATAATGTATTATCATTTATTATTATTTTTTTATTTTTCTAAATATGAATTCCATATTAATATTCTGATAATAATTATATGGATATTATTGATTGCTATGGTACGCTGTGACATTACAGGTTATGTAAATTACCAAATTTGGTATAGAATAGGGAATGAAGACTTCAATCAAGATACTGAAGTTACGTTAAATAAGACTTTTCATATTTCTAAATTCAATTGATTCTTAAAAGTTGCAAGAAGAAAAAGCCGCTATCCAGAAGTTCTACAAGGTAACAATGCTATGATTTCTGAATAATAATAGACTGTGTCAATTGCAATTCATCCATCATTGACAATCACAACTGCAGCATCCATCACTGACAACTATGAGTACAGTATCTAAACTGACAACCACAATTGGAGAGGACGATGATCCTATGATGCTAAGATGAACTGTATTATTATGTTTTATCATGTTCCAGTGGTTCCCTATCACCTATAAGACTTCCATGAAAGCTGGTGAACGATAAGGTAATTGTCAGGACACTACAATCTTGACATGTGTCCTGTGCACTAAGGACTGGTTATGGTGCTATGTTTAGCAAGGAAGAGTCAATTTAACCCTTGCTGTGCTGACCAAACACCTGCTCCAAGGCCAGTGCAGATGATATGGAAGGATTCCAGATGATTTCCAAGGCGAGCCAATGTAAGTCCAGGTCTTAAAAAGGTGACACTGCACAGATATTAAAGCTACATTTAATCTATGGACTTTGTTTTCTTATCAACATTTGAATTTATGAACTTTGATTGACACATGACACACGTGGATCGCCCCCAGACACAGGGCCACAGGTTACTCGGTACCGGTCCTTTCTGTCTCAGTTCTGGGGTTGTCACGGTGGCTGGACCCGGTCCATGACCCTGCTAAGGGGAATCCAATAAAAGGTGATAGGAGTCTGTCAAGGTTTCGTGACGCCACCTGTGGTGTTCGGTCAGGATGACCGACGCTGCTTGGGGCCCGCTGGGGTGATGGAATGGCAGCTAGATGGTAAACCTTCCCACAGGTGAAGTATGTCCCCAGGGCTTCCCAGTTATGTAGATGGCGATGGTGTGAGGTGCAGACAATAACGAGGACACAAGGTTGCAGTCTCTTTACCTCTTTACTGAAGACTTCAGGATCCGCAATCCAGAGCACGGTTAACAGGGCTGTCTGAGACTGGCCGGTCCGATGGCACATCCAGAGTTCTCTTTACAGGTGGAAATCGTTGCCTACCAATAGCACCTGTGTGTTGTAGTGCTACCCTGCTGAGAATTCGGTATAGTCCTCACAACTTCTGTTCTAGTTCGTTCATTCTTTCTAGTTCTTTCTCTTTCTTTCTATTTCGTTCCAGATGTTACTAGTTTCTCGTCCCCCAGGTATGTTATGGCTAGGACGCACCCGTATGACGGGAAGGCTCAGAGCTCTTCCGGGACCCTAGAGACGCCCCTCTCCACGCGTTGCCCCCTATGTCTTCGTAGGAAATTTAAGGTAGACAGCCAACCTATAATTAACTGTCCTGCGGAGTTTGAAGTAAGGCATAGAGTCAGTTATTTCCTCGGTGTTCCGGCCACCGGCTATGCGCCTTAGTAGGATGTTGCCGTTCTCGGGGCACGACTCCTACTGGTTCTCCTTTGTGCTTGATCTCGTTTCTCACTGTTCCACAATATCCTTCGCTTCGTATCTCTTTCTTAGGATACCGCCGCAAGGTAGTGCAGGCGTGGTTCCGTAACGTTCTGTTCTGTTCGCTAGGTACCTGCCAGGTTCCCACGCCTGACAGGCACCCCCCTGAATCTTCTCCCTGCAACACCCCCTGCCACGGGATGTTGCCTGAATCCAACCCAGTCAGCTTCTGACTAACTTCCTATCCAACCCCTTGTTTTCCCAGTGTGAGGAGTGGCCCAATAAATAAAGCCTTTTTCTCCCCCTAGTGGCTGGAGTGTGAAGTGTAATGTGCGCTGCTGATACCTGGTCAGTAGAATTCCTTCAGTGCCATCAGACGTACCATCACTCCCCTTAGCGGCAGAGTGTCATACTGCAACGACCAGATCTCTGGGGCGCTGCACACGGTCTCTACAATATCTACATGCTATCATCTATTTCAAAAGAATTATAATAAAGATTGTTTTAAAAGAACCAAGAGGAAGACATCAAGATGAAGACCAGATGACATCAGATGATGATCAGAGCGGAGATGCTTCAATTATGTATAGGGAAGTATAATTATATATTTTATGTGGATATTAGTCACGGCTTACCATAACATGAATTTACATATCATTATGTTATTGAGTACGTATAACAAGTTATTATTATTATTAACATTAAATTATTTTGCCAAAGAAGAAGAAAAGAAGAAAAGAAGATTTTATTAATATGTTTACTTTGAGGGGTTCCAATCAATGTCTGTCACCCTCAAAAGGGGGAATTGTTAAATATTAATTATTCTTATTCTCAATTCTGTACTGAACACATTGCCTTTCGCTGACATTACAAAAGATATTTCTGTATATATAGCTCAGAGTATAAGTTAACACCATATAGAACTTTGGGAAAGATATGGAACAAACGCTGATAGGAACAAATGGACAATCTATTCGTAACTATGTGCAAAATAGTTTCCTACTAATGAGGACAGAGAGAATGTGAGGACCTTGTGTGAGGCCTAAGGCTGGTTTCACACTTGCGTTTTTATCTGCAGCGTTTGTACCGCAAAAAAAGCATGCGTTTTTTTCCCTATGTTTAACATTAAAAACGCGTGCGTTTTTTTTAAACGCGTTTGGTCGCGTTTTTGAACGCATGCGTTTTTTTGCTGCATGCGTCCTTTTTCAGAAATGCAACATGTAGTAAGGCTACTTTCACACTAGCGTCGGAATCTCCCCGTCGCAATGCGTCGGGCAGAGATTCCGACGCTAGCGTTTAACGCACTGCACAATGGGTGCAGCGGATGCATTTCTCCGGCGCATCCGCTGCCCCATTGTGAGGTGCGGGGAGGTGGGGGCGGAGTTCCGGCCGCGCATGCGCGGTCAGAAAAAGCGGTCCGTCGGGAGCAAAAAACGTTACATGTAACGTTTTTTGCTCCCGGCGGTCCGCCACAACACGGCGCAACCGTCGCACGACGGTTGCGACGTGTGGCAAAGCGTCGCAATGCGTCGCTAATGTTAATCTATGGGGCAAAAACGCATCCTGCAAACAACTTTGCAGAATGCGTTTTTTTGCCATAAATGACGCATTGCGACGTCTGGCAAAAAACGCCAGTGTGAAAGTAGCCTAATTTTCAGAGGCCTTTTTTTGACGCAAAAAAAACGCATGCGTTCGTATGCATTTTTTTGCGGCAAAAAATGTATTGGAGTCAATGGAAACGCATGCGTTTTTAAGCACATGCGTTTGGTTGCGTTAAAAATGCATGCGTTTTTATAGAAAAAAACAGAGAACACTGATATGCCACCCCCACCATAAAGGTGATAAAGAGATCCTAACCCTAACCCTAACCCTAAAGGGATCCTAACCCTAACCCTACCCCTAACCCTAACCCTACCCCTAACCCTACCCCTAACCCTAGGGATCCTAACCCTACCCCTAACCCTAGGGATCCTAACCCTAACCCTAAGGATCCTAACCCTAACCCTAAGGGTTAGGGTTAGGATCCTTAGGGTTAGGGTTAGGGGTAGGGTTAGGGTTAGGATCCCTTTAGGGTTAGGATCCCTACCCCTAACCCTAGCTTTTCTGTTTATAGTGGGATTTTTACTTGATTTTGATGATTGGCAGCTGTCACACACTTCTCATCATGCGTTTAAAAAACGCAAACGGATGAAAAAACGCATGTAAATGCGTCAAAACGCCACGTTTTTTTCACCACATCCAAAAACGCATGCGTCTAAAAAACGCAGCGTTTGCACGCGTTTACATGCGTTTTTTCACCATGCGTTTTTTTTTTTAAAAAGTATGCGTTTTAAAACGCAAGTGTGAAACCAGCCTTAGAGGTCTACTGGGTTGATGCTATGGCAGCAGGGAAGGTATAGCTTCCCACAGGTGAAGCTGGGTCCTCAGGGCTCCTGGTTGAGTAGATGAAGATGGTATAGTAAGAAACAGAGGACACAATGTTGCAGTCTCTATACCTCTTTACTGTAGAATTCAGGCAGCCACAGTCCAGGGTACCGGATCACAGGTACTGGTATGGTCTGGTTGGCTTTGAAGCGTATCTGGAATCTCCCTAAGCAGCGTCGGTCACCCCTGACCGAGTACCACAGGTGACATCGGGAACATTTCTTATTCTATTAACCCCTATAAAGTCCTTCCCTTTAATTTGGACGCCAAGGGCCATGGACCGGGTCGCCGCCACCGTGACCACCCCATTAATGACGACCAGACCCGGTGCTGAGTAACCCCTAGGCCCTTGCGGGCACTCTCTATCTATCTATCTATCTATCTATCTATCTATCTATCTATCTATCTATCTATCTATCTATCTATCTATCCATGTGTGTAAACATAAGGCTATGTGCACACGTTGCAGATTATTTGCGGTTTTTTAGCGTTTTTGCGCTATAGAAACGCTATAAAACTGCAAATAATCTGCATACATTAAGCATCCCATCATTTATAATGGAATCCGCAATTTCTGTGCACATGATGTGCGTTTTTCCGCATGAAAAACGCATTGCAGAAAAATAATGAACCTGTTCATTCATTTTGCACTTTTTTTGCGGATTTCCCACTGTCTAATGCATTGGGAAATGTCCGGGAAAAAACGCGCAAAAAACACGCAAAAAACGCGTCAAAACCGCGCAAAAAATGCGCAAAAAAACGCATATGGATTTCATGCGGAAATCTGGCAGAAATGTCCGGATTTCCACAGGAATTTTCTGCATGAATTCCTGAACGTGTGCACATAGCCTTATTGTTCAATGGAGTATATAAATGAAGAGGTTGAACAAGAAATGACATCTCAATTATTTTTTTGGTTAAATAATAGATCTTTATTTAACTTGCAAAAAAACGCATACAAATCTGCTTGAAAAAAACGCATGAAAATCCTAAAAAACATGTGGATTTTTAAATGCGTTTTCTGCCTAGAGATGCAGATTCTGTGCAGAAAATTCCACAGGCAAATCTGCAACCTGTGCATATATCCTAAAGGAGCTGCAGGAATTTCTGGCAAGTACTGGTTGTGCAACATGGGGTTGTTTCTGGAAGCTGCGACTGAGGCTTTAGTCAAGGTGGAGGGAATTATGAACAGCTCCAAATATCAATCAATTTTGTAACAAACATCTTCAAAGCTGAAGGTGAAGAGTAATTTCACTTTTCAGCACAACAACAACCCTAAGGCCAGCGTCACACTAGAGAGTTTTACGGACGTACGAGAGGCGCAAAAACAACGCATTGCACACGGACCAATGATTCTCTATGGGGCAGCTCCTATCTACCGTATATTTCGCAGCCGTATTTTACGGGCTGAGAAAATCGCAGCATGCTGCATTTGTCAGCGTATTGCCCCAAAAATCTACCAATGAAAGTCTATGGGGACGAGAAAAATACAGATTACACACGGACCATCAGTGTGACTTGCAAGAAATACGCACCGATGTTCTATAGAAAAGCCGGTAATTCAGTGCGGTGTACAGTAAAACCCTGACAGGTTAGAATAGAATGGATAGAATAAATGTCTACACATAGTAGAGGTATATATATATATATATATGCCATTGATACAAACATATATAGATGTATATATATTTATATTTAATACAGAGCTAGAAAGCAGAAAAGCCAGTAATTCAATTGCCGGCTTTTGCTTCTCCTTATCAAACCCAACAGGATATGAGACATGGTTTACATACAGTAAACCATTTCATATCCCTTTTTTTTTTTTTTACATATTTCTCACTAATAATGTTAGAAGTGTCTGTGTGCAAAATTTGGTGGCTCTAGGTGTTAAAATAAAGGGTTAAATCACGTGGCATGGGCTTCCGCGCAATTTTCTCCACCAGAGTGGTAAAGCCAGTGACTGAGGGCAGATATTAACATCCTAGAGAGGGACCATGGTTATTGCCCCTCCCCCCCCTGGCTCAAACCATCTGCCCCCAGCCACCCCAGAAAAGGCACATCTGTGAGATGCGCTTATTCTGGCACTTAGCCTCTCTCTTCCCACTCCCCTGTAGCGGTGGGATATGGAGAATAAAGGGTTAATGTCAACTTGCTAATGTAAGGTGACATTAAGCCTGGTTAATAATGGAGAGGTGTCAATAAGACACCTATCCATTATTAATCCAATAGTAATAAAGGGTTAAAAACCCACACACATTATGAATAAAGTATTTGAATGAAATTAATACTCATGGTGTTTGAAAATCTCTTTTGTACACTTAGGGTATGTGTACACGTCAGTATTTCTTGCAGAAATTTCCTGACAAAAAACGGACATTTGTGCCAGAAATCCACATGCGTTTTTTTGTGCGTTTTTTCACGTTTTTTCCCAATGCATTAAATAGCAGGAAAAAGGCAAAAAATCCGCAAACTTAATGAACATGCTGCTTTTTTTACCACGATGCATTTTTTTTCGCGGAAAAAAGCATCATGTGCACAAAAATAGCAGAATGCATTCTAAATGATACGATGCATATGTATGCGTTTTTTATGCGTTTTTATTGCGAAAAAAGCAATTAAACCTTAACGTGTGCACATACCCTTAATCCACCTGAAGACCCTAGTTCTGTAAAAAATAAAACATAAAAAAGCAATAATATCCCATACCTTTCCGGCAACCAGTCATTTCCCACGCTGTAAATCCATCTGAAGGATGCTACAATGCTACATTCCCCTGCATTCCATTCATCCCCCAGTTTTTACAACCAGGAGCGACAGCTGCATTAGCAGGCTCCTGGATGTAAATTTAACCCCTTTAGATGGATTTACAGTGTGGGACATGACTGAACGCTGGAGAGGTATTGGTATGGGATATTGTTGCTTTTTAATGTTTTTTTCTTATAGAACGAGGGTGGATTAAGGTACAATAAAGATTTTCAAACACCATGTGTATTTATTTAATTAAAATACTTTATTCTTAATGTGTGTGTATTATTAACCCTTTACTACTATTGGATTAATAATGTATAAGTGTCTTATTGACATCTCTCCATTTTTAACCAGGCTTAATGTCACCTTACATTAGCAAGGTTACATTAACCCTTTATTACCCCATATCCTACCGCTACTCGGGAGTGGGAAGAGAGAGGCTAAGTGCCAGAATAGGTGCATCTTACAGATGTGCCTTTTCTGGGGTGGCTGGGGGCAGATGTTTTTAGCCGGGGGGCAATAACAATGGTCCCTCTCTAGGCTATTAATATCTGCCCTCAGTCACTGGCTTTCCCACTCTGGCGGAGAAAATTGCGCAGGAGCCCACAACACTTGGAGCCACCAAATTTTGCACACAGACACTTCTAACATTAGTAGTGAGGAATATGTAAAAATATAATGGATATGAAATGGTTTACTGTATGTAAACCATGTCTCATATCCTGTCGGGTTTGATAAGGAGATTGCAAAAGCCGGCAATTGAATTACCGGCATTTAAAGGGAACCTGTCACCCACAGGAATCAGGGGCTTATCTACAGCATTCTGTAATGCTGTAGATAAGCCCCCAATGTATCCTGAAAGATGAGAAAAAGAGGTTAGATTATACTAACCTGGGTGGGCGGTTCGATCCGATAGGTGTCGCGGTCCTCTTCGGGGCCTCCCATCTTCATAGGATGACGTCCTCTTCTTGTCTTCACGCTGTGGCTCCGGCGCAGGCGTACTTTGTCTGCCCTGTTGAGGGCCTCTCTGACCTTTCCCGCAGCGTGAAGAGAAGAGGTCGTCATCGTATGAAGATGGGAGGCCCCACACCGGACCGTGACGCCCATCGCAGCGGGACCGCTCCTGGGTGAGTATAATCTAACCTCTTTTTCTCATCTTTCAGCTTACATCGGGGGCTTATCTACAGCATTCCAGAATGCTATAGATAAGCCTCTGATGCCGGTGGCCTTAGCTCACCTTTGATTTTGGGGGTGACAGGTTCCATTTAAGCTATCTAGCACTGTATGAAATATAAATATATATATATGTGTCTCACTGACATATATATATATATCTACTATATAATTGTCTAAGGGTTACTTCCGTCTGTCTGATATTCATTGGTCGCGGCTTCTGTCTGTTATGGAATCCAAGTCGCTGATTGGTCTCGCCAGCTGCCTGTCAAGGCTACCGCGATCAATCAGCGACGGCCACAGTCCGGCGGAAAAATGGCCGCTCCTTCCTCCCCGCAGTCAGTGCTCGCTCCGTACTCCCCTCCAATCAGCATTCACACAGGGTTAATGGCAGCGTTGACCGCGGTGTAACGCACTCGGTTAACACTGCTATTAACCCTGTGTGACCAACTTTTTACTATTCATGCTGCCTATGCAGCATGAATAGTAAAAAGATCTGTTAAAAATAAAAAAATAAAAAAAATAGTTACATACTCACCTTCCGGAGCCCCCGGATCGAAGTAGCCAGTTACCGATGCTCCTCGCGACGACCCGGTGACCGCTCCATGCATTGCGGTCTCGCGAGATGATGACGTGCGGTCTCGCGAGACCGCTACGTCATCATCTCGCGAGACCGCAATGCACTCTTCAGACTGGAGCGCGCGAGGAGCATCGGTAACCGGCTGCTTCGATCCGAGGGCTCCGGAAGGTGAGTATGTAACTATTTTTTAATTTTAATTCTTTTTTTTTAACAGGGATATGGTGCATACTACGTGACCGGCCAATATACTATGTGACTGGCCAATATAATACGTGACTGGCCAATATACTATGTGGCTGGGCAATATACTATGTGGCTGGGCAATATACTATGTGACTGGGCAATATACTATGTGGTTGGGCAATATACTACGTGACTGGGCAGTATACTATGCAATATACTACGTGGCTGGGCAATATACTACGTGACTGGGCAATATACTGCTACTACGTGACTGGGCAATATACTGCGTGGCTGGGCAATATACTACGTGGCTGGGCAATATACTACGTGACTGGGCAATATACTATGTGACTAGGCAATATACTACGTGGCTGGGCAATATACTACGTGACTGGGCAATATACTACGTGACTGGGCAATATACTACGTGGCTGGGCAATATACTACGTGGCTGGGCAATATACTATGTGACTGGGCAATATACTATGTGACTGGGCAATATACTACGTGGCTGGGCAATATACTACGTGACTGGGCAATATACTATGTGACTGGGCAATATACTATGTGGCTGGGCAATATACTATGTGGGCTGTGCAATATACTACGTGGACATGCATATTCTAGAATACCCGATGCGTTAGAATCGGGCCACCATCTAGTATATATATAGACTGTATATGTTTTTACGAATATTTGAGCCCATGGATCCATTCTATGTCCATTTTGCAAGTCGGCGAGAAAATCTCGCTGTACGGATGTGAGGCCGGCCTAAGAATATCTCAAAATCAACAAACTTATGCTTTCACCAGAAGATCAAAGTTTTGGAATGGCCCAGCCATAGCCGAGACATGATTCCAATGGAAAATCTTTGGGAGACCTGAAGAGGGCGCTATGCACAGAAGATGACCTCACAATCTGACAGATTTGGAGCAATACTGAAAGAAAGTGAATAAACATTGCCACAGTTCATGTGCCATGCTGATAAACTGCTTGTCAAAAATACTTAATGCTGTCATGAATTAAAAGTGCACTTCAACAAAGTATTAGGTTAGGGGTGTGAATATTTATACAATAACATTAGTTTGGTTCTTTAGTTTTCTTTTTCCATCCGAAAACATTTTAGTTTATTTTTCCATTGAATTGTACAGATTTTAAGTGATATTAAAGGTGGAAAATGTTCTGAAATGCTTCTTCTTGGTATGATATTTTTTACATGACAAAAACCTGGCATATTAATGGATGTGTAGACTATTTATATCCACTGTATATGTAACCAATAAACATGACCCACATAACAAACTACAAATTGGCCCCAATAACATCCGACACAGTATTAAAAAATTTATTTTTATTTTTTTTCATATGTACATAAACTTTTCATGGAAACGTTGTGAATTTGACCCCTTATCTGTCAGCTGACATTAGTCTTGCTCACCCGTATTAACATTCTTATAGACAATACAGTTCATGGCATCCCTTTTATACTTGCACTTTATACACCCCATCTATATACTTGTCATTTTGACTTTCTCTATATGACGATGGTTTTTTCTATAACTATTTTGGGTAGATATTATCTATCGTCTCCCTAGTGGTGAAAGCAGCTATGTTAATCCAGAGGTCCTAGGGACAAGTCTAAAAAAAGGAAATAAGTAGAATAACAAAGCCTAATTTATCAAACAAATAATAATACATATAGGGCTGACTATGGATGCTGGCAGTGTATGTATTTTTTTAAATATAAAGGAAGACATAGGAACTTTTGATTTGGTTCTTTTTCTCATAACACTAGCTAACAATCGAAGTCTAATAGCTAGTGTGTGAACTCTGCTGACACCTAGTGGTTACATTTCATTAATACATTATCGAATTCTGACCACTGTTCGTTTATGAGGTTATAACTCTGGAATGCTTCACTGGATCCCAGTGATTCTGACATTGTTTTCTCATGACATATTGTACTTCATGATATTTGTAAAATTTCTTTGATATGACTTGCTTTTATTTGTGAAAAAAGCGGAAATTTGGCGAAAATTTTGAAAATTTTGCAATTTTACAACTTTGAATTTTTATGCCCTTAAATCACAGAGATATGTCACACAAAATACTTAATAAGTAACATTTCCCACATGTCTACTTTACCTCAGCACAATTTTGGAAAAAACATTTTTTTTTTGTTAGGGAGTTATAAGGGTTAAAAGTTGACCAGCGATTTCTCATTTTTACAACACCTTTTTTTTAAAGGACCACATCACATTTGAAGTCACTTTGAGGGGTCTATATGATAGAAAATAACGAAGTGTGACACCATTCTAAAAACTGCACCCCTCAAGGTGCTCAAAACCATATTCAAGAAGTTTATTAACCCTTCAGGTGTTTCACAGGTATTTTTTTAATGTTTTAAAAAAAAATGAGCATTTATCTTTTTTTTCGCAAAATTTTTTATTCAGATCCAATTTGTTTTATTTTATCAAGGGTAACAGGAGAAATTGGACCCCAATAGTTGTTGTGCAATTTGTCCTGAGTACGCTGATACCCCATATGTGGGGGTAAACCACTGTTTGGGCGCATGGCAGAGCTTGGAAGGGAAGGAGCGCCGTTTGACTTTTCAATGCAAAATTGACTGGAGAGCCCCTGATGTGCCTAAACATTGAAACCCCCCACAAGTGACACCATTTTGGAAAGCAGACCCCCTACAGAACTTATCTAAATGTGTGGTGAGCACTTTGAACCCCCAAGTGCTTCACAGAAGTATATAATATAAAGCTGTAAAAATGAAAAATCATATTTTTTTCACAAAAATTATCTCTTCGCCCCCAACTTTTAATTTTCCCAAAGGTAACAGAAGAAATTGGACCCCAAAAGTTGTTCTGCAATTTGTCCTGAGTACACTGATACTCCATATATGGGGGGAACCACTGTTTGGGCGCACGGCAGAGCTCGGAAGGGAAGGAGCGCCGTTTGGAATGCAGATTTAGATGGATTGGTCTGCAGGCGTCACGTTGCATTTGCAGAGCCCCTGATGTACCTAAACAGTAGAAACCCCCCATAAGTGACCCCATATTGAAAACTAGACCCCCAAGGAACTTATCTAGATGTGTTGTGAGAACTTTGAACCCCCAAGTGTTTCACTAAAGATTATAACTCAGAGCTGTGAAAATAAAAAATCCTTTTTTTTCTACAAAAATGATTTTTAGCCCCAATTTTGTATTTTCCCGAGGGTAACAGGAGAAATTGGACCACAAAAGTTGTTGCTCAATTTGTCCTGAGTAACTGGGGGTAAACCACTATGCGCATGACAGAGCTCGGAAGGGAAGGTGTACCGTTTGACTTTTCAACACAGAATTAGCTGGAATTGAGATCGGATACCAGCTGTCACACGCTAAAAGACCCTTTTTATTGCAAAAATAGTTTTTGCGTCACCACATTTTGAGAGATATAATTTTTCAATATTTTGGCCTACAGAATCATGTGAGTTCTTGTTTTTTGCAGGACAGGTTGACTTTTTTATTGGTACCATGATTTTTTTTTATTGCTTTTTATTACGATTTTGGGAGGCAAAATGAACAAAAACCAGCAATTCATGAATTTCTTTTGGGTGGGGCGTTTATACCGCTCCGCGTGTGGTAAAATTGATAAGGCAGTTTTAGGCTATGTGCACACGTTGCGAATTTTGCTGAGGATCCGCAGTGGTTTTGACGCTGCGGATTTGCAGCTGCTTTCCATGAGTTTACAGTACCATGTAAACCTATGGAAAACAAAATCCGCAGTGCACATACTGTGAAAAAAAATTTGCGGAAACGTAGCATTGTTTATTCCGCAGCATGTCAATTCTTTGTGCGGATTCCGCAGCGGTTTACACCTGCTCCATAATAGGAAGCTGCAGATGTAAAACCGCAGGTGGAATCCGCACAAAAAACGCATAAAATCCGTGGTAAATCTGCAGTAAATCCGCAGGTAAAATGCAGTGCTTTTTACCTGCGGATTTCTCAAAACAGGTGCGGAAAAATCCAGAAAGGTTCCATCTATGTGTGCACATACCCTTATTCTTCGGGTCAGTACGATGACAGCGATACCTCATTTATATCATTTTTGTATGTTTTGGCGCTTTTATACAATTAAAATCTATTTTATATAAAAAATAATTGTTTTTGCATTGTTTTATTCTGAGCTATAACTTTTTAATTTTTTCGCTGATGATGCTGTATAGCGGCTCGTTTTTTGCGTGACAAGATGACATTTTCAGCGGTACAATGTTTATTTATATCCGTATTTTTTATCGCGTGTTATTCCACTTTTTGTTCGGAGGTATGATGATTGATAAAGCATTGTTTTTTGCCTCGTTTTTTATTTATCTTTTTACAATGTTCACTAAAGGGGTTAACTAGTGGGACAGTTTTATAGGTCGGGTATTTACAGACGCGGCGATCAGGGCTGCCACTAGAAATTTCGGGGCCCGATATAGGCAAAATTTTCAGGGCCCCTTAAGACTCTGCCCAGGCTCCACCCCAGCCCCGCTTCCACCCCTCGAACTGTCCACAGTCCCACCGCTCTCTCTTGGAAAAACTCCACTTCTCACCTATCACAAATTAACAGTTCCCATCACCAGATCACACATATAGCCGGCAGCTTTTGTTTTGGCCAAAAGATTTTTTAAGCCGCCACCATAACAAGGTAGACACTTTTGGCCGGGCCCTACTCTACTGTAACCTATTAAATATTTGTTAAATATGCAATACAATTTAGGTATATTTTTATTTATTTTTTAATTTTTTAAATGACCAATAATATCACATACAAGGAACAAATACAACACCATGACCAGACCACATATTACCACCAGTGACCGAATAATATCACATACAAGGAACAAATACCACCGCACCATGACCAGACCACATATTACCACCAGTGACCGAATAATATCACATACAAGGAACAAATACCACCGCACCATGACCAGACCACATATTACCACCACAAAGTGACCAAATAGCACATACAAGGGACAAATACCGCAACACCATGTCCAGACCACATATTACCACCACACAGTGACTGAATACTACAATACTGATCAATAATATAAAAAACCCACAATACTATCACTGTTGTGAATTCTGTGGCTGAGTTCACTTCTGTGGTCACAAGTGGTATTGCAGTCTCTGGGCTTCCTCCCTCAGGTGTTTTGGTGAGCTCGTTGGCTGCCTTGCTATTTAGCTCCACCTGAGTCTGTCTTCCTTGCTCCTTGTCAATGTTCCAGTGTTGGATCTGAGCTACTGCATCTTTCCTTGGGCCTGCTGCTCTGCTAGATAAGTGCTTCTAGTTTGTTTTCTGTTTTTTCTGTCCAGCTTGCTATTAACTTTTGCTGGAAGCTCTGAGAAGCAAAGGGGTGCACCGCCGTGCTGTTAGTTCGGCACGGTGGGTCTTTTTGCCCCTTTGCGTGGTTTTCGTTTTAGGGTTTTTGTAGACTGCATAGTTCTCTTTGCTATCCTCGCTCTGTCTAGAATATCGGGCCTCACTTTGCTGAATCTATTTCATTCCTACGTTTGTCTTTTCATCTTGCTAACAGTCATTATATGTGGGGGGCTGCCTATTCCTTTGGGGTATTTCTCTGAGGTAAGTCAGGCTTGTATTTCTATCTTCAGGCTAGTCAGCTCCTCAGGCAGTGCCGAGTTGCATAGGTAGTGATAGGCGCAATCCACTGCTGCTTATAGTTGTGTGAGGAATTGGAGTATATTGTGGAGAAGATTTTGGATTCTCGTGTCTCTAGACGGAAACTCCAGTATCTGGTCAAATGGAAGGGTTATGCTCAGGAAGATAATTCCTGGGTTTTTGCCTCTGATGTCCATGCCCCAGATCTTGTTCGTGCCTTTCATGTGGCTCATCCTGGTCGGCCTGGGGGTTCTGGTGAGGGTTCGGTGACCCCTCCTCAAGGGGGGGGGTACTGTTGTGAATTCTGTGGCTGAGTTCACTTCTGTGGTCACAAGTGGTATTGCAGTCTCTGGGCTTCCTCCCTCAGGTGTTTTGGTGAGCTCGTTGGCTGCCTTGCTATTTAGCTCCACCTGAGTCTGTCTTCCTTGCTCCTTGTCAATGTTCCAGTGTTGGATCTGAGCTACTGCATCTTTCCTTGGGCCTGCTGCTCTGCTAGATAAGTGCTTCTAGTTTGTTTTCTGTTTTTTCTGTCCAGCTTGCTATTAACTTTTGCTGGAAGCTCTGAGAAGCAAAGGGGTGCACCGCCGTGCTGTTAGTTCGGCACGGTGGGTCTTTTTGCCCCTTTGCGTGGTTTTCGTTTTAGGGTTTTTGTAGACTGCATAGTTCTCTTTGCTATCCTCGCTCTGTCTAGAATATCGGGCCTCACTTTGCTGAATCTATTTCATTCCTACGTTTGTCTTTTCATCTTGCTAACAGTCATTATATGTGGGGGGCTGCCTATTCCTTTGGGGTATTTCTCTGAGGTAAGTCAGGCTTGTATTTCTATCTTCAGGCTAGTCAGCTCCTCAGGCAGTGCCGAGTTGCATAGGTAGTGATAGGCGCAATCCACTGCTACTTATAGTTGTGTGAGGATAGATCAGGTACTGCAGTCTACAGAGATTCCACGTCTCAGAGCTCGTCCTATTGTTTTTGGTTATTGCCAGATCTCTGTATGTGCGCTGATTACTGCACGCTGTGTTGCCTGATTGCCAGTCATAACATATCACCATAAGTGCCATTATACACAGGAGATCTGTACTTAGTATGCAATGTCTGTGTACAGGTAATACAGTGATCACTGGTGATATTATACACAGGACCGCTGTATATAATGTATAGGTAATACAGTGATAAACTGATGACATTATACACAGGACCTCTGTATATAGTATACAGTGTATAGTGTCAGTGTACAGGTAGCACACTGACTCACCAGTGACGTAGGTGAAGTCCTTCATCTTTGTTTTTCATCTTTCATCCAGCACAGACCGCCGTCACTTCTTCCAGCGAGGGCTTGTCTCTGCAGGAAATAACACAGTTATCTCGAGCTCCACTTGCAGAATACATTACTTAATTTTTCCCAACTTCTACATTACGCCACATGAAGAAAAAAAGGCGATATAGTATCTGTCAGGAAAACAGGTTTAACATGCAACCAAAACAGCAGACACCAATCTCTGTGAATAAACCTCCAAGCTCCAAATACTATGCTCCTTCAACCTCCATGCAAGGCAGCAGAACTGATCACTGACAACAGCTGTAGTCCAGGCTGGGTCTATATTAAGGAGGAGATTACAAAATCCACTTCAGCTGAGAGACCCAGCTCACAGCAACTCAGCAACAAGGTTAACTCCTGCACTGCTGGCACAAAGCAGCCAGGTCAGAATACAGGAGAAGAGCTTCTGTTCACTGTGTGTGAACGAGGCCCAGAGCGCTGCGGTTCTCTGGAACCTCTCTGTCACGGTAGCCCCGTGACAGTATCACTCTACACAGTAACAGGACCGCCCCCATTTAAAACAGAATACTAAAAAAATAAAATAAATACAGCACTGCAGTAATAATATCCCTTAATTAGCCCCTATGGTAATAATATTCCCCATCCTAGCTCCCTTGTGTCTCATTTCTGGCTTCAGCCATATGTTCTCCCATCCTGCCCTCATGAGTATCCATTCTGCCCCATGTGATGTCCCCATTCTGCCACATCTGTCACCATCATATCCATCCTGCCCCATGATCCTGCATGATCTGTCTCCAACCCTGCCCCATCTGTCTCCAATCCTTCCCCCCAGTGTCTCCAATCATGCCCTGTAGCATGGCTAAAGGGTTTGTGGTCGATGGGAGGTATGTGCCACATAAGTGCCTGATTGCTGTAATGTAGCCCGGAGTATTCCTTTCTTGCACATAATCTTGTATATGTGTTTCAGGACCTGTGGTAATGTCAGACCACATGGCTAATCATGTGATGGGTTACTGGGTGGGGTTAGCTCTTTATAAGACTGGCTAATCCTTTACACAGCAGATATGTGTGGAGGTGAAACCCTCCTGAGTGTGTTACGGCTTCAGGACTGAGCCGGATGAACTGGACACTTGCTTTTCTTTGCCTGAACCAAAGGCCCATTTTGCTTTCTGTTATTTGCCACATGGTTTATGAAGCAATAAACCCAGTGAACTTTAAAGGAACACGTCTCCTGAGTGTCAGCCGTCGCAGCTGAGTGAGTGAAATCCTTACAATTGGTGGAGAATGCAGGCAGCGTTCCCAGCGGAGACGTGAGTTTATTTTTGAATGTCCTAGGTCAAGGCTGTTGCAAGCCAGCAAGCATTGCCGGAGAAAATGGAGGACCTGCTGAAACACTTGGTCCAGATGCAGTCACAGCAGGAGAAAAGGCAGCAAGAGACCAACAGGCTGTTGATGCAGCAGATACAACAGAGCCAGCAGGAGCAACGGCAGAGTCAGCAGGAGCAACGGCAGAGTCAGCAGGAGCAACGGCAGCAGATGCAGCAGAGCCAGCAGGAGCATCAGCAGCAGATGCAGCTTCTGGCAACCGCCATCCAGGGCAAGGCGAGCGCCCCAACCCCAGGTTTGGCTGATGACACCCACGTCCGGAAGACGGTAAGACGCGCATTGCAGAAAATGACTCCCGGGGATGATGTTGAGGCCTTCCTGACGGTGTTTGAGAGGGTCGCTGAGAGGGAAAAACTTCCGCCAGAGCAGTGGGCAGAGGTACTTGCGCCATACCTGACGGGAGAACCCCAGAAAGCGTACTATGATTTGACCTTGCAGGATGCCAAAGAGTATCACAAATTGAAAGCCGAGATTCTCGCACGTTTGGGGGTGACACTGACTGTCAGGGCACAGCGAGTTCACTCCTGGGGCTATCACCGGGACAAACCACCTCGTTCCCAAATGTTTGATCTGTTGCACCTGGTCCAGAAATGGCTGCAGCCAGAATCCTCTGCGCCTGCACAGATGGTAGAACGGGTGATGATGGATCGGTTTGTCCATTCCCTCCCGAGGCCTATACAGTCTTGGGTTGCCCAGGGTAATCCCCAGAATGCCGACGAGCTGATCGGACTGGTTGAGAGATACCAAGGGTTGGAAGGCTCCTTCGGGAGGCAGCCCATGCCGTACTGGGGGTCCCAGAAGGCAGCTGAGTCCCAAAAAGGGGTTGTGCGTCCAAGGTCACAAAGGGCGGGGGAGGTGGTGCCCAAGGTCCCCACGGGTGATATTATTTGTTGGAGGTGCCACAAGCCAGGACATATAGCTGCCCGTTGTTCCCAAACCACTGAGCAGATGGACTGCAGCATGGGACGCCGTTGTTCATACTATGCGTATCCAGCCTGTAGTGTGAACTCTCCATCCAACGAGGGACCTCAAGCGTGTCCCGTAAAGGTGAACGGTCGAGCAGTAACGGCACTGTTAGACTCGGGGAGCCTAGTGACCCTGGTGAGGGCCACTTTTCCTCTCCACCTGCTCCCAGGAAAGAAGGTCGGAGTGCGGTGCATACATGGTGATGCAAAGGACTACCCTATGGCCAGGGTGGACATTGAAACGGCATGTGGCACTGAGTCCCACATAGTCGGCGTGGTTCAGGACTTGTTGCACCCTATAATTATTGGCCGGGATTTCTGTTTGTTTTGGGATTTGTGGGGAAATGGTTCTGAGCTCCCTGGCAGGGAACCAGTGAACCCTGGAAGGGTATCGCCACACCCAGAGGCAGACAGTTTTCCTTTTTGTGTTCTGGTTGGGGATGAGGAGGAAGTATCCCCTACATCTGACATTCTGGAGTTAGAAGTTACCGGTGAAAATTTTGGGACTGCCCAACATAGGGACCCCACTCTGAGGGAAGCCTTTAATAATGTCACAGTTATTGACGGGGTGGTACAGGAGCCGGGGGCAGACACAAGATTTCCCCATTTTCTGTTGAGGGGGAGTTGTTGTACCGTGTCACGAAAATACGGGAGGAGTTGGTAGAGCAGTTGATAGTGCCGGGTCCGTATAGACGGAAAGTGTTGGACATGGCCCATTCACACATCTTGGGTGGACACCTGGGGGTGGAAAAAACGCAGGAACGGGTTGTGCAGAGGTTCTATTGGCCTGGGTGTCACCGGGAAATAGTGAACTATTGCAGGTCCTGCCCTACATGTCAGCTAACTGCTCCTACTCCTCATTTCCGGAACCCCCTTGTGCCACTGCCCATTATTGAGGTACCGTTCGAGAGAATTGCGATGGACTTGGTCGGTCCCTTAGTTAAATCAGCTCGGGGCCATCAGTATATATTAGTCATCCTGGACTATGCCACACGCTATCCTGAGGCAATTCCCTTGAGAAATTCTTCCTCAAAAAGCATAGCCCGTGAGTTGGTCCATGTCTTTTCCCGGACAGGTCTGCCAAAGGAGATCCTGACTGACCAGGGTACACCTTTCATGAGCAAGGTGATGAGGGAGTTATGCAAAGCCCTGAAGATCTCCCAGTTGAGGACCTCGGTGTACCATCCCCAGTCAGATGGCCTTGTTGAGAGGTTTAACAAGACCCTAAAGAGCATGCTGAGAAAAGCTATAGAGAAAGACGGTAGAGACTGGGATTGTCTCTTACCCTATCTGATGTTTTCCATTCGTGAAGTTCCACAGGCCTCCACAGGGTTCTCACCGTTTGAGCTTCTATATGGCCGACATCCACGAGGACTCCTGGATATAGCCAAGGAAACCTGGGAGGCCGAAGTCACACCCCACAGAAGCGTCATTGAGCATGTGGCCCTGATGCAGCAGAGGATTGCAAAGGTGATGCCTATCGTGAAAGAACACCTTCTCCAAGCACAAGAAGCTCAAGCCAGGGTCTACAACCGGTCTGCAAGAGTGAGGCAGTTCAATCCGGGAGACCGAGTTCTTGTGTTAGTTCCAACGGTGGAAAGCAAGTTCTTGGCCAAATTGCAAGGGCCATATGAGGTTGTCGAGAAACTTGGTGAGGTAAATTATAAAATTCACCAACCAGGAAGACGGAAACCATTCCAAGTTTACCATGTCAACCTCATCAAGCCATGGCAAGATAGAGAGCCGACAGCAACTCCATCATTGTTAAGCAACCCAGAAGGTGAGGTTGGAGCGGTTACTATAGCAGAGACGCTATCAAAGACCCAGAAACAGCAGTGCCGGGAGTTACTCCAGAAAAACAGGGACCTGTTTTCAGAATTGCCAGGATACACGAAGGTCATAGAGCACGAGGTCCTAACAGAGCCACATGTGCGGGTGAATGTGAAACCTTATCGTATTCCTGAGGCTCGTCGAGAAGTTATCTCCAAGGAAGTGGAGCGTATGTTGAGGCTTGGGGTCATTGAGGAATCCAAGAGCGGTTGGTCGAGCCCAATTGTCCTGGTCCCAAAACCTGATGGAGAGTGGAGGTTTTGCAACGACTATCGGAAGTTGAATGAAGTCTCCAAGTTCGACGCTTATCCCATGCCCCGTATTGATGAGCTCATCGAAAGGCTTGGGCACGCCAGATATATATCCACCTTGGATTTGACAAAGGGGTATTGGCAGATCCCCATGGCACAGGAAGCCAAGGAGAAGACGGCCTTTTCGACACCTGATGGATGCTTCCAATATGCCCGGATGCCGTTTGGCCTACAGGGAGCTCCGGCGACCTTCCAGAGGGCTATGGATAGAGTCCTTGCACCCCATAAGGCCTACGCTGCTGCGTACCTAGATGATATCGTCATCTTTAGCCCGGACTGGGAGAGTCATCTGGAGAAAGTCCAAGCGGTGTTGGATGCTATAAGAGAGGCCGGATTTACTATAAACCCGAGGAAGTGCGCCTTGGGTAAAGAAGAAGCTAAGTACCTTGGATACATAGTGGGTCATGGAGAAATAAAACCCCAAATCAATAAAGTGGAGGCAATCCAAACATGGCCAAAACCAGTTTCCAAGAAACAAGTTAAAGCCTTCCTGGGAATCGTGGGATATTACAGGAGGTTCATCCCAAACTTCGCCACGATGGCTGCGCCTCTGACTGACCTGCTAAAAGGGACAAAATCAGTAATGGTTAAGTGGTCCGAAGAAACAGAGTCAGCCTTCCAAGAAATGAAAAACGCTTTGTGTAAGCAACCCGTTCTGATGGCCCCAAACTTCAAGAAAGAGTTTATTCTTCAGACAGATGCCTCAGATGTTGGGGTGGGAGCAGTCCTTTCCCAAGAACTACATGGGGAGGAGCATCCTGTTCTCTATCTGAGTAGGAAGCTGTCCTCATCTGAAAAGAACTACTCAGTCGTTGAGAAGGAGTGCTTGGCCATAAAATGGGCAGTGGACACATTGCGGTACTATCTGCTGGGACGTAAATTTAGACTGGTATCTGACCATGCCCCGCTTAGGTGGATGAGAGAAACGAAAGGAAGAAATGCTAGAGTCACCCGTTGGTTCTTAGCCCTGCAGGACTTCAGTTTCCATGTGGAACATAGGGCCGGAAAGCTGCACGGTAATGCGGATGCCCTATCGAGAATCCCTTGTTTAGTGGGGGAAAGTGCCAAGCCCCACGGCTTTAGGCAGAGGGGGGAGGTATGTAGCATGGCTAAAGGGTTTGTGGTCGATGGGAGGTATGTGCCACATAAGTGCCTGATTGCTGTAATGTAGCCCGGAGTATTCCTTTCTTGCACATAATCTTGTATATGTGTTTCAGGACCTGTGGTAATGTCAGACCACATGGCTAATCATGTGATGGGTTACTGGGTGGGGTTAGCTCTTTATAAGACTGGCTAATCCTTTACACAGCAGATATGTGTGGAGGTGAAACCCTCCTGAGTGTGTTACGGCTTCAGGACTGAGCCGGATGAACTGGACACTTGCTTTTCTTTGCCTGAACCAAAGGCCCATTTTGCTTTCTGTTATTTGCCACATGGTTTATGAAGCAATAAACCCAGTGAACTTTAAAGGAACACGTCTCCTGAGTGTCAGCCGTCGCAGCTGAGTGAGTGAAATCCTTACAGCCCCTATATCCATTCGGCCCCCTATGTCTCAAATCATGCCCCCATGTCTCTAATCATGCCCCCTGTGTCTCCAGTCATGCCCTCAGTGTCTCCAGTCATGCCCCGCGTGTCTCCAGTCATGCCCCGTGTGTCTCCAGTCATGTCCCCATGTCTTTCACCCTGCCCTGTGTCTCCAATCATGCCCTATATCTTCATTCTGCCCCTTGTTTCTCATTCTGCCCCATGTCCAGCATTCTGCCTCCATGTCCAGCATTCTGCTCCCCGTGTCCAGCATTCTGCCCCCCGTGTCCAGCATTCTGTCCCCATGTCCAGCATTCTGCCCCGTGTCCAGCATTCCGCCCTGTGTCTCACAGTCTGCCCCCCATGTCCAGCATTCTGCCCCACGTGTCCAGCATTCTGTCCCCGAGTCCAGCATTCTGTCCCCATGTCAACCATTCTGTCCCCATGTCAACCATTCTGCCCCGTATCTAGCTTTCTCCCCCGTATCCAGCATTCTGTCCCCGTGTTCAGCATTCTGCCCCCGTGTCCAGCATTCTGCCCCCGTGTCCAGCATTCTGCCCCCGTGTCCAGAATTCTGCCCCATGTCCAGCATTCTGCTTCTGTGTCCAGCATTTTGCCCCCGTGTCCAGCATTCTGTCCCCCTGTCCAGCATTCTGTCCCAGTGTCTCACAGTCTGTCCGGGCCCCCCAGATTGTTCCTCTCAATAAAAAAACAAAAAAAAACAAGTTCTTTTTACCTGGCCGCACCCGTGCGGCGAAGCTCCCTTCACGCAACTGAAGCGCGCACTCGCCAGCGACTGACAATGACATCAGACGTCGGCGACGTGCGCGCTGCTAAGGGCCTGGTTTAGCCTGCGGGTAGGGGCCTGGTGAGTAGCTGAGAGGGGGCTCGATGCGGGCCTCCTCTGCCCACTGGGCCCCATACGCCAGTCAGGGCAGTAATGCGGCGATACTTAAAAAATTTATTTTTCTTTATTTAGGAATTTAAAAAAATATATTTTTACACAGTATAATATTTTTTTTTTACTTTATTTACATTGTCCCAGGGAGCGACATCACTGTATAAAGTCAGATCGGTGATCTGACACATTGCACAGCACTGTGTCAGATCAGCGATCTGACAGGCAGTGAAGGAGGCTTCTCAGGTCCTGCTCTCAGCAGGTAATGACAAGCCACCTCCCTGCAGGACCCGGAAGGACCCCACGGCCATCCTGGATCCGGGGGCCTGCAGGGAGGAGACCCTCGGAACAACGCGATCATATCGTGTTGTTCTGAGGGTCTCAGGGAAACACGCAGGAAGCCCCCTCCCTGCGCCATGCTTCTCTATGCCACTGGAATGCTGCGATCTTGTTTGATCGCAGTGTTCCGGGGGTTAAGGTGCCGGGAGCAGTCCGTGACCGCTCCTGGCACTTAGTGCCAGGTGTCAACTGTGAAAATCAGCTGACACCCAACCACGATTGGCCGCAGACCACCTGTGTGCGGGGCCAATCGGCTTCGACGTTCTATCCCGTCCATGGTCATACGGGCCCAGCCCACATGGACAAAATAGTATGTCAGATGTCAGAAAGGGGTTAAAGGGGTGGTCTGAAGGTAAAGTAATTTACTATCTATTTGATGCTATAGTCTAAGCTATTTTGTAATATACTTGCTTTAACCCCTTCACCCCGAGTCTGTTTTCACCTTCATGACTGGGCCAAATTTTACAATTCTGACCACTGTCACTTTATGTGGTAATAACTCTGGAACACATCAACAATATCCCACTGATTCCAAGAATGTTTTTTTCATGACATATTGTATTTTATGATAGTGGCAAAAAATGTCTTTGATATGACTTGCATTTATTTGTGAATAAAAATAGAAATTTGGTAAACTTTGTGCAATTTTAAAACTTCTAATTTTTATGCACTTAAATAAAAAAGTCAAATCACACAAAATCTACTATATAATTGTCTAAGGGTCACTTCCGTCTTTCTGTCCTTCTGTCTTTCTGTCTGTCACGGATATTCATTGGTCGCGGCCTCTGTCTGTCATGGAATCCAAGTCGCTGATTGGTCTCGCCAGCTACCTGTCATGGCTGTCGTGACCAATCAGCGACGGCCACAGTCCGATTAGTCCCTCCCTACTCCCATGCAGTCGGCGCCCGCTCCATACTCCCCGCAGTCACCGCTCACACAGGGTTAATGCCAGCGGACCGCGTTATGCCGTGGGTAACTCACTCCATTACCGCCGCTATTAACCCTGTGTGACGAAGTTTTTACTATTGATGCTGCCTATGCAGCGTCAATAATAAAAACATCCAATGTTAAAAATAATTTAAAAAATAACAAATCATTATATACTCACCTTTCGCGATGCTCCGGTGACCTCCGGCAGGTTCCGGTGCCATGGATGGTATGGGACAAGGACCTGCCATGACGTCACGGTAATGTGACCGCGACATCATCACAGGCCCTGCGCGCCTGCGCGAGAACGACCTGCCGTCACGTCACGGTCATGTGACCGCGACGTTATCACAGGTCCTGAGCGCCTGCGCGAGAAGGACCTGCCATGACATCACGGTCATGTGACCGCGACGTCATCACAGGTCCTGCGCGCCTGCGCGAGAATGACCTGCCATGACGTCACGGTCATGTGACCGAACTACAAGGGGCCCTCGGAAGGTGAGTATATGTTTATTTTTTATTTTTTAACCTGTGACATACGTGGCTGGGCAATATACTACGTAGCTGGGCAATATACTACATGAATGGCCAATATACTACGTGGCTGGGCAATATACTACATGGCTCTGTGCTGTATACCACGTCACTGGGCAATATACTACGTAACTGGGCAATATACTACGTAACTGGGCAATATACTACGTGGCTGGGCAATATACTACGTCACTGAGCAATATACTATGTAACTGGGCAATATACTACGTCGCTGGGCAATATACTACGTGGCTGGGCAATATATTACATGGCTGGGCAATATACTACGTGGCTGGGCAATATACTACGTGGCTGGGCAATATACTACGTGACTGGGCAATATACTACGTGGCTGGGCAATATACTACGTGGCTGGGCAATATACTACGTGACTGGGCAATATACTACATGACTGGGCAATATACTACGTGGCTGGGCAATATACTACGTGGCTGGGCAATATACTACGTGGCTGGGCAATATACTACGTGACTGGGCAATATACTACATGGCTGGGCAATATACTATGTGGCTGGGCAATATACTACGTGGCTGGGCAATATGCTACGTGGACATGCATATTCTAGAATACCCGATGCGTTAGAATCGGGTCACCATCTAGTAGTTAATAAATAACATTTTCCACATGTCTAATTTACATCAGCACAATTTTTGAAACATGATTTTTTGTGTTAGGAAGTTATAATGGTTAAAAGTTAACCATTGATTTCTCCTTTTTTCAACAAAATTTACAAAATAATTTTTTTAGGAACCACCTCACATTTGAAGTGACTTTGAGGGGGTCTACATGACTAAAAATACCCAAAAGTGACACCATTCTAAAAAGTGCACCCTTCAAGGTGCTCAAAACCACATTCAAGAAGTTTACTAACTCTTCAGGTGCTTCACAGGAATTTTTGGAATGTGGAGCAAAAAATGAACATTTAAGTTTTTGTCACAAAAATTTTAATTTAGACCCAAACTTTTTATTTTTTTGCAAGAGTAACAGAAAAAATGGACCCCAAAATTTGTTGTGCAATTTCTCCTGAGCATGCCGATACCCAATATGTGGGGGAAATATACTGTTTTGGTGCACAGCAGGACTTGGAATGGAAGGGGCACCATTTGACTTTTTGAATGCAAAATTTGGCGGAATAATTAGTGGATGCCATGTTGCTTTTGGAGAGCTCCTTATGTGCCTAAACAGTGGAAACCCCCCACAAGCGACACCATTTGGGAAACTAGATCCCTTAGGGAACTTATCTACAGGGTGCGCCATTTATATGGATACACCTGGGTGGGCTATTTATAAAGTTGCATCCAAAATGGCTGACTTCAAAATGGCCGCCATGGTCACCACCCATCTTGAAAAGTTTTCCCCTCCCATATACTAATGTGCCACAAACAGCAAGTTGATATCACCAACCATTCCCATTTTATTTAGGTGTATCCATATACATGGCCCACCCAGGTGTATCCATATAAATATCTCACCATGTAGACGTGTGCTTCAGGTGCTGAAGTTTATAACATTAAGCCATGAAAATAAAAAAAAAGCACATTTTTTTAGCCCTAAATTTTACAGTTTCACAAGGGTAACAAGAGAAATTGATCCATACAAAGTGTTGTGCAATTTCTCCTGAATATGCAGATACCCCATATGAGGGGGTAAACTACTCTTTGGGAGCATGGCAGGGCTCAGAGAAGGAGTAACGTTTTGGAACGCAGACTTTGATGGAATGGTCTGCTGCTGCCATGTCTTGTTTTCAAGAGCCCCTGTTGTGCCTAAACAGTGGAAACCCCCCACAAGTGACACCATGTTGGAAGCTAGACCCCTCAAGGAATGTATCTAAATGTATGGTGAGCACCTTGAACCTCCAGCTGCTTCACAGAAGTTTACAACGTAGAGCAATGAAAATAAAAAAAATAAACATTTTCAAAATGATTTTTTTCCTACAGAAATGTTATTTTAGCACCATTTTTTTTTAATTTTCAGAAGGATATCAGGAGAAAATGGACCCCAAACTTTGCTGTGAAATGTCTCCTGAGTATGCTGATACCCCATATGTGGTTGAAACTATTTTTGAGGCACAGTGAAAAGCTCAGAAGGGAAGAAGCGCCATATTGTAGTTCACATTTTGCTGGACTGGTTTGAGGGTGCCATGTCACATTGGCAGAGCCCCTTGAGATGGCAGAAAAGCAGAACCCTCCATAAGAGACCCCATTTTACACCTCTTAATGAATTCATCTAAGGGTGCCGTGATCATATTGACACCACAGGTGTGTCACAGAATTTTATACAAATTAAAAAATATATATATTTTTACCACCAAAATTTTGTTTTAGCCCCAGATTTTACATTTTCACAGGGGGAAATGGGTAAAAATGGCACGAACATTTGTTCCATAATTTCTGTTGAATGTAGAAATACCCCAACTGTGGCTTTACAGTACTTCTTAGCCGTACGGCGAGACTCGGGAGGGACGGAGGGCTATTTGCAAATAGGACTTCATCCTTCACAAGTCTTGCCATATGTCTAAGCATAACTTTTATACAGGAGGCATCCTGGAGCAAAGACTTTTCTATAATAGTTTGCGGACTCCATATACAGAGCCCCTAAGCGCTAGAAGAGCAGAATCCCTCCTCGTGTGACCCCATTTTGGAAATTTTACTCCTTTGGAAAAGTATCTATAGGTGTCGTGAGACTCGTGACAATTTTGACTCCACAAGTGTTTCCAGAAACAAGCACCAGTGGATGATGCTGAGTGAAAATTGCAAAATGCCATTGTAGTGACCAGTATGATGAAATGACCAGTACACTGTGCCCAGCTCATGCTTCTGGAGATATGCATCTGGATCGCCCCCAGACACAGGGCCACGCGTTTCGGTACCGGGCCTCTCTGGTTCGGTTCTGAGGCTGTCACGGTGGCTAGACCCGGTCCGCGACCCTGCTAAGGGGCGTCCAATGAAAGTAGTGGAACAGTCTGTCAGGGGTTCGTGACGCCCCCTGTGGTGTTCGGTCAGGGTGACCGACGCTGCTATGGGGTCCGCTGGGGTGATGGAATGGCAGCCGGATGGTATAACTTCCCACAGGTGAAGTATGTCCCCAGGGCTTCCCGGTGGTGTAGGTGGCGATGGTGTGAGGTGCAGTCAATAACGAGGACACAAGGTTGCAGTCTCTTTACCTCTTTACTGAAGGCTTCAGGATCCTCAATCCAGAGTACGTTTAACAGGGCTCTCAGAGACCGGCCGGTCCGATGGGCACATCCAGAGTTTCCTTCACAGATGGAAATCGTTGCCTACCAATAGCGCCTGTGTGTTGTAGTCCTATCCTGCTGAGCATTCGGAATAGTCCTCACAACTGCTGTTCTCGTTCGTTCGTTCTCTACAGCTCTCTCTCTCGTTCTTTGGTTCCAGATGTTACTAGTTTCTAACGTCCCCCAGGTATGTTATGGCTAGGACGCCACCCGTATGACGGGAAGGCTTGGAGGTCTTCCGGGACCCTAGAAACGCCCCTCTCCCAATGTTGCCCCCTATGTCTTCGTAGGTGTAGTAAGGTAGACAGCCAACCTATGACTAGCTGTCCAGCGGAGTTTGAAGTAAGGCCTGAAGTCAGTTACTCCTACGGTGTTCCGGCCACCGACTACGCGCCTCAGTAAGATGTTGCCTCTGTCTCTCTCGGCAAGACTCTTACTGGCTCTCCTTTGTGCTTGATCTCGTTTACACTATTCCACAATATCCTTCCCTTCATGTCTCTTTCTTAGGATACCGCCGCAGGGTGTGCAGGCGCGGTTCCGTTACGTTCTGCTCTGTTCGCTAGGCACCTGCCAGGTTCCCACGCCCGACAGGGGCCCCCCTGTGCCTTCTCCCTGCAACACCCCCTGCCACGGGATGTTGCCTGGTTCCAACCCAGTCAGCTTCTGACTAACTTCCTCCCCAGCCCCTAGTTTTACCAGTGTGAGGAGTGGCCCAATAAATAAAGCCTTTTTCTCCCCCTAGTGGCCGGAGTGTGAAGTGTAATGTGTTCTGGTGATACCTGGTCAGGAGAACTCCTTAGTGCCATCAGACGTACCGCCACTCTCCTTAGCGGCAGAGTGCCATACTGCAATGACCAGGTCTCTGGTGCGCTGCACATCCGTGAATTAGGCGGGCTCTCATCACTACAGAAATGCCAAGCATTTGTACGTGGAAGACATACCATTTTGTAATGCAATCAGGTGTTATTGGACCCAATGCTGCTAGATCATTTAGAAATCCTCAGTGGTAACCTATAGGGGTGTTTCAGTGCAGAGCATCCACAGATTTGAAGACTCTGGGAAACTTACCAGAGTCTTATAGCTATAATTTATGCCCTGTCCTTGGTTTTATTTTGTAAAAATAATAATTTTTACACACTGACATAATTTACACATGTATTTTTTTGTTAGAGCACTCTCCATTTGCGCAACAGGCTGCATATGGAAAGGGCACCAACCAGCACCCTGACCAACAAGTCATTGTGCTAGTTCACATGAGGAATTTCCCACATGGAGAAAAAAGATAACGTGCGCTGATGTAAGAGCACAAGGAGCTGGAAATGGGCCCTGTCATATCTGCAATTTGTGGATGTGAACAGCCAGAGAAAACACACGTCTGTATGAACTTACAGTGCCTTGTGAAAGTATTCGGTTCCCTGGAACTTTTCAACCTTTTCCCACATATCATGCTTCATACATAAAGATACCAAATGTAAATTTTTGGTGAAGAATCAACAACAAGTGGAACACAATTGTGAAGTTGAACAAAATTTATTGCTTATTTTAAATTTTTGTGGAAATTCAAAAACTAAAAAGTGGGGCCTTTATGGAAGAGTGGCAAGAAGAAAGCTATTTCTCAAAGATATCCATAAAAAGTATAATTTAAAGTTTGCAACAAGCCACCTGGGAAACACACCAAACATGTTGAAAAAGGTGCTGTGGTCAGATGAAACCAAAATAGAACTTTTTGGCAACAATGCCAAACGATATGTTTGGCATAAAGGCAATACAGCTCATCACCCTGAACACACCATCCCCACTGTCAAACATGGTGGTGGCAGCATCATGGTTTGGGCCTGCTTTTCTTCAGCAGGGACAGGGAAGATGGTTAAAATTGATGGGAAGATGGATGGAGCCAAATAAAGAGGACCATTCTTGAAGAAAATCTGTTTGAGTCTGCAAAAGACTTGAGACTGGGACGGAGATTTGTCTTCCAACAAGACAATGATCCCAAGCATAAAGCAAAATCTACAATGGAATGGTTCATAAATAAATGTATCCAGGTGTCAGAATGGCCAAGTCAAAGTCCAGACCTCAATCCAATTGAGAATCTGTGGAAAGAGCTGAAAACTGCTGTTCACAAACGATCTTCATCAAATCTCACTGAGATCGAGCTGTCTCTCGATATACAAAACTGATAGACATACCCCAAGCGACTTGCAGCTGTAATCGCAGCAAAAGGTGGCGCAACAAAGTATTACGTTAAAGGGGCCGAATAATATTGCACGCCCCACTTTTCAGTTTTAGATTTTCCACAAAAATTTAAAATAACCAATAAATTTCGTTCAACTTCACAATTGTGTTCCACTTGTTGTTGATTCTTCACCAAAAATTTACATTTGGTATCTTTATGTTTGAAGCATGATATGTGGGAAAAGGTTGAAAAGTTCCAGGGAGCCGAATACTTTAGCAAGGCACTGTAAAAGGGGCAAAAAAAGCATCTTTTAGTGTGCGACAGCAGCCAAACATAAAACCCGATATAAATCTGGTATCCCTGTAATCGCACCGACCCAAAGAATAAAGGCACCTAATCACTTATACTGCATGAGGAACGTCGTAAAAAAATAAATAAAACCAATTCTTTACTTGTTGTTTTTTAATTTAACCTCCCAAAGATCGCAGTAAGGCTCAGCGCACATTTATCCTGCGCTCTGTGCTGAGCCCTTACACCAGAGTTTCCAGATAAATCTCTGAAATACGTGATTCAGACAGAACCCCTAGCAGAAGATTCCTTATAATGAGACAAAAGGAGGCACTGTGGATGCTGTCTGACCTGTGATCCAGCAGTTGAAGCGTGCATAAAAGCGCAATATGCCCCAGTTTAGTGCACTTCTGAAAAGAAGGACACCGCTGAACACAGGCCAGACGGAGTCCACAGTAACTCTGCTGCCTCGCTACAGTGAATTGATCCCTCTGGGGTTTTAATCTGAATCATGCCACTTGGAGATTTAGATGGCAACCTGATGTGATCCCCACTCAGATCCATCATCTGTTAACGGAAATATAGGGGGCTTCCATGTTACTGGTAGCACAAAAGGCTCTTGAAAAGCGAAATGGCTCCTCACCCGCCAAAAGAAATTCAGCAAATTCTCTGCTCCCAAATCCAAATGCTCCCCCTCGCTGCACTGTGCCTGAAAAGTAGTTGCCGACTACATGTAGGGTATTGGCACACTCGGGAGAAATTGTACAAGAAACTGAGGTCCATTTTTTCCAATTAGCCCTTTAGAAAAATTAAAAACTTGGGACTAAAACAACATTTTAGTGTTAAAAATGTAATTTATTTCTTCACCGTACAATGGTATAAAATTCTGTGAGGCACATGTGGTGTCAATATGATCACTGCAACCCTAGATGAATTCATTGGAGGTGTAGTTTGTAAAATCAGGTCACTTATGGGGGTTTCTGCTATTCTGGCACCTTAGGGGCTATGCCAATATACTATGGCACCCTCAAAACACACCTCACCATCTTCCCTTCTGAGTTTTGCATTGTGCCTCAAAAGTAGTTTTTGACCACATATGGGGTATTGGTGTACTCAGGACAAATGTCACAACAAATTTTGGTTTCTATTTGTTCCTCCTATCTAGTGAAAATGAAAAAAATTGAGACTAAAACAACATTTTTGTGGGAAAAATAAAATGCTTTCATTTTCACAGTTCAGTGTTGTAAAATTCTGTGAAGCACCTGTGGGTCCAAAGGCTTCACCACACATCTGGATAAATAGTTTCCAAAATGGTGTCACTTGCGGGGGGTGGTGGTGGGGGGGGGGTGGGGGGGGGGTGGGGTGGATGGGAGGGGGTGTCCACTGTTTAGCCACATCTGTGGCTCTTCAAATGCGACATGGTGTCCGCTATTGAGACCAGCTAATTTTGCGTTCAAAAAATCAAACAGTGCTCCTTCCTTTTCGGGTCCTGCCGTGCGCCCAAACAGTAGTTTTCCCCACATATGGGGTATTGGCGTACTCAGGAGAAAGTGCACAACAAATTTTGGGGCCCATTTTCTCCTGTTGCCCTTGTGAAAATAAGAAATGTCGGTCTAAAGTAGAATTTGTGTGAAAAAATGTTGAATGTTCATTTTTTTCCTTACACATTGCATTAATTCCTTTGAAGCAGCTGAAGGGTTAAGCGTTAAGGTTTAAGGGCATAAAACTAAGTTTGAAAATTGCTAAATTTTCACCAAATTTCTTTTTTTTTTTTTTACAAATAAACACAAGTCATATCAAAGAAAGTTTACCAGTATCATGAATTACAATATGCCATGAGAAAACAATGTCAGAATCAGTGGGATCCATGGAAGCGTTACAGAGTTAAAACCACATAAAGTGAGTAGTCAGAACTGTAAAAATTGGCCTGATCAGGAAGGTGAAAACAGCCTTTTGGTTGAAGGGGTTAACTCATATGGCAAATGCCGTAAAGAAATAAAGATTGCACCTCCCCCGTTACATGCAATAAAAAACATCAGATTTACTCCAAAATGATACCATTAAAATCTACAACGAGACCACAACCCCCCGACCTCATACAGCGCCATGGAGACAAGAATAAAAGATATGAGCATCGGTGACCCAACGCTCTCCAGGAGCCCAACTCAGCCTGGCAGCCTGGCTGACCACTGGCCCAACCTGCCTGAGCTCCACTGCCACTATAAGAGGCAGCACTGGCAAAATGTATGGTAAAGAGCTTATAAATGGGCTGACGCCTAGGAGACCGGCCACCTCTAAGCTGGAAATCTTGACAACGTGCGGGACACTGAAGAAGTGGTGGCCCCTCCGATCCTGAGAACATGGAGGACTTGTAATAAGAGGTAAGGAGTAGCATCGCTGGTACAAGCCCCTCGGAACGTCCCCCATTATATGAGGTCAGACAACTCCTTTAAGACACTAAAATAATAAAAATTGGAGAAGTTTGGTATCGCCGTGACGGGAGAAGTTTGGTATCGCCGTGACGAGAGAAGTTTGGTATTGCCGTGAAGGAAGAAGTTTGGTATCGTCGTGACGGGAGAAGTTTGGTATCGCCGTGACGGGAGAAGTTTGGTATCGCCGTGACGAGAGAAGTTTGGTATCGCCGTGAAGGGAAAAGTTTGGTATCACCGTGACGAGAGAAGTTTGGTATCGTCGTAACGGGAGAAGTTTGGTATCGCCGTGACGGGAGAAGTTTGGTATCGCCGTGACGAGAGAAGTTTGGTATCGCCGTGAAGGAAGAAGTTTGGTATCGTCGTGACGAGAGAAGTTTGGTATCGCCGTGACGGGAGAAGTTTGGTATCGCCGTGACGAGAGAAGTTTGGTATAGCCGTGAAGGGAGAAGTTTGGTATCGTCGTGACGGGAGAAGTTTGGTATCGCCGTGAAGGGAGAAGTTTGGTATCGTCGTGACGGGAGAAGTTTGGTATCGCCATGACGGGAGAAGTTTGGTATCGCCGTGGCGAGAGAAGTTCGGTATCGCCGTGACGGGAGAAGTTTGGTATCGCCGTGACGGGAGAAGTTTGGTATCGCCGTGACGGGAGAAGTTTGGTATCGCCGTGACGGGAGAAGTTTGGTATCGTCGTGACGGGAGAAGTTTGGTATCGCCGTGACGGGAGAAGTTTGGTATCGCCGTGACAAGAGAAGTTTGGTATCGCCGTGAAGGGAGAAGTTTGGTATCGTCGTGACGGGAGAAGTTTGGTATCGCCGTAACGGGAGAAGTTTGGAATCGCCGTGACGAGAGAAGTTTGGTATCGCCGTGAAGGGAGAAGTTTGGTATCACCGTGACGGGAGAAGTTTGGTATCGCCGTGACGGGAGAAGTTTGGTATCGCCGTGACGGGAGAAGTTTGGTATCGCCGTGACGGGAGAAGTTTGGTATCGTCGTGACGGGAGAAGTTTGGTATCGTCGTGACGGGAGAAGTTTGGTATCGTCGTGACGGGAGAAGTTTGGTATCGCCGTGACGGGAGAAGTTTGGTATCGCCGTGACGGGAGAAGTTTGGTATCGCCGTGACGAGAGAAGTTTGGTATCGCCGTGACGGGAGAAGTTTGGTATCGCCATGAAGGGAGAAGCTTGGTATCGCCGTGAAGGGAGAAGTTTGGTATCGCCGTGACGGGAGAAGTTTGGTATCGTCGTGACGGGAGAAGTTTGGTATCGCCGTGACGGGAGAAGTTTGGTATCGCCGTGATGGGAGAAGTTTTGTATAGTCGTGACGGAGGTTTGGTATCATCGTGACGGGAGAAGTTTGGTATCGCCGTGACGGGAGAAGTTTGGTATCGTCGTGACGGGAGAAGTTTGGTATCGCCGTGACGGGAGAAGTTTGGTATCGCCGTGACGGGAGAAGTTTGGTATCGCCGTGACGAGAGAAGTTTGGTATCGCCGTGACGGGAGAAGTTTGGTATCGCCATGAAGGGAGAAGCTTGGTATCGCCGTGAAGGGAGAAGTTTGGTATCGCCGTGACGGGAGAAGTTTGGTATCACCGTGACGGGAGAAGTTTGGTATCGCCGTGACGGGAGAAGTTTGGTATCGCCGTGACGGGAGAAGTTTGGTATCGCCGTGATGGGAGAAGTTTTGTATAGTCGTGACGGAGGTTTGGTATCGTCGTGACGGGAGAGGTTTGGTATCGCCGTGACGGGAGAAGTTTGGTATCGTTGTGACGGGAGAAGTTTGGTATCGCCGTGACGGGAGAAGTTTGGTATCGCCGTGACGGGAGAAGTTTGGTATCGCCGTGACGGGAGAAGTTTGGTATCACCGTGACGGGAGAAGTTTGGTATCGCCGTGACGGGAGAAGTTTGGTATCGCCGTGACGGGAGAAGTTTGGTATCGCCGTGATGGGAGAAGTTTTGTATAGTCGTGACGGAGGTTTGGTATCGTCGTGACGGGAGAGGTTTGGTATCGCCGTGACGGGAGAAGTTTGGTATCGTTGTGACGGGAGAAGTTTGGTATCGCCGTGACGGGAGAAGTTTGGTATCGCCGTGACGGGAGAAGTTTGGTATCGCCGTGACGAGAGAAGTTTGGTATCGCCGTGACGGGAGAAGTTTGGTATCGCCATGAAGGGAGAAGCTTGGTATCGCCGTGAAGGGAGAAGTTTGGTATCGCCGTGACGGGAGAAGTTTGGTATCGTCGTGACGGGAGAAGTTTGGTATCGCCGTGACGGGAGAAGTTTGGTATCGCCGTGATGGGAGAAGTTTTGTATAGTCGTGACGGAGGTTTGGTATCATCGTGACGGGAGAAGTTTGGTATCGCCGTGACGGGAGAAGTTTGGTATCGTCGTGACGGGAGAAGTTTGGTATCGCCGTGACGGGAGAAGTTTGGTATCGCCGTGACGGGAGAAGTTTGGTATCGCCGTGACGAGAGAAGTTTGGTATCGCCGTGACGGGAGAAGTTTGGTATCGCCATGAAGGGAGAAGCTTGGTATCGCCGTGAAGGGAGAAGTTTGGTATCGCCGTGACGGGAGAAGTTTGGTATCACCGTGACGGGAGAAGTTTGGTATCGCCGTGACGGGAGAAGTTTGGTATCGCCGTGACGGGAGAAGTTTGGTATCGCCGTGATGGGAGAAGTTTTGTATAGTCGTGACGGAGGTTTGGTATCGTCGTGACGGGAGAGGTTTGGTATCGCCGTGACGGGAGAAGTTTGGTATCGTTGTGACGGGAGAAGTTTGGTATCGCCGTGACGAGAGAAGTTTGGTATCGCCGTGACGGGAGAAGTTTGGTATCGCCGTGACGAGAGAAGTTTGGTATCGCCGTGATGGGAGAAGTTTGGTATCGCCATGAAGGGAGAAGCTTGGTATCGCCGTGAAGGGAGAAGTTTGGTATCGCCGTGACGGGAGAAGTTTGCTATCGCCGTGACGGGAGAAGTTTGGTATCGCCGTGACGGGAGAAGCTTGGTATCGCCGTGAAGGGAGAAGTTTGGTATCGCCGTGATGGGAGAAGTTTTGTATAGTTGTGACGGAAGTTTGGTATCGTCGTGACGGGAGAAGTTTGGTATCGCCGTGACGGGAGAAGTTTGGTATCGTTGTGACGGGAGAAGTTTGGTATCGCCGTGACGGGAGAAGTTTGGTATCGCCGTGACGAGAGAAGTTTGGTATCGCCGTGACGGGAGAAGTTTGGTATCGCCGTGACGGGAGAAGTTTGGTATCGCCGTGAAGGGAGAAGCTTGGTATCGCCGTGAAGGGAGAAGTTTGCTATCGCCGTGACGGGAGAAGCTTGGTATCGCCGTGAAGGGAGAAGCTTGGTATCGCCGTGAAGAGAGAAGTTTGGTATCGCCGTGACGGGAGAAGTTTGGTATCACCGTGACGGGAGAAGTTTGGTATCGCCGTGACGAGAGAAGTTTGGTATCACCGTGACGAGAGAAGTTTGGTATCGCCGTGACGAGAGAAGTTTGGTATCGCCGTGACGGGAGAAGTTTGGTATCGCCGTGACGGGAGAAGTTTGGTATCGCCGTGACGAGAGAAGTTTGGTATCGCCGTGACGAGAGAAGTTTGGTATCGCTGTGACGGGAGAAGTTTGGTGTCGCCGTGACGAGAGAAGTTTGGTATCGCCGTGACGAGAGAAGTTCAGTGTCGCCGTGACTGTACTGATCCAGAATTATGTGAGGCCATTTTTACCACACACAGACCACCATAACAATGAGATCTAAAAACAATGGAGGAATTGTGGGGGTTTCACTCCATTTCTAAATGTTGCCCTTTTTTTCAGTACATTGGAATGAATGGTGTCCTACAAAAGTACAAGTCTTCCACAACAGTAGGGAAAATAAGACATGGCGCTTGGAATAAGTGGTGGGGGGCGAGGCGGAAGGGGTTAAAGGGAATCCCTCTGGCACCTACGACTGCTCCATGCTGACACCAGTCCATTACGGACCTGACCGCTAGGGGGCGACAAGGTCCCTCACGGAGACTAGCCGGGCGTCGCACAGAGCCTGGACCAGATTCTCACAGAGAAGTGAAAGCGCCGGCGCCACCATTGGCTCTCCCTCCTAGCGTCACTAGTTCTGCGTGACGTCACGGCGGAGTCCTCAGCTGATTGGACGTTTTGCCTCAGCTCCCGGACGTGGCTCCACCCCCGAAGCCCCTGACCGCTGGAGACGTCACTGCTGCAGCCGGAGCGCGCCTTGCGTGTACCTCGCTCCCGCGAGAGATTAGAGCAGGCCGGGGTTAAGATGGCGGCGCCCGTGCTGAGAGTGTCTGTGCCGCGGTGGGAGAGCGGGGCCCGCTATGCTGTGTGCGTGCTCGGTATCGTTATATCACTCTATGCTTTCCACGTGGAGAGGGAAAAGGAGCGGGACCCCGGCTACCAGGCCATGTGCGACCTCAACGAGTGGGTGCGCTGCTCCACCGACCTCTCCTCCAGGTACCGGGCACTGTGTGTGCAGGGGTGGCACATGGGCAGGGGTGGCACCCCATGGCTGCGCTGTCAGGTGCACGCTCTGATGGATGGAAACAAGGCCACGTCGCCAGTGCTGCGGTCAGTGGACGTGGCCGGGGGACACTGGGGCAGAGGCTGGCACTACGGTGTGTGTGGCATTCCTGGCACACCCCCTCTGTCAGGTAGCTGGCATATGCCTGGTGCAGGCTGTGTGCCACCGGCACTGGGCACTGCCCAGCTAGTGATGGCAGGTTTAGTCCCAGTGACTTTACCAGGCAATTGTGTTGGCATGAAGCGCTGTCTCTAACACCTGGGTGCCATGTATACAGGCATGGGCGACGCCATCGTAGTCTGTAATAGTCGCTTTCACCACCATGGATGCAAGTTCTTCCCCTACCATTTCATGCCCGTCCGTTCTGTGTCATTGAGCGGTCACTTTTATTTTTTTTTGGTTTAGAAAGACCCTATTTGTCAGAGGTAACGCGGGCATTGGCGCGGCGTGAATGTCGCCACTGTGTCACTGAGCCGCCCGGACGGGATGCTTTCTGTATAGGCTCCTTGCTTGTTTCTAGTGACTCGGGTCTTGGCACTGAGCAGAGGGCAAAGGAGTAAGAACATGTCTAATCAGTTCTTGGGGAAGTAACATAGTTAGTAAGGCCGAAAAAAGACATTTGTCCATCCAGTTCAGCCTATATTCCATCATAATAAATCCCCAGATCTACGTCCTTCTACAGAACCTAATAATTGTATGATACAATATTGTTCTGCTCCAGGAAGACATCCAGGCCTCTCTTGAACCCCTCGACTGAGTTCGCCATCACCACCTCCTCAGGCAAGCAATTCCAGATTCTCACTGCCCTAACAGTAAAGAATCCTCTTCTATGTTGGTGGAAAAACCTTCTATCCTCCAGACGCAAAGAATTCCCCCTTGTGCCCGTCACCTTCCTTGGTATAAACAGATCCTCAGCGAGATATTTGTATTGTCCCCTTATATACTTATACATGGTTATTAGATCGCCCCTCAGTCGTCTTTTTTCTAGACTAAATAATCCTAATTTCGCTAATCTATCTGGGTATTGTAGTTCTCCCATCCCCTTTATTAATTTTGTTGCCCTCCTTTGTACTCTCTCTAGTTCCATTATATCCTTCCTGAGCACCGGTGCCCAAAACTGGACACAGTACTCCATGTGCGGTCTAACTAGGGATTTGTACAGAGGCAGTATAATGCTCTCATCATGTGTATCCAGACCTCTTTTAATGCACCCCATGATCCTGTTTGCCTTGGCAGCTGCTGCCTGGCACTGGCTGCTCCAGGTAAGTTTATCATTAACTAGGATCCCCAAGTCCTTCTCCCTGTCAGATTTACCCAGTGGTTTCCCGTTCAGTGTGTAATGGTGATATTGATTCCTTCTTCCCATGTGTATAACCTTACATTTATCATTGTTAAACCTCATCTGCCACCTTTCAGCCCAAGTTTCCAACTTATCCAGATCCATCTGTAGCAGAATACTATCTTCTCTTGTATTAACTGCTTTACATAGTTTTGTATCATCTGCAAATATCGATATTTTACTGTGTAAACCTTCTACCAGATCATTAATGAATATGTTGAAGAGAACAGGTCCCAATACTGACCCCTGCGGTACCCCACTGGTCACAGCGACCCAGTTAGAGACTATACCATTTATAACCACCCTCTGCTTTCTATCACTAAGCCAGTTACTAACCCATTTACACACATTTTCCCCCAGACCAAGCATTCTCATTTTGTGTACCAACCTCTTGTGCGGCACGGTATCAAACGCTTTGGAAAAATCGAGATATACCACGTCCAATGACTCACCGTGGTCCAGTCTATAGCTTACCTCTTCATAAAAACTGATTAGATTGGTTTGACAGGAGCGATTTCTCATAAACCCATGCTGATATGGAGTTAAACAGTTATTCTCATTGAGATAATCCAGAATAACATCCCTCAGAAACCCTTCAAATATTTTACCAACAATAGAGGTTAGACTTACTGGCCTATAATTTCCAGGTTCACTTTTAGAGCCCTTTTTGAATATTGGCACCACATTTGCTATGCGCCAGTCCTGCGGAACAGACCCTGTCGCTATTGAGTCCCTAAAAATAAGAAATAATGGTTTATCTATTACATTACTTAGTTCTCTTAGTACTCGTGGGTGTATGCCATCCGGACCCGGAGATTTATCTATTTTAATCTTATTTAGCCGGTTTCGCACCTCTTCTTGGGTTAGATTGGTGACCCTTAATATAGGGTTTTCATTGTTTCTTGGGATTTCACCTAGCATTTCATTTTCCACCGTGAATACCGTGGAGAAGGTGTTTAATATGTTAGCTTTTTCCTCGTCATCTACAACCATTCTTTCCTCACTATTTTTTAAGGGGCCTACATTTTCAGTTTTTATTCTTTTACTATTGATATAGTTGAAGAACAGTTTGGGATTAGTTTTACTCTCCTTAGCAATGTGCTTCTCTGTTTCCTTTTTGGCAGCTTTAATTAGTTTTTTAGATAAAGTATTTTTCTCCCTATAGTTTTTTAGAGCTTCAATGGTGCCATCCTGCTTTAGTAGTGCAAATGCTTTCTGTGATGTGCAATATGCCAGGCTGGCAACCACTTTTTGTCTCCCTTGTTAACGTTTTCTGTGTTAAACAAAGCGTAGAGGAGGATGCGATGACTGGACCTGAATTACAAGGTCACTTTTGAATGCACCATGAAATACTAGGGCAGCACGGTGGCTCAGTGGTCAGCACTAGGTTCAAACCCCACTCAGGACAACATCAGGACAAGAGTTTGTATGTTCTCCCCGTGTTTGTGTGGGTTTCCTCTGGGTTCTCCGGTTTCCTCCCACATTCCAAAGACATACTGATAGGGAACTTAGATTGTGAGCCCCAACGGGGACAGCGATGATAATGTGTGCAACCTGTAAAGTGCTGCGGAATATGTTAGCGCTATATAAAAATAAATATTATTACATACTAAAATTCTCCTAAGTGGCCCCTTACAGCTTCCCCAGCGATCACTAGGAGTTAAAGGGAGTCTGTCGGTAGGGTCCACCCTCCTATGAGCATGCCAGTCACGTTGATATCTACGAGCCAATGTCTTATTGTAGAGAAATCCAAGTTTTTCTTAGATATAAATGAGCTGTTCAGGACTGTGGGCCGCACATAGATCTGCATGAGACTCTGCCTCCAGAGATTACCTTCTGTGACCTACATGCCCAAATAGACGGCTTTAGGGGGTTGGTCCTACTGACAGATTCCCTTTAAAGCTTTCACCCTACAGCCTGTATCCGATCACCTAGTCCTGCCAGCCTGTCTGCCCGCTAGTAAAACGCACTGATAATACGATGAAACTTGAAATCTGCTGCAGGAACACTAAAGGGTTATAGAGGTGGCATGCGACTATGAAACCTCAAGTTACTGATCCCAAGAATAAAAGAAACAAGACTATGGCCAAGAGCTGCACCCCCTTTTAAGTCTCACTGGCACTCATGACCATCTGCCTGTGCCCTTAACTGCTGCCAGCCCTATTTACCTGAGCTGGCCCTGCCTGCTGTGCCCAGTACAGGACACCAAGCAGAGGAAACACTGGTGAGGGGGGTAGCTTTAAGGCTGTGTGCACACGTTGCGTCTTCACGTTTTTCCCCGATAAAAACGCTATAAAACCGCAAAAAACCCCGCATACAATAAGCTTCCTATCATTTAGAATGAATTCTGCATGTTTTGTGCACATGATGCGTGTTTTTTTTCCGCGAAAAAAATGCATCGCAGTAAAAACTGCAGCATGTTCATTCATTTTGCTTTTTTTTTTTTTTTGCGGATTTCCCTCTACAAAATACATTGGGAAATGTCCGGAAAAAAATGCGGCAAAAACGCATGCGGTTTTCTTGCGGATTTCTTGCAGAAAATGTCCGGTTTTTCTCAGGAATTTTCTGCGAGAAATCCTGGACGTGTGCACATAGCCTCAAACAGAATTGTGTCCCCTTCATTTTCAGGACATGGACTCCTAGTAATATCCTAATATGCCATGTCATTTTATAAGAAATTAATATTATTTCAGAAAGGTATGCTCATCTTAAAGGGGGCCTGTAGGGAAAATCAGTCTAAGGGCAGCTGTCCAATCTATGTATCTCAGGTGGCCTGGTAACCTCTCCCCACCCTCTTCCCCTAGACTGACTGGTGACTCCCTGTACCTACACAAGGAGAGGCCGGTCAGTCTAGGTAATTGGGCAGGAAGAAGCGGACAGGGCCCGTCCTCAGTCACCCAATGCATAGTCCCTGGCCAGAGGAGAAGTATGACTCCTCTGAAATGCTCCGCCGCTTCATAATAAAACATGCATGTCTGTAATACTGGAACATGGCTCTGATTCTGCGGCCAGCATAAATCTGTTGTCTGGTTCCCTTTATCACATCTGCCCTGATGGTTAGAAAAAAATCCCAATTGTTTTTATTATAATAATAATAATAATCTTTTTATATAGCGCTAACATATTCCGCAGCGCTTTACAGTTTGCACACATTATCATCACTGTCCCCGATGGGGCTCACAATCTAAATTCCCTATCAGTATGTCTTTGTTTTATCCTCCCATTGGTGCCATAGGCAGAGTATTGCATTTATGCATTACATTCTGGGACGTGCACATTGCAAAACAGTGAAGGGACTTCAGATATTCTCATTGATTTGAGTGGGGCTTGCAGAAGTTCTTGCACATCCTGCAACTGTCCATGTGCAAAACTGATTTTTCAGCAACAAGTTTCTCCCATAACTGCACGCTATGTTTTTTTTCCTCTTGATTGAAGAGAGTCACAATCTTGGGCTTCAGAAGAGAACAATTTGTCTCTAATTTCATGAGAATGCAGTCCAGTGAGATCTCAGTGGTGCTAGAACGTTCTATTCACTGTGCTATTTAGTGGCCTAGTAGTTTGTTGTCTGTTACCATTTTTTTCCTTAGACTATTTCATAAGTTGCTTTATTTTCCTTCGTGCATGCAGGTATAGAGATTGTACCAAAACTTGAAGTTACTCCAATCAGTCAGATATGGGATAATTTTATGATTGCGGAGACCCTCACTGGTCTGGGGAACAGGTCTCTAAAGGGGACTGTATATTCTCAATGGGAATGCCAGAGAGGGCCGAGCGATGTGACTGGCTGTCTTCAACGGTCTGGAGAACGGGTCTCTAAGGCCGGTTTCACACGTCAGTGGCTCCGGTACGTGAGGTGACAGTTTCCTAACGTACCGGAGCTACTGACACACGTAGACACATTGAAATCAATGCATCTGTGCAGATGTCATTGATTTTTTTTGCGGACTGTCTCTCCGTGTGCCAAACACAGAGACATGTCAGTGTTCGTGGGAGCGCACGGATTACACGGACCCATTAAAGTCAATGGGTCCGTGTAAAACACATACCGCACACGGACGTTGTCCGTGTGCCGTGCAGGAGACAGCGCTACAGTAAGCGCTGTCCCCCCACTGGTGCTGAAACCCCATTCATATCTTCCCTGCAGCAGCGCTTGCTGTAGAGAAGATATATAGTTACATATAGTTATTAAGATCGAAGGAAGACTATAAGTCCATCTAGTTCAACCCATAGCCTAACCTAACATGCCCTAACGTGTTGATCCAGAGGAAGGCAAAAAAAAACCATGTGGCAAAGAGTAAGCTCCACATTGGGGAAAAAAATTCCTTCCTGACTCCACATACGGCAATCAGACTAGTTCCCTGGATCAATGCCCTATCAAGGAATCTAGTGTATATACCCTGTAACATTATACTTTTCCAGAAAGGTATCCAGTCCCCTCTTAAATTTAAGTAATGAATCACTCATTACAACATCATACGGCAGAGAGTTCCATAGTCTCACTGCTCTTATAGTAAAGAATCCGCGTCTGTTATTATGCTTAAACCTTTTTTCCTCCAAACGCAGAGGATGCCCCCTTGTCCCTGTTTCAGGTCTATGATTAAAAAGATCATCAGAAAGGTCTTTGTACTGTCCCCTCATATATTTATACATTAAAATAAGATCACCCCTTAGTCTTAGTTTTTCCAAACTAAATAGCCCCAAGTGTAATAACCTATCTTGGTATTGCAGACCCCCCAGTCCTCTAATAACCTTGGTCGCTCTTCTCTGCACCCGCTCCAGTTCAGCTATGTCTTTCTTATACACCGGAGACCAGAACTGTGCACAGTATTCTAAGTGTGGTCGAACTAGTGACTTGTATAGAGGTAAAATTATATTCTCCTCATGAGCATCTGTGCCTCTTTTAATGCATTCCATTATTTTATTTGCCTTTGTAGCAGCTGCCTGACACTGGCCACTGAATATGAGTTTGTCATCCACCCATACACCCAGGTCTTTTTCATTGACGGTTTTGCCCAGAGTTTTAGAATTAAGCACATAATTATACATCTTATTGCTTCTACCCAAGTGCATGACCTTACATTTATCCCCATTAAAGCTCATTTGCCATTTATCAGCCCAAGCTTCTAGTTTACATAAATCATCCTCTAATATAAAATTGTCCTCCTCTGTATTAATTACCCTGCAGAGTTTAGTGTCATCTGCAAATATTGAAATTCTACTCTGAATGCCCCCTACAAGGTCATTAATAAATATGTTGAAAAGAAGGCCCAATACTGACCCCTGTGGTACCCCACTGCTAACCGCTACCCAGTCCGAGTGTGCTCCATTAATAACCACCCTTTGTTTCCTATCCCTGAGCTAGCTCTAAACCCACTTACACATATTTTCCCCTATCCCCATTATTCTCATTTTATGTATCAACCTTTTGTGTGGCACCGTATCAAAAGCTTTTGAAAAGTCCATATACACTACATCCACTGGGTTCCCTTGGTCCAATCCGAAACTTACCTCTTCATAGAAACTGATCAAATTAGTCTGACATGAACGGTCCCTAGTAAACCCGTGCTGATACTGGGTCATGAGGTTATTCCTCTTCAGATACTCCAGTATAGCGTCCCTTAGAATGCCCTCCAGGATTTTACCCACAGTAGAGGTTAAGCTTACTGGCCTATAATTTCCGAGTTCAGTTTTTGTCCCCTTTTTGAATATTGGCACCACATTTGCTATACGCCAGTCCTGTGGTACAGACCCTGTTATTATGGAGTCTCAATGAATATTCCTTTTTTTTTTTTTTGTTTCTCGTGTTTAAAATAAAGATCCATGTCCCCACCACCCTCCCACCCCCTGTGCGCCCGCCCGCTGTTCTTAAAATACTCACCCGGCTCCCTCGCTGGCGCTGCTTCCTGTCCTGGCCGCACCTTCTACTGTATGAGCGGTCACGTGGGGCCGCTCATTTACAGTAATGAATATGCGGCTCCACCTCCCATAGGGGTGGAGCCGCATATTCATTACTGTAAATGAGCGGCCCCACGTGACCGCTCATACAGTAGAAGGTGCGGTGGATCTTTATTTTAAACACGAGAAAAAAAAAAAAGGAATATTCATATCTTCTTAACAGCAAACACTGCTGCAGGGAAGATATGAATGGGGCTTCAGCAGCAGATGCAGGGGACAGCGCTAAACTTTAGCGCTGTCTCCTGCACGGTGCGAGTGGTACCCAGTGGGCACACGTGTGCCACACTGATGTGCCACAGAAACGCACGGGGACACGGATAATTCCGGTACCGATTTTTCTGGTACCGGAATTATCTGGACGTGTGGGACTGCCCTAAAGGGGACTGTATATTGTCAATGGGGGTGCCAGAGAGGGCCGAGTGTTGTGACTGGCTGTCTTCAGCAGTCTGGTTGAGAATTTTGTGCCGTTCATCTTTTCTTAGTAAGCCATATACCAGTCCACCTTCTATTGGACTGGTTCTAGTTCTATTCTAGTTCTGATGACCCTAGGGTTATTGAAGGTACTTTTGGCTGTGGTGAGCGACCACTATGGACATTCTAAGCGGCTACGTAGCCCCATACCAAGCAAGCTCTCATTCATAGTGTTCTTGTAACTTTCTATCATAGAAAGCTATAACTTTTTTTGCAAGTTGCGCTACAGTATTTCTTATGTAGGACTAGATCAGAGGGGCAAGTCTTCTCTTCACTCGTGTTTAGTGAGCCTATTGTGCCCAATACCTTGTCACTAAAGCCCCCTTCACACATCAGTTTTTTTGCCATCAGTCGCAATCCGTCGAATTTTGTAAAAAAAAAAATGAATCCGGCGACTGATGCTGCCGGTTCCGTTTTTTTCTCATAGACTTGTATTAGCAGCAGATGGCCTCACATTTTCATCTGTCGTTTGCTGGATCCTTCGAAAATAGTCCGGCGGCCGGAGACAATGGACGAAGTAACTTTATTTTGTACGTTGAAAAATCTGACAGAGACGGATCAGTCGCCGTCCGTCGTTTACTCGAATGGAAGCCTATGGGCCCCGGATCTGTCAAATGACAGAATCCGGCGACAGGTTCCGTTGTTTTTTTTTTTTTAACTGAGCATGCTCCGATTTATTTAGTATCCAGTTAGCCAGATCCGTTAGTCGGATCCGTCGAAAAACAAACCCCTCGCATCAGTTTTTCACTATCTGCGACGGAACAGTCGAGCCAACGGATTGACTGACGGCAAAAAACTGATGTGTGAAAGGGGCCTAAGTGCACGAGCCACATTGATGCATGTGTTACGTTTGGCCTTCTATCGACTCTGTGTGATAGAGATTGGGTATTAGAGGAACACCCTTGTAGACCCTTCATTTTGGAGATGCTCTGGCCCAGTAGTTTTAGGCTCCATAATTTTGGCCCTTGTTAGTCTCTTAGGCTACGTTCACATTAGCGTCGCGTCGCCGTTGCGTCGGCGACGCAGCGGCGACGCGCCCCTATGTTTAACATAGGGGACGCGTGCGTTGTTTTGGTGGCGTTTTTCGCCACGTGCGTCGTTTCCGACGCTAGCGTCGGACGCAAGAAAACGCTACATGTAGCATTTTCTGTGCGTCCGATTTTCGTCAAAAACGACGCACGCGTCGCAAAACGCGCGCGTTTTTGCGCGCGTTTGCGCGCGTTTTTCCGTGCGTCGCCGCTGCGTCGCCGACGCAACGGCGACGCGACGCTAATGTGAACGTAGCCTTAGATCTTTACACTTTCCAATTTTCACTGCTTCCAACAAATTAATAGATTTTCTTTGCACTTGACATTGTTTTTAAATGCTGCCCACCACTCTCTGCTTCCCTTCTTCCAATGCTTCCCAGGTCCTCTGCTTCTTTTTCCAGCTGCATGGGCATGTAACCTCAGCAGCCAACTACAGGCCGGATTGGTGTCCAACATGGCACCGCTGTGCCCCGTGATTGGCTTTAGCAATCATACATCCACCCAGCCAGAAGAGAAAAACTGGAGGGGTCACAGGCATTGATGAAAGAGGAGTTGTAGAATTTGGTAAGGTAAGCATACTTTATGTAACAGTATGCTAGACAGTTTTGAAAAAAAAAAAATTGAGGAATTCTTTTAGAATTGATTTTTACTTGCTGCCTGCTAGACCGTAGTGTATGGCCACACACAGCAGTTGGCACGTGGCAGAAATGTGGATGCAATGTGGCTATGTCATGACAGTACCAGCTGCTGTCAAATGGATTATAAGAAAATGCACTGCATGGAGATTAAAGGGAACCTGTCAGCCGTCCCCCCCCCCCCCCCCAGCGTTTTTAACTAAGAGAGCCAACTTGTGCAGCACTAATGCTGCATTCTGTGAAGGTGGCTTTTTTTTTGGGTCCCTTCCAACGCTGCAATATTACTTTTTATAATTTGCCCGCCATACCTCTAGGCTAGTTTCACACTAGCGTTTTGAGGAGCTGCGGACTTCCTCCGTGAAGCCCCGCCCTCGGCCGCTAGCTCAGCCTACTTCTGCATGCGGCCTGCGTACCTAGCTTTAACATTAGGTACGCAGGTCGTGCGGCTGTATGCGGATGCTTCCGCATGCATTGTTTTGACGATGCGGAGAAAAAAAAATTGATACAAGCTGCGTTCTACGCTGGTCGCCGCATCGTCAAAACGACGCATGCGGAAGCATCGGCATACAGCGGCACGACCTGCGTACCTAATGTTAAAGATAGGTACGCAGGCCGCATGCAGAAGTAGGCAGAGCTAGCGGCGGGGTGGGGCCGAGGGCGGGGCTTCACAGAGGAAGTCTGCAACGCTAATGTGAAACCAGCCTTAGTCCGGGGGGGGCATGTCTTCCCCCCCCCCCCCCCCCCTTCCGACACAAACGCCTCCCAGCCATCACTCAGCCCCACCGTGCGCCGCCTGCGCTGTAGGTTCCTTGTTCCGGCATGCGCCGTTTGCACTGCCCTTTGAGTCACATCACATGATGGGAACTTACAGCACAGATGCCAGGGACATTAATGAAGGCAGAGGAGGCGGTGTACGGTGGGGCTGAGTGACGGCTGCGAGGCAGTTGTGTCTGGTGGGGAGAAGACGTGCCCCCCAGACAGACTAAAGGTATGGCGGGCAAATTATAAAAAGTAATATTGCAGCGTTGGAAGGGACCCCTAAAAAAGAGCCACCTTCACAGAAGGCAGTACTGCACAAGGTGGCTCTGTTAGTCAAAAAAGCCTGGGGGGGGGGGGTGACAGGTTCCCTTTAAGAGTTAACCAGCATTAAATTACTATTAAATTAATTACATTGTTTTTGCTTTTAAAGGGATTGTTTGAAGTAGAGAAGTGAGGCTATTTTCTTCTAGCGCCTCATCGCTCCATGGGTTGTGTGCAGTATTGCAGCTTATATTGTAGAGCATGTGAGTGGGCAGAAATACCACACATATCCTGTTGCAGGTGTGACTCTGTTTTGGGAATACTCATTTTCATATTATGAACCTTCTCTGTATGTGCATTTATAGTATTGTCATGCATATCGTCACTCCTGGACATTTTCTGAGCAGGGAGCCTTAACACAGCCTTCTTCTCTTCTTCAGCAGAGTCCCAGAGATTGGACCAATCAAAATATTATGACATGTCCTTACAATATAAAATGGGAATACCCCTTTAGGGCAGTCCCACACGTCCAGATAATTCCGGTACCGGAAAAATCGGTACTGGAATTATCCGTGTCTGTGTGCCCGTGCGTTTCTGTGGCACATCAGTGCGGCACACGTGTGCCGCCCGTGTGCCCACTGGGTACCACACGCACCGTGCAGGAGACAGCGCTAAAGTTTAGCGCTGTCCCCTGCATCTGGTGCTGAAGCCGCCATTGATATCTTCTCTGCAGCAGCGTTTGCTGTAGAGAAGATATGAATATTCCTTTTTTTTTTTTTTTTTTGTTGTTATTTCTCGTGTTTAAAATAAAGATCCATGTCCCCACCCCCCTCCCACCCCCTGTGCGCCCACCCGCTGTTCTTAAAATACTCACCCGGCTCCCTCGCTGGCACTGCTTCCTGTCCTGGCCACACCTTCTACTGTATATACTGTATTTTTCCCCATAGTTTGTAAGCTTGCGAGCAGGGCCCTCATTCCTCCTGGTATCTGTTTTGAACTGTATTTCTGTTATGCTGTAATGTCTATTGTCTGTACAAGTCCCCTCTATAATTTGTAAAGCGCTGCGGAATATGTTGGCGCTATATAAATAAAAATTATTATTATTATTATACCTTCCACCCATAGGGGTGGAGCCGCATATTCATTACTGTAAATGAGAGGCCCCACGTGACCGCTCATACAGTAGAAGGTGCCGACAGGAAGCAGCGCCAGCGAGGGAGCCGGGTGAGTATTTTAAGAACAGCGGGCGGGCGCACAGGGGGTGGGAGGGGGGTGGGGACATGGATCTTTATTTTAAACACGAGAAACAACAAAAAAAAGGAATATTCATATCTTCTCTACAGCAAACGCTGCTGCAGAGAAGATATCAATGGCGGCTTCAGCACCAGTGGGGGGCACAGCGCTTACTGTAGCGCTGTCTCCTGCACTGCACATGGACAACGTCCGTGTGCGGTACGTGTTTTACACGGACCCATTGACTTTAATGGGTCCGTGTAATCCGTGCGCTCCCACAAACACGGACATGTCTCCGTGTTTGGCACATGGAGACATGGTCCACAAAAAAATCAATGACATCTGCACAGATGCATTGATTTCAATGTGTCTACGTGTGTCAGTGGCTCCGGTACGTGAGGAAACTGTCACCTCACCTACTGGAGCCACTGACGTGTGAAACCGGCCTTAAAGGGATTGTCCGATGAGGGCAAGTTCTCACCTATCCACAGTATAGGTAATAACTTGTTGATTAGTTGGGGCCAGCGGCTGGGATTGGGGTGCTGCTGCTCTGTACATTGGTTACGGGGCTGCCCAGTGCTGCTCTCAGCTTTTACTACAGCCCTATGGAGAATGAGTGGTGCAGTGGTCGGGCATCTGACCTGCCACACCATTTTATAACGGGGATAAAAATTTCTGGTCCTGGTGATCACTGCGGGTCGCAGCGGCGGCACATCTACCTATCAATAATTCAACACCTATACTGCGGATAGGTAATGACTTGGTTTAACTGTACAACGCATTTAATAAACTTTTTATTTTTAGCAGCAGTTACTGTCCAGCCTTCCTTATTGCCGGCTATGGCAGTCCATGAGGCTTTCATTCCCTGTGAGCTTAGCTGAGTCATATCCACGTGGAGGAGACTTTCAACATCTCATGTTGTCTTAAGTTCAGTTTATCTTGTGATTTTTCGAAGTGCAGTTTGTTCTGGTCTCACGAGAGAGAGATGTATTTCTAGACTAGACAAGGCATGCTCAGAATGAAAAAACAGGATACGTCGCTGGATTCCTGTGTTTGACGGTCAGTGACGGAACCTGTGTCCATAGGCTTCCATTATAGCCAACGACGGACAGCACAGGACCCGTCTCTGAGCGATTTTCCAACGTGCAGAAAAGCGTTCCACTGAACGTTTTCTCCGCCCGACGGACCGCTATTTTCCGACGGATGAAATTGATGGCCATCCGTCACAATCCGTCGCTAATACAAGTCTATGCGGAAAAACAGGATCCTGCAGAAAATTTGCAGGATCCTGCTTTTTCAAAAATCGACGGATTTTGACGGGAGGAAAAAGACGGAAGTGTGAAAGAGGCCTAATGAGTCTTCCTGCAGCATGCCGGTTCACACAGTGGGGAGAGTCAGATCTGTTCCATGCAAAGCTCTGATGTCTGGCTATGTCTGCCACTGACATGGACAAGGGCTCAATAGTGAATTTCTATATCCGTTTGCACTACTGGACTTCAAGAGCTTCTGTCCTGATAGAGACATATTTAACGTCAGATGTTTTCACCAGTCCTTGTCCCGTTGGGGCTAAAATGAAAAAAGGTTAAGTGTTGCAATCTTGTGGCGTAGCCCTTAGCGGGGAGTGTCTCTGGGAATAAATGAGAAATGCAAATGAAGACCCTTTTTGTTCTGTTAGAAATATGCCATGTCATAAGTGTAGAATGTAGCCTGATATTGCACAATTGGAAGTCTAATGACCAACGGTGGGGTGGGCACGTTGGTATTCAGAGATCCCGCATTCCCAGGTCATAACATCTAACCAGGGATTATTGAGTGTCTTATTATATCACCCTCAGTTGGGTATGTCTGTGTAACATATAGACTTTACTGGGCCAGGTCAATGATTATACAATAGCACCGCATCCACTATTATACATGCTGCAGTTATAATAGATGTACCCTTACAGGTTCTCTCTGCCAGTACGCCCAGTCCTCTGCACGTGCATGTTTTATCTCTTGGCTCTGTCTAATAAAATGTTGTACATTATTATCGAACATTTAGGATGTTTGGCCGTTACATTTTATGAGCGATTTATCCCTTCATCATATATAGACTAATGGTATGATTTGTATAATTAGCATTTTGTGCAATTAGATGTGAATATAAGCATACATTGTTTTTCCCATGAGGTCTTCATGACTATTGGAAGTCTGCTGACCTTTATGTTGGGCATTGGTCTCTCATATAGCCACAGCCCAGGCCCATTCGTGTCACCAGCAAGAGACACCCACCATTGAGCTGCTGCTGCCCTATCTGTGCAAGAATACCATTACAGGCTTGTTTTCAGAGCTGGGTTCTTCCTGAAGATGTTTTTATGAGCTCTCTCAATGAGTCTTTTCGGTATATACCGTAATATTAAATTCAATTGGAACTGGTAGAGATTTTATCTTTGTAGCAAGATTTGAGCAAGAATAGGTTTCCCTACAATTGCCAATTTTCTCATGTACCTTTTCATTTTTCCTTCCATTCTTCTTAGGGCCATAACCTTTTTTTATTTTTCCATTGACATACCCATATGAGGTCTTGTTCTGAATGACTCTCATCGAGTTTCATACAATGTATTTTTTCCCTTTTTTTTTATGTGGGATTATATAGTGGGGAAAAACTGCAATTCTGCAGTCCTTGTTTTTTGGGATGTGTTTTTACAGCATAAAAATGACCTGTATGGTAAAAATGACTTCGCAACATTCTCCTGGTCAGTACAATTATGGCGATGTCAAACTTGCATAGATTTTTTTTTTAATATAATATTATTATTATTATTTTGTTGAAAAGAATGTTGTAAACGTTCGAAAGTTAAGAGAAAAAATTGTGTTGCTATTTTCTGAGGTCCATAACATTCTTATTTTTCTGATAGAGCTGAGTTTTGCTTGGTTTTGCATGGTGAGATAATGGTTTTATTAGTACCAATTTGAGGTACATGTGCCGTTTTGGTCTCTCTTCATTGCATTTTTTTAGGGAAGTATATTGACCAGAAAAATGCAATGCTGGTTTTATTTTTTTCTCCTTATGCTGCCTACTGTACATTTTAATTTATTATGTTTTGATACCCTGGTCTTTTACTGACAATGTATTGTCAAATGTTCTTTATTACTAATATATATATATATATATATATATACATATACACACACACCGTATTTTTCTGACTATAAGACGCACCGGACTATAAGGCGCACCCAGATTTTAGAGGTGGAAAATAGGGAAAAAAATATTTGAAGCAAAAAAATGTGGTAAAATATTTAACATACTATTATATATAATAACACCACATATAATAGTATGTTATTATGTTGGAAGCTGCGGGACCAGTGTGGTGTCTGTACAGTACTGTATGAAGATGCTGGAGGGTGAGTATAAGAATGGGGGCACAGGGCTTATATTTAAAGCACCACTCCAGCACTGCAAAATAACACTGGAGTGCTGCTTTAAAATCCAATGGGAGAACTATAACTCCCAGCATGTCCTGCAGATCCTATGACATGCTGAGAGTTATAGTTCACTAAAGAAGTGGTAGAGTGCTTTAGAGTGCCAGCCACACTGTGGTGAGGTAAAAGCATCCCATGACTGCACACAGAGCCCTCCCTCTTGTTGCCTTTCCACAGCACAGGTAATGGAAGCCAGCAGATTCTAGTGTTGGAGTCTGAAGGACCTGTGATGATGTCAATAAGAGGGAGGGCTCTGTGCTGCCATGTGATGCTCCAGCCTGCCCACTTCTGACATCATCACAGGTCCTCCTTGTGCACACTGCACAGCACTCAGCTCCAGCCCAGGAAGGTACAGCGATCTCCTCTCCCCCACACCCTGCTGCTGCCTCCTCTCTCCCGGACACACGGATCTCCCCAGCTGCTGCAGGAATCAGCGCTGGGAAACCATGTGTGTCCCTGCTTAAGTGCAGTATTCATTTGCCTCTCCTGGCTCACCACTCAGCTGATAGGTGGGCGGGGAGCAGCTAATGAATATTCACTGCACTTAATCATCGGGGCCACATGGCTTCCCTAGCACTGATTCCTGGCAGCTGGGGACATACTGAAGTGGGATAACCGTGCCATCCCACTCACTGCTGCCCCCCTCCCCACATGCTACATCCGTACCATAATACGCACCCACACTTTCCTCCGAAATTTGGAGGAAAAAAAGTGCGTCTTATGGTCAGAAAAATACGGTATATATATAATTTATTTATTTTTTTTACTTTTAAAAACTTGATGAAAGACAATGCGCATGAGTGTCTGCAACCACATTATTTAACCCCTTCCCGACATGCACTGTACATATACGGCTCTGCGGGAGGTGCGTTCCCGCAAAGAGCAGTATCTCACGCTGAGCGTCGCAGCAATCGCATGCTGGTGTCGGCTGTATGTGACAGCTGAGTCCCCGCAGCAATGCCCATGATCGATGCTGAGCACCGATCGTGGGCATTTAACCCTTCTGATGCCGCTGTCAGCATAGAGAAGCATCGCGCAGGGATGGGGTCCTGGAGGGAAGGTTGCTTCCAATAAATAAATTTCTGTAAGTGTAATAAAAAAACAATAAAAGTACACATTTGGTATCACCGCGTCCGTAACGACCCGCTCTTAAAACTTCCCCACTAGTTAACCCCTTCAGTGAACACCATAAAAAAAGCAAAAAAACAACGCTTTATTATGCCGCCGAACAAAACTGCAATAAAATGTGGTAATAAAGACGGATGTAAATAAAAATGGTACCAATGAAAACGTCATCTTGTCCAGCAAAAACCAAACCACCATACAGCTCCATCAGCAGAAAAATAAAAAAAGTTAAAGCTCTCAGAATAAAGCAATGCAAAAATAATTTTTTTCTATTAAAGTTATTGTGTAGAAGTGCCAAAACATAGATATATGAGGCATCGCTGTAATCGTACTGACCCGAAGAATAAAGCTGCCTTACCAATTTTACTACACGCAGAACATTATAAAAAAAAAATTAAAACAAAAAGCAATTCCTGAATTGCTGGTAAAATTTTGTTCATTTTGTCTCCCAAAAATTGGAATAGAAAGCGATCAAAAAACGTCATGTGCCCAAAAATGGTACCAATAAAAACGTCAACTCGTCCCGCAAAAAACAAGCAATCACATGATTCTGTGGGCCATAATATGGAAAAATTTGTAGCTCTCAAAATGTGATGATGCAAAAACTAGTTTTCACAATAAAAAGCATCTTTTAGTGTGTCAGCAGCAGCCTGTAATGGCACCGACCCGAAGAATAAAGTCGCCTATATACTTATACTACACGAGGAACGGCCCAAAAAAAATAAAACCAATTCTTCACATGCTGTTGATTTTGTTTCATTCTGCCTCCCAAAGATCGCAGTAATGATTGGCGCACATTTATCCTGCGCTCTGCACTGAGTGTTTACACCAGGGTTTCCGAGTGAATCTCTGAAATACGTGATTCAGACAGAACCACTTTCGGAAAATTCCCTATGATGAGGCAGTGTGGACGCCATAGGACCTGTGATCCGGCGGTGTCCGTCTTTTTAGGATTGCATAAAAGTGCTATTAGCCACAGTTTTGTGCACTTCTGAAAAGGCCAGACGGAGTCCGGAGTAACTTTGCTGCCTCTTGGGTCTGGAATCAGGACTATTTAGGAAATTGGGGAATGGCTTTCCCACCATGAATTTAATTCATAGAGTATGGCAGATGCTGAAGCGTATTAGGGGAATTGGGGGCTTCACGGAATTTTCACCTATCTGGGATAACTCATCTCTTCAAGAATTTAACCATATGGAAGGAATGGGAGAATGGAGAGAAAAGGGTATTAGGCTATTAGGACAATTGATTCACAGTGGGAGTCTTAGATCTTATGATGCGCTTCGGCAGGAATTTCAGTTTCCGGGATTAAAATGGTATCAATATAGGAGAGTTCAGCACGCTTTTCAGGCACAGAGGAAGAGGGGGCCCATAGTGGTTCAGAAAGATCTCATGTTAGACTGTATTCTAAATAACAATGGAACAAAGGGGGCTATATCGGAAGTATATGGGGATTTACTACACACATTCTTGGAGGATTACCCGATTAAAGCTAGAGGAAAATGGGAGGCCGAACTGGGGGAAATAGACGATGACAAATGGGGGTCTATTCTGGAATACATACCTAAATTGTCAATGAGTGAGCCTGGGAGACTCTCGCAATTGTATGTGGTTAATAGGGCCTATAGGACACCTGACTTGTTGTTCAAAGCCGGAGTGAGATTGGATTCTGAGTGCCCTAGGTGCACTCAGACTGAGGCGGGTATGCTCCACATGTTGTGGGTGTGCCCCAGGCTCTTTTCATATTGGGTAGCAGTGTTGAACCAAATTGGAGTGCTTTATGGATGTGCGATTCCCAGGGATCCAGTGGTTTGTATACTTGGGTATGTGGAGGAGTTGTCGGCCGATGAAACTGCCAAAATGGCAATAGCTAGATTGCTCTTCGTTGCAAGGAAAGTGATTGCGAGATACTGGATTAGGGAGGAACCTCCAACCAGACGAGAATTTACCGCACAGGTGAATCATATTGTCCAGCTCGAAAAAAGCATTTATACCAAGAGGAATAGGATGGGGTTTTTTCAAAAGCTATGGCAGCCATGGCTAAATGGGAATGATTAAGAGGTTGTGGTAAATAATGTTAATAATACAATTTGTCTGTAATAAAAATGATCTTCTTGGGGAGGAGGGGGGAAAGTTGGGGTTGGTTATCTGAAGGAGGGAGGGGGGAGAAGGGGTATATTTTCTTGTTAAAATGAAAAACACAAATGCACTTTGTTGTATGAATAGATAACATTTATTATGTTCAATAAAAATTTATCTGATAAAAAAAAAACTTTGCTGCCTCATTATAGTGAATGGATCCCTCGGGGGTTTCATCTGTCATGTCACTCAGAGATTTAGATGGAAAACCTTAAAGTGCTCAGCGTAGAGCGCCAGATAAATGTGATTCAAAACATTATGTAAAATGTTCCCCAAAAAAAGCAAGTCCTCACTCAGATCTGTCATCTGTTAACGGATATATAGGGGATTCCATGTTACTGGTAGCACAAAGGCTCTGGAAAAGTGAAATGGCTCCTCACTCTCTAAAAGAAATTTGTCAAATTCTCCGCTCCCAAACCCAAATGCCCCCTCCCATCTGAACCCCAGTGTGTCTAAACCACATTTAGCGCCCACTTGTTGGGCTTTTCTGTAATAGGTCATTCCATGGTAGTGTACAACACAATATAGTAACTCACATTACAAAGATGATGGTAACTTACTGTAACGCAAGTTACCATCAGCTTAGTAACGAAAGGTACTATACTGTACGGTACCGTAAGTTATCTATATTTCTTTTAATAAAAACTATTGCTTTTAATGAGAGGTTAAAATACAGTTTTTAAAGTTTCTGGGGTCTATGGTGTTTTAATACAATAACAATAGTGCTTCACCCCTGTTTACCAGAACAGAAAATGTGGCAGTCTCATGAAGGACAATTGCCTTTCCTTTTTTGTAACGTAAGTTACCAAGTAATAACACTGTATTTTGTATTTAATTTTATTGTTGAAAAATCAAACTGTTGAAATCTACTGAGAATAGTTTCATGTACAATATACATTGACTCCTTTTTGTGCCTGCCTTCAAAGAACAGTCTGTAGCCAGTAGTTTTTGGCTTGTGAATGTATGGAATGACCCTAGTGATGAGAGCCTGCCTAATTTACAGGTGCGTGTCTCCAGAAGCATGAGCTGGGCGTAATGTACTGCTCACTACAACGTCAGTTTGCAATTTTCACTTAGCAACATCCACTGCTGCCTATTTCTGGAAAACACCCATGGAATCAAAATCATCACTACACCTGTAGATAAATTCCCAAATTTCAAAAAATTTTCAAAATGTGGTCACTTGAGGGGGATTCTGCTTTTCTAGCACTTAGGGGCTCTTTATATGAAAGCCGCAAACTATTCTAGGAAAATCTGTGCTCCAGGAGGCAAATAGCGCTCTATTCCTCCCAAGTCACGCTGTATGGCTAAGTAGTACTGTGCAGCCACATATCGGGGTATTCAGTAGGAATTGTGGGACAAATTCTGCTGCCATTTTGACCCATTTCCCAGTGTGAAAATGTAAAACTTGGGGCTAAATCACAATCTTGGTGGTAAAACTGTAAATAATTTTTTCTTCACTGCCCTATGGTATAAGTCTGTGACACACCTGCGGTGTCAATATAATCACTGCATCCCTAGATAAATTTATTGAGAGGTTTAAATCGTAAATGTAACATTGTAACATGGCCCCCTCAAACAAGTGAAGCAAAATCTGCCCTGTAATATGGCGCTACTTCCCTTCTGAGCTTTGCACTGTGCCTCAAAAGTAGTTTTAAACCACATATGGGGTATCGCTGAACTCAGGAGAAATTGCACAACAAACTTTGGGGTCCACTTTCTCCTTTTGCCCTTGTGAAAATAGAAGATTTGTAGCTAAAAAGATTTTTGTGGGAAAAATGAGATTTTATTTTCACAGCTTAACACAATAAGCTTCTGTGAAGCACATGGGGGTTCAAGGTGCTCAATATACATTTTAGGTATGGTCCCAAAGGGGGGTCTAGTTTCCAAAATGATGACATTTGTGTGGGGGTTCCACTGTTGAGGCACATAATGCAACATGGCGTCTGCTAAATATTCCACCAAATTTGCATTCAAAAAGTCAAATAGCACTCCTTCCTTCCAAGCCCTGCCATGCGCCTAAACAGTAGTATTCCCCCACATATGGGGTATCGGTGTACTCAGGAGAAATTGCAAAACAAAGTGTATGGCACAATTTCTCCTGGTACCCTTATAAAAATGCAAAATATGGAGCAAAAAAAAAATTGGAATTTTTTTTTTTTTAAATTTCCACCGCTCTACGTTATAAACTTCTGTGAAGCACCTGGGGATTCAAGGTTCTCCGTAAACATTCTAGATAAGTTCCATAAAGAGTTTCCAAAATGGTGTCACTTATGGTGTTTTTCCACTGTTTAGGCACACTCCAAACATGACATGGTGTCCACTAATTCTGCCAGCAAACTTTACATTCAAAAAGTGAAATGGCGCTCCTTCCCTTCCGAACCCTGCCGTGTGCCCAAACAGTAGATTTTCCCCCACATATCAGGTATCCGCACACTCAGGAGAAATTGCACAAGAAAATGTATGGTCCATTTTCTCTTGTTACTCTTGCGAAAGTAAAAAAAAAATTACGTCTAAAGGAAAATTTTTGTGAAAGAAAATTAAATGTTTATCCAAAAATTCCTGTGATTCACCTGAAGGGTTAATAAAATTATTTAAGGCTATGTGCACACGTTGCGGATTAGGCTTAGGAATTTCTGGTGCAGATTCTGCCTCTCCTGGCAGCAAGCGCAGCTGCGCATTTGTTGCGTTTTTTTGTGCGTTTTTGCTGCGGTTTTCTTGCGGATTTGCTGCGTTTTTTACCCCTGCGGTTTTCTATAATGGAATGGGTACAAAAACGCTGCAGATTCACAATAAAGAAGTGACATGCTACTTCTTTTAAACCGCAGCGGATTTTCCGCAAAGTGTGCACAGCATTTTTTTTTTCTCATTGATTTACATTGTACTGTAAATCAATTGCGGATCTGCAGCGTTTCTGCACCTCAAAAAACTCTGCGGATCCGCAGAAAATCCAAAATGTGTGCACATACCCTTATGTGGTTTTGAGTACCTTGAAGGGGTGCAGTTTTTATAATGGTGTCATTTTTAAAGGGACACTGTCACCTGAATTTGGAGGGAACAATCTTCAGCCATGGAGGTGGGGTTTTGGGGTTTTTGATTCACCCTTTCCTTACCCGCTGGCTGCATGCTGGCTGCAATATTGGATTGAAGTTCATTCTCTGTCCTCCATAGTGCACGCCTGCACAAGGTGCAATCTTGCCTTGCGCAGGCATGTACTATGGAGGACAGAGAATGAACTTCAATCCAATATTGCAGCCAGCGGGTAAGGAAAGGGTGAATCAAAAACCCCACCTCCATGGCTGAAGATTGTTCCCTCCGAATTCAGGTGACAGTGTCCCTTTAAGTATTTTCTGTCACATAGACCCCTCAAAGTCAATTCAAGTGTGAGGTGGTCCCTAAAAAATGGTTATGCAAATTTTGTTGTAAAAATGGGAAATCGCTGGTTAACTTTTAACCCTTAACTTCCTAACAAAAAAATTGTTTCCAAAATTGTGCTTATCATAAAAGCTTCGTAGAAACACAAAATTGACCCATCAATGTACAATATTTGAAATATGGTTTTCTATAAGGTCAAAAACGTATTATGGACATAAAGGGAAACAAATCACTGATATACTAGGACTATACAGACAATTATCGTTTTTTTTTCCGTCTCTATAGTCTAAAATTGTGCTTATGTAAAGTAGACATGTGGGAAATATTGTTTATTAACTATTTTGTGCGATATGACTCTCTGTTTTAAGGGCATAAACATTAAAAGTTTGAAAATTGCTAAACATTCTAAACTTTCACCAAACTTCCAATTTTTTTCACAAATAAATGCCAGTCTTGTCAAATACATTTTAACAGTATCATAAAGAATAATATGTCATGAGAAAACATTCTCAGAATCACCGGGATACATTGAAGCGTTTCAGAGTTAAGACCTCATAAAGGGACAGTGGTCAGAATTGTAAAAATTGGCCTGGTCAGGAAGGTGAAAACAGATTTAGGGGTGAAGGGGTTAAAGGCTGCCGTCAAAGATTTAAATGGTTAACAGCATGGGTCAAAACTCAGCTGTGGCCACTGCTGTAAGATCCAGATACAGACTATACCCTAGATAAAAACATAAAAAGTAAACAAACATCAATAGTGCATGAAAATAATATAGGGTGCTTAGTTAACATAATTTTGATTAAAACAAAACCTAAGCCATCCCACCACGTCACGGTGACCCTATTCTGTACGGTACAAACGTCTAATATTTAAAACCCTTACCATTTGTCAAGTGACGTGCATGTGGATAAGGAATGGGACCCGGCTGATGGACACACAGCTATGGGATGTCATGTCCAGCTCAAAGTAAAGGCAAGCCATACCTTTATATGCACTGGTTTTGCCTGTTTAGTGACCAGTGTGAACACACACTGCATGCACACACACTTCTATTCCAATTCTTCTCTCTAGGTTTTTTATATCAGTCTGTTTGCACGCAGTGCATATAAAGGTGTGGCCTGCCTTTTCTCGGAGCTGGACATTACATTCACGTGGTTCTCCATGGCAGTGTGTCTACTAGCCGGGTCTCAGTCCTTCTCAGCAGGGCTTGGAGTCGGTAAGCCAAACTGTCGTCTCCTCAATTTCCATGACTCCCGACTCCGACTCCACAGCACTCCCTCACTATTGAACATGTACATAAAGTGCAGCACCGATTAATCTCAACTAAAAGCTTAGACTAGGAATATAACAGACATTTAACGGACATTTCATAACTTTCCTAATTATGAAAAAATTAGAGCCCATACTTCATTGTACTACTGTACCCAATTTGTTACATATTTTAGGAGTCGGTCCATTTTATACTGACTTGGACTCCACCAAAAGTGATTACGACTCCACAACCCTGCTTCACATCCCTTATTCACATGCACATTACTTACAAATGGTAAGGTTTTAATATTAGAGGTTAGGACCGTCCCAAATAGGGTCACCGTTACGTCGTGAGATGGCTTTTACATTTTTTTTTTTATTTTTTTTAGCAAAATTATATTAACTAAGCACCCTATATTATTTTAATGCACTCTTGTTTATTTACTGCAGGTTATTTGCTTATGTTTTTATCTTGGGTTGTCTGTTTAGTGGCCATTGTTGAACATGCGCTTACATGTTGCATGCACTCCAACTTATATTCCAGTTCATCTCCTTAGGTGTTTTGTTCCAGATAGACTATGTAATTTAGCCATCATGAGATGGATGTGGAGAGCTCCCTCCACACAGTCACCCCCACAAACACGTACAATGCAGTTTTCATATTGTGTTATGGGATGACCATTGTCTTACACCTGTCACCTGGTTATCTGCAAAACTTCCACCCTTTTAACAGGAGATTGTATCTCTAGGGGGTGTGTAGGTATCTTTTTAGCTTGTAACGCTATTGGGGCTCTTCATCATCTTTGTTTTCTATCCTGCAGATATGGTCGAGGATTTGGTCTATTGGGGTCCATATTTGGAAAGGATAGTATAATGAATCAGCCAAACAGTGTCTTTGGGCTTGTATTTTATTTACTACAGATGCTGCTCGGTGAGTACTTTTTATTATGTAACCTTCTCTTAACCTTTTGTGTCACTGGCATGGACAAGAGATTACTATTTTGAGAGATGAGAAGCCTCAACAAAGTAGTTTATAGTTGGACCATTAGTTTATAGTCGGACCTGAGTCAGATTACATGTGAACTGCCATTTATGACGTTGACGAAGTGTTGATGGTTCAGTATGAAGAAAGATCCACCGTATGTCCTGGCTCAGAGTGTAGATGGCCGACATATGTCATTGGGTGAAATGTTCATGCATATAATGAAGTGCCTTTTCAGAACTTCCCATATAACCTGCATCTCCTCATGAAGACCCCATGGTATGAAATAGTTGGATCCTGAAATAGTTGGGCTTGGTGTCCGAGAAGAGAAGAACCACCAAAAACCCTGGACTTCAGCTGACTGGATCTTGCACTTCTGTAAAGCAGTCTGCAGTTTCCTTTCAAAGCGTAAACATGCAAAGAAAACCAATTTCCTATGTGAATACCTAACTGTAATTGTGTTCCCTTATGTCCCTGCTGTCTTTTTGTTGGTTCCTAATTATCAGGCATACAGAAACACTTGGTGACATCTACTTAGTTGCACAGTTCATTTCGGTGAGCTGAATCTCCTCCGGGCTGTTGTCCACAAGTCATCTCCATCCTACCCTGCAGTAAGCTGGGATTGTTCTCCGATCATAATATGTTTGCTGCTACTTTAGATTAATGTCAGTCAAAACCACTGATCATTTAATGTGTAAAAGGCTGGTTTCACATGTCCGGCATTGAAAACTGTCTGAGTACAGACTACAACATCCAGACCATCTGTGGTTTCCTGCCCCAAACTCAAGAGCTCATGTATGCTTATGAAGCTGTTCAGGATACCTCCTTGCTCCTATTCCACACGTTGCAGTCCATGCTTTGACTGCGAATGTTGAACTTGTAGAACCAGCCTAAGATGTATAGCGGATCTTCGACTTGCATATACTTGATTTTTTTTATTTTATTTTTTCCCTCAAGGGATATGGACCAACACTAAAGCTGTATAGGAAAGTCCTCTTTTTATTGCGAGCCAGAGATATTGGCTGAGCAAGTGCATGACCAAAAGCTTTTGAAGGCGTCTAGCCATTTTTTGTTCTGCATCTCCTGAGCGATACAAATACATTTTGATGGCTTTGATGTGGTAACAGCTACTTATAGGAGGCCTGGGCAATGTATCCTAGTACGTGTGAGATAGGTGACGGAAATTCAATTATTGCTGATGGAAATTAACGGTATATTACAGGTGGTGTTGGCGAAATGTGGGCTTGGTGAGCACTTGTTAATACAGTGTCACAATTATTTGAGCAAGTTTTGAAATGCTGGTTGGTAGCGTCATATATATATATATATATATATATATATATATATATATATCTCTCTATCTGTCTATATATATATATATATATATATATATATATATATCTCTCTCTCTCTATATATATATATATCTCTATAGATATATCTATCTATATCTATCTATATATATATATATTTCTATCTATATCTATCGATATATCTATCTATATCTATCTATATCTATCTATCTCTCTATCTATCTCTCTATCTATCTCTCTATCTATCTCTCTATCTATCTCTCTATCTATCTCTCTATCTATCTCTCTATCTATCTCTCTATCTATCTCTCTATCTATCTCTCTATCTATCTCTCTATCTATCTCTCTATCTATATCTCTATCTATCTATATCTCTATCTATATATATCTCTCTCTCCATGGCACATGTCCACATGGAGTCCCATGGTGTATGTACTTTTTTTATCCACGGCTCTTGTGAGCACCATATTATGCACCATATACACCTTGTTCTGGGCTGCTGGCCTGTTCTGTAATCACTCGCAGCTCTCGGATGTAGCGTTCATTATAACTGCTGTCCTACAGGGACATGTTCACACATTCCGTTTCGAGGCACAGATTCTGTACATGATTCTGACTGAATCTTTTGATGTCCAGCCAGTAATGCAGGTGAGTGGGCTATTTTATATTAACATGATACAGCCCAAATCCACATGAAATAATAGACACTGCAGACTTTATGATCCACATCCTGTTCATTGTTCGTGCCGTTGCGTTGCAACTGATTTGCATGTGGATTTTTCAGCCAGTCAGTTGTGCGATTTTTTTTTTTTTTTTTTTTTTTTTTTTTCCCCTCCACTACTGCAATAGATTTCTGCTGCAGGTTTTTTAGATAAATAAAAATCCACATGACGTGTGAACATTCGTGGCCGAGTCTAAACACTTCTGCCGCATAACAAGGTATGGAGGTTATGGTAGCGCCCAATTCAATGATATGTGGAGCATGCAGCCACCCCTCTAAGGTGGAGCTCTAGGCCTCCTAACTATTCTCTTTTTTCAGGGTTTCCCAATGCTCTTTGCAGAAAAGTTCTAGTAAAAAAGAGAATAATTTAAAAAGCAGTTTCTTGTCTTTCTGTCATCATGGTGATGTGTTCAGCTACATGAAATGAATGCATTAACCAATGGAGACTAATTTTAGGGGTGAGAAATCTATGCATCTCTGGCCGCGTCAAGGGAATGGGGTATCTTTATTATGGCACATTTATTACTAAGGTAAATGAGGCTTATCTCTATATCTTGCCTCCTTTTTAGTGCAAGAGCTTGACTAGAGCGTGATATTTGGGGCACAAAGTAAAATCCTGTCATTGTGAAATAAGTGTCACATCCAAATGTCCTTACCCTGAATAGCACATTGTATTCCTGCTATAATGTCAGTGATAACATAGGGGGCTGAGGTAAACAGTAGGTAATCTGTCCTACAGGGGTGGCGGCCATATTAGATACCCATGTAGTACAGATGTCTGCCAACAAGCGAAACTCTGTGGTAAGCACTGCTGTTTTGCAGCGTTGGGGTCCTGGGTTCAAATCCCACCAAGGATAGAAGTTTGTATGTTCTCCCCATGTTTGCGAGGGTTTCCTCCTGGTACTCTGGTTTCCTCCCACACTCCAAAGACATACTGATAGGGAATGTAGCTTGTGACCCCCATTGGGAAAAGTGATGTCTGTAAAGTGCTGTGGAATTAATGGCATTATATAAGCAAGTGCAATAAATAAAAAAATGCTATTGGCTTGGCTACTATACAAACACCCGGTCTCTGCTCCTCTAGGCTACAAGCTGCCATCTTCTAATTTACTGATGACGACGCATTCTCCACGTCTCCTGTATAGATGACAGCTATTGCATTTTTGAGCAGTGGACTCGTAGATATTTTTGTGTTTGGCCAACACTTGGTTAGCAGTTTTGTCACCGGATTTAGGAACTATATCTAAAGTTTCAAAGAAAAATGGTTACATCAGAGCAGTGTTTAATTTCTTTAAAATGTTCCATGTTTTTCACATCATCTTGTAGCCCACGTTGACTTGTATCTTCTCTCTTCCAGGTATGACAGTAAGTGCGGTAGCGGCACTAGTGTTAATGAGCAGCTCTATAGTGTCGGTAGTAGGATCCCTCTACCTCGCGTACATCCTGTACTTTGTGCTGAAGAACTTCTGTGTTATCTGCGTCACCACCTATTTGCTGAACTTCATTCTCCTTATCATCAACTACAAGCGACTAGTTTACTTGAATGAAGCATGGAAACAGCAACTGCAGGACAAACAAGAATGAGGCCTCGCGAACTCTGACTGGCGTCTGAAGGACATGGCTTCCTTAAAGTTTATTTTGCAGTACACCTCTATTGGTTGGGGGACAGATCGTTTCCAAGAACAATCTTAACCAATTTCTTTATTTTATTTTTTTAACTTTTGACTGAAAGGGCCCTGGATATGTGTGTTTGCAATGGCACCTCCACTTGAAATGGCTGGATGAAGGAGCAATGCTGATAAAAAGAAAAAGTGGCAAGCTTTAACTGTACTTACCAAGGTGTTCTGTTGAATGGCACATTCTCTATTCTTGGCGACATTCTCCCTCCTTTGTGCCTCCCTCTCTTTATATATGTATGTGTGTCAATCCTCCAATGCGGGTATTTTTTTTATTGTGGCTGATTGGTTTAGATGTGTATTTTGTTGCTACCATTGGTATAGTAGGTTGCCATGTACCCCTTGGCTGCCACTGGCACTTTCTGAATTTTCAGAGAACAATATTAGCAGCCAATTGCATTGTCCATTCCTTTCTATGCATATTGAGTAGAGTTAATACAACCTCCTGCTTATTACCACCAAGCGCACCTCGGAGAACTTTGCAGTGTGTGAGAGCCCTCTAAGGCTACATTGAGGGTAGCATTTTGCACTAGCTTCAGAATGATGCTGAATTCCAATCATTCACCAACTGCAGAGCCGACGAAAGACTTTAGAAATGGCTGTGGACTTCTGGTCAGCTCGAATGATTGCATCAGCCCAGTCAGCCAAGGTGCAAGGTTTCATGTGCAGTGGTAACGTGTTTGAAGGTTGACCTTCATGGCTGTGAGAATTAGCATTGATGGGTAGTAATGGAATATTCCTTAAAAACCAGGACCAAGAAAGTACTTGTGCTCCACTTCTACATGTATGTCTGGAAGTTGTGGCGCATCTATCATTCCCCCATATAAAGCTGCTTATGACACCTCCGTATTTACTGGCACCTCCAAAATCTTGCAGTGCTCCCTGTTCAGTGGGGGCTACTAATGTTTCTGTATCTCATCCCTGCACACTGGAGATGGCTCATGTCTGGGTTTCTTGCTCCATTTTTATTTATTCTGTTAGTGACCCTGGACTGCCTGCCCTTATTAATAATTTACTATGCAGCTCATGAACCAAGTAGTTGGTGTCATACTGTACATGTCAATCTTTTGTATGAGACCATTCTTCATCCAACATATCCTCCGTTTCTGGGTTCTTCACGTTGGCTGTGTAGGAGTCTAATAAATTGAGTGTTTTTTTTTGTTTTCTCTTTTGGCCTAAGTGCTCTGTGTCAATTACCATAGCCAGTATATGTAAACCTTGTATTGTGCCAGATAGACCTTGCGTTGAATGGATTGTGCAGGTAACATATGGTCATCACTTCACAGGGATGGGATTTTCTGATTGGCTTTGTTTGGGGTGAGGGATTTTGTTGGAATACCCTTGATCTTGGCTGTCTAGAGGAAGTGACCAATGGAATCCAGTTGTGCTCAAAAGTTTACATACCCTGGCAGAATTTTTGCTTTCTTGGCCCTATGATTTAAAAAGAGAAAACACAGTGGTTTGGCAATAAATGGCTTCACGCAACCACTAACCATGTGTGGAGAAAAAGTTTTGGTGTTAACATTAATATTCTCTGAAAAAAGGGCAAGAAAGCAAAAACTCTGTCGGGGTATGTAAACTTTTGAGCACAACTGTGTATAAAATGATCTGTCACCTGAGAAGACTTGGTTATCGCCGGGCATCACATATGCCAGGAGAATTGTATATAAAGTCAGAATTACCTGTCATGTATGGCATAGAAGATGTGCGCAGTGTTTAAATAGTGTTACATTATTTTCTATCTGGATTGGTGATCTTCAACTTAAGGCTTTCCACCTGCAGCCTGTCGGTGCATGCTGGGGGTTGTAGTGCTTTAACAGTTGGGGAATGGGATCACTTTAAAATGACCCCATCATTGCATGATTCCCTCCGTATCTAATGTCATGGTGGTATCGTGTGTATGTAATACTTTTTAATGTTCTCCTTGTGGAAAGAAACAGGTTTTCTGAAAGCCAAAAACATTACTTTTTAGTGCGCCACTGTGTCCTGGCCATCCGGGTGGCATTGCAGCTCCGAACAGTCATGGCTGTAATCCTGCGTAAATGTGCTGTGCGGGACCTCATTCAAGGCTGGAATAGAGGGCAGCATGGCCTGGTGAAAATGTACTGGCTTCCAGTAAAAAAGCTAATTTCCACAAGGGTAAGGTTAAAGGGTACGAGTAAACACTACACAATCATGGCATTAGGTAAAGGGCACCTGTCAGTAAAAATGTACCTAGAAAACATGAGGTGCTGATGTAAATACACTGCCCATGGTGCTTATTAGTGATGAGCGAGTGTACTCGTTGCTTGGGTTGTCTCCGAGTATTTGTTAGTGCTCGGAGACTTAGTTTTCATGGCGGCAGCTGAATGATTTACAGCTACTAGCCAGGCTGAGTACATGTGGGGGTTGCCTGGTTGCTAGGGAATCTCCACATGTAATCAAGCAGGCTAGTAGCTGTAAATCATTCAGCTGCCGCAAGGAAAACTAAATCTCCGAGCACTAACAAATACTCGGAGGACCCCCGAGCAACGAGTACTCTCGCTCATCACTAGTGCTTATTCATGGCCTAATCCCATTCTTACAAGGCTCACAGTGGTGGGCAAATCCGTGCTCATGGTCCTCCTCTCCACTTCTCCCGGTACCACAGGGAAGAGAGGAGCCAAGGACCGCACGTGAACGGACTCTCCCGCTAATTTCCATAGAGATACACAACATGAATTTTGGCACTATGGAGCCGCAGATTACAGCTGAGTAGGTATTATTTTGTCTTATGCAGGTACAGGACCTCTGGTTTCCCAGTTACCTTCTTACTGGCAGGTTTGCTTTAAATAGGCCAATCTATGATGACGCATTCCAATTAAAGATGTAGGCTCAGCTGCTTCATTGGCCCGAGTCCAGTCTGACTCACTGCATGTTAGTCATTTCATGGTGGACGTGATATCTGACCAGGGCGCTAATGTTATGTGGTTTACATTTTGCATTCATTTTCAGGTTTCTTATCCCATTTTCCCTGTACTAATAGGACTTGTGCACACATTAAGTATTTTCAGCAGACATTACTGCACCAAAATGCTGCATCTTACAGTACCATAAAAACTGAAAGATGGGATCTGTGCCAGGACAACACCTCATACTAATAATGGCCATGATATTATAACACTTAAAAAGAATCTGTCACCTCATTTTTCGCATATAAGCTGCGGCCACCGCTATTAGAGGCTTATCTACAGCATAGGGCAGAGAATTACGCCTGCGCAGGAGCCACGACGGAAGCGAGGAAGAGGATGTCATCGCAAGATGATGGGAGGCGTCGGACCCGGACCTGCGACACCCATCGGACCCGAACCACCCCCCCAGGTAATATAACCTGTTTTCCTTATCTTTCAGCTTACATTGGGGGCTTATTTACTGCATTAAGGTACTGTCACACTAGACGATATCGCTAGCGATCCGTGACGTTACAGCGTCCTCGCTAGCGATATCGTCCAGTGTGACAGGCAGCAGCGATCAGGCCCCTGCTGGGAGATCGCTGGTCGGGGAAGAAAGTCCAGAACTTTATTTCGTCACTGGACTCCCCGTAGACATCGCTGAATCGGCGTGTGTGACACCGATCCAGCGATGTCTTCGCTGGTAACCAGGGTAAACATCGGGTAACTAAGCGCAGGGCCGCGCTTAGTAACCCGATGTTTACCCTGGTTACCATCCTAAAAGTAAAAAAACAAACACTACATACTTACCTACCGCTGTCTGTCCTCCAGCGCTGTGCTCTGCTCTCCTCCTGCTCTGGCTGTGAGCGTCGGTCAGCCGGAAAGCAGAGCGGTGACGTCACCGCTCTGCTTTCTGGCTGCCCGGCGCTCACAGCCAGACCAGAGAAGCAGAGCGCCGAGGACAGACAGCGGAAGGTAAGTATGTAGCGTTTGTTTTTTTACTTTTTAGGATGGTAACCAGGGTAAACATCGGGTTACTAAGCGCGGCCCTGCGCTTAGTTACCCGATGTTTACCCTGGTTACCGGGGACCTCGGGATCGTTGGTCGCTGGAGAGCTGTCTGTGTGACAGCTCTCCAGCGACCAAACAGCGACGCTGCAGCGATCCGGATCGTTGTCGGTATCGCTGCAGCGTCGCTATGTGTGACGGTACCTTTACAGAATGCTGTAGATAAGCCCCTGATGGCGGTGGCCGCAGCTTATATGCGAAAAATGAGGTGACAGATTCCCAGCAATGTAGAAAAGTCAGGCTTCTGGTACTGACACTTGCGTGTTATCCGAGTGTCTACGGTGTGCTCGATAACACGTTCGAGTCCCTGCGGCTGCATATTTTGCGTCTGTTTGACATCCAAAGCACATCCGGGGATTGCCTGCTTGTTAGGCTTGTGTTGCTGCTGTCTTAACAGCCGTGGGGACTACGTCCAAGATACCCGGATAACACCCGAACATGCTCGCTCATCACTACTAGTTGTACATTTATATGTCAATGAATACTGATGCAGACTTCTCTTTAGTTCTTAAATACTTGTGATCTATGAATTATTCATGTATCAGTGCGATTCCCACAGGTCCTCACCCACCAATTTTAATCCATGCTTGTATCGCTGTGTCTTTTTGTACATTACTGTTTTTCTGGTATGATTCATGTTGTCCTGGCACAGAGCCCCTCTTTCGGTATTCGTCATTCAGTGTCTTTTTAGGACACTAAGGCTATGTTCACACCTTGCGGCGTCCCTCTGCGGGTTTTCCCGCAGCGGATTTGATAAATCTGCAGGGCAAAACAACTGCGGTTCTCCCTGCAGATTTATCGCGGTTTGTTCCGCGTTTTCCGCTGCGGGTTTCCGCCTATACTATTGATGCTGCATATGCAGCAATATGCAGCATCAATAGTAATGTTAAAAATAATAAAAATTGGTTATACTCACCCTCTGACGTCCCGATCCCTCGGCGCTGCACCCGGCGGTCCGGTTCCAGAGATGCTGTGCGAGAAGGACCCTTCGTGACGTCACGGTCATGTGACCACGACGTCACCGCAGGTCCTGGTCGCACAGCAACTCTGACCGGACAGCCGCGTGCAGCGCCCAGGAGCTCCGGACATCAGAGGGTGAGTATAACCAGATTTTATTATTTTTTAACCCCAAATATGGTTCCCAGGGCCTGGAGGAGAGTCTCCTCTCCTCCACCCCGGGTACCACCCGCACATTATCCGCTTACTTCCCGCAACGTGGGCACAGCCCCATGCGGGAAGTAAGCGGTTCAATGTATTCCTATGGGTGCAGAATCGCAGCGATTCTGCACAAAGAAGTGACATGCTGCGGGTTGTAAACCGCTGCGTTCCCGCGCGGTTTTTCCCGCAGCATGTGCACAGCGGTTTGCGGTTTCCATAGGGTTTAGATGTTACTGTAAACGCTATGGAAACTGCTGCGGACCCGCAGCATCAAAATCGCGGCGGTTCCGCGGTAAAAACCGCTAAGTGTGAATATAGCCTTATACTTTCTAGGATTGAAAGCCGTGGAAGTTTATAGTATCATCAAAATCTCAGAATTCTCATGCACATGCTGCTGTTTTTTCATGGAGATTTGAAGTAGTTTCAAATCTTTAGCATATCAACATGCTTTCAGTGTTTTTACAGCTTTTTTTTTTTTTTTTACCCATTCACATAAATAGTAAAATATGCATGATTTTTTGCCACCCCCTTTTTTTTTTTTCCTGCAAATACTTAACATGTGCATGTACCAATGGGATCTGTATAAGGTTTGCTTCTAAAGAAAAACATGCCATGTTTAACCCCATTAAAGGGAATTTATTAGTAGGATTTCACACCCTAAACTATATTTACATGTGGACGTAGCCCTTTCAAAGACAAGTCCAGCAATATTTTTACATGGCCAGTCTGTGTTAATCTATTCCTGAAACATCAGCATTAGAATTGATATGCATATGAGCATTTGAAGCCTCTGCCATTCTGGCTCTATTCCGTCAAGTGTTGCATTCTCATGCTTAATTGCTTTCCTGACGTCACACAGCAAAGAGGTTGTCAGTCAAGCAAGAAGAGACTGTACTGGTCGGGAACCGAGCTGGAGTGACAGAGGCTCCAGATCTACCATAGTCCTTCAGCCTCATTTGCACATCAATTCAAACACTGAATTCTCAGTGACATAGGAACGGATTGGCCACGTAAAGGTATTGCTTTGACTTTGAAAGAGCTACATGCACTTCACATATAACTGGTTATTTTAAAGGGAATTTGTTAACAGGATTTCATCCCCAAAACTAAGTATAAAGCGCAATATAATCCCTCTAAACCAGTGGTTCCCAAACCTAGGTGAATTAGCCAAGATTTGTTTTTATTTACAGTGGGGGAAATGAGTATTTGATCCCTTGCTGATTTTGTAAGTTTGCCCACTGACAGAGACATGAACAGTCTATAATTTTAAGGGTAGGTTAATTTTAACATTGAGAGATATAATATCAAAAATAAAATCCAGAAAATCACATTGTATAAATTATATAAATATATTTGCATTTTGCAGTGAGAAATAAGTATTTGATCCTCTACCAACCATTAAGAGTTCTGGCTCCTACAGACCAGATAAACGCTCACCTCATTACCAGCATTAAAGACAGCTGCCGTAGGGTACTTTCACACTAGCGTTTTTTTAAATCCGTCACAATGCGTCGTTTTGCAGAAAAAACGCATCCTGCAAAAGTGCTTGCAGGATGCGTTTTTTCCCCATACACTTCTATTGACGACGCATTTGCACACTTCGCATCCGTCTTGCGACGAATGCGTCGTGCTTTGGCGGACCGTCGGGAGAAAAAAACCCTACATGTAACGTTTTTTTCTCCCGACGGACCGCTTTTTCCGACCGCGCATGCGCGGTCGGAACTCCGCCCCCACCTCCCCACACCTTACAATGGGGCAGCGGATGCGCCGGAAAAATGCATCCGCTGCCTCCATTGTGCAATGCAGCAAACGCTAGCGTCGGAATCTCTCCCCGACGCATTGCGACGGGGAGATTCCGACGCTAGTGTGAAAGAAGCCTTACATAGTCACCTTTATAAAAGACTCCTGTCCACAGGCTCCATTAATCAGTTAGACTCTAACCTCTACAACATGGGGAAGACCAAAGAGCTTTATAAGGATGTCAGGGAAAAGATCATAGACCTGCACAAAGCTGGAATGGGCTACAAAACCATAAGTAAGATGCTGGGTGAGAAGGAGACAACTGCTGGTGCAATAGTAAAAAAAAAATGGAAGAAATACAAAATGACTGTCAATCGACATCAATCTGGGGCACCATAAAAAAATCTTCTCATGGTGTATCCTTGATTTTGAGGAAGGTGAGAGATCAGCCTAAACCCACACGGGGGGAACTTGTTAATGATTTCAAGGCAGCTGGGACCACAGTCACCAAGAAAACCATTGGTAACACATTACGCAGTAAAGGTTTAAAATCCTGCAGTGCCTGCAAGGTCCCCCTACTCAAGAAGGCACATGTGCAGGCCCATCTGAAGTTTGCCAATGAACACCTTGATGATTCTGTGAGTGATTGGGAGAAGGTTCTGTGGTCAGATGAGACAAAAATTGAGGTATTTGGCACTAACTCGCCGTGCTTGGAGGAAGAGAAATACTGCCTATGACTCACTGTCAAGCATGTAGGTGGAAACATAATGTTTTGGGGGTGTTTCTCTGCTAAGGGCACAGGACTACTTCACCACATCAATGGGAGGCTGGATAGAGCCATGTACCGTAAAATCCTGAGTGACAACCTCCTTCCATCCGCCAGGACAATAAAAATGGGTCGTGGCTGGGTCTTCCAGCAAGACAGTGACCCAAAACATACAGCCAAGGCAACAAAGGAGTGGCTCAAAAAGAAGCACATTAAGGTCATGGAGTGGCCTAGCCAGTCTCCAGACCTTAATCCCATAGAAAACTTATGGAGGGAGTTGAAGCTCCGAGTTGCGAAGTGACAACCTCAAAATCTTAATGATTTAGAGATAATCTGCAAAGAGGAGTGGACCAAAATTCCTGCTGACATGTGTGCAAACCTCATCAACTACAAAAAACTTCTGACTGCTGAGCTTGCCAACAAGGGTTTTGCCACAAAGTATTAAGTCTTATTTGCCAGGGGGATCAAATACTTATTTCTCACTGCAAAATGCAAATAAATGTATATAATTTAAACAAGGTGATTTTCTGGATTTTATTTTTGATATTCTATCTGTCAATGTTAAAATGAACCTACCCTTAAAATTATAGACTGTTCATGTCTTTGTCAAAGGGCAAACTTACAAAATCAGCAAGGGATCAAATACTTATTTCCCCCCACTGTATTTGTTTTTTTTTTTTTAATAAACATTCAAAAGGGACAATGACAGTTTGCCATATTTGCTAAAACCTATCCTAAAATTTTTAGGATGCAAATTAATAAAATTGATGGTCATTTTTTTTAAAATAATGCGGTTTTAAAATATCATGAGGGTCCGGATGAGGAGCTGACTCTTTTATCCATGTGGAAAGGTCTTTCTGATGAATGAGTCTTGGGTAATAGTGTTTGAGTCCTTGCTCTCAATGATTGTGGGGAGACTCTGAGCATAGTCTAGAGCAGCTGCTTTGCAAATTTGTAATTTTCATAATCATAAGCTGCATTCTTTACATACAGCGACTAGGTTTAGCAACATAATTGACCCAATTGTTGGCTTAGGCTACGTTCACATTGGCGTTCCGCCAATGTGCGTCGCTGTTGCGCCGGCGACGCAGCGGCGACGCGCCCCTATGTTTAACATAGGGGACGCGTGCGTTTTTAGGGTGGCGTTTTTCGACACTTGTGTCGTTTCCGATGCTAGCGTCGGACGCAAGAAAATGCAACAAGTTGCATTTTCTGTGCGTCCGATTTTGGTCAAAAAACGATGCACGCGTCGCAAAACGCGCGCGTTTTTGCGCGCGTTTTTTCGTGCATCGCGCGTTGCGTCGCTGACGCAGGGCGGCGCAACGCTAGTGTGAACGTAGCCTTATTTTACTTTTCTACGTTTTTTGAAGCCCCAGCATAAAAGACAAATATTGAATGGCCTGGGTCTAGCGGACCTAAACATCCACAAACATTAAATAGTAGGAAAAGATGGTGACTATGTTCTGGTGTTGTGAGAGCAGATCTACTCCTTGTTCTCTGGTATATCGTAGTCTGCTCAGTATTATCATCTCGCTACATCCCATTAGAGCAGTTGTGGCGTTGGGCATTTTCCTGTAGCTGATCGTATATGGGAACTGCTGAATATGGGTGACCAGCCCCAATGAAAACCACAAATTGTCAGTTTAATGTTGCTCTGCACCTGCTGCCTGTGTTAACCGTTTTATGCCATGACTGCAGTTTCCTGGTCTGTGTCCTACATAAGCGGAGGGATCCGGACTCCATATGGTACATGCATGATGCTGCTGGAGGACGTAACCATGTTAGATCTTAGCACCTGCATGTACAGAGATTTGTAATCTGGGACCTATGCCGAGGAGATGTGACTTCTTGCTCTCACGCTGAGCATATGCTGGTGGCTGGAGCCCCTCTGCTCATATAGTCGTTTACTCTATATAGTGTGCAGATTAGGGGAACTGAACGGACGTCTAGGTTTTATATAGTGTTGGTAACATATCTCTTCTAAAGCCTTGATGTCTTGTGACTGACTTAGATTTGTGATGACCTCTGTACCCTACGGCCATGATCGGTATATGCTAGAATCAAGCCTCACGTCTCCCTACGGTGACGGGGCTGGACCTTTACGTTGAGATGTACGGTTCTTGGCTATTTGGTTTGCGTACAGACCATTTTTGTTATTTTAGGTTGGTCTCTACCACGGTCTTTTCTTTTAGGTTGTTCATTTAGCGAGAGCTTTGCCAGACTTGAAGTGATGTCAGAATATAGGTTAAAGTGCCTTCTGCTTTTTGCCTTTTACAAGAACTGCATTGAATTTTCGTGGTAAAAAACCCAAATCCCATTGAACTTACCAAGGTCTGTGACCGTATTCTATATTCCATAAACTCTTACAAGCCTATGTATCAATCAGCCTAATGAATGTTACTGAAGCTGTCTGTATAGCTGCTTCTGTGCTCAGAATACGTTTGTGGAAACTACCCATACTGGGAAAGGTTTGTTGTCTTTCAGAAGACGTTATGCTTTAAGCTGCGACAGATATTTGGAAAAAAAAAATTCAACAACCCAGCCTCCCTGTATCTAGCGCCATGTAGACTGCACAAGCTGCTCTGATTGACCGCAGTGGTGTTAATGTGACATCACCGCTGCAGACAGAGGGAAAGTACTATTCAGCTATACAAGATGTCTAAGGATACACACAATCCACGTTTGGTAAACCATGCTATATAGGCACAAACTTTTGACTTTCAGAACGTCATTTGAGTCACCACTATATTTTCTTAATTCGATGTTGGTAAGAGGTTATCTCCTTCTTTTTTTTTTTTTTTTTATTATCCCACTTTTTAACTTTTTTTTTTTTTACTTACTTTTTTATTGCACTGAAGTATGTTTTTGTGTCATTTAAGAAAATCCCCTTGACCACTATCAAGGATACAAAGCTGTACTGAATAGCACCTTTTTACAGTTGGTTAGTGGCACTTTAGCTTTTGGTTCACAGGTTGAAGTATATCCCCAAGACCTGCTGTACAGATTGACGAGCTTGACCTCAGCCAGAGCATCATGGGAAGCAGTAGTTCTGCATTAGCTACGGTTGCCTCTCCTTGTTACTAAGTGTTAAGTGCTGCACGTCCCATAGGACTGCTGCAAACCTGTGATTTAAAGACACGAGGTACCAATTTGGTAAGTTCTTGATCATAGGCCAATGTGCCTAAGACTTACTATTCTGAGGTTGTTTACATGGGCGAGCTACTTTCTTGATATTGTGCGGCCGGCTATACAACATTCCATTGTGCAATCATTGTGTTCTAATAGTGTGGCCCTATTACAGTATTCCAGTGTGCAGGAGCTCCCGTCACCTCCTGGACCAGAAGGTTATGTCTCCAGCACTACTCC